>NC_052620.1:7919135-8575602 GCF_016545825.1 Eucalyptus grandis
TTGGATGGTGGGAGATTGAGTCTTGATGCTTCTGTTTTGAGTTGGAATAGGATGGGGCACTAAAATGAAGCTGTTGGTCTTTGCATGTGATGATTAGGGTTCGAATGGTTAAAGAACCAAGTGGGAGCTGTGTTGGTCGAGATGGTGGGCAGACGACCACTGAGTGATAAATGGGTGTTGCATGTTGGTTTTGAGGGGTCGAGAGGTGAATTTTAACCTCAGGTTGAACTGTAGGTTGGTGTGTGTAGTTTGTGAGCTATTGAGATCACTTTTGGGTTCTGTCAAAGCGGCGTCGAGGTACTAAAAGAGATTGTAGACAAACTAAACAATCTCAAGTAGATGTAGATGGAAACAGGGACTTAGGATGCTCTGTTCGGGAGAGACAGGGACAGAAAATTACTGATTTATGTGTCATTTTAGGGCCTTAAATGTGTAGTCGATGAAAATAACTAATTTTTTTAAGAGTGCACCAACTATTTTAGGCTTCAACTACTAGTTGTAGGGATTTTCTTGCAAAAATTAGTTGGCGAGAACATTACTCCCTTAAAATAGCAAATTGACTCCGTAAAACAACGTAACCTTAGGTAGTTCTATGGATTTTACAAAATTTTCTAGATGAAGTTCCTTAAACCCTTCATGAAAGTTGTAGGACATATCTTTAGGAACAACATATCGAAATTTGAGAACAAATGGTTGATATTTGGGTAGTAAAATGGTCTTTCTCTAGTAGATAGTTGATTTGGAAGTTGCTACAGAATTTAGGGGTAAAGACAGCAAATTACTGCTCTTTATATATTGAGATATAGGCTTAAGTTTCTTCACAAAAAACGTTAATCTGTCTCTTTTATAACATACTAAAATTTCATAGCATTTTGATGACATTTGATGCACTTTTTGCTTCTGTGATTGGAACTGCTCGTGTTAACTTGTATCTTGCCTTGATCCAAGTCTGTGCAATGGATGTTGTGCCTCTTGTACCTTATTTTCATGGCATATAAGGAGTCTAATGGTGTTGCAATGATGGTTGGTTTGTGCATGAGCATGTCTCTTCCATAATTCGAAGTGTGGTCATTGTATAGTTACTAATTGTGGCATGTCTGTGCAATGAGTGCAACATGAATGAAATTCTGTGTGAGCATTGAGTGCTGCTTGGACTAATCATGTGCTCTTGAGCTCTTATGCATGCTGTGATATGATATAATTCAGAGGTGTGATGTGTGGAATATGTGAATTAAATGAGTAAGAGATTTCCATCAATACTGAGATGCCGGTGATGCCTTGGGGAGTGGGATGCCCATGCTGTGTGATATTGGATGCCTCGGTTGAGTGAGATACCGGGATGCCTCAAAGTTGAGATGCCCCTATGTGTGATCAGGGATGCCTCGGTTGTGGGTACCGGGACGCCTCGGAGTGAGATGCCCATGCTGTGTGATCTTGGGATGCCTCAATTGTGTGATATTGGAATGCCTCGGAGTGAGATGCTATGGGATTTCGGAAGTGACTCGATCAGGCCAACTTGCGTTCTGGTGGGTAAACTAATCGAGGGTGGACTTTGATATACACACTATAATATTAATTCTACTTGGCATGTGAGTTCGCCTGTTGTTGTCGCATCTCATCTTAGTTTAGACTAGGAGCATGAGGCATATATGTGCATTTAGCATGTTTGTTATGAAGTGACTATTCATGTGACATTTTAGAATTTATTTAGTATGTTGAGCTATTTGGTTGTGTTCTCTTGCTTTTTTTGGCGACTGTGAATTGTCTAGCTTAGGGTCTTATTGTTTCTTTACTGGGCATTACTCATTTCTTTCTATTTTTCAGATTGTTAGTGTGGACGTACTACCGATCGCTCATTATGGGGTGATAGCATACATTGATGTTTCTTTTCACGACGTATATGACCCCGATATCGAGCTGACCTATACGAGATATGAGGCTACAATCTGGATGAACGATGGTAGGATAGACTGGATCGCGATGAGGTTTGTTGCTTGGTTCATAAACCATGAAGGGGAGCTGTCTGGCCCTCTCCAGTTCGACGCTAGAGACCTGGAGCCGGGGTAGGAGGTGCTTAGGCACCCAGTTCATGATGAAGCCGGAGAAGACATCTTTTGCTTTTTGATGGACGTGGGCTAATGTAAGAGGTAGTGAAGTTAAGAACCCCTCTTACCCTTTTCCCTGGTTGATTACTTACACTTTTGTTCATGAACATGTAAATATATGTTGTACATAGGTGAATGACTTGTAAGTAATCCAGGTCGACGTATGTAAGCCCAAATGGTTTTCAACAAGAAAGTTAACAAAGCTCCTCACGATCCTTATATATGTTATTAGTTGGATTGTCTAATGCTAGGTGACAGGACTATTACAGGGTGATCGTGTGTTAGAAAAGTTTCAAATCATAAAATATCCATGTTGTAGATGCTAACCAATTAGGTTTGGATGCTATAGTGCGATAATTGAAACCAATAGATCCTGTCATCATAATAATCCATATAATTTCCGCTTGCGCTTAGTAGGTGACGTTGCCGAGACGTCACGACCTACATCAGTGAATGATATATACTCATCTTATGAATATCTAGTGGAAGGTCATCGATCTCTAACGGATCTCTAAATTGGAACATCTGATGGAACCTCTGGTTCATGAATAGTATCATCTGTTTCAACATATTCAGAAATATGTCCATTATTCGGGACATTCATTTATGCCGCTCCTACAAGAATACGTGTGTGAGGAAGTGGGTCCAAGTCAATCGAATCATCATTAACTTGTGGCACTGAAATCATCTTTACTTTCTCAGTATCCTGTATTGTCTTATCTTCCATAAACACAACATCTCTTCTTCTTATAATTTTCATCTCAACTAGATCATAGAACTTCTAGCCAATAAATATGCACCGTCGTGTTTTTACATCAAGTTTAGACCTCTTATCTTTGAAGAACATATACAAATGCCTTGTACCCAAAGACATGCAAATAATCATAAAAAACATATTTGCCTGTTGAAACTCAATTAGGAACATCAAATTGTAAAGGAATGTATGGAGTAAGATTTAATACATGTGCAATCGTATTTAAAACCTCACCCCAAAAAAGATCCATATGAAAGTAAACATCTTACCCTTTCAACCAGTGTCATGTTCATTCACTCAACTAAGCCATTTAACTGAGGTGTATTGGGAGGTGCTTTTAATGTAAAATACCCTCTTGTCTGCAATATTTATCAAAAAATCCAATATACTCTCCTTATTATTAATTCTAATACATTTCAACTCTTTCCAGTCCGTCTCTCAACTAACGCCTAAAACTGCTTTAAAGCATATAATACTTGATCTTTAGTTTTCAAGGTATAAACCCAAATTTTCCTTAAAAAATCATCTATGAAAATAACAAAATAAAGAGAGCCATTAAGTGATTTTGTCTTCATAGGACTAGAAATATTAAAATGTACTAAACAAGTATACATGACTTTCTTGAAGGAAGAAAACTTTTGAATGCAACTTCATTTTATTTTCCTGCTAAATAATTAGAAAGTCCTTCAGCATTGAGCTTTTCATTCTTGAAAGGAGCTTTTTCTTGGCCAGTACTGACAAACCCTTCTCACTAATGTGACTAAGCCTCTTGTGCCATAACTTAGTTGTTTCTTCATTGACTACTAGATCAATTTTGTCTGTAGACAACTTTGTCTGCATAATATATAACGAGAAACATTTTTTCGCCTGTTGCCACAACAATAGAACCTTTAGTAAGCTTCCATCAACCATCACTAACGTGTTGCAATACCACTCATCATCTAGCTTACCTGTGAAAATCATATTCAAACGAATATCAAGTATATGCTTAACATTATTCAATACTAACCTTGTGCCGTTACTGGTTTCTAGGCACACATCACCAATGCCTAAAAGTTAAGCCAGCCCATTGTTTCCCATCATCATAGATTTAGAGTTACCTGGCTTGTACAATGTAAAGAAATCCCTACGAGATGTGGTAGAATAGATGCACCACTATTAATTACCCAAATGATCTCATGACATACAAGATTTACTGCATTGCCATCAAATACAGTAAGAAAGTCTTCTTTAACCCAATTCTTAAAATACTTTTCTTTTTCTATTATTAATTTTTTAATTCTTTTCTTTTTTCTTTTATTCCCTTATTCTTCTTTTTCGTCACGCCTCAACTCCTCTACACTTCTAACCGAAAAAAAAAAAAAAAAAACTCCTCTGCACTCGAGGACCCCTTCACCACACCAATGCCTTCACGGAAGCCTTCCATGGATGAACTGGACACTCACCCAAGCTTTGGTTTCACTGAATACCTCTCACCGGTCAGCTACTCTAAATAGCCCTAAGCCATTGTCAACTATTAATTGGCCGGAGATCATAACCATTATTAGAGTAGCTTTGGCGAAGGATTTTCAAGCTCTAAAATCTCGTATGACAAAAATCTAACGATACAAGTCTAACATCAGCATAAGCAAGCAATATAATGAAGAGGAATTAAACTCGAGCGAAGATGATACCATAGAAATGAATCTCATATTTAATTTGAAGCGGGTGGCATTCAATAGGTGGGTCAAGTTAGTGAGTCAGATCCTATTTACCTGATCCGAACCCCTTGTATCCAAATATAATAATAACAAATTAAAAAAAAAAAATTAATTAAAAAGGAAAAAGAGAAAAAAATTAAAATAATAATAATATAAGAAATATATCAAATATATAAAAATTCAAATTTAAAAAGATTCAAAAATTCGAAAAATGATAAAAATTCAAAAAAATTAAAAAATGTTGAAAAATTAAAAAAATTGAAATTTTTTTAAATTCAAAAATTCAGAAAATTTTATAAAATTTAAAATTTCAAAAATTCATAAAAATTCATAAAAATAATTTTTTAAAAAAATTTCAAAAATTTGGAAAATTTGAAAATTCATAAAAAAATTAGAAAATTCCAAAAAATAATCCACAAAACTCCACAAAATTAAAACCTCTTGGAAATGCTTAAAAATAGTCTTGTGGGATAGCCTCTCTTAAAGTTATGGGAAAATCATTGATAAGAAAAATCATGCTCAATTTGAACGACACTTAGGGCTTTGTAGGGTTTTAATGTTTCCTCTCGGGGACGAATTATCAATTGATCGAGTGCTTTAATTATATTAATTTTAGCTTCCTTTGGCCCACTTAGTATTGGCATTTATTTATTCAATGCTAGATGTTTGTTTTTCCTTGTAACTTATTTAATGCTTTCTCGGCTATTGATAGTTGGTTTTAATGATTGCGCACATACATGATCACATCATATGTTAGTGAATAAGCCAAAAATCCATTCAGACTAATTGATAAAAATAGATTTTGAAATGAATAAGATTAACTACTGACAAGACACTAATTGATTAACTAGTATAACAAAGTCCCTGACCCTAGATTCTTTAATTGCATAGGAAGTGAGGTATACTCTCATACCTCACTTGGTGTCTAATCGATCTGAATAGACTAGTGGTAACTTCTCATTAAAAAATTCTTATAGTAACAAGTTGAATGCCCTAATGTTGTGCGAGGTATGGGCTTGGGGGAGTTTACGCCTAATCAAGGGTTGTAGGCCTATCTTTTAGGCAATATCCCTAAACCTATTCTCTCTCTCGAGGGGTAGGTCACAACAATGTCAAGCTATTGCCACATCCATTCTTACTCCACAATTTCTTAGATTTTGTTGCTTCATTTACTAGTGGTTTCAAACTCGAAATCCCACAAGTGCACCCTTTGAACCCTTTGAACTAATACCCTTGTCGACAATTGCCAACCATATCCCGTCGTATATCGACAGATAATTAAAGGTCATCAATGTGCATCAATATCAATAACATTGCTTTTGGTCGTTGACAATGGCTTGTGTGTTTAATAATTTGTTAAAATAATGTATTGGAGGAAAACTATGTAACATTGTTTATTGTAACTAGAAAACATAAATAGAGATAATAACATTGAGAAAGCATATAACAAATTAAAAATAATGACCAACTTAATGTATATATAATCTTTACAAGTAAAGATGACTTATTACAAATCAAATATAAATTTGCTAGATGCTATAAATTCGTAAAGGAATTAATTAAATAAGAGGTCTTATATAGGATACTGAATTTCTTTAAGGTGATTAGTTCCTGCCAACAGTGCTAAATAAGTTCACGAACAATGCTTCCTAAAGTACAATACCTTGAACCCATTTGAATTAGTATTATGCAAAATACGACTTTGTTGGATACTTCTTGAAATTGGCACAATTAGATGAAACTTTCTTAAGAAGAATTCCTTATTCACAACTAAAGAAACTCGTCTATTTAAAGACAAAGAACTCTATTTATGTGAATTGAAGGGACATCTTAAAGTTGTTGCATGAGAACTGAAGAGACGCGTCCATTAAAGCATCCATTAACACATCCATTAAGGCTATAGCACATGAACTAAAGAAACACGTGAACTTAAGGGACGTCTTACTTGAGCCATTAATAACCTATAACTGCAACAATCTCCCATATTAATGCCTTAACTGAACATTTTTTACTCTAAGAATTCTAAGTATTATTGTGAAAGTATACAGCATCAACATAGGTAGTATTCACTTTAAATCATCTTTTGTAAAAGCCTATTGAACTTATTTAACTAGTCGATGGACTAAGCCTTAAATCGCCAATTGTTTGCGTAAGCCTAGATAATAGTTCTCACATAGAGTACCTCCAAATCAAAATTGGTTCATGGTTGTATTCGTTCCTTTGACCCTATACTTCTCGAAATCATGAGTTCTTTAGAAAATCCAGCCTTCAAAAATTTTCATAGATTCAATTAGCTCCATGGATATAGATGCATTCCTATTAATGGTATCCTACCATACATTATTAGGATGCCGAATTCCAACCTTTCAAGATTTTTGACATGACAACAAACACCAATATAAATGTATTACAATGAGCATAGTTTAGGATTATTTTTTTTGTGGCCTTTTCCCTTTTCTTTTTAACATTTGAAGATTTTTTTATCATATAAACTTATATAGAATTTTAGTAGAAAGTTAAAATTAATATAAGCCTCTTCCATGTTATTTTATGGGATTTTTTTTTTTTTTTAAAGAAAGAAGCCTAAAGGAACCACTTTCTTAAAATAGGATCTAGTGTTGATCTTTTCTTCAATAAGGGCATGAAGTGATCGATTTAGTCTCAAATAAGAGCTTCAAATGGGATCGTTTCCTTCATAATAATAATAATAATAATAATAGAAAGGCTCACAACGAATCTTGTCTCAAACGAGGGCATCAATTTTGTTCATATCTTCTTAAAAAGGGGTATAAAGGGGATCTAGTCTCAAATAATGACCAGAAATAATCAATTTAGTCTCAAATAAGTGCCCAAACTCACCGATCGGCTTGCTAGTGTGACTCATGTGCTTATTCTGACTCCAACATCATGGAGCCAAGAATGACGGATATGATCAAAAAGGAGAAGCTACGTCAATGATATTAAGAGAAAAATTGCACTTCAATTTGGGGCTTCTTCAAGGTTTCCAAATTTGGTCAAAGTAGAAAAATTTTAAAAAATTCGCCCCAAATGTTGCCGCTTTGCTACCGGTATAAGCTCATGAGCTGCATGCCAAGTCACCTAACAAAGATTTGGGCAATAGATGAGGTCTTTTCTTCCGCCCGCGGGGCGGGAGGAGGGGGACCATGTTAGAGATTAAATTGGTCACTTCATTTTTTATTTTGAAAAAAAAAAAGGTTTACTTTACTTTATCTTTTAAGAAAATGGCCTCACTTTATACTTTTGTTTAATAATAAGTTGATTATTTCATCTCTCATTTGAGATAAAAAAAAAATTCTCAAAAAAATGACCTTACTTCAATTCTTGAATGGGCCTAGACCGGCCTCCTCTTTGGCCCGGCGCCTGTCTCGTCCCTCCCTCACGATCACGAGTTCGTCCGCCGTCAAGTACCGCCACCGCGTGGCCATCGGGACCCGCCGTGATGACCGGCGAGCACTGCGTGCCGCAACCACCCACAGTCTCTCTCTCTCTCTCTCTCTCTCTCTCTCTCTCTCTCTCTCTCTCATGTCTAGTCACCGGCAAGCACATCTCCACGAGTCTAGGGCCCTCAAGAGCTTCGACGCATCGACAGGGACGACGACGGCAAATCATGATGGTCTCTCCTGCATCTTCTGTTATCTCGGTCTCCACGAGCTTTGACGGCGGCAATTCACGCCTTCGGACCCTCCGGCGGTGCGGGACTCACTTTCTCACAGGTTCGAGTACAGCAATTTTTTTTATTTAAATTAAATTTTGCTGAATTTTTTTTTTATTTAAGGTGATTTCTAGCAAGTTATTTGTTGATGTTAAACAGATTGAATCGGTATGAACGTTGGACGACAAAAACAACGGCAAGGAGTGGTGTCAAGGTTTGTGTCGGTGACTATTCCGGGTATGAATCTTAAACTAGAGTTAGTTTGGTGAATTTTGGGTGCAATGAGCTGTAAGAATGGTGGGATGGATGGGAATTTCTGACTGTGGTTGATACTTGATGTTGATGACCGATTGTCCTTGGGCTGAGCTGAGTTATTATTGTGCAAATTTTACTTACTTCAATTTGTTGTTCTTCAACCGGTTGTTCTCATAGGGCGCATTTGGTAACGTTTCTGTTCAAAAATTGTTCCAAGGAACAGAAATAGAAAAAAATGTTTCTGTTCCGGGAAACAATTTTTGACCAGAAAGATGCGTTTGGTAAACTTGTTCCGGGAATAAAAAATGAATAGAAACACGTTTGGTAAATTATATTCTTTTTTTTGTTTCTTTTAATTTTTTAATATTTTTATTTTATTTTTCATTTTTTCCTTTATTTTTTTTTTTTCTTCTTTCGACGGTCGCCGGCCTCCGGCTACCGGCCGACGGGGTCGGCAGCCTCGCCCAGCCACGGCGAGGCTCGCCGGCCCCCGGCAAGGCTCGGCCTCACCTTGGCTAGGCGAGCTCGGGCTCGCCCAGATCCGGCGAGGCCAAGCGTCGCCGACCCCGACGAGGCTCGGCCTTGTCGGATGGGCGAGCTTGGCCTCGCCGGGGCCGGCGACGCTCGGCGAGGTCGCCGACCCTCGACGGCGTCGCCGCTGGCCCTTGACGGCCGGTCGCCGGCCATGGCCAAGGCCGGCGACCGCCAAAGAAGAAAAGAAGAAGAAAAGAGGAGAGAGAAGAAAAGAAGAAGAAAAAGAAGAAAAAAGTGTTTCGGAGCAAGAAACAATTTTTTTTTATTTCTCATTTCTGTTCTTTTTGTGTTCCAAGAACAAAAAATCTGATTTTGAACAAAAACGCACAAAAACGCAAACAAACGAGTTTTCTGTTCTTTTTTTGTTCCCCGGGAACAAAAAAACAAAATTTCTGTTCATAAACAAAAAAAAAAAAAAAAAAGAACGAAAACATGCAGGCCCATACTCAACTCTTCAAAATGAGAGCGTACAAGACCAACTTCTGCTAGCCAAGCGTCTCCTCCCCCACCAAGTGACGTTATTGAGGGTTCTCCTTCACCCGAGCCACCACTTCCTCCATCAAGGCCTAGTGGAAGTAAGGCTATTAGCAGAATCTGTTGGTAAAATATGGCTTCGAAATGGGTAGAACAATGAAGTCGAATCGAGTAATCAAGTTGGACTTTGAGGCGTGGTATCACTTTCTTTAAGGATTTATTTGCTCCACAAAGTTGCTAATGGTCACCGGCACAAATTTCCTCCAGGATACAACAAAGTCTCAAAAAAGAGAATACTAGATAGCAATTCTAGTATTTCTCCAGGTTCTCTCATAGGAAACAATTAGAAACAGTGGCTGTAATTTCTCTCGAAAGAAAAAAATAAAATAAAATAAATGGAAGAAGATATTGTTTGATCTCAAAACAAATGTACTTATATATGTCTTTCGAATATAGGCAACTCTTCAAAATGTTACAAAAGAACAAAGACAACCTTTCGTGAACAAGTACGTCTAAAAGGTTACATTAAAAAGACATAAAAAATTGATTGTCGGTTAGTGCCAAATCTCGTCCACGTGCGCACTCACATCTTTTCGATGTGGGACAAGGCACCTCTTCATTTGTTTTATAAACAAATTACCAACAATCCCCACTTTTGTTTATAAAACAAAAACAAAAAATAAAACGTTAGAAATATACAACCAAAGTTTCCGTGAGTTTAATATACATACATAAAGGTCTCTTTCGAGTTAAACCTTTACTTAGTGCAAGTATCTCAAAGCTCTATTAAAGTGACAAGTAGCTCGGCTTTAAACTTGTACTTTTATGTAATAGAACCGGACATACCGCACGTACACTAACCTCTTGTTTCAGCGAGAAGTTCTATATTACTCTACACTATTATGGCCTTGTGCTTGATCCTGTTTCATGAGCTCTCTAGAAAGCAACCCTAACTTTCGTAAGAAGCGGCACCACTTCTAAGCTCGTATAGGCGAAGTATCTACCATGTGTTTCTGTTACTACCAACACATTACATATTTGTATCATATTTCATTAAGAATTCAATTCAACCTACAAAAGGTAACAGACGATAGTGACTTCTCATATCAGGGCTACGTCAGTATCAAACAATCACATCCAATAACTTGTTCTTACCCATTAAACCTTGTAACTAGTGATGTTCTAGAAAAAGGTTGGGTTACCATTATTGGTGATTTCAATTAAAGGGTTTCAGCCCCGTTTCTTGTGAGGTCATTATTACCATGTCTCTCGGTAAAGACTTCGTCAAGGGATCGGCAAGATAATTACTTAACCTCACATAGACAATTGTTATGGTACCATCTTTAATCAATTGTCTCACATATTCATGTCTTAGACTAATATGTCTAGACTTACAGTTATGGGTGCTACTATAGGCTCTTGCTAAAGTAGCCTGACTATCACAATAGATAGAAATAGGAGGCATAGGACTAGGTCATAATTTGATATTTAACAACAAATTCATAGTCCATTTAGCCTCTTTCTCAAATTCTGCTAAAGCAATGATTCAAGTTTCATAGTTGAGTGAATTATGCACATTTGTTTCTTGCTCGCCCAAGAAACAACACATTCACGTAATGTGAAAATTAATCCATTAGTGGATTGTTTATCTCTCACACTTGCAATCCAACTAGCATCGGTATATCTTTCTAATATAGCTGAATTATTATAGAACGATAAGATAACCCTCCAATGTTCTATATTTGATTACTAGTATTTACTCAACTTGCATATACAAAAAGTAATATCAGGTCTAGATAATGTATCACATACATCAAAAACCAATATCACTCACATTTAAAACTCTCCACCAGGAATCAAATGGAGTACTCATATATTTGAAAACAAGATGTTTAAATCTATGCAACATCTTCTCCGTGTAATCACTTTAGCTCAAAGAATAACCCCACTATTTTTTAATTTTAATACTTAAGATAGTATCTGCTTCTTCTAAATATTTCATTTTGAAAATGAAAGCTAGATACTTCTTAGTCTCAATGACTTCAAGTCCCCTTCGGATACCCCCACCACAAGAATATTTCATGAGGCATCCAATCAAAACTATGCATTGTCAAATTTCATGCTCAATGAAATACATACATCAAAATAGAAAACCAATGCAATTCTACTCTCTTGGCTCATTTATGATATTCCTTAGAATCAAATCTATGAGGGGCAAGGACAGCAAATAGAACAAATTAGAACCAAACAAGGGACACCAAAAAAACCCATTAAGTATCTCCAGATTGCCTCCATAAATAGAGCACTACATATCATCCCATGCATGTAAGAACATTCTCTAAAAATTCAGTAAATGCAAGCGAATCGAGTATCGAGGTATTAAAAGCACATGGACTTGAATTAAAAGAGGTGAAAAGAAGATACCGACCATTCTAGGAATGGAATCAACAACATCATATAATCTGAAACCTTCTAAAAGAAATAATTAGAGCCATACCTCATTTCTTCATGATATTGAATTTCTGGAAGCTCTCATATCATCCTTCTCAAGACCCCACTGACAGTACCGTTGTGTTACAAATGCAACTGGAACAACTCTGAGTTGAGCACCGTCAAATGGCTAACTTTGGCTAATACCCCTAGGACTGACCGATAACATTATCTTTCTCTTCTAGATTTTTGAAATATTCCCAAAGCATCGTCCAGGAATCCCAGTTTTGTGTAAGAGTCAACCATAGCTCCTCCTACAATAACATCATTTTCTAAACCAACCTTAACAATTTGGCCATGAAACAATTTTGCCAAGCCAACATCCTTGACAGGTGACTAAAAAACTCTGTTGAAAAATTTTCAGCTGAAATTCATAAAGCCTATGGTGTTTGGCAGGTTATATTTGACAAAACAACACCACTTGTACGAGACAACCCATTTTTTTTTTTTTAATCTTAAAAGTGACTGCATCCAGATCATGCAAATGTTCAACAGGTCGCACGACAGTGCCATTTAAAAGGGGCACTCATATCCCACATCACTAGATCTGGAAAGTTTCAAAACACCATCCACAACACGATATTCAGAGCTCGCCGACTTATCACTGCAATAAGTCTTGTCCACGCTTTGCATCCCATCTAATGGCACTGTAGCAAGAGGATCATCCCAAGCCGCTATGCCATTGTGCTTAAATTTAGAAGACAGTTCAGGTAACTCCAACAGCGTACAGGTTTCTTCCAATGAGTTTCTCCATCTTGGAAAGTTCCTTTGAAAGGCTTCTTTCCCCCGCAAATCATACCATATCTGCTTCAAGGAAACACGAATAGGCCATTCCTGCTCATACACATGAATTAAGTCAAGGAACAACCAAGTCCCTCGACTTTGCCATTTCTCTGTAATCTAGTCACAATCTTGAGTAACTTACTGAGTTGAGTCAACATTTGATCACCCAATTCTGGAAAGAAAACATTTCTCTTCTCCGCGCCAACATTATGATAAAAAATACTCCTTCCCACCAAGCGTCCATGTGAAACGCATCCACACTCATTCTATATGAGAAGTCACATGGACCAGTTACGTAAATAGGCGGCACTGGCCTAATAGAAGCACGGTAATCGTGCTGGTCAACTGTGCAAGAGACTAATCCATCCACGAGAGGTGGTACACGTACAGAGTCCACGAGTTTGCCAGAGCCATCGTCCTCTTTGCGCGTCTCTTCGCAACAAAGAAGGCACCACAACATTTCAAGAAGCACATATAGCATAGTTTTCTTCTTCATCGGCTAAGCTGGATCCATCCACTCATTGATTCTCATCATGGCTATCGAGACCCTCAAATTTTCGCTACCCGTGGCAAGTGGACTTTTACGCTTCTCGAATTCCAATTTACGCTACCCTCAAAGAAGGACATTATCAATCATTAACTGAAATCCTCCATCCACTTATTGATAGATTGGCAACTGGATTGATGGCTAAAACTTCTGTTACCGTCGTCGTTGGCCATGAAGCAGAGCAGAACAGAGCACGTAGCCCGACGACTTGGGCCCCTGCAGGACGACACTCCTGTAGTTGCCCCCTTCAGCCCGAAAACCGAGGCGGAAACGGAAGCGTCCCCGACCGGAGTCGCCACCCTCTCTCTAAGTCTCAGTCGAAGTTTCAGTCTCTCTCTTTTTTACGTAAGAACAACCGGTCACCATAGCTTCACGAAACGAACCGACGCCACTTCCGCCACCCTGCGAAACCGACAAACTGCCACCCGAATCGGCACCCGCGCCGGTCAAATCGTCGTCCACAAAGCCCGCGTCCGCGTCCTTCCCCGCAACGACGCAAATGACCGAATCCGTACAATCGCCTCTCGCCTCATCCCCCATGCCGCCACCGGGACCGCCCACGTATACCTCGCCCAGCGTCATACGCGGAGGCCTCGCCGTGTCACCGATACCGCACCGCCCCCACCCCCGCTCCGCCCCACCGGAGACCGAACGTTCCAGATCGCGGGTCGCCGGTGATCTGGAACGCGAGTTTAAGCGTCTCGACCGACCGGCGTAAATGGAGAGCGAAAGGGGGGGAAATGGCGGTCAATAGCGGCACGGCTGTGCTCGTCGCGAACACCAAAATGCGCCCGGAATCTTCAATGGCCATCAAACGAGAGGGAGAAGAAAGTCGTGCGTGCGCGTCTGCAAATCCTAGACCGCG
Source organism: Eucalyptus grandis (assembly GCF_016545825.1). Classification (NCBI taxonomy): domain Eukaryota; kingdom Viridiplantae; phylum Streptophyta; class Magnoliopsida; order Myrtales; family Myrtaceae; genus Eucalyptus; species Eucalyptus grandis. The sequence continues at coordinate 7,933,316 of NC_052620.1, forward strand.
AGGGTAATTTTTTTTTTATTTTTTTCGTCCTTCCTTCCGTCCTTGCTTCCTTCCTTTCCTTCCTTCCTCTTTTCTTCTCTCTTACTTTGTGTAAGACTCTCCTTCCAGCGATTTTTTTTTCTCTCTCTGCCCTTCTTCCACGCACAAACCCACAATCTCAGCCAACTAGACCAAAGTAGGCTCGAAGTAAACCAAATTATCGTGCAATGCTCACACCAGCAACAGATTGTCCGCCAAGCATGCTCATGAGAGGCCGAGACATACAACTGGGCGACATACGCCAAGACCTTAAGCCTCACCAGCACCTTCTGCTTCCAACGATAAACTCTGATTTCATTGTTGCAAAAATAAATCCTTAAAATTGTTGGTAAAATATGGCTTCGAAATGGGTAGAACAATGAAGTCGAATCGAGTAATCAAGTCGGACTTTGAGGCATGGTATCACTTTCTTTAAGGATTTATTTGCTCCACAAAATTGCTAATGGTCACCGGCACAAATTTCCTCCAGGATACAACAAAGTCTCAAAAAAGAGAATACTAGATAGCAATTCTAGTATTTCTCTAGGTTCTCTCATAGGAAACAATTAGAAACAGTGGCTGTAATTTCTCTCGAAATAAAAAAAATAAAAAAAAATAAATGGAAGAAGATATTGTTTGATCTCAAAACAAATGTACTTATATATGTCTTTCGAATATAGGCAACTCTTCAAAATGTTACAAAAGAACAAAGACAACCTTTCGTGAACAAGTACGTCTAAAAGGTTACATTAAAAAGACATAAAAATTGATTGTCGGTTAGTGCCAAATCTCGTCCACGTGCGCACTCACATCTTTTCGATGTGGGACAAGGCACCTCTTCATTTGTTTTATAAACAAATTACCAACAGAATCAGTCTAGTGTTACGACTCCTTGTCACTGTGGCCCGGCCCGTATAGTGTGAAGATGGCATGAACTTAAAATTCATACTGTTTTGGAGATTAATGTGACATGATGTTTATAATTAGTGATTTCAAATGGTCATCCCAGATTTTTCTGTTGTTTGTGTAATTTTTAGGATCTTTTGATCCCCGATCTGATCCTTTAGACACTTTCATCGATCTTAAGTAGGATGCCAATCCTAACAAACTTTCTCGTTCCGGTGGAAAATCTTTATTAAGAAGATGAGAGGTGCTGGAGTATGTTAAGAAGAGAAAATTGGCCTCCTCCAATAGACAAACAGAGGAGTCCACAAAGAAAAACAGAGAAAACATTTGATGTGAGAGTGCAGGAATTCAGATGGTATTTCTATGTTTGAACTTCATTTGCTTGTTTTAACGTTGATTTGTATCTAGTTGTACAAAACTATGTAAAAGCTTCACAAATTGGCCTCAGTTTGTTAAATTAGTAGGATCTTATGATCCTCAATCCATTCCTCGAAGACTTCACAATCATCCAGCCTAGGACCTTGATTCTGACAATGTTGTTGTAAAATGCTGTGGTTATTGGTATAACTGAAATGAAATTAACATTAAGATAATGCTCTCTACACAGAAATAGTTATTATGAGGCGTGCATATCATCTATTTCAGATATACATCTGCGCTTGTTCCAAATGTTGGAGATTCATTCCCTGAGACCTGTTGTTCATGATTTGGAAACTTTGAAAAGTCAGATACTATGACAAGTTTGGCACCCGTATCAGAGGTTGTGCTTTGTAATTAAAATGTAGTGTTCTAATGATTGCCAGTGCAAAATTTTGCAAGCGGTCTGGTTTTGAGGGTTAATAATGATAAGATACCTCTTATGGACTGCACACAAAGGTATATTCTGTCATTAATATTTATTTGTTGTTTTCATCAAACACACAAAAGGATAGGATATCACAATGTACCATCTCACGTCTTGTGATTGAGGAGATGAGATGGGTATGAGAGATTCCTCAGATTTCTCATCCTTTCATAAACTGTTCCAAAATGCAGGTGAGCAGATGTAGTCTTTCAATGATGGCTATCCATCAAGGCCCAAGAATCTACTGGTCAAGACAGATCTAACTGTTGAAGGATTGTCACAGTGAAATAATCAGAGGACTGCCTTTTTTCTTTCTTGACTAGGTTTTATTGTTCTCTTTAATTCAAATCATCATAGATCACAATGTTCGTTCTTCTTGTTATACCATTATACTTGACTATTCCAAACACCATTCTTTTCTGCTTTCTCAAGTTTGCTTGAGATGAGAGAACAAGAGGAAGAAAAAGTAGGCACACCACATGCGAAGCAACAAGCTCTTCATGTCAAGAGTTCGAAAAGAACCCATCAGAATACAAGTGCCCTGCATTTTTTCTCTGCTTATTTGGCCTTCTGTGTGTAGATGCTCATAAACACCATACTGGCTGCACTGGCAAGAGGAATCAGATTCAGTCTCAATTTAATGACAATGTTCTCCTCTCTGGTATACTCTCTCTCCCCCCGCGGCATCATGTCTAAATTATAGCTCGGTTGCTGTCTTGCAAGTATGATTAGTTAGGCATAGATTTCTGTTGGTAATTCCCTGTCTTATCTGAATGGTTTCTTTTCCTCAGAAAGTTAGCTTAAGCCTAAAGCTTACTTCTGTTTTCATGTTCACTCTCTAAGAAATCTCTCATTTATTCTTAGGTTTTATATATTCGCAATGCATTGTAATTGATGATGGACATGGACTATAATTTGCTTGAGGAAGTGAATAGTGTCACTGAATCTGCTCACAGAACAAGAGCTAAATTAAGTGTGTATCCTTATCTTAAGTTACCCTTTCACCTCCAAGATGTCTGGTGTGCAGCTGCTAGCGGGGGATTAAAACTCTTATTCCTTCCAAGTGGACTGCAAGGGGTAGAAATCAGTCTTGATATGAATAAAGATGACACATCAGAATCTTGACCTTATAGTGGATTATATATGCAATGCTATCGATTTTGTAAAGATGAGATACTAGCTCTGTACATTAGGTATTAGCTGATTCTTGTCGTAGGTTTTATTTGCACCAATATAAATGACATGATACATTTAAAAACTTGAGAAAATCAGATATATTTCAGTAAAAAAAAAAGGCCATCCAAAAACACATGACTTATAAAGAAAGAGGTTTGACGTGGGTTCATATGTATCAATATTAGCTAATCATTTCATTCCTGATATTTCATTTGCTTATAACATGGCAAAATTAATTTTGCTAGTCACACGTGTTCACTAAAATGTAGATGACTATCAAATATGGTTGGTGATATTGTAAATGCGATGGATTTCATCAGATCTGATGGTACATACATATTATTTTATGCATGCACCACACACATCTTATGCTTTGTCTCACAAGAAGGCAAAGGGGGAAACTTGCATATTATATGGCTTAAATAGTAGTTGCGTGAATCTAAGTTGATCCTGGAGTGGGAACCTCCATAGTTGACACTTTTCATTGAAAATGGCCTAATCATACAGAATATTCATCTAGTGTGTTCTTTGGAGTCATCAAGCGAACGTTAATGATTTGTCATTAGTTTTGTATATTTTCCTCTCTGTGTTTCCTCTTTGAAATAACATGAAAAAGTAAGAAGTTTCTCTTTTTCTGCAGCAACTTCTCTCTTTTGGTGTTCTTATGTCACACCTTTTATGCATGCACGTGATCATGTCCAGAACCAAGTTAAGACAGCATTGTGAACATCATCCCAGCAATTGCACGTGCAACGGCTAAAGAGAACGGCTCACAGAAAAGGTAAACTTTATTATGAAACGAGCTTTCGTTAGTTGTTAATTAGATGACTAGTTCTAATAACCCTCTCTCTCTCTCATTATTGTCAGATCAATTTCTATTAAAAGAAGGCAGTATTTTGCTCCACTGATCACGCCTTTCTTTGCTTGTTGTAATGTTGATATATATCTAATTGTGCAAAACTATGTTAAAACTTCCCAAATAGGCCTCAGTTTGTTAAATTTGTGGGATCTTAAGATCCTCAATCCATTCCTCGAAGACCCGCAATTGTCCTGTTTAGGTCCCTGATTCTGACAATGTTGTTTCAAAATGCAATGGTTATTGGAATAACTGAAGGAGTTAATGTTAAGATAATACGTTAGAGAATATAGAAATAATTAGTATTGGGTGTGCATATCATCTATTTCAGAAGGTCCCTGCACTTGTATCCAAATTTTGGACACTCATTCCCTGAGACCTGTTGTTTGTGATTTGGAAACATTGAAAAGCCAGTTACTATGACAAGTGCCCATGTTTGGCACCCGCATCAGAGAGGCCATGCTTTGTAATAAATTGTAGTGCTTTAATAATTGCGAGTGTGAAATTTTCCAAGTGGTCTGGTTTTGAGGGTTTATAATGATAAGATAACTCTTGTGGACTGCACACAAAGCTTTATTCTATCATTAATATTTGTCTGTTGTTTTTGCCAAACACCAGCAAGCATAGGATATCACGATGTTCAGACTCAGATGTTGTGATTGACGAGATCAGGTAGGGTATGAGAGATTCCTTTCGTCCTATCATAAAAGGTTCCCAAATGCTGGTGACTAGATTTAGTCTCTCAATGATGGCCATCCTTCAAGGCCCAAGAATCCACTGGTCAAGATAGATCTTTATCAGTCACATACCTTTATTTTCCATTTGATCTAATTCTTACTGTCTAAGGATTGTCTCGATGAAATAATCGGACCGGTTATATCTTTATTGACTAGGTTTTATAGATCTCTTTAATTCAAATCACCATACATCACATTGCCCATTCTTCTTGCTATCCCATCATTCTTAATTATTCCAAACACCATTCTTCTCAGCTCTCTCAAATTTGCTTAAGATGGTAGAACAAGAGGAAGAAAAAGTAGGCACACCACGTGTGAAGCAACAAGCTCTTCTATGTCAAGAGTTTGAAAAGAACCCATCAGCATACAGGTGGCCTGCATGTTCTTTCCGCTCGTGTAGCCTGTGCGTAAATGCTCATAAACACTGCACTGGCTGCACTGGCAATTGGAATCAGATATAGTTCACATTCCTCTCTCTCAATTTAATGACAGTGTTCTCCTCTCTGGTACTCTCTCTCTCTCTCTCTCTCTCTCTACACTGAACATGTGTGCATGTCAAAATTCTAGCTCTGTTGCTGTTTTGCGATATGATTATTCAGGCATAGATTTCTGTTGGTAATCGCCCTGCCTTATCTGAATGGTTTCTTTTCCTCAAAAAATTAGCTTAAGCCTAAAGCTTACATCTTTTTTCATGTTCACTCTTAAAGAAATGAGATTTCTTCTTGGGTTTTATATATTCATAATTCGTGGAAATTCATGATGGACATAGACTATAATTTGCTCAAGTAAGTGAATAGGGCCACTGAATCTGATCACAGAACAAGAGCTGAATTAAGTGCATATCCTTTCGTACTTATCCTTTCACATCCAAAATCTCCAGCATGCAGCTGCTAGCTGGAGATCAAGACTCTTGTTCCTTCCTAGCGGACTGTTGAAAAGGGGCAGAAAACAGTCTTGATAGAATAAAGATGAGATATTGGAATCTTGAACTTAGAGGATTATATATACAATTTGTAGAGATGAGATACTAAGTTCTGCACATTAGGTATTAGCTGATTTTTGTGGTAAGCTTTATTTGCACCAATATAAATGACATGATACATTTGAATTTGAGAAGATCAGATATTATTTGGAAAAAAAAAAAAGGCCATCCAAAAACACGACTTATGGAGATAGAGGTTTGACGTGGGTTCATATGTATCAGTATTAGCTAATTATTTCATTCCTGATATTTCATTTACTTATAACACGGTAAAATTAATATTGTTAGTCATGTGCGTGCACTACATATTGATAACTATCGAATATGGTCGGTGATATTGGAAATGCGATGGATTTAATCAGATATGATGATACATACAAATATTTTTATTCATGCACCACAGTCATCGTATGCTTTGTTTGGCAAGAAGGCGAAGGGGGCGACTTGCATAATTTTTGGCTTAAATAGTATCTGCGTTAATCTAAGCTGAGCCTCCATCACTCGACACCTTTCGTTGAAAATAGCCCAATCATATGTAATATTAATCTAGTATGTTCTTTGAAGTCATCAAGTGAATGTTAGTGATTTGACATTGGTATTTTGTCTTTTCCTTTCCCTGTTTCCTCTTTGAAATAACATGAAAAAGTAAAAAAAAAAATCTCTCTTTTTCTGCGGCAACTTCTCTCTTTTCGCATGCTTATATCCCACCTTTAACGCATGCGTGTGATCATGTCCAGAGCCGGGTTAAGACAACATTGTGAACATCATCCCGGCAATTGCACGTACAACGGCTAAAGAAAACTGCTCAAAGAAATGGTAAACTTTATTACGAAACGAGCTTTCATTAGTTGTTAATTTGATGACTAGTTCTAATGACCCCCCTTCCCCTCTCGTTTGTCAAATCAATTTCTATTAAAAAGAAGGTGGTATTTTCCTCCTCTGATCGCGTCTTTCTTTGCTTTTTTTTACATTGATGTGTCTACTTGTGCAAAACTATGTTAAAACTTCACAAATTGGCCTCAGTTTATTAAATTTGTAGGATCTTAAGATCCTCGATCTGTTCCTCGAAGAACCACAATCATCCTGCCTAGGAGCCCGATTCTGACAATGTTTCAAAATGCTGCGATTATTGGAATAACTGAAATGAAGTTAATGACAAGATAATGCTTTTAAAGAACATAGAAATAGTTATCAGGTGTGCATATCATCCATTTCAGATAGATAGCTACACTTGTATCCAAATTTTGGACACTCATTCCCTGATTCCTTCTGTTCGTGATTTGAAAACATTGAGAGGTCAGATACTATGAAAAATCCCCATGTTTGGTACCCGTACCCCTATTAGAGGGGTTATGCTTTGTAATAAAATTGTAGTGTTCTAATGATTGCCAGTTTGAAATTTCCCAAGCGGTCTTGCTTTGAGGGTTAATAATTGAGTAGATAACTTTTATGGACTGCACATAAAGGTATATTCTGTCATTAATATTTGTTTGTTGTTTTCACCAAACGCCAGAAAGCATAGGTTTTCACAATGTACTCTCTCACGTCTTGCGATTGACGTGATGAGGTATGGTATGAGAAATTCCTCAGATCCTCGTCCTATCATGAAAGTTTCTGAAAGAACTGCTCAGGATAGATCTTTTTCATAAAGAAACGTTTGGTTCACCATTAACAAGCTTTGGATAAAGAATCGGATATAAATTCACAAAGAAATTGTCATATACTCATCAAAATTATTTGCGTTACGCTTGTGAACTCTCTTATATTTATTGAGTAACTAAGAAATAGGACATAGACAAACATTAAAGACATGAGAACTATCAAAATATTAAAGACATGAGATCTATAAATTAACTAAAGTCCTAGGAACTATTACTTTGACTCTTGGAGCCTACATCGTACTTAAAGACTCATGACACTCGGACTTTAAATTTGAAATACCCATATTTAAAGAACAACATTATCCAAGTAAATTTGTCAAAACAGCCTCCCATCACTCGGACTTTAAATTTGAAATATCCATATTTAAAGAACAACAAATATCCAAGGAAATTTGTCAAAAACAGCCTCCCATCCATAGGTTTTTAAAATCTGTCTTTTGCTTGGATGAACATCGATTTGTGTTGCCTTAGTAGATGAAATTAGGTTGGAACTTAAGGATTGTTCCATAAAATCGGATGCTCCTACATCATCCCGCCTGGGTCGTTTGATATTTGATCTCAAATATGATAGGTCTTCATGTTCCAAATAAGGAGAAAGGTCTCCCCACTAAAAGTTACCGAAATGTCATACTCTTGAGGAAGATCGACCTTGTACCTATTGTCGCTAAATTTTTCGAGAACTTTAGAGGGGCTATCCACTCTAGGCATGAGCTTGTTCTTTCAATGAAATGGAAATCTATCCTTTCTCAAATGTGTCCACACAATGTTACCTTGTTGAAAATAAGCCTTTAACTGATTCTTTGATCAAATATGCCCATGAAGCTTCTTCATCGATCGAGTTCTTTCTTTGCTGTCAAAGTTTACATGTGAGTTGAGTTGGGTGGAATGGGAATCAAATCTATTGGTGTGAGGACTTATTCCATACACAACTTCAAAAGATGATTGACCGGTGGTGTAATTCGGTAATCAATTTTACTTCTCAATCTTTCAAAGACTTTCTCACCATAGCTTGGAGGAGAGCGGCGAGGTTGCAATTGGTTACCTCTGTTTGACCAATTGTTTGAGATGACAAGTGGGTACTGAAAAAGAAATTTGGTACTAAGCATCCTTCATAACGTCTTCCAAAATAGCTCTAGAATTTGGAATTGCAATTTGACACAATGGTCTTTGGTACTCCATGAAGGTGAATGCTCTCTTTAAAAGATAGCTCAATAACGTGAGATGCATCATTTGTCCTGTGACATGGAACGATATGAATTATTTTAGAAAATCGATCAACTACCACCATGATGGCATATTTTCCTTTGTGTGATCAGTAAAGCCACAATAAAATCTGTACTCACATCTTCTTAGGTTGCATTGGAACTAGAAGTGGAGTGTATAGTCCTTGATGGAAATGACTCTTTGTTCTTTGATAAGTTGCACACATTGAGATGATAGCATGCATATCTCTATTTATCCTTAACCAACAGAAATGCTCTTGAAGAACCTTAAGAGTTTTGTTAATGTTTGGCCAGTAAATCCTCCACCATGCGCTTGTCGGATCAATAATTCTCTGAAGGAACTTTTTGGCACATATAACCGATTTCCCTTATAAAAGTATATACCATGATGGATCGAATAAGTGCCCTTAACTCCATGTGTACAGTTGTCGATGATGGATGAGAACTCTGGATATTCCGAATATAGTTATTTCATCGATTGGAAACCATGGATCCTATAGTCTAGATCAACAATCATAGAGTATCTACTCAATAAGGCATCTTCTACAATGCTGGTGTAGCCAAGTTTAGATTTCAAAACAAAAGAAAAGGATTGATGAAACTCTATCTATCTAAACCCTTACGGTCAGTGACTATTGTTAACTTAGATTACAAAAAACTTTGGGCGGATTTTAAGTAAGAAAGACTTCAATACTTTTGCTATTCAAGTGGTCGTATAAGGCATTATGTTACTTATTGCAAGATGATTCCTTACGAACATTTGGGATTGGAAGAAAACATAGTGGGCAATTTTCACAACTGGATCAAGGCAAAAGTGAGAGAATGTAAGCCTTTCTAGAAGGCTTTTGATGGGGGAGATAAAGCTCAAAGTTTGAAATAGATGAAATGATACAGGAAACTCTATCGACACTTGATTTTTAGTTGATGCGTCATTAAAGGTGAAAAATCAAGATTAGGGTTTACGATCATGACAGAGCCCGTTCCTTGATCAAAAAGTGTCACTTTTCATTTCTTTCTTTTGCTTTGTCATTTTTAAATGATTTCCTATCCATTTCTATAGAAAACCTAAAAAGTCAAATGATTGATTTTAAATAGTATTAATTTCATTTTAGCCACGTTAATTTTCAAAAAATTTAAATATTTGATACAAAAATCAACTTTTTAGGATAAGTCAACTAAATAATTGACTTTTGTTCAAACATTTGATAAAAAAAATTGAAATAATAAAAAATCTGCAAAAACGCTTCATTTTGGTTTCAATTTGACTTTAGTGTCGAAAATTTTGTGAAAATCGATTAAGAACCTTGTTTTCTGAATTTTTCGCTTTTAGATTCAAAATCGGCCAAAAATAAAAGTATTTTAATCTTAATCATAATTAGGTCTAGTTCTTTTTACAACGTTTGGTCTGGGGACTATTTCTCATTTACTTGTTCACTCAATTTCAAAAATGACCATGTCAGAATATGAATTGCTATTTTTAGCCCTAATTAGGGAGTTCGAATAAATTCTTTACGAGTTGCAAATGGACGCCTTCATTCCAATCATTTTCTCGAAATAAGTCTCTATTCGAGGTTCATTTTGAGATATTCACTTGAGAACTTTGCAATTTGAGGAATTCCACCTTCTTGAGTATAGGTAGGGGTGGCAAATGGGTTGGTTGGGTTGGGTATGGGTTGGGTCGAAAATGGGTTGACTCATATTTGACTCATTTAACCCGTTTTGACCCATATTCTTGTAGTGTAAATCTAGTGACCCGACCCGACCCGACCCATATTGCTAAAATCTATTAATATTCTAGGAAAACCCATTTCTACTATATGCTAATTGGATTAAAACTTCAAATTAAATTAAAAATAGTAAATAAAATAAAAATAAAAAAGTTAAAAAAAACCTAAAAGTTGAAATATTTATAAAAAATTAGACTATACTCATGCTTCTCTTATTTGAAGTAAACATATCATTTAATAACTAAAAACCGTAACATGAAATTTTTTTAACTAAACCTAAAAAGCTCATTTTTATGATTTTTTTATTGAAAAAAGTATTATTAAAACATTTTTATGCAATAAAAATTTAATGGGAAATTTTTATAATTCTTTTTAAATATTTAAAAAAATCAAATTTTTAATTTTTTAAAAATATAATTTTTAATTTTTAATAATTATTTTTCTTTTTCTCTTTTCTTTTTTCTTTTTTCGGCCGACCACTCGCGACGGCCAAAGGCAAGATCGAGCTCGCTAGCGTCGAGCGAGGCTCGATCTCGCCAATCCAGCAAGGCCGAGCCCCCGCCCGACGCCGGCGAGCTCGAGTCTCACTAGATCCGGCGAGGCTCGAGGCTCGCCAGTCGTCAACGAGGCTCGAGCTTGCCGGATCGGCGAGATCGAGTGTCGCTCGACGCCCGCCGAGCTCGAGCCTCGCCGGATTTGGGAGGCTCGGCCTCGATTTGGCGAGGCTCGAGCTCGCCGGCGTCGGGTGAGGCTCGAGCTTAGCCATCGTCGGGCGAGCTCGATCTCGCCAATTTGGCGAGGCCAAGGGCCCACCCGATGCCAGCGAGCTCGAGTCTAGTTAGATCCGGCGAGGCTCGAGCCTTGCTTGGCTGTTGCTTGGGCTGGCGGTCGGCCGTTGACTAAGGAAGGAAGAAAAATAAAGAAAAAGGAAAAAGAAAAAAGAAAAAAATTGAAATATGAAAAATAATTATAATTTCAATTTTTTATAAAAAAAACATTTTTATAAAGTTAAAAATGGCCATGGGTTTAAACTTTAAAGTGGGTTTCCTAATAACCCATTTAGACCCATTTCTTTTTGTGTTTTACTTTCTTAGACCCATTTCTAACCTATATTTAACTTTCAATTGACCAATATATGACCCATTTAACTAAAAATGGGTCATAATATAGGTTTATGACCCATTTTGCCAACTCTAAGGGCCGGTTTGGTTTGGCTTTAGAGAAATGCCTTTGGGAGAATGCAAATACCTTTGAGGTAAAGGGATTTTCCGAAATGCTAGACAGTTTGGTAAACTATAACTGAAAAGTGCTTTAGGGAAATGTAAGACTGTTTGGTAAACATATATTTGAAAAGCCATTTAGTGTAACCAAATTAAGTTTTTTAGTTTTAGTATTTTTAAAATTGCAAAAAAGAAACAATGACTATATAACATTTTACATTTTCATGTTGAGAGTAATGTAAAAGATATATATTAGTAAATTTATTACAAAATTATATTAAAAGAATTTGATTATAGATTAGATGCAAAGCTCAATTTTTGGCCTAGGGTTCTTTTAGGTTTGTTTTCAACTTTGAATGATTTTTTTTAATTATTGTAGTATTAATCATCTTCGTTAATTAATGATAATTCTAGTGTATTGATAAAAAGTTGGGCTATTGATTGTCAAAAGATAAAAATGACAAAAAGAAGAAGAAGAGGTGAACCCAACATTTGCAAAGAGTTTTTATTATTTTTAAAAATATAAAAATAAAATCGATGAAACTTCGTCACCGATCAACGGCGGTTGGGGTGTGAGGAAGATGATCGGTTTAAAAAAAAAAGAAAAAAGAAAAAGAAGTCAACAGATGAATAGTAGAGGTGAACTTGCATTTTGAAATGCTCAAAGCCCAAACGGGTCCCCACCGCTTTGGGATTTCAAGCATTTCAAAGGCCAGCATTTGGCTAAGGACACTTCCGAATGTTGAACAAACACCTAAATTTTTCCGAAGGGGCTTTCAGGGCTGAAAGCCCCTTGGGAATGCTGAACCAAACAGGGCCTAAGTATAGGAAAAGCGAGCTAGCGAGCTTCAATTAAAGAAATTCAAGTCGACCCATTTGAGAATATGGTTTAATTTTGTGAATCAAGGCTCAATTTTGTTATTAAACCTCAATTCATTTTTAGTATAAGAGTCGTGGTGTCAATTTGAAGTCAATTTGGACACAATAGGCTATCCCAAATATAGGTAATTAGTTGAATAGATGTCTTGCAATATTAATTGAATTCAATTTCCATTAACTTTCGATTTCAAGTGTCTTATTTGGCCTATAATGTCCAATTATGTTTGCCCATGGTGTAGGTCCTTTAGTTTGTATGATAATAAAGCAATTAGGCCAATAAAAAAATCAATGGATTTCATTTCCGTGGTTTAATTAGCCTAATCCCTTTAAAATTGGACCATTTTCCCCCAAATTGAGTAAGTTTTCCTTTCAATTTGGTCCTTGAGAGACTAAATTGCATAAAATCTAGCCTCCCAAGGATTGGTCAGCTCAAACCGACCAAGAACCGGCTTGAATTGATCCAACCGACTGCTGGTGGAGGAGGTTGGTTTGGCCCTTTGCCGGCCGGTTCTCGATTGTTAGTGACCACCCATTGACTCCTTGTCACGCATACTTCGTCATTTCATCCCTTAATTTTTCAAATTTCGCGAAAATACTCATGGATTTTGTGAAAATTACAAAATTGCCCCTAATTAGGCCCTTATCTCAATTTGTGTTTAAACTCCTTTTTTTGCAAATCAATACCATCCAATCAACCGTGGGACACATTTCACTTAATATCAACCCTTAATGAGCTTAATTAGACCGTTAGGTCAAATTTCGAGCGTCAGACCAAATCGAGGGTCGAGATTTGATCTTAAATCAAGACTACATAATGATTTTCCCTCCAAAATTTTAGGAGGGTTCCTTCTGCATTTTTTTCATATTTGAATATAGAATTCTCTGAATGTAGAATTCTCTCTCTCTCTCTCGTTGCCACGCCTTATCGTGCCATGCACCGTTCGCCGGAGCCCCTACCGGCGATGTCCCTGCCTCAACGGTCCTCTCTAGCTTCTCTTTGTCACCGTTAAAGCCATAGTAGGGCCAACAACAGCCTCCATCATCCTACCTCTTTCCTCATTGTCATGGTCTCGAATACCGCTGGTTGAACCGGCCTTACCCCATGTCAATTCCCTTTGCTAATTGACGGCCACCGGCAATTCTTAGAGGTCCCGCTGTTGCCAATCCACCCTTGGAAGTGTCCTCGACCGTGCTGTAGTCGGGGATTGGTGGAACAGCCACTGGAAGCTCTCTGGTGGCCCGATTCTTCACCGACGACCAAAATTGGTCCAAACTGGACCGATTTTTGTCCAACTCGGGAAGCAGTGGTTTGACCGGTGATCCAACCCCTCTGGTGAGTCCTTGGCATTTGTTCAGTGTCCTTCGAGGTTTGGGATACGATTCTGAGTTCCGATCTTCGTCCGATTGCATTTGATTTGACAAAACCACAGAAGGTAATACTTGAATCATGAATCTAATGAAATGAGATCTAAATTATCGATTGGGGCTAGGATTCGAACCTAGGATTGTGTTTTATACTTAGAATTGAAGTTATGGATGTTATATAATGATATGTGATGAGATAATGTGGATTGAAAATGAGTTTAAGTTTGAATGTTCTTGATTTGCCTTGATCTGCAAAAATCGTAGCCTTGCATGTTACTTTCTGTTAAGGTTGATCCGAGGCGGTAAATATTGTTTTTCCGATCTTGAGATATTCTAGACATATGATTTAGGTTTGACAAGCTTCTATTGATAGGTTATAAGCCTCGAACTGACTTAGTTTGCTACCTGAATTATGCCTCGGAAATTGGTTGATTGTGCTGTGTTTTGTGTTTTGTTTTGATGTTCTGACTTTGGTCAAGTTGTCTGCTTTCCATTTTCTTACTAATTTTTGTGCTTAGATTTTGGAGATGCTTTCTTCATGGAAGTTGGACAAAAATATCTTGATCATATCATACCTTTTTTTTTTTAATTAGATTTTTCGGAGTTGAATTGGTTATGCAAAACCTTGAAAAATCGTCCTTAGGTCAGTCTACCCTATCTTGAGTCCAACATATGTTTGTTTGGACATGAGGTCCTAAATGAGTTTATTTACGTTCCTATCCTTCATAAGAATTGTAGTATGCATTACAAGATTTCTAACTAGATAAAAATTTTGCCAAATGAGCATAGTTTACTAGGTCAATTTTGCTGTGAAGATGCATTAATGCTATTACACTTTATGAAGTCCACTGTACTGTTATGTATTGCTATTTTTGTGTAGACTCATGTGAATCAAGTTAGGCTTAGTTTCTTCATGAAAAATACTCATAACATTGCATTCTACAAGTAGGATTTTTCATAAGATTTTAACGTGTCATTAAGTCATTGAAAACCACTCATGTTCTATGCTATACTTGCTGTGATTAAGGCTGATCACGAGCCCTTGAAAACATCTTCGTTTGAGTTGCTTAAGGGCCAAATTAGGTCATGAGGTCTTCTAAATATGTCAAGAGCACATCACAAGCTTCGCATTAATGTGTGGTATGCCCCATTTGTGTCATTTACTATATGAAAACCTCACATCAAGTTGATTAATCATAATTGAAATTATCTTGCATGTTGTCTATAATGATAAGTCCCCCTTCAATGTTAATGAATCCTTGTGACTTTTTGCATTTCAATTTAGGGTTAATTATATTAAACAAACTTTTGCAGCATTCAACCTTATGTCATGTGTGAATTTCAAATTTTTTGTTGCAAGCCATTAATCATACATCATTTTTTTCAATTTGCTTATGACTGATTTGCATGCTTTTGCTATTGTTGTTATTCAACCATGAATTCAACCTTAATTGAACTTGCCACCTCTTAGAAAATCTTAAAGCACATCTTAATATTTCCGATGGCATGAATTTTGCATCTTTTGCACTTTGTTTGTTCTGTTTTCTATTTTTGTTAATTTTGTCTAGAAACTATTGATAGTAAAATTTGGAACCCCTGTTTTGCCCTTGTCAAGTCAGACCTATTTTTATTTTTGTATATTTTCTTGTTAAGGATTCTAAGGTTGGGTCCTTAACAAAGCTTGTTTGTCTTTCTTTTGTCTATATCGTGGTCAATAGATTTTTTAGATTTCATTTACTAGGGTAAATCATTGTTGATTTGTTATGATACCTTGCTGTCCCGTTACATTTCTGATCCAATGTTATGTGTTCTTGAATTTTTATAAATTCCTACATAGCTAACCTTAAAAAAACTCTTTACATGAAAATTGTTCGCTTGATGTTACGTAATTTTCTTGGAGTCGATTATCCATGGTTTTTTTGTCAATTGCTTTGTTCTTTTTGCCCTGTTTGGTGATTTTGGTCATTTCTTCTCTGTGATTTTCTTCTAGAATTTTTTAGGACAACTTGCATGCTAAATTGAATTCACTTATCTTCACGAACTTTGATCCTCACCTTTTGAACTTTATACACAAAAATTCTCAAAAAATAAAAAGCAGTTTACTATGCTTTTCACACCATTCGAATATCATGAAAACGTTTGAAAAGTCATGTTTTTGTCGATTTGAATTGGATTTTCGTTCAAGTGATGCTCATGCACAAAGCTTTCATGTTGTGTTTGCATCCCAAATTTTCACATCATGCTTTTGGCCTGACATCGATGTTGTTTAAGGTTTGGAACATATTTAGGGCGTTTGTGAAGCTCGATCAGAGTACCTGAGTTAGCCTTGATTAAATGTGTTCCATAGTGTGACATGACTTTGTGATGTCATTAGCATTCTTTTCTCATAAATCATTGTTTAATTGTTCTTCAAATGACTTTTGAGTATCACTTGAGCCCTTTAGTCTTTGATGTCTTTACTTTCATCAAACGCTTGTGATTGTGTTCATCACTTATCGACTGAATAAGTAATCTAGTGTTGGCTCACTAAAATTATATGATTGATTAAGAACCAAGGTCTAAGGGCATGCTTGCATGTTTACTTTCCACTATGTATGTGATTTTTAGATGTACACATAGGTGCGATGCATGGACTCGTATGATACCTTTGGGATACACCTATAACTTATTTTAGGGGTTTCTTAGCGTTGATTACCATGCGAAAACACAAAAGGTGGCCAATAGCTATGAGCCTTAAAAAAATGGATTGGGATAAGTGTTATAGAGGGATCACTGCCGACCCCAGTGCCAAATTTGATCAATTTTGCATATTGTTCCCCATTCCCTAATTGTTCTTATTTGTTTTATAATTGTCTGTTTTTGTGATGTTAATTGTTTTTTTTTATGCCCCATTGTATGATTCATTGATATATGTTTCAAGTTGCCTTGTATTGTATAAATGCCCAGCGAATTGCGAGTTTTTTTTTCTTTATTTTCTAATTTTTTTTTGGGATTGCATGTTAGATTTATCACTTTCCTTAAACTACTTTTTGGTTGTTTACTTACCGTTTTGTCTTTAAATCTAATTGATTGTCCTCTTTTCTTTTTTCATAGAGATAGAATTGCATGAAATTGACCATCCATGCATGATCACCTAGTTAGTTTCATCGACCTGGAAAAGCAAAAATGATACGCAAGGACACCTTAGAAAATACGACAAACCGTTAGGTACCGAAAGGGTGCTAGTGGAATTATTAGCATAACCCAAGTCCTCAAACCCTAAAATCTCTAGTTGCGTAGAAATTGAAGGACCACTTCCAACCCTTGATTAGATTTTCTAGCCGACTCCCAAAAATAAGGCTAGTGGCAACTCCATACTTATATCTAGGTTGTCGTAAACAACTAGATAATAAAAGAATCCATCGTGAGGGGTATGGATCTCAATGAGACTCACCATAGTTTAACATACCTAATGTGGAAATCTCTTAAAGGATGAAGTGATGCCATCCTTATGGATGATACCACTATTGGGAGGGCCATTATAGTAACGATATCTCTAAATTTGATATTCACATTTGATCTCCTTTCTCAAGGTGTATTGTTCATGTGAATATGAATTACGATATCTTCGGCTATCATGCCAGGTACAAGCTTGGGAGAGCTCACAACCATTATTGAGTGAACTCATAATGGTACATCTCGAAAGATGAGGTCATAATGGTTTTTGGGACATGTATTGTAAGGGAGCTCCAATGGTCAAGTTCCTCTAAACCCGACTTTTTCCTCTCCTCGCCGAGGGAGGGTTGAGGTGGTCAGGTTGCAACAAATTCCTATCCACGGCAACCAACAGGCTGCTAATTAGGAAAAAGAATATGAGGAGATGAATAAACTTGCCCTTGTGACTGTACTTGAGGGAGGAGGCCTTAAACAGAAGCAAGCATGCAGCTTGGATCTTGAATTTCTTGAGGTTGATTTTACATGATAGGAGAATCATCTCATGTTAAAGGAAGCTCCTAATCCAATGGAATCTACTAGTTACCTAAAAAGAGAGAAGGGAAGAAAGAAAGCTCTTGTGGCTAAGAAGCTAAAATGTTTCAACCCCTATGATTAGCAAGGTTCCCCTTTCCAATCCCTTGATGAGGGGACTCTACTAGACACTCCGATCCAAGAGTTCAAAAGAATGAAGGAGTGGACTTTGGAGGTTCGCCCTAATATGCCATCGGAGTTTAAATGAAGATATTGAGCTGGAATTGTTAGGATTTGGGCACTCCTCTAACATTCCAACATCTTAGAGCTTTAGTGGCTCAAGAAAGGCCGAGTTTATTTTTATTTTTATTTTATGGAAACAAATAATAAAGAACTTGTCATGGAAAGGGTGAGGAAGCACCTTCAATTCCAGATATTGTTGGTGGTTAACCTAATTGGAATCTAGCTCGGGAGAGTTGATTGATGTCATTTGTAAAGACTTGAATAGTGGCACTAAGATGAAGATTTTTTTACACGCATATATGAACTACTAGGAGAGACTTCAATTATGGTAACAGCTTGGCATGATTCACACTAGCAACGCCTTACCCTAGTTTTGTTGGAGATTTTAATGAAACTTTGTATCAATGAGAGAAGTATGACAAAAATGAAACATACTATTATTGAGTAGCTGCCTTCTAGGACCTATTAAATGATTGCACACTTATGGATGTAGAGAGCAAATGATGTGCCTTTACTTGGGCCAATAATCGAGAGAGGGAAGCATTGGTAAAAAAAAAAGGCTAGATTGGGTTCTCTATAACATAGAATGGAGAGTGATGTTCTTTTATACGAAAGCCTATGTTTTGCCTGCCATTGGCTCCGACCATAACCCCATACTATTTTCTTTATTTCCAGCATTGGTGAAAATAAAGAAAGAATTCCACTTTGAAGCTTATTAGTTAAAGGATGCCAAATGTTGAGGACTAGTAAATAATGTGTGGAATATTAGCATAATTCTTTGCTGAACCTGGCTAACAAATTGAATGAGATTTCTACAGCCTTAGCCAAGTGGAGTAAGCAAAAATTCTCTAATACCTTTCGAGAGATTGAGTATCTTAAAAAAGAGCTTACTAAGCTAACAAATAGGAGGGAAGGGGAATTGAGCAAGAAAGAAACTCAACAACTTACAATGCAAATTAAAAACTTATGGAGACAGGAATAGATGTATTGAGGAATGAGATCGAAAGTAGCTGAAATGGAGGGATAGAAATATGAAGTTTTTTCATACTACTATGTAGAGGAGGCAACATGATAAAATGTCCATGTTGTTATTAGATGACCAGAATTGGTGTAGGATCCTAAGTTAGTTGGAGAACACATTACTACCTTCTATCACAGCCTTTATGGCACGGTTGGCCCTAAGAACCTTCAACCAGTGTGAGACCAATGCCCTTGTATAGTCAAAGATGAAATGAATGAAGTTTTAATACGGCCAGTTACATTAGAAGAAGTGAAAACAACAATTTTCCAATTGGGGGCTACCAAGGCACTAGGTCCAGACGAATTGAATGGACAATTCTACCAGCATCATTGGGAGATAATTCAAAAAGAAGTGCACCAAATGGTTGAAAATTTCTTTGTTTCAGGTACACTAGACCTTCTCTCAACAGTACTCATATTGCCCTCATTCCAAAAGTTACAAATCTAGAATCTGTAGCGCAGTATAGTCCTATCGGCTTATGCAATTTCGGTTATAAAATCATATCCAAAGTAATGGCTAATTGATTGAAACCTTGGCACCCTGAATTGATAGAAGTGGAGCAAAGTGCATTTATCAGTGGACGATAGATTCAAGATAACATCTTAATCATCCAAGAAGTGCTCCATCAACTCAGAATTAGGAAAAGAAAAATGAAGTTTCAAGCGGTACTTAAACTTTATATGCAAAAAGTTTATGATCGAGTGGAATGGGACTTCCTATGCGAGTGTATGACAAGAATGGGCTTTAGTAATTGTTGGGTTTCTTTGGTGAAAAAATGCATATTAACTGTCACCTTTAGCATCAAAGTTAATGGGAAACCTCTCCAACTTTCAAGCCAACTAGAGTTATTAGGCAAGGGGACCCTCTCTCTCCTACCTATTTATTATCATGACTAACATGTTTTTTTTTTCTTTTTGCTTATACACAAAGCATTAGGAGATGGTGGTGTGCAAGGTATTAAGTTGAGTAGATGCTATCCAACACTCTCACGTTCACTTTTTGCTGATGATGCGATATTTTTTTTTTCTAAATGGGACAATTAAAGAATGCCAAAACTTAGCAAATCTTTTGAACCAATATTGGTTTGCATCGGGTCAAGCTATTAACTTGAACAAGTCTGGTATTTTTTTTTTCAGTAGTGCTATCCACAGCAATTGAGGAGGAATATGGCAAATGAATTAAAAGTCCCTTTCATTGAAAAAATTAGGAAATATCTTGGCATCCCGTAGGATTGGGGACAATCTAAGAAAGAGATGTTCGCGTGGGTTCTAGCGAGAGTAAAAATGAAACTTGGGGGGTAGAAAGAAAACCTCGTGACAAAAGAGAGGAAGGAAATCCTCATTAAAATGGTAGTGCAAGCGCTACCACAATATGTGTGACATCCCGATTTTCCAATTCTGGTTTCAATTAAATAAGCCGGGCATTTCATCTTCGCGTGTATAGCTTTCTTCTCTGAGTTGGCCACTCACGAGATAACTAGTCTATCAGGTGAAGCCGTTAAGAAATCTAAACGCAATAGACTTGAGAATTCGACCATGAATTGGCTACTCGACCGTATTAATCTGCAAGGATCATTACGACACTATCAGAATCGAACAGAGATCAGTAATAGGTCGATTCGACTGAGATATGTGATTAGAGTGTGGGTGATTCCACCTTATCGCAATATCCTCGTCGACCGGCACTAGACCGATTCTTCTGTCGTTTTGGGTACCCTGTGTCCGTAATCGAAACCTCAAGATTTCTACAACAATCGAGAGTCGTCAAGGTGTCGAAGATGCACTTTGTGGCTTGAGAATAATCAACCACAGGTCAATTGCACAGAAAATTCCTAAAAGCTACCCGGTAGATTAGGACGCGCTAAAGTCGCGCCAGATTGAATTTAACCGTGAAATTGAACCCGATTATAGAAATTGGAAGTTCTATCAAGTCACAATTCATTTTAGGAATGTCGACTCATCTCCAGAAGATTTTTCTACAAACCGAGATTTTTGGCGGAAAAGCAAAGTAATGCCGTTTTTGTTCGGGATTGTCAGAGGACCGTTTTTAATTGAATCTTCAAGATGCAAGTTGGATCATTTGATGGGAAAAATTCATGAGACGGACGAGGATACCTTGATGGATTTAATTGGGCTTCAATTGGATGTGTTTGGTTGAGAATTGGATGAAATTGATTGAGATTGAAGAGGGAAATGTAACAAATTCGTATGCCATGGGGGGAGAGCTATTTTGCACCTATTGGCAAGGTTGTGGAGGAAGCTTGAGGAGAGAGAGTGGCTGAGGTCATGTGATGTCATGGTGGGGGCAAAGCCAATGAGAGAATGGCAAGTGTTGAGCTCTAAAGAGCCCAAGGAGACCCTCCTTGCTCAGCAGCCTTCTTCTCCTTAATTTGTGGCTTTCTCCATTATTGTTGAAGGAGAGAAGCTCAGCAAAAAACCAAAGAAACTGAGCAGCAACAGCCCTCCACCATCGCATGCCCATCGGACTCCATTTCTTCCTCTGTTTTCTCCTCGTTTCAGTTTCTGCAAATATTCGAGTTAAAAGTCGACTTCCCGGATGAATCAGCAAACGCTCCACCCACGTCCGTGACGAGGACATCCAGCCCGTTCCGGAGCATCCCGCCGCTCGCGGAACGATTCTCCAATTGTCCCGAAATCCTGAGAGAAGCTGCCGCTCGCCGAACCGTTTGGTTCCACCCTGCTCCGCCTGTTCTGCGTTTTCTTGCTGTTTCGCCCCTTTCCGACCCTTCCTTTGCCCATCCCAACCTCCTACAAGATCCCCAAGACCCCGGGAGCCATTGGTTGCCAACCACCCGCTTGCCGGAGCTCCGATTGGCCCGTTTTCGCCGTTGAAGTTCTTGGTTCTTCTCTGCAGTTCAGTCCGGATCGGCGAAGACAGCAAGGTTTTGGAGACTTTGTGGCCCGTTTTCAAGCCCTTCCCGGCCTCCGTTGGTGTCGCCGCTTTGGGGTTTATCGACCGCCTTGGCGTCGTGGTCGCCGTGAACTCACCGGCGCGCAAAACCGGAGAGTTTATCCTCTAATTCTTGCTTAGTGAGTTAATGATGCTTAAGGGGTGTTTAGATTAGTCTAATTAGGTTTAGGTGGTTAGATTATATTATTTTAATGTAAATTAGATTAGTTGTGTGATTAGTTTAATGGATGGTTAATTAGGGCTAATTGTATGTTTAAATTAGTGTAATCTAGTTTAAGCCCTAATTAATTATTTTTAATTAAATAATTATTTCGAATTTATAAATATTATTTTATTAAATTATATTATTATAAAATAATATTTAATTATTTAATTTTCGGAATTAAATTTAATTATTTAATAATTTCGAAAATTATGCTTAGGGATGGCGGTCATTAGAATTTCGTCGATCGCGAGCGTGTGCGGTCGGTTTGTGTTAACTGTATGTTTAAATTGAGAAATTGAGTGATTGAGTGATTGATGATTATGGTTAATAATTCCAAAAGTGTGGAATTGTGTGAAATTGATGAAGTTGTGGTATTTAACTTGAAAATACCCGGTGTTGGCTTTTAGCACCGTAATCGATTTGTATGACTACTTTGAATCGATTGGATTGATTGATTGATTGAATTGAGGTATGAGTTGGTTTATTATTGAATTATCAGCTTTGGTGAGCAATTTGTTTATATATGTATAAGCTTGTGTGAGCATCATTGTCAGCTTGTGTGAGCACTGTATGTCAGCTTGTGAGAGCAATGATCATTTATCAGCTTGTGAGAGCAACGATCCATATATCAGCTTGTGCGAGCTATCATCTATGTATATATCAGCTTGTGCGAGCTACCATCTATATCAGCTTGTGAGAGCATTGCATCCATTTCAGCTTGTGCGAGCCGTAATTGTATTGATGGATGAATAGATGGTATGGTTTAATAGATGGTATGAATTGATAGATGTGTGGATCGTATGATATCAATTGGATTGACTGAATTGATAGACCAATGGGTATGTCGGTAGTTTCAGCTTGTGCGAGTATTGTTGAATATGAATTGTACTGACGTGCAGGAAAGGGACTGAGGCGAGGTAAGCCTACTATCCTATTTGTGTGGCTAGAGCGCCCTGAGGCGTATTTTCTCCCTAATTGAGTTTTAGAGGGTAGGACTCGCTGAGACGTAGTCTCATCCCGGTTGTGGGATAATATTTCAGGTCCCTAGATGACGGTCGTGGAGGCTGAAGAATCGGCGAACGTGTCTGACAAGTTGGTCATAGGACAGTTCCCTAGTTGTTGAGCCTATCTATTTTGTAGACCATCCAGTGTTGTATATAAACCTATGTGTTTATAGAAAGCTTGTTTGGTTGTGATTGATTGCCTGCTTTTCTATCCCAAGTTAATTGTTGTCAGGGGATTTGTTTCGCTTCCGCATGCATAATAAAAATTGAATGGGTCGGCGACGTGTCCTGGGAAGTCGCATTTGTATCGACCAGAGTGGGATGTTCGCGCGCTCGGAGGATCGGGGCGTGACAATATGCTATGTTCATATTCAAGATTCCCATATCGATTTGTAGATCAATTGAAAAAAAAAATTGCATATTTCTGGTGGAAAAAAAGTAGTGTGAAAATTGGAATCTACTAAAAGAAATGGGAGATGCTAAAAACCAAAAAAGATTGTGGTGGTTTGGGATTTAAGGACCATATTGCTTTCAATAAGGCCATATTGGGAAAGCAAGCTTGGAGACTCATACAAGTTCCTTCAGCAGTATGGAGTCAATTGCTGAAAGGGTTGTACTTCCCTTCAAGGATTTCTTGAATGCAAATAAAGGATTTAGACTGTCTTGGGGATGGCATAATTTACTAATAGGAAGAAAGATGCTAGAGCAGCAAGTCAAGTGGTCTGTGAAGATGATACGCAAATCAGAGAGAGAAGATAGATGGTTAAAGAGAGGATGTATCGGAGGACCAACAAATGAAGGAGATTCTCAATATGTGGCTGACTTAATTAACCAAGATTACAAACAGTGGAATGTGTGGAAATTATTGAGCCCGTTTGACGAGAACCTAGTGAATGAAATTCTTGCAATTCCACTTAGCCCTATCATGTGAACTAACAAGCTCATATGGACAAGGACAAAAAACAGGTTTGGATCCTACTCGGTCGAAAGTGGGTACAACATAATTTATTCAACATACAACTACCACAACAAATCTCAGGCCTCCTCATCATACTAGCCCCCCAAGAAATTATGGAACTTGATCTCGAATCTCCACACCAACCCAAAAATTAAGTTTTTCATATAGAGTATGTGTACTAATGCATTTGCTATGAAGGAAAACCTCCAAAAGAGGAAAACGTTGCCTAATCCGCTTTGCTTATGTGCCATCGTGTGCTAGAAATACTGGAGCACTTATTCCTACTCTACTAACGGAAGAAAGAGATATGGTTAGATCTGGAACTAAGAATCGACCCTTGCCCCTGGAAAAAACACCAAAATTGACAAATGGTTTCTTGAAACCCTCACCTTAGGCAACGGCCATCCACTGAAGGAACTGCTTGTCAAAACCCTCTAATAGATCTGAAAAAGGAGCAACTCCATGGTTTTCCAAGGCGGCACACCAAGGCCATGCGAAATCGTGGACGAAGCAAATGCAAAACTTTAGTTATTCAAAAGGTGAAACCCAAAAACAAAAGATTAAGGTAAAGGAACCGCACAAATACTTGCGAGATAGGTTCCCCTAGCGAAGGGATCTCTAAAGTACAACATCGATAGATCTTGGATTGATGAACATGTGGAGGAAGCCACGGTCAGGATCTGCAGAAACGCTACAAGCGTCCTCATCGATGGCTTTGCTTCGAAGATCTATGCCTATTCTGCCCTAAAAATTGAAGCTTGAGCCCTTCATATGATTTTGTCGAGGCTGGTGGAGACAAGGAAGCAAGAGTCTTTGGCTTCACTGATCTGAATTGTGAAATTGAAGTGGAAATTGATAGCTTATGAGTTGTGGAGTGCTTATTAGGCCATGCTCCGAGCCCACGAACTATGGACATTATTATATAGGACACGGGATTGTAAGGCCTTGCTGGCCCAACTT
The DNA here is from genome assembly GCF_016545825.1 of Eucalyptus grandis. NCBI lineage: Eukaryota > Viridiplantae > Streptophyta > Magnoliopsida > Myrtales > Myrtaceae > Eucalyptus > Eucalyptus grandis. The sequence goes on from NC_052620.1 coordinate 7,958,177, forward strand.
ACAAGAGTCTTCGTGTCTTATGTGCCCCGGGAAGCTAATATGCATGCAGATTGGGCTGCAAAAGCCCATCGGGAAAACCTTCTTCCTAATAGCTGGCTCTATAATCCCCCCTACCCACTATGGGTTTTATTATGTATTTATTTTGAACTTAGTTGCGTCTCAGCAACGGTTTAGTAATGAATGCTATTTTTCGAAAAAAAAAAAAAAAAAGCTCCTCTACCCATTATTGCCCTGTTGTTTCTAACACATTGTCGCCACCAACCTCCATCCAAACCACGTGAACAGAAGCCTATGCCTCTTGTCGGGAATAACGGATTCCCTAAAACCAATCCGATACTCAATCGAACCCCTAAAACGAATGCGGAAGACGAGCCCAGGAAACACATGTATTACCGATCGAAAAGCACGTCACGAAATCGAACGTATCTTATTTTCCACAGATTAAAACATCAATGTTGAAGTTCGAGGAAGAATTCTGATCCCATTCTTCTGAGGAGCGTACTAATGCTTCGAGGGGGAGAAAACACTAAAAATACAAACGTTCTTTTTGAGAGGGGGAGAAAAGTGAAAATATATGTACGTTCCATTTCTTTTCTTTCCCTTAAAACATCTCCTCCAAAAGACAACATAACACTTCTTCATATCTCAACCTTCATTCATGGGCCCTTAACTTGCGGGCCGGGTTTTTAGGCCCAGCATGGGCGAACGGGCCTACTTAGGCCCATCATCACAAAGAAAAAACCCATAATCTCCCACTCGCACATGGTGGGCCGAACAGGATCCTCTTTACCTATCTGCAACATTCATACCAGTGGATAATCCGTGTGACCAGCATACTTTGAGAACTCATTGCCATATATCTATTAGGAATATATAACAGCTAATATGGGCATCACACTCTAAGTAGATTTAGTATGTAGTACCATAAATCAATCGATCATATTTATATCTCTCTTAATTTCTTTTTAAAAAAATGATATATTGTATTCACAATTATGATTGTCTCATAAAACAATCATAATCGGTCGACCAATGAATACAAAACGAGAATGTGATTCTCCAAATTCGATCTTATTCTTTCCTTCAAACTCTTAATTTCAGTTCAGTTTGCTTTTCTAGAAATATCCCATTAGATCGAATCAATTCATGATCATTAGCAATATCCTAAGATAGCAAACACTAAAAGAAATCTTGAGAACTATTTTCCTCAAGAGTCTCACGTGGTATAAAAGTTGAGATGAAACTTTTGCCACTCTTATTGGTCGTCTCATGCATACGTAGTATGAAATGCGTATCACGATATTAACTCCTTTCCCATGGAGCGTATGTCTACATCATCAATACCGCACAGATGATAGTTCAGACATATCTAATGTCTAACTTGAGTTCACATATCTACTCATTCACAGAATTCATTAGAACTCACATCTAGCATCATAGACAGATAAAGTAAAATACGTGGGTTATTTTACTTTCGGACATAGTAAAAATTATGTCATCATCTCAATACTTAGTTAATGTGACACATACATTTTAAGTTTGAGCTCTCGATTATCACTTAGATAATAAGCTTAAAAACTGTCTCATCTCTATTTATCACATAGTAAATAGAGGTGATTACCGGTGTGAGTGGGCTAATCTTTTATCTGTCTGACATACTTTCTTGACTTTATATAATGCACTGAGCATTAAGATGCATAAATGTTAAACAAAGATTCATAGGCATTAATAATGAAAAAACACAAATTCATTAACCGTGAACAGTTTAGGGAAATTACAATATTTAGTATATTAGCCTCTATGCAGTCCTAGAGATTTTACATAACCACAAAACACATCTCTAGGTATTGGCTTTGTCATAGGATCTGCTGCCATTCTATGCGTAGATATGTACTGTAAGTTCACATCTTTTTGTACAACCATATCCTTGACAAAATTATACTTGGTATCTATATATTTGGTCTTGCAATGATATTTTGGATCTTTGGTGTACGCTATACCTACTTGGCTATCACAGTTAACCAATAATGTATTTGCAGCATTTCCAACTGCAAAACATATATCAGGTCTTGTACATATCATAATGTACATTAAGCTTCCCATAGAACTAGCATAAGGAACATGTTTCATTCGTTCATTCTCTTGTGGAGTCCTTGGACACAGTCTATAGCTCAATTCTTCACCTTTTGCAATGGGAGTATCATATTGCATACAAAATCGTTTAAGAACCGTATTTATGTATGTTTTTTTACGAAAGAGATAATGACATCTTCGAACGATCTTTTGAAATCTTAACTCCAAGAATGTACGCAGCCTCACCCATATCTTTCATCTCAAAGTTAGAAGATGACCAACTTTTGATAATATTAATAAACTCTAAATTACTTCCGGCAATTAGTGTATCATTAATATATAATGATATGATCACAAATTGATCTTTAGATCTTTTGATATATACATAATGATCATTATCTATCATTGTAAAATCATTTGCCATTATGGCATTATGAAAACGTATATACCATTGTCTCGACGACTACGTAAGGCCATATATCGATCTCAAAAGTTGACATACCTTTTCTTCTTAGCCTTCCATAATGAAACTAGCAGGTTGTTCCATATATATTTCTTCATCTAATTCTCCATTGAGAAAAGCGGTCTTTACATCCATTTGACGTAACTCAAGATCCATTCTTGTCACTATTGCCAGAATAATGCGAATCGAGGTAAATCTCACTACAGGAGAAAATGTTTTTTCATAATCAATTCATTCCTGTTGATTATACTCATTTGTCACAAGATGAGCTTTGTGTCTTTCTATTGAGCCATCAGCTTTACGCTTTATTTTGAGAACCCACTTGTTCCCAATGGCTTTGCGTCCTTTCAGAAGATCAACCAGTTCCCAAACTTAGTTTGACTTCATCGACTCAATTTCCTCTTCCATTACATTCATCTATTTTTCCTTATTAGGACAATTTAGAGCCTCATGTACATTTCTTGGCTCATATTCATTTTGTGGAGCAACCATAAAAGTTTTTCCCCTTCAATGTCAAAAAGTCGACGGGAAATACTTTTGCGATTTGTTTGCCGTACGGGAGATTGTACACTTTGCACATCATTCCCCATCATGCTCCCACTCGGATTAGATAATGACGATATCATCTCATCATGTGGTTGTAATTAAGAGTAAGTTGAATTATATTCATCACTTCTCATGTTACTCCTACTTGGATGAACTCCACTAAATTCATTATCTTGATCCAAGGTTTCAAATAGGGAGTAATCCTCACATATTTCACCATTCTTAAGAAATTCATTATCTAAAAATGTGACATCCCGTGATTCAAATTCAGTTATACTTCCACTGTCCTACTCACCTATAAACACATACCCTTTCGAGTGTTCAGAGTATCTTATGAAAATATTCTTATTTTCCTTGGGACCTAATTTCTCAAACTTGTAAGATGGCACATGAGTATAGGCAACACAACCCCATGGTTTAAAAAAACTTAAGTCCGATTTTTTACCTGTCCATAACTCATATGGAGTAGAAGTAACTGATTTGGAAGGCACCCGGTTAAGTATATAGACAGCAGTTAATAACGCATCACTCCAAAAAGTGATAGGTAAGTTAGCATGTGCCATCATGGACTTAACCATTTCCAGTAGGGTTCTATTCCTTCTCTTCACAATACCATTTTGTTTATGAGTATATGGAATAGACAATTGTCTTTCTATTCATTTTTCATCATATAATTTTCTGAACTCATCAAATAAATATTTTTGACCTCGATCGGATCTCAATACTTTTATTTTCTTGTCTAATTGATTTTCTACCAAATTCATAAACCTTTTGAAGCAACTTAATGCTTCAGATTTATGAGAAATCAAATAGATATATCCGAATAAAGTATAAACATCTATAAATGTGATGAGATAAATAACCCCATGCCTTCCTCTCACATTTATCGGACCACGGGCGTCAGAATGAAATAATTGCAAAGGAAATTCAGCTCTTACCTTTTCCAAATGGTTTTCTTATCGTTTTCCCTACTAGGCAATGCTCACATATGGCAAATTGACCTTTTCAATGTTGCCCAACAAGCTCTCTTTGATTAGTTTATTCATACGTTATTGGCCAATATGACCAAGTTTAGCATGCCACACATTCACATCATTATCATATGAATTAGGAGACGTAAAAAAGGAATAACAAACATTGGTATTACCATAGTCAACATTTAATACAATGAAACCATCACCATAGTAATTTGTATCCAATTACAAATCCACACCACTATTATGGAAGTTCATATTAAAATCAAGCTTAACTAACACTAAAACAGACACTAAATTCCGACGAATATCTGGACATCATGTAGAAACAAAGTGCGTTTACCATGCATGTTCAGTTGGCAGATGCCAATCCTTTTTACTTCTGCTCTGGAGTTATTTCCTACATAGATCCACTTAATTCCAGTTAGTACTCGTTGGAATTCCATGAACAATTCTCTATCCTTCGCTACATGGTCTGTTACTCCTGAATCTACAATCCACAAAGGATTAAACTCAGTTAAGAATATATAACTTGACACATAAGCAAAGTTCTCAAAAGTACAATGGGTGTATACTTTCTTTGGCTTGCAACAATCGCGAGCATAGTGACCATTTTTGTCACAATTATAATACTTCACTATTGTCAGCTTCTTCATTCAAGGACGCTTTCCTCTTTCATGTTGGTCAACCTTTGGTTTCTTCCCTGAAGAACTTGTTCCCTTGCCTTTCCTTTTATTGAACTAGTTAGGACGTTTGCGCTTGGAGCTCGAAACTCCAAATGAGCTAGAACCAGCATGATAAATTTCAGTTTCTAGCTTAGCCACCAAAAGAGAGTCCTCTTTTAGCTCAAGATAACGCACTGTATCCTCAAGGGTTTTAATATTCTCATTATGGGTCAGGTACATCTTCATATGCTCTCAACTTTAAGGCAATGAACGAATCACTGCTTGCACTTGCTGCTCATCAGTTAGGACATGGCCAGTATCTTTCAGCTCATTAATCATGTTTGACATCTTATTAAGGTGTTGCTTCATGATTTGATCATGAGGCTTCTTGTAAGAGTTAAACCTAATAGTGAGTTGTCTTAGTCTAGTCACCGAAGTATGACCAAATCTTGCTACCAATGCTTCCCACATTTCCTTGGCATTCTCAAAACGCCTAAACTCTCGCATGACATCATTTTCTATGCTACTCAGCAACGTAATGCGAGCAAGAGAGTTCTTTCTTTTCCATGCAGCAAATGCATCCTTATCTCTTTTATATTATGCAGTGTTTCCATCTTCAAGTTCTTCCATGGTCAGGTTAAGAGCTTCTAGTGCCTCTTGCTCTTCCAGCATATATTGGATTTTCATGTGCCATATTTCATAATTATCGCCGTTGAGCTTCTCACCTTTGTTCAACTCAGCAACTATGCTCTTTGTGGATGAAGGAATCGATCTGAACATATCAGACACATGTACACGAATTATTAATGCCTATAATTTATGCATTCATTTTGCACAAACCTATCATATTAATAAATAATTTCAAGTAAGGTTTCAGAATCAAAAGGTTACTATGTTTCCAATCATCATCTAAAAATCCTAACTTGGAATTATTATTAATATAATCTTCTATACAAAAATAAATTCTTTGAAGTTATAAAAATTTCTATGAACTACCCACAACAGTTAATAATAACAGAAGCAATAATATTTGACATCCAATAATGATATAATAATAATGTTTTCGCATAATGCAACTAACATATCAATTGCTACACCAACAACAACTAAGTAGAAAATATTTACATAAGATGTCCATAAAGCATATTAAATAAAGGCCGGTCAAAACATCTAACGCCAAGACAACATATGAACTGCGAAAGATTCATTTTTGTTCAACTTCTTGATCTTTTCTTCTTTAAATTCCTTGGACATTTTAGGCATCCATGGTAAAACAGACGGATATCCAGTTAGGATTTCTCCTTCGCACATTCATCCCCCGCCGGATTGAAGTCATTCCATGGGTCGCAGTCTTTGTGGCTTCAATTCGCTGTAATGTTTATCTATAAAAGCCATTACAAGCCTTCTATACATAGTAGTTCTGTTGACCTCCCATAGGCAATTCAACACTCCTTGCCATATCGGTGGAAGAGTGTTCATGAAGAATTGCACCATCTCAGAATGTGGCATGGAACGACCATTCCGTATGACCTCTTGTATTTTATTGTTGACCTCGAGAATATGATCAATTAAGTTATCATTCTCCCATTGATAATCAGTCAACTCAGCTATCAACCTAGAAAGCATTTCCACTTGTTCATCAGTAATTGTGCGAATAGGTGTGCGCGCCTTACGAAGAGGCATTGTTCCTGCAACAAATGCGGAACAAATAAGAGATTACATATAATTCACATAAACTTAATTAGAAAAAAAGAAACACATTCTTTTCTTCCTTTTCTTTTTTTTTTGGTCAATGGTCAAAGTCAATAGTCAAAGCCAACGGTCAACGGTCAACGAGTCGAGGTCAACGGGTCTACGGGTCTGAGTCAATTGGGTGGGGTCGGATGGGTCGGGTCGAGTCGAATTGATCGACCCGGCACGTGCTGTGTGGGTGCATGGCTGACGTTAGCTGGCACATGTCGCGCGCGTGCGTGGCACACGCCAGTGACCGCTCGCGTGCGTCGTACGTGCCTGGGGTTGAAACGGCACGTGCATCGCAGGTGCCCAGGAGGGACCGTATCAGTGCATGCGTTGCAAGCACCGACGACACCGATTCCTCCCGGCTGCGCGTGGCGGCGCGTCTGGCGGCCTCTGACGGCGATCCACCACTCACTTTTCTCGTATCAACGAGAGCTTTGACCCTACGCTATCGGAAACGAACTTCAATTTACAGAAAATCACAAACAGGGGTGAACAGTACGTGGGTGTCAGGATTTTCCGTCCTCGATTGACCAATAGCGGTGTTTCACGAAAATTCAATCAAAAAACAATTTATAAACATGAAAAGGGGTCGAGAAACATGAACTATGGCTCTGATACTAATGTCGGGAATAACAGATTCCTTAAAACTGATCCGATACTCAATCGAACCCCTAAAATGAATACGGAAGACGAGCCTAGGAAACACATGTATCACCGATCGAAAAGCATGTCACGAAATCAAACGTACCTTATTTTCCACAAATTAAACCACCAATGTTGAAGTTCAAGGAAGAATTCTGATCCCGTTCTTCCGAGGAGCGTACTATCGCTTCAAGGGGGAGAAAACTCTGAAAAGACATACTTTCTTTTTGGGAGGGGGAGAAAAGTGAAAACATACGTACGTTCCCTTTCTTTTCTTTCCCTTAAAACGTCTCCTCCAAAAGACGTAACCCCTCAACGTAACACTTCTTTATATCTCAACCCTTCATTCATGGGCCCTTAACCTGCAGGCTGAGTTTTTAGGCCCAACATGGGCGAATGGGCCTACTTAGGCCCATTATCACAAAGAAAAAACCCATCACCTCCGAAGCCACCTAACCTTTGTTGTTGAGCCTCCCTGTGGTTCTTCATCGGCTGAGGCCGGGCTTGATGCTCGCGGGGGCCATGACCTGTGCGGTCAAGGTCTCACTCATGACCTGCTCTGTCAGCTATCTTCATGGGCATAAAGAAAGAGAAAGTGAGATATGTGGAGCAACCGACTATAACTTGTGACGAGAAACAAGGTTGGGGATGCAGATGACGATGAGGACATGACGATGGTTAGGCAACGGAGGCGCGACATGAGATTTGCCGCAGCGGTGGAGGCATACCGGCGGTGGGATACAGAGAGGGAGGGTTGGGAAAATCTAGGAATGTTCTTTTGTGTCTTGGATGGGATCCTACTCATTACAATCTAAGAGGGAACTGGTAAATTGGGTGGAATTGAAATTTTAAACCATTTTCAAAATTAAGTATCAAAGCTATAGCACCATTTGAAGCATTCGTGATGCCTATGCTAAAGTAAAAAAAATGTGCTTAATCGTATTATGCAAAAAGTAAACAGTATAGGGACAAGAGAATTTGCATCAATACTTGTCACGAACGCAATCATTTTGCTATTCTCACGTGCTTTGCTGCAGTCTTGTTCTAGCTACTCAAAACTTTTTGTTCATACCTATAGCGCTTTAAGCCCACTAAGCATAGTTGAATACATCAACAAAACTGAGATATTGAGGTTTTAGTTGAAACTTTTGTTTAGTGTCAATGCGATTTTTTGACCCTAACCAGCAAAAAATATGGATCCAGAGTCTAGACCTAATCATAAACTGGGTGATCTGCTGACCCACTAGGCCGACACGAGCTACAAGGGCCCAAAGCCATTTTTGGCCAACTTTAAATAAGGGCATTTATTGAGAAAGTTCGGCCTAGCCTAAGTAGGCCGGAGCTAAGTCCAACCCTGTCCGAAGATTTGTATTTAAAGATTTTTATTATAGGTGGGTCTTGGTAAAAATTTTAAGTCGGACGTTAAGATCTTGTTTAATGATCACCTCCACTCAAGTCCCCATTTATTAGACCAGTAATGTGATGACAACATTATTTGGTGATTTATTTTAATTATGTGCAAGGATTGTGACCTCAATTGTTGTTTATGGCTATACTTCCACGACCCTCGTGTGCTTAAAAGTTAGGTCTCAATTCTTACAATGTAAATCTCCTTTTTTGTCGAAGTCTTACGTATGACCTTAACCAACAATTCAGGTCACAGTCCTTGCACATAATTGAATTAAATCACGAAGCAATGTTGTGATGGCATTAACGGTCCAATACATGGGACTTGATTAGATGGGTCTGGTCCGGACCGGACAAAGTCTTAAGGTTTTACCTAAATTTTACCCAATCTCGCTTGTCGATAAAATTTTATATACAAATCTTCAAACATGGCCAGACGGGGCTTAGGCCTAATCAGGATGAGTTGCGGTTTCTCACTGAAATGTCCAAATCCAAACACAGCCGAAATGCTTCGAGCCGCTCGGTTGAGGCGGCCGCTGGGGCCATGATCAAGTTGAGATTTTGAACCCAATCCATTGCTTGTTAGAGTCAAAGGATCATATTCGCACTAACCAAGACATTTGACTATAACTTCAATTTCTTGGTTTTGTTGAAATATTTTAACTATTTTGAGTGAGCTTGTTGATCGGAGTTCGTAAAAAAATTTGAGTCGAGTTTTTGTTGTTCAAGAAAATCTCATGAGGTCATAACATTCACAATAATGAGTCAATATACTTTAAATAAATGATTACATGATAATTTTTAATATATTGTGAGAACAACAGTCTATTCTAAATTACAAAAAACCTAATCACAAATAATTACAAAATGTTATATGATCTACTTTTTCAAAAATTTGTGACTTATAATAAACTATTATTTTCACAATGCCCCAATGACTGTTATGTTAGCAAAATCCTATACTTTAAGTGCCATAGATATTAACAGAAATGTTTTGACATACTAGTAACAAGACCTAAGCAAAGTTTGTAAGAATAGCGTAACAATTGCATTCGTGATAAGTATTTGACTCAAATTCTCTTATCCCCAGGAGCGAGGCCTAAGCAAAATTCGGAAAAGCTCGTAAATGTAATAGACGGATGATTCGGGACCAAACGTGCACCATCCCCAATCAAGAGGGTTTTGTGTAATTCCTTCCCATTTTATTATGCGTTTGTTGGAGAGCTACTACTCTCCAAATTAAGTTTCATCAATCTCCCTCTGTGTTTAAACCGTTGACCAAGTCACATCCTCTTCACCCACATTCTTATCAAGCCCTAAAGCACTCCACATGGGGAAAATTGTCCAAAAAATCCTAAACATTTTAACTTTGCCAATTGGGTCTTAAACCTTTTCACATCTTACCGATTCAGTCCATTCAATCAATTTTGGCCTGAAAAAGCTAACGTGGACGCAAGTGGTGCCACGTAGGATTGCCGGCACTGACATTGATAATTTTTAATAGTATTTTAATATTTTTTTGAATTTTAATATTTTTATTATTTTTCATTTTTTCCTTTTTTTTTTTTTTTTTTTTTGGCTTTCTTGGCATTTTCCGGTGGCTGACCACCGGCCACAGGTGATGACCAGCCACTGGCCATAGCTAGTCGGCTGGCCTCGCCCGCCACAAGCGAGGCCGCTCCCCTCGCCGGGGCTCCTCCTCGCCCGAGCAAGCGTTGGCCTCGCCCGGAGCAGATCTGGCAAGGCTAGCCCATGCCCCTAGCCGGGCAATGGCGACGATTTTGCATTGAGCAGGCAGCGACATAGGGTTGGGGATCGAGAAGTTACTAACGAGGAGGGCGACGACGCCGATCATGAACGATGAGGAGAAGAAGAAGATGACGGGGAAAAGGAGAAACAAGAACAATCAGAGCAATACAAATAGATTCTCACTCTAACTTGTCGCCCAGCATCGCCGTCGCCCGGCCAGGGGCGAGGGTGAGCCCCGGCGAGGGCTCCCCTCGCCAAATTTGGCGAGGCCGGTCCTTGCCCAACATACTCTTTCTTAGCTATAGCTTTGAGTGATTCTTTGCCTTTTTCATTCAGTTTGTCAAAAATATTGAAGACGGCGAACTTTAGTATACACCTGACAAGACCATTCTTCGTCAAATTTTTTTTTTACAAAATTTTGATATCATCTTTCACCTTTGCTCTTAATTTTGCCGACAAGACTAGAATAGGGGCTTCTGGGGGCAATGGGGTTCAAGCACGAAGGAATGATTTTGGGATTTGGGGCTAATTTGCTGCTATTATGCAAGACTAAGAAAACGCACCCTCTTTCTAAGCAAAGACAACATCTTACATGTAAAATAGTCGACGGTGACTGAATTGCCACGTCTGATAAATCAAACGAGACTGGGCAATGAAGACTCATTCGCATTTTCCCTAAAAAATTTAGGATTAAATTGGTTTAATTAAAAAATTAAAAATTAATCGATTTCCATATTGTAGATTTAGGACTGATAGTGATTATTCCTTGGAAAAAGGTAATGGTGGATGTTTCCTTCAAATACAAGTTTGTTTTTTTTTTCCCAATTGTTTCAAAAGTGAGGTTATTTTTGTCCCAAAGGTGTGAGTTCGAAGATACCTATATAATTCGAGCATACATATAGAAGAAAGCGAAGAAAAGATCGTAACATCAGTTTTCAAGTGGTCCAAAATCACATGGTTAGCTTTTAATGTGGTATATTATGGGCAATTGTCTAATCAATCCTAAACATGTCTTGTGGATCTAAATTCATTTTTAAACATTTCAATTTTATTAATTTGGTCCTAAACCTTTGTGCGACGTTCCATTATAGTCCTTTCATCCAATTTTCACCTGAAATTGCTAATATTTTGGTATGTCACATAGGACGATTGATGTAGTTTTCGTCGAAATTTGACAAAAATGATTGGGAAAAATTGTCACAAAAAGTCATAAATCTCTTGCGGTTTTATCAATTTAGTTCTAGACATTTTAATTTTGCCAATTGAATTTTAAACTTTTTCACATTTTGTCAATTAAGACTATCCGGCCAATTTTGGCCGCAAATTGCTAACGAAGATGCCGGTGAGAGTTGGTCACGACCCTTGCCCTAACCCCAAGTGGATAGAACCTGGCATTTGAGTTAGCTTATTACAATGTTTTAAGTGGACATCCCAATAGGACATTGTTGAATAAGTTCGATATGACCTAGATAAAATTATAGCACTTAGTGACGGAAATAATTTTTACAGAGTCTCGACCGGAAAAGCAAAGTTCAAAGAAACAAAAATCAGGAAAGAAGAAAATAACAAAACAATAGGCGGAGAACGGCGCCATTGGTGGTACGATTTCATGCGACTGCCTTACAGTGTTTGCCCCGCTTTATGATAGTCACAATGACCTTTTGTAGCGTGGTTGCCACATCTCTCTCTCTCTCGACTAGATTTTGATCTATGCTTGCAGAAACTAAAGTACCTGGGTAGATGAAATTATCAAGTTACATTTGTGCCAATTCAATCTTAAATCTTTCAATTGTGTCAATTGAGTTATAAACCTTCACATTTTGTTAATTAAGTTTATCTAGTCAATTTTGGCCGGATATCATTGATGTGGATGCCCACCATCTTATGTGGCACAACCGATGTCGACGTGAACAATTTTTTAATAATATTTTTGAATAATATCTTTTGACATTCTTATAATTTTTTATTATTTTTTCCTTTTAATTTATTATTATTATTATTTCTGGACTTAGGGCTGGCAAGGATCGTGGTTGATCCTCGCTGGCATTGGGCTAAGGCATCGCAGCCCTCACCTGATGCCTTTATTGTGGCCAGTGAGGGCTTGGGTAAGGGCAGCAATGCCCTCCATCTGATATGGGCACAATTGCGACGCTAGCGACGCTCGTCCAAACTCAACAAGGGCTACATGGGCCGAGATGCCCTCACCTATGATCAACGAGGTCGTTGACCCTCAATTCGAAAAAAAGTAAAGAAACGAAATGAAAAAACCAAACAATTCATAGAAAAATTCAACAAGTTATTAAAAGTGTTAATGTCAGCGCTAGCTATACCATGTTCAATGTCTACATCAATGATTTTAGCCAAAATTGGCTAGATAGACTCAATTGGTAAAATAAGAAATTATTTAAAACTTAAAATATTTATGACTAAATTGTTATAAATGTAATAGGTTTATAACTTTTTTGGTAATTTTTCTGAATTCTTTGGTGCGCATCGAGAAGATTAATTTGTAGGGAACCTCTAGGAATTTTCCGAAGCCAAACATACAATTAATAATAACATGGGCATTAGATGCTACGTGGGCTTGCGTTCACAATCTCACTCTTATACGAAGAGCAGTGACAAAAGTATCCACACAAAATGATCAGATACTACGGAAGCAGATTTACATCTTAGTCGCACTAATAATCAACACCTCGAGAAATGCAAGATTCACTCGAGAATTACATCGCGTAACTAGAGGACGCCACGAACTCTTTTGGCTCACCAACCCTCTCCTCTCTCGGAGCTCTCCTCTACCGGCTGAGTAGCTATGGGCCCTTCTTCTACGCAAACACCTTAATAGCTCCTTCTATAACTATTATATCTAACAGCAGATTCGGTTGTGTAAACTCCCCCAGGACGAAGGGAAGGCTTTCATTCACGGGAGGCAGCAGTAGGGAATTTTCCGCAATGGGCGAAAGCCTGACGGAGCAATGCCACGTGGAGGTAGAAGGCCCACGGGTCGTGAACTCCGAGCTCGGGTTCTGGAAGAAGGAGAAGAAGGAAAACCCCACTCTTCCCTTCACAAACCCTAATTTCCCACCATGATTCAGTCTTTCCATCCACAGAATCCGCAAGTCTTCAGCCGATGAATGTGCTGGACTCCTCAGCAAAGCAAATTCAGTCGGTGCCCCTACAAGATTTCTTCTCCTCATTAACCCTAATCCCCGATTTCACATCCCCAGGAACCGCCGCTTTCTTCAATTCAGTGTCCTAGCAGAACTGCACAACGTAGCATCTCCACGGCAGCTCTAATCTCGGAGGCAGCTAAGGTGGGTCTTCCTCTCGCCAGTCCGGGGAATGCGAACGATCTGCAGTCAGTAAGCCCAGCAGTGTAAGAACAGCGAGGACTATGGCAGGGGAAGAAGGAGCAGTGGGTCACCTCGCCCAGCTATGCAACAAATTAGGTAAGCTAATGTATGAAAACAATATGCAAATTCTGGATGAGGAGATATCGGAGGAAAAAATCCAGGAATGTTGCTTCTCCCTTGTTGGGCAACTATATAAGAACCCTGCCATTAATTTCCAAGCCCTCACAACAACAAAGAAAAAGGCATGGAGGAATGAGACTGTGGAAGTGAAACCCCTAGAAAATGGGAAAATCAGCTTTGTATTCCGTAATGAAGGGGATAAGAACCGTGTTTTAGAGGGAGGTCCACGGTCTTTCTCCAACCATTTATTGCTATTAAAGGATTGGGAGCCGGATTACCCCCCCCCCCCACATTGTTATGAATTTAAAACATGTGCTTTATGGATAAGAATATTTGGCTTACCGCTGGAATGGAACTCTGAGAGCATGATGAAGAAGATAGCCAGCTCAATGGGGAAGGTTCTGGAAGTGAAAACAGATGCCAGAGGTCCTGCTTTTCAGAAAATTGGGAAAGCACGAGTGGAGTTAGGTGTAGCGGCTGAATTGCAAGTAGGACAATTGATGTGTCACGGGAATAAGAGAGTGTGACTGGATTTTAAGTATGAATGACTGCCATTTTTCTACTATTCATGTGGAAAAATTGAACATTATGCTAATTATTGTCCAGATATACCTTATGATGAAGAGAAATTCACAACTGAGTTGGGGGGTTGCTTTGGTAACTGGCTGAAAGCTAAAACGTCTGTCCATAGCCCATTTTGGAAAGTGTTCTATAATGAAGTAGCCCTGTCTGAAAATGATGATGAGGTCGTCCCTGAAACTCCTGAGCAACCAAGACAAAACGAAGTGATGAAGGATGGTCAGCTTCGCCCTCCAAACATTACTCAGAATATTGAAAGGGGAGGTCAGGAATAGATGCTATTGGAATCTCATTATAACAGTACACAAGAGATAACTATGTAAAATGCAGGGAAAAGAGCATTAATGATCACCGGGCCGGAGCACTCAAAAAATCCAAATCTTCAACCAGCAATTACCCCAAATAGCACGGGGAAAAAAACTCTCTTACAACCTAAAACTCCCTCTACAAAGAAACAAAAAAGAGCCAACAATCAATCAACAACTTCAACACAAGGCTAGTTGGATGAAACTCAACTTATGGACAATCCTATCCAGATGACGGAAGAAGTTACAGCATGGGTTGTGGTGGCTAGCCCTAATAAGCCACCAAATGAACCATGAATATCTTGAGTTGGAATTGTCAAGGATTGGGCACACCCTTGACAGTTCGGGAATTGAGAGCCTTAATGGCTCAATTCAGGCCCTCTTTGGTTTTTCTGATGAAAACTAAAAATAAAACTGAGTTTGTGCAAAGAGTAAAAAGAACGCTTCATTTTCAGAGTTGCTTTAGTAGTTGATCCTGTGGGTACGGTGGGAGGTTTGGCTATTATGTGGGATGATTGGATTACACTGGAAGTTGATTCAATGGCTAAAAGTCTTATCAATCTGAAATGCGAAGAAGGGGTCAGGGGTAACAAGATGAGGATTACCTTTGTTCATGCTCCATATACATACCCAAAGAGGCTGCAACTTTGGGAGAGATTAAGACAGATAAGTGCTTAAAACACTCTACCTTGGGTGTGCTTGGGGGACTTTAATGAAGTGAGATTTTATTGGGAAAAAGTGGGGAAGTGAATGGCTGAAAACTATAGGATGACATCTTTTCAGGATTGTCTGGATGCCTGCTCCTGAATGGATATAGACAGTAAGGGATGTGCTTTTACTTGGGCCAACAATAGGGAAGGGGAAGATTATGTAAAAGAACGATTAGATAGAGTGGTATGTACGATAGAATGGCGGTTAATGTACCTAGAAGCTGAAGCTTTCGCCCTTCCCACAGTAGGCTCGGATCATAGTCCAATTATCCTCTCATGTCAATCGAATCAAGTTAGAAGAAAAAGAGTTTTCAAATTTGAGGCCTTTTGGCTTGAGAATGACGAATGTAGGGAAGTGGTGTTAAATTCTTGGGCACCTCCAATCCAGCACCAAGAAGGTCTGGTAGGGAAGATACATGATGTTCAAACCGCACTCTCTAAATGGAGCAAAAAGAAGTTTGTGAATGGAAAGAAGGAAATCAGCAAGTTGAAGCAGGAAATATTGTGTTTAACTAATAACACTTAAGATTCCTTTAACAAGGAACACTTTAAAAAGCTACAAGAAGAAATTGAAGAGCTTGGGAGGCAAGAAGAAATGTATTGGGGATTACGCTCTAGAATCAATTGGTTGAGAAGGGGGGATCAAAATTCAAAATACTTCCACGCAACAACTATTCAGAGAAGACAGAGGAACGTGATTTCCATGCTTCAAAATGTAGAAAATGCATGGATGGTGGAGCAGAATCAGTTGAAGGAACATACTTTACAATTTTTCAGGAAGCTTTACGAATCCAATGGCCCTAGGAATTTTGAAGCAATGCTAAACCAACTGCCTGCATTAGTCACAAATGATATGAACAGAATGTTACCTGCTGAAATAAATTTAAAAGAGGTGACAAAAGCAGCATTTTAGCTAGGATCCACTAAAGCTCCCGACCCGGATGGTCTTAATGGACTTTTCTATCATCATCACTGGGAAGACATTAAATGGAACATGTTTGAGGAGGTGAAGAATTTTTTTAACACTGGTTATCTATCACCAGCTCTGAACATAACAACTATCTCCCTAATCTCGAAGGTTCCGAATCTAGAGAGGTTAGACCAATATATGCCAATTAGCTTATGCAACTTTGGCTACAAGATTATATCCAAAGTGCTGGTTAACAGACTTAAAACTATATTACCAGCAATTATAGCACCAGAACAAAGCACTTTTGTAGGAGGGCGGCAAATTCAGGATAACATTTTTATTGTTTAGGAGGTCCTGCACCAGATTAGACTCAGAAGCAGAAAAAAGAAATTCCAAGCACTTCTAAAATTAGACATGAAGAAGGCCTATGATCGAGTAGAATGGGATTTCTTGGAGTTATGCCTACTAAGAATTGGTTTTGATGAGAAATGGGTGAAATGGGTAATGCAATGTGTTACTATGGTCACATTTAGCGTCAACTTTAATGGAGAACCTCTTTAGTATTTCCAACCTTCCAGAGGGCTCAGGCAAGGGGATCCCTTATCTCCTTATATATTTATTATTGTGGCAAATGTGTTATCCTCATTGATAAAAGAGGCTGTGGAAAATGGTAGTATCACAGGAATTAAGCTAACTAGAAGTTGCCCTACTCTTTCTCACATACTATTTGCCAATGATTTGATCTTTTTTATGAAAGGCACCATTCTTGAATGTCAAAATCTGGCCATGATATTGAATTAATATTGTCTAGCTGCTGGACAAGAGATTAATTTGAACAAATCCGGTATTTTCTTCAGTAGGGGGTGTCCTCAACCTTTGAAAGAGAACATGGCAAGGGAGTTGCGGGTTTCTATTATAGACAAAATAGGCAAATATCTAGGTATTCCTTCAGATTGGGGAAGGTCAAAAAAGCAAATGTTTGCATGGATTCTCGGGAGAATTAGCTCAAAGCTGGAAAGTTGGAAGGAAAATCTTCTATCAAAAGCCAGTAAAGAAATTTTACTGAAAACAGTGGTTCAAGCTTTACCACAATATGCAATGTCAGTTTTTAAAATCCTGGTTTCTATATGCAAGGCTATTGAAAAGCAAATTGCTTCATTTTGGTGGAAGACTAATGAGAAGAAAACAGGCATCCATTAGAGGAGCTGGGATCTCTTAAAGACTTAAAAAGATAAAGGTGGAATGGGCTTCAGAGATCTTTTTTCTTTTAATAAAGCAATGTTAGGAAACAGGCTTGGCGGCTAGGACAAAATTCAACCTCTCTATGGAGCAGCTTGTTTAAGGGATTATACTATCCTAAGACAGACTTTTGGCATGCAGCTAAGGGCCTTCGCCCTTCGTGGGGTTGGCAAAGCCTGGTGTATGGAAGAAATTCAATAGCACCCCAAGTAATTTGGAAAGTAGGAGATGGATCAAAGATCCAAATCAGGGAGGATAAATGGCTGCAAAGAGGTATTATTGAGGGTTGTTAATGAACTCTCTTTAGTATCGGAATTAATTAATAAAGAGGAGGGCAGATAGGATGAAAGGTTTGTAGCAGCTCATTTTGAGGATAATTTAGTAGAAGAAATTCTCACTATACCAATTAATCCTCAGATAGAAGAAGATCACCATGTATGGATCGGTAATCAAGCAGGAAAATATACAGTCAAAAGTGGGTATCACTACATAAAGAAAACCATGGAGCAATGCAATGCAAGCCAAGCCACAACGTCTTTTCAACCTCCCCCCTCACTCTGGAAGCATATTTGGACGTTGCATACTCCTCCTAAGATACGATTTTTCATGTGGAATTTATGCCATAACGCTCTCCCAACGAAGGATAATCTGTTTAGAAGGAAAATATTACCTGACCCCATTTGTCCATTGTGTAGTCATGAAAGGGAAACGCTGAGCACCTCTTCCTGCTCTGTTCTTGGACAAGACAAATATGGGATAATCCTATGTTGAATATTAAAATATCCAATCAGGGTTTGACAAGGATCGAAGAATGGTTTAACAATCTGAGAGAGAAGGCAACTTACCCAGTAAATCTGAACTTGGTGGCTGCTACGTTATGGAATGTCTGGAAGGCCCGAAACCAGGCCATTTTTCGAGGTCAAGCACCAGTGGCTTTGGCAATTATAGACTCAGCTCAAGCGGCACTTAAAAGCTACACCCACTGGAACCCAGAGAAAAGTAGGGGACGAGATAGAGGAACGGCATAATTCCAAAGAGGAGAAGCCCGAACAGGGCATATGGTATGAAATGCAGAGCTGAGACATGGGAACAACAAACCATTTGAGCCGCAATCTCGAAACCGACTGATGGGCGCCGAGAAAAATGCCAGAGGAGATAGAAGATTAGAAGGAGAGAGCTGCGAAATTGAAGTGGAGAATCAAACCATCGAGCTAAAGGTGAATCGGGGTATGTAGAAGGTGGATCGGGGATCAGAGAACCGAAACCCGGCAAAGATCGAGGTATGACATATAGAGAAGAAGACTCGAGAGGAACTCTACCCTCTGGGTCTCTCTTTGCACCGAGAAATTCCAGTCACGAGCAGAGAGGACTTGCATTTGCTGGGTTGGGACGCCGGGTGGAAAATGAAGACCAGCAATCTTGGAACGGGGCATCGCTTCACAAATCTGCCCGAGCAGAGGGAGAATCGGGCAACAAACCAGTCGAGTTGAGGAGCGCGCTCTGTCTTGGGCCGACCGAAGAATCGCGACTGACCAACAGACCGCCGGTAGCTAAAGCTGGGGCTGGGTCGTGAAGCAGATCTAGAAGGGAAGTTCAGCGAGTTCGGCACAAAAAACCAGTCCGTTGGTATGTTGAGAGATCGAGAGTTCATGAAGATGGCAGATCTAGAAGCTCGGAGCTCTCTGAAAATGAAATATCTGAAATTCAAGATGCTAAAAATACCCAAATTTGGATTCCACCACCAAAAGGAGTATACAAGGTAAATATAGATGGAACATACACACCTGGTTCAATGGGAAATTCCGTAGCTTGCATCTGCAGGGACTCGGGAGGAAGAATGGTCGGAGGAGCGGTTGTTTCGGTTAGAGCGTCTTCCCCTTTGATGGCTGAAACCCTAGCTCTATGGGAGGCTTTGAACTTTTTCTTTTCTAGAAGACACGAAGAGATGATCTTTGAGTCAGATAACCTACAACTGGTAAAATCGATGAACAGTTCAGAAGTCTTGAGTTGGGAAACTCAACCTCTTGTCAGTAAGTGCAAGGATAAAATGCAGGCCTTCCTACATGTGCAGATAGTCCATTGTCTTAGAGAAGCCAACCTTGTAGCAAATTGGGTAGCTAAAGCCCACAAAAATGGCTACTTACCTTTGAATTGGGCCTCATATCCTCCTCAAACTTTGTTGGACCTTTTATGTAATGATGCCCATTTTCCAGGCCTCACTTCTTTACTATGTTAATGAAATTATTCCGTTTTCAACCAAAAAAAAAAAAAAAAAAAAAGAGGACGCCAAGCAAGAGCTGGGCCACCTACTCTGCTCATCTACGGGGCAATTTTTCAAAAGAGGGGCTCCACAAAGTCCGTCCTTTCCCCGATGAAACAGACTTACAAAGTTGATTACTTGATCCTTACCAAAAAAAAAAAAAAAAAAAAGTTGATTACTCGACTCGATATGGATAGATTATTAAATGAGAGATTTGAATAACTTAGAAAGTCTAAAGTGGATATGCTACAAGGGACTACGTATTAAGTGATTCTAAGTCATTGAAGTTTTCAATGTCCGGAGGGATCCTAAGTTGGATTTTACCATCTAATTTATTTAAGTTATTAGCTGAGTTTTTTTTTTTTTTTTTTTGAAAAAAAGGGGATACTTATATAAAAAAAAAGTCATAAACCTATTAAATTTGTACCAATTTAGTTCTAAATATTTTAATTTGGTCATTTTAGTCTAAAACATTTTGACAATTTGCTAATAAAGTCCATTCGGCCAATTTGAGCTAAAAAGCACTGATGTGGAAACTAATCGTCCTACGCTGACCATATCAAACAGGATGGCTGGCAGACGTGGGTAATTTTTTAATAAATTTTCAGAATTTTATTATTTTTCCTTTTTTTATCTTGTTTTCTTTTATTTTCCTTCTTTTCTTTCTTTCTTTCCTTTTTTTCTAACCATGGCAAGCAAAACTCGTTGGAGCTTGCCGGTGATTGGTAGGAGTCGTGGCCCTCGCCGTAGCCTTGCCACCCACGAGGCAAGGCGGTCTCTCCCATGGCCACAATGGTCTAGGCAACAAGGCCTAACCCCTAGCCGTGGTGGCTTTGTCTAGATCTATGCGATGCCAGGAGAGGGCTGCGACCTTTGCAAGCAGCCGGCGCAGGCTATGCGGCCCTCGCCAAGTGGTCGACAAGCTTTGGAGACCCTTGTTTGTCATAGTGAAAAAAAGAAGAAGAGAGAAGTAGGAAAATAGATGAAAGAAACAAAGAAAGGAGAAATAAAAGAAAAATAAAATATTAATAAAAAATTCTGAAAAATATAATAAAATTTCTAAAAAAGGCTTACATCAGCATTGGTCATATCATGTACGATTCTTGGTGTCCATGTCAATGATTTCTGATTAAAATTGACAAAATGGACTACATATCAAATGGTCTATGACTAAATTGATCAAATTGAAAGGTTTAAGACTAAATCAATATAAGTGTAATAGGTTTATTAATTTTTTGGTAATTTTCTTCAAAAAAAAAATCCTTTTTTTTAATAACTTTTATGGTAGCCGCTAGTTTCATCCCGTATTTTGCTAAAACCAACGCTTTTGTAAATATTTGACAAAAATACACTTCAAATTAAAAATTCAACACTTTAACTGTTCTCCATTTATCTTCTCATGTTAGGATCTCACTATCCCTCCTTCGGTAAGTAGATGCTTTTGTTGCAATTTGAAATATATAGTTTCTTGCTCCACCAAGATGTGCAAAGTGATGCGCAAGAGAAAACGTCACTTGCTATCAATGCCATCTCCAATGAAACCATCGTGCGTCACCGCGCAGACACTACACCGCCACTCTTCACTTTTATCTCCTTGTCCTTAAGCGCCCCCCCCCCCCTCCTCTCTCTCTCTCTCTCTCTCTCTCTCTCTCTCTCTCTCTCTCTATATATATATATATATATATATATATATATATATATATATTACTATTGCCTCCTCGATCCCGTGATTGGCGATGACCATGACCTCAAATCAACATTGATCCGAGCTAGCAAAAGCCCCTAATGGAATTTGGGGCTCGAATGAGCTATTGAGTTGAGGTTGTGGTGGCTTGGGCTTGGAGCTGGAGGCAAGGAGGAGAGGTGGTGGAAGGCTAAGGCGCGGCGACGGTGCTGAGAGAGATGCGGATCCAGCAGATAGGAATTGAGGGGGAAGAGGGATGGTTGTGATGTGACGGTAGAGGTGACTAACTGAAGAATGAAGTGGGGGATGGTGGTGGCATGCTATGATGGGCTCGACATGGGGTAGGAGTGGGGGCAAGTTTGTTTGAAGCTTTGAGGCATCAAAAGTGTGCAGGAGATAGCAAAATCAATGAAATTTTCTCTCATGAACCTCTTTCCTTATCTTCGTTGAGCAAAATAATTGGAGGGACGGTGAGATTTTGCCACGAGGAGATAAAGAGCGAACAGTCAAAAAGTTTAATATTTAGTTTGAAAGATATTTTGGTCAACTATATACAAAGGGGTAGTTTTAGTAATAAATGGGGTGAAAATAGCGGTTGCCATTTTTATATATCTTTCTTAATTATGCCTTAAGTTTACTAGCTCTTATATAAACTGCTAACTTTGATATAAATTGCTTATAATTTTTTTTTCCAATTAAGTAATCAAACAGTTTTTACCAACTCTCATTTCAATTAGTCACTAATATTTATCTACTTTATCTTTAATTTGCCAAAAATTTTAATTGAACGACTTAACCAGGGAAAAAAAGTTGGTAAGGCTTTCAAATAAAGTTCGTTAATTCATAAATTAGTTGGTCAACATAAGACTTGGTAATAAAAAAAAAAAGTAAAAAGATAAGAGAAGAATAAATTTTGGTAACTAACTTAGATAATAGTTGATAACTCAAAAGTAGTTAATAACTTAACTGCAGAGATAGATTGATAAAAAAGGCAAATGGCAATTCAATTGAAAATTTCTTTTATATAAAAAACTAAACCTTGGTAAGCCACTCGCACAAGAGTTAGTAATTCAAAATTAGTTGGTAAGTTAACTGAAGAAAAGTTGGTAAGTTATACAAAAAAGTTGATGATGGCATACAACTGTTGATAAATATATGCTATCAGTAGAAAAGATAAATAACAGATAGTAAAAGATAATAGATTTTCTCTTGTTAGAGATTAAAGAAGCTAGAAATAAAAAACGAGAAGTAAACGTTGGTAACTAACTCCAATAAGAGTTGGAGTTGGTATTTAATCAGAGGAAAATTGCTAATGACTCTAATTGAAATTATTAATTCTTAAAAAATTAATAAAATTTAAAAGTTGTAAGCAAGACAAAGAAAAGTAGGTAAACAATAGACCAGGTTAATAAATTAAAAAAATAAATAAAAGTTGGTAACAAACGTAAATAAGAGTAGGTTACGCAAAACTATTGGTAACTTAATTGCAGAATAATTGGTAAGTAGCACAAATGAAGGTTGCTAATTTCATATAATTGTTGGTAAATATAAGCCATTGGATGGAAAGGCAAATTAAAAGCTGATAAAAGATAAAAGAATTTTTTTAATTAGAGATATATGATAACTTGGTAACTATAAAACAATAACAATAATAACTAACTTGAATAAAAGTTGGCAACATAAATCCAATTGTTCACTTAATCAAAGAATAGTTGGTAACAACTCTAACCGAAGTTCATAATTTCTAAAAGTTGGTGAAATTAAAACAAAAATTGAAAAGTAAGGCAAATAAAAGTTGCTAATCAATAATAAAGTTGGTAAAGTATTAAAAAATCTAAATAAATATGTATAGGTAGCTCAAAAGATAGTCGGTAATCCAAAATTAGTTGGTAATTAAGTAAGTGAAAAGTTGGCAAGTCTCTTAAATTAGAGGTTGGTAATTCTGTATGACCTTTCATAAATTTAAGACATCGATAATAAAATAAAGGGAAAAAGCCACGAAAAACCCCGAACTTTACCCAAAGTGACACATTTACTCAAAACTTTTTTTTTGTGATGTGAAAAACCCCAAACTTTGCCAACCGTGACACATTTACCCAAAAAAATTTTTGTGACACAAAAAATCCTAAACTTTCGTTATGTGACACATTTACCCCAAAATTAGAGGGCATTTTGGTCCTTTCATTTTTTTTAATTTCTTTTTAAAATTTTTAGAATTTTTAGAATTTTTTTTTTTTTTTCTTCTCTCTTCCCTCCACCGGCTGGCCGGAGAAGGGAAGCCCGCGTCGGTGAGGGCTGCCCTCGCCGGCGTCGGCGAGGGTCACCCTCGCTAGCCTCGGGCTAGGGCGGCCCTCGCCGGCCCTCGCGAGGGCCGCCCTCGCTTGCATCGGGCGAGGGTGCCCTCGCCGGATCGGCAATGGCCATCCTCGCCGATATCGGCGAGGGCCGCCCTCGCTGCGTCGGGCGGGGTGCCCTCGCCGGATCGGCAAGGGCCATCCTCGCCCGACGCCGGCGAGGGCCGCCCTCACTGCGTCGGGCGAGGACGGCCCTTGCTGCGTCGGCGAGGGTGTCCCCGCCCTCGCCCGTCGGCGGCGAGGGCCGCCCTCGCCGGTGTCGGCGAGGGCACCGTCGGGCAGGGTGTCCTGCCCTCGCTAGATCTAGCGAGGGCCGTCCTCGCCCGTCGCCGGCGAGGGCTGCCCTTGCTGCGTCGGGCAAAGGTGTCCCTACCCTCGCTGCGTTGGGCGAGGGTGTCCTGCCCTCGCCAGATCTGGCGAGGGCCGTCCTCGCCTGTCGCCGGCGAGGTTGCCGGACGCTGGCTTCCCTCCGCCGGCTCCGCCATGGCCGGCGGAGGGAAGAAGAAGAAAAAAAGAAAAAAAAAAGAAAAAGGAAAAAACATAATAAAAAGACAAAAATGCCCTTGATGGGGTAAATGTGTCACGTTTTGGAAAGTTTGGGGTTTTTCACGTCACAATAAAAAGTTTGGGGTAAATGTGTCGGTTTGGGCAAAGTTCGGGGTTTTTGTGGCTTTTTTCCTAAAATAAATAAGTAGAAGTTGCTAAAAAATAAGAATTTTTTTTTCAAAAGATTAGAGAAGCTGGTAATTTAAATAAACCAAATAAATAACTAACTTAAATAAAATTTATAACACAAAGCTAGTAGATAACTTAACAAGATCAAAATTGGTAATCACTCTAAGAAAGGTTAATAAATTCTAAAAAGAGTTGATAAATTTAACAGGTTGTAAGTAAGGAAATAAAAGTTGATGCCTCAAAGGAAATTGTTAAATTCCACTTAAAAAATCGAACAATGTTATTAGTCACTCAAATGAGAGTTAGTAAGCTCTAATTAGTTGGTAATTTAATCTGCAAATAGGTGGGAAGTCATTTAAATGAAGGTTCGTATTTTCATATTATCTTTGCTAAATTTAAGGTGTTGGCAAGAATAATAAATTAAAGTTGGTGGAAAAAATAAGGGAATTCTTTTTGTTAAAGATTAGAGAAGTTGATTACATAGATAAAGTCCAATAGATGTTAGTAATTAACTCAAGTAAAAGTGGGTCGTCCAAATCTAGTTAACTTAATTAGAGAAATATAGGTAATCACTCTAATTAAGGTTGGAAACTTTTAAAGGAATTGGATTTAACGGGTTGGTAAGCAAGGCTAATAAAAGTTCATAGCTCAATAGAAAAGTTGGTAAATTTTAACAAAAAAATCAAATAAATGTTGATAGACAGCTCAAATAGGAAATGTTAAACCAAAACTAGTTAATAACCTAATGGGAGAAAGCTTTTAGATATACAAAGAAAGATTGGTACATTCGTAGTAGAGTTACAACTTTAAGGAATTATAAGAAAGACATATAAAAATTAGTAAATTGATTGATAATAAAAAATGATAAATTAAAACAAATGGACTAACACCCATTAGTAAGTAACTCAAATTAAAGTTGATTAACCCACAAATTGGTTATTTAATTTGAAAATGTTGGTAAGTTACACAAACAAAAATCAGTAAATTAATCCAAGATTTTGTAAATTCCGGGGATCGACAAGAAAGTCCAATAAAAGTTGGTAATCTGCAAACTGTCAAAAAAGTTGGCAACTTCATGCAAAGTTTTGGTAAGTTAACAATAAATTACCCGAAAATTTGATAATCAGCAATTTTTTTATCAAAAGTTTTTTTTTTTTGGGAGAAATTTTTACTCAGTAAATAAGCTTAGTTGCATAGTCGTACCAAAAAGTTTGCTTGGACAAAATCATGTTAATTATTCTTGAGATCAACAACTTTTCGACGCATCTATTTACTGCTTGTAAGTAAAAGACCCTTCAAGACCTATTGAAATGTAAAGTGCTATCCCAATCCTTACATCGAGTTAAACCAAACAACATAGAAGTCACCTTTCAAGTGAAATCCTCCTATATCCAATTTGGACTTTCTAAGTCATTTGAATCTCTCATTGGAGAGTCTATTTATTAAACCACTCCATCAGGCAATTGCACGTTGTGGATGATGAAATTGTAGTAATGTTGGTAATGTATGCAAATAAGAGTTAGTTATTTTTTTTGATATAGAGTAAATGTTAATAAATCATTGAAATAATTGGTAATTTAAGACAATCTAGTAATTGTTTATTCTTCGTAAAAGTATGGGAAATGTGCATTAGAAGTCCTAAAATTAGTTGCGAAAATACAAGTGAATCCTAAAACTTGTAAAAAGTATAGTTAGGTCTTAAAACTTGTCAAATTAGTGCAATCGTGTCATTTCGTTAACTCAATCCAATTTGGCTAATTAAAAATGTTGACATGGTTTCTTTAAATATTTTCTCACTCCTACATGGCGATGATGTGGCTAATACAATCTAGTTTTGGTCAAAATTTGATTTTTCATACAATTTTTATTTAAATTAAATTAAAAAATAAGGTTTTTTTAAAAGAAGAACAAGGAAAAAAAGGTTGCAAACCCTCGCCGTTGTTGCCACCGCCCACCATTACTAGGAAGGGCTGGCAATGGTTGGGGAATGGTTAGTGGGAGTCATCGGGCCTTAGCTAAGGGCTAGTGAGGGTTTGCAACCCCGTTGCTTGGTTCTTTCTTTTTTTCTTTTTTCCTTTTTAAAGTTAGTTTATTTTTAAATTAATTTAAATAAAATTATATTAAAACTTAGTTTGGACTAACACAACGCTGTTTCAGCCATGTCATCGCCCAATAAGAGAGAGAAAATATTTAAAAAAGCCATGTCAGCATTTTCCATTAGTCAAACTGGATGGAGTTAATGGAAGCACTCGTTTGCACTCTCATGACAAGTTTTATGACTTGATTGTACTTTTTGAAAGTTTCAAGACTTAGTTGCACTTTCATGATAAATTTTAAAACTCCTAGTGAACATATCCCTAAAAGTATTGGCAACTCACAAGCATGTTATCGATTGAACAGATTGTTCACTAAAATGTTTTGATAGCTATTGACGCTTTATTATCATGAAATTATGTGATTTGTACCCTGGGGAACAATAGACTCATCCAATTTTACATTGAACATACACATCTTATTTTATAGGACAAAAGCAAGAGATTTTTCTAATATCCAAATGGAGAGCACGTGAGACATGTCGGAGAATAAAATGCACATCTTCTTTATTGCTTGTAACTTCAATGGCAATCTTCCATCATGAAGAAAGGAACTATCAGCTTCATAGCCGTTGCTGTGGCGCATGTGTCAAGAATTGGGTAAGCCAATCGGTGCTTTCAAGCGGGAAGTCCCACACCGTGACTCACACATGTGAGGACAAATGTTAGGACAAATGTTAGAATTATTTAGCAGAATCCATCGTCGAAAGAAAGTAGAGAGAGAGAGAGAGAGAGAGAGAGAGAGAGAGAGAGAGAGAGAGAGAGAGATTTTACTTACTAAACTGCCTATTTGTGTAGTTGGAATTGAAAAGCTCTCTTAAACCAAAGAATGGTAATCATCCTCGCAATTGACAATTTTCTGATAATCCTATCCACTACCCGAAAATAGGAGATCCTCCAAGATTTTTAAAATGTAATATGCCACAAAATTCCATGAATGTCACTGCAAAACCTGGTCCCAATCCTGAGTAAAACCAAATAATAATGGAGTCACCCTCATTAGACTCATCTTCGCTCGAATTCTGATCATCTCGTTTGCCCATATCATTGGGCTCATCTCTTGGACAAACTTTCAAAAGAGGAGGCCCACAAAGTCCATTGTTGTCGTGATATATAGATTGATCATTGAGAGTGCTTAGCTGATTGCCCAATGGAATGGGACTAGATAGATTGTTGTTGGAAAGATCCAAACAACTTAGAAAGTGTAAATTGGATATGCTAGAAGGGATTTCATCCGATAGTTTGTTATTAGATAAATCTAGTGATTCTATATACTTCAAGTTGCCAATATCTAAGGGGATTTTTCCGACTAGCCTATTTTGCGAGAGGTTTAAATTTTGAAGTCGAGCAAGCCACGTCAGCCCTTCCGGTATCTGTCCTTCTAACCTGTTGCTCGAGAGATCAATGGAAAATAAATATGGGAGTGTGCTGGTGAGTTCTCTTGTTGTTCCTTTTGTGTTAAACATAATGGGAAACCCCCCGTGGATCTAAAATACAAAGTGGAATTTTCCCACATTCTTGAGAACTTGTTGAAACAACGAGGAATGCCTCCATAAAGGTTGTTATGATTTAGGCTCAAGTACTGGAGTTTAGCAAGATGACACGGCTGCAAAGGAATGTCACCGGTGAAGTAATTTCTCCCAAGATCGATTATCTCAAATGATCTAATGTTATTAAACAAAGGTACTCTACCAGTGAATTGATTGTCACTAAGATCAAGGATTTCCAAATCAAGCTATTGTAAACATTTTGGAAGCACTCCATTCAAGCCATTTTTATGTAAGCCAAAGACTTTTAATTTCTCCAAATGACATAGTGAGCTTGGAATCTAACCATTTAACTTGTTGTCTCCCAATGAAATCCATTCTAAAAAAGCTTGTGACTTCCTCCAACATCGCGGAAGTCTCCCAAATAGTTGGTTCTTAGAGAGATCTAGAAAAGACAATTCATCTGACATACATAATGAATTTGGAATTTTACCACTAAGGTTATTTCCAGAAAGTGACACTTGCATTAATAGTGGCATCTTTCTCCCAATAATTTGGGAAATATTGCCTCTAAGCATATTGCCCAAGAGATCCAACTGTTCAATGCTAGAAAGAACATCAGAGAACTAATGAGGAACTTCATCTGAGATGCTAGCATTTGACATGTCTAATACCAAAACTTTTTTCTGCGTTCGAAGCCAGTTTGGGAATTTTGGTCCCACTTTGCAACTTGAGATGAGAATCTCTTGAATTTGGAAAGGAGGAACCCAAGATGTACCAACATTAATGACAAGCTTATTTGAATACATGTTTAGCACGATCAAATTGGTAAGATTTGCAAAGTGAATTTGGGTGAGAATTCCATCCAATTGATTATTACCAATATCCATCACCTCTAGATTAGATAATAACCCAATATTTTCTGGAATCTTTCCACTCAAATTGTTGAAATCTTTCCACTCAAATTGTTGAAAGAGAGGTTCAATATTCTCAGAGATGACAGTTGGCCCAAAGTAGCAGAAATAGGACTAGAAATTGAGTTTTGTGAAAGATCAAGGAATACGAGATCTTTGAAATTCCCAAATTGATTGGGCAAGTGACCACTGAAGTTGTTGTCACTAACATCAACAGTCTTTAGGTTACTTCGTCCACTATTCAAAGCACCGTTATGGGCAATGAAAATCCTCCCACTAAATTTGTTAGAACGCAAGCTTAGCACTTGCAAATTGCAAAAACTGCTTGAGTTTTTCAAAAGTTCGCCTTCCATCCTATTTGAAGAGACATCAAGGAATTTAAGCCATTGACTATTTTCAAGGATGATAGTGGGGAATATGCCTTGGAGATCATTATCACTCAAATCAAGATGTTCGAGTTTGCTGAAGTTTTGAAACCAAGGAGGAATAGATGAACTCATGGAGTTTTGACTCAAATCAAGGAATCTAAGAGAAACTGAAATTGACAAGTAGAGAGGCGGAAGCATCTTCCAAATCACATCTTGTCAATATTAAAAACTCCAAGGAGGAAAGCATGTTTATAGGACTTAACCATTCTTTGGGGTTGACAAGGGAGGCATAAGACAGGTCCAAGTACTTCAAGTTAGAAAATGTTGACAGCCATCGAAGGTTCTTTGCACTTGAAGGGGACTCTATCCACCCACTAAGATCCAAGTACCTTAAATTGGAAAGGTTACTAAGTTGATTGGAAATATGTCCATAGCCTGCAAATGAGAGGTTGAGATACTCTAGCTTATGAAGAGAAGTCAAGGACTTTTTGGTTTGATGGGTTACAAAATCATTGGCGAGGTCTAGATACTTTAAAAACTTTAGCTCGTTTAGTGCAGGATGTATCTTACCTCCCAGGCTATAACTCTCTAGACCATCACAAGGATTATGAAGATTGAGTTTGG
Organism: Eucalyptus grandis; assembly: GCF_016545825.1. Classification (NCBI taxonomy): domain Eukaryota; kingdom Viridiplantae; phylum Streptophyta; class Magnoliopsida; order Myrtales; family Myrtaceae; genus Eucalyptus; species Eucalyptus grandis. The sequence continues at coordinate 7,988,111 of NC_052620.1, forward strand.
AGACATGACCAGTCTTCTTGTTGCATTGGATTCCTTCCCACTCGCAACAACCCTTGCCGGTCCACGACCCCAGACGTCTTGAAGGATCAGTGAGATCTTGCTTGAACTTCAAAAGAGCTTCCCTCTCAGTGCCAATGCAACTTACATTTGTTAAGGCTTTGGAATGACTAAATTTCAAAGTTGGAATGACGAAGAGTGCACACAGGAGTGTAGGCATGAAGCTAGTGGAGAAGTAGGATGCCATTGTTGTTTAAACATGTACCCAAGAACTTTTATTTATAATGGCCAAGAAAACATGGCCCTTGAGGAAGATATTTTCTTCATTGACAAAAAATAATGGCGGTCTTAACATATTTTAAAAGTCATTTCCTCTGATCGTTAGCCACCTAAAAGTGACTAAAAAACTTTCCAAGTCATGCCTTGCAAGACCCGTCAAATGTTCAAGACATCATACATTCAAAATTGTACCGTTTCGCATGAAGAGATGCGCGAGTCATTCTCTGAATGGCAAGAGATGTGACATGTGGGTTCACCATTGACTATAGTGTAGTAGGTGACATGATTTCTTAGTCAATCTAGACTAAAAATTTTGTCCATTCATCATTTTACATTAGGCCAAAAGCAAGAAATTTCTTGTTTTTTTATAACCAACAGGAAAAGCAAGAATAATGAGCACAAGTTCGTTATCGTTTGAAACTTCAGTAGCAATTTTCCTGTCGACTTGTCCTCGCTCTTCCCAAGCATGAATCTTCACCTATATTTCATACAACAACCATGCCTTCTATTTTTAGGGCTGAAACGAATTTCCTGAAGATTACTTCGTTGGTGTGTTCCAATAGCATTATAGCTGTACATTGAAGAAATTGTTCGGCAAAGATGCCATACAAATGTTCAGTCAAAGTCATTGTGGAAAAATATGATAAGAGATAAAATGAAATATCTTTGACTCCACGGTGACTTTTGCTTTTTGCAATTTATACAGGTGAAAACTCAGCCAAGAAGAAACGAGACCGGGACCTTTGGAGTGCCAAAACTTAGTACATGAGGACACTTAAATGTCAAAATGTTCGGCAAAGATGCCATACAAATGTTCAGTCAAAGTCATTGTGGAAAAATATGATAAGAGATAAAATGAAATATCTTTGACTCCACGGTGACTTTTGCTCTTTTGCAATTATACAGGTGAAAACTCAGCCAAGAAGAAACGAGACTGGGACCTTTGGAGTGCCAAAACTTAGTATATGAGGACACTTAAATGTCAAAAGTTATGAAAGTGACACTTAGGACCTACATGGTGACGTTTCTATTTCTCCCGATTTCTGTTCTTTTGTTCCCTGGAACAAAAAAAGAATAGAAATCCGTTTGGTAACACCAACTTATTTTTCTATTCCCCGGAATAGAAAAGTGGCTGGGGAATAGATTTGTAACAGAAACAAGAAAAAAAAAAAGTAGCTTCCTGTTCCTGAGAAAAATATCAAGAAATAAATTCTTTTTTTTCTTTTTTATTTTTCTTTTGTTCTTCCTTGTTGCGGCCATTGCTGGCCACCGTTGGGCGCCCGCCAACCGCCAGCCACCTTTGGCCGCCATGGCCACCGTCGGCCGACCGCCGGTAGTCGCCGCCACCCAATCGCTAGCGACCATTGCAGCCTCCCGACCACCGGCGATGGTCGCCGCCGCCCCGACCAGCAGCAATTGTCACGCCACTCAACCATCGGCAACCCGCCGCCACCACCGCCGCCCATCACCGCACGATCGCCCGACGGGCGGCCGACGGCGGTTAGGGTCGACGGCTAGTGGGCTGTGGGTGGTGATTGGCGGTGACAATCAATGGTCCTACGGCGGCAAGTGGCGATCATGCGGCAACAGGCGGCGATCGGCAATTAGTGAGTAAGAAGAAAAAATAAATAAATACAAAAATTTATAAATTTTTACCAAATATATTTATATTTTTTTCTATTCCAAGAATAGAAATTTCATATATTTACCAAACATCTTATTTTACTCAGAAATTGTTCCCGGGAGTAGAAATAGAAAAGAACTATTTCTGAAAAGAAATAGTTCCTCGAAATAAAAACGTTGCCATGCGCACCCTTAAGTGCCAAAATCAGATCAAAATAGATTAATTAAATGCCAACGGTGAGAAAATCCAGCCAAAATGTTGACGTAGCGATTTTTCGACGAGGCAAGTGTAAACGACATCGTTTGCAAGATGATGTTGCTAAACAAGTGCAAAAATAACATCGTTTTGTTGCTAACATGAGAATTAATTAAACTAAAGTTAAAACTAAAAAAAAAGGGGGGAAGGAAGATTGAGACTACTGAATTTAAATTTTAGTTCAATTAATATTTATTTTTATTTTTAAAAAATAAAAATAAAAAAAAAAAAAAAAGAGGGGGAAGAGGCCCAAGGGGCAACAATGGTGGTCGGAATGGCGGGGGAAGGGTTGGCCGAGTTCATTGGCCCCTGGCCAAGGGCTAGCGACCTCAGCTAACCCTTCCCCCACCATCACCACCCTTTCTCGAAGATGGCAGGGCCCTCACCATTCTATGACCTTTTTATTTTTATTTTTTTTAATATTTGGTTTACATTTAATTAAATTAATATTTATATTAAAATTCAAATCTGCATAAAAAAAAACGTCATTTTGGCATTTCTTTGCCGAGTCAGCTTTTCGGCGAGTCACATAGGCGAGCAATACTAATAACAAATTGCCACGTAGGATTTTTGGCAAGATTCATCATACTTGGCACTTAACTATCCCACTTTTTTTTTTTTTTAAGAAAAGGCACTTAAGTATTACTTTTCTAACTTTTGGCATTTAAGTGTCCAATTCTATCAAGTTTTAGCACTTGGGCTATTCTTTTTCAGAAGGAAGTGTGATAAGTTTGCCAAATAATTTTATATTCTATAGAGTTCAGTTTATTGGATGTAGTCATGATTCAAAACTATCAATTTTTGGACAATTGCAGTGCTGTTTTATGTTTGTATTTCTTTACATGACAACATATCCAATGCTATGGCAACAATATATGCAAAAAATAAATACATATTAAATCACTCTGTTAACACCTAAAATTACCCTCACTATCACATGCAAGTCATGAGGGATGAAAACATTCAAAATCATCCTCGTTGTCACATGCAAGCTATGATTAACATCAACCTACCCTATGTGAGTCAGGGGAATGAAGGATGGTCAAGGATTTCAAAAGCTCTTAGGCGAGATTTCAATGGGTCTACAAGTGGATATATACGGTTCAACGATAAAGCGGTTGATTGCCACGTGTACAAGCCAAAAGATGCTACTGTAGACATAGAATTTGGATAGAATTGGTGTCAAGATTTAGGCGGGAATAGTTGATGCTTAAAAGGGAGCCCAAAATCAAAGGAGTAGTTAATACATGCTGAACAAGTCATGTGAGTATTGTTGAACAGGTTAGAAGATAACAAGATATTAAAAGAATGGTTAATACTTGCTGAACAAGTCATGTGAGTATCGTTCAACAGGTCAAAAGATAACAATATATTAATAAAGCGGTTAAGCAAAGAACATAGAGCAACTTTTAAGGAGGGAGCAACTGACCACTGACAGTTATCAAATTGGCCTATAAATATCACATGCAATGCAACAAAGAGTCCTTCCCCTTCCCCTCGGGAACAACACACAAAAATCATTTATCTTATCCTTTAGTTATATTATCCTAACTTAGTTTAGATGTAGCTTTAGATTCTCATTGCAGATTTGATTTTGACGAGTGTCTATTGTTGGAGAAATCTTTCTGGAATATTTTGAAGCTGACAAAACGTTTCTATCAGTCTAGTCTGAAGATTTGCAGACTCTACTATTCAAAGTCTGAAGACTTCAAGACTGCCAGACTCAAGACTTAAAGTCTATTCTCAGTGACAGTTTCTAATCCGTTGAAGAAAGGCTATCCAGAACTAAGTGCTTCATTAAGGATTTAACCTTATCGACTGGAGAAGATCTCTTGGCTGGATGTGACATAACGGATTCCTTTATTCGAATCAAGATTGATTAAGGATCCGATGATTGGCGAAGTATTCTTGGAAGGTTCTACTTATGGAAACCAAGATCCGATTGTATGGGCGAGCATGATTGATGGGCTATCGACATGTTCCTTTAATAGCTCGAATGATCTTCCTAATTGATTCTGTCCAACGGAAAGATTGAAAGAATTCCTTTGGTAAGTGCCAACGGGTATGATGGCATAAAGGAGTATAAAAGGAAGATGTTCCAGATGATATTGCTAGTATGAGTACCTAGAGGGGGGTGAATAGGTGCCTAAACACTTTATCGATATACGGAAGCGATTCTTAACATATGATGGAAGGTAAATTCTCTCTTAATTAACGAAATGAAATACGATTGAGGTAGAGAGAGTAAGGAAGAGAAAATTGAACACAGGATTTATAGTGGTTCGGCTTATTCCAAGCCTACGTCCACTCTTCCGCACTGACAGCCCACCGGCTGGATTTCACTATGATCAAAGAGAAGTTACAGCACAGCTTTGCCTTGATTCCACAAAGTGTAGATGTTTTACCACACCTCCTCAAGGTCTCTCACAAATATAGACTCTCTTTTGTATACAAGTATTCGCTCAAAGGATTTGTCTAAACAATTTGGAGCTTCAGACTTTGGAATTCTTCTATCGCGCACACCTCGAATAGCTAAGAACGTCTTCCTTATATACTCCTTTATGCCATCATACCCGTTGGCACTTACTAAAGGAATTCCTCCAATCTACCCGTTGGACGGAATCATCTAGGAAGATTGTTCGAGCTATAAAAGGAACGTGTTGATAGCCCATCAATCCTGTTCGCCCATACAATCAAGATCTTGGTTTCCATAAGTAGAACCTTCCAATAATATTTAGACAATCATCGAATCTTCAATCATTGAATCAATCTTGATCAATCAAAGGATTACGATACGTCTTCTCCAGCCACGAGATCTTCTCCGGATGATAAGGATAAATCTGAACAAAACATCCAGTTCGAATAACCTTTCTTCAACGGATTAGAGACTGTCAATGAGGATAGACTTTGAGTCTTGAGTCGGCTGTCCGGAAGTCTTCGAGACTTTAACTAACGAGAGTCCGCCGACCTTCGGACTAGATCGATGGAAACGTTTTGTCAACTTCAAAACACTTCACGAGGATTTCTCCAACAATCTCCCCCTTTTGATGGTGACAAAAGCTTCTGCAGATTTGGATAACATTGACCCGCAAAACATTTCTCAAACACATATGCATATCTTATAGAGATGAATGGCTAAAAGATTAACACTAGAATCTGCAACCACATAAAATAGGTTAGTCTTGTATATAATAAAACCATCCATAAGATATCAATACTTGTTAATAGAAACAGTCAAGTCCAAGTCTAGTTTAGATCTTATCCAGACACAAAACAAAGTCAAAGTCTGTTAAAAATAGTTAAACAACAACACAATCCAAAAAAAATGATTGAAAGTTTTTGATCAAATCATGCATCTCTCCCCCTTTTTGTCATCATTAAAAAGGATGAGATGAAGTCTTGGGAATGCGGACTAGCTGGAAATCTTCCATAGACTGAACGATGCCTTCCAGCCTTTTAAAGTCTTCCTTCACTGAACAACCTCCTCACTCTTGGCATTGGCCTGATTTCGAATAGAGAGGGCTTGCATCTTATCATTCAATGAACAGGAAGAAGCTTGACTTTCAGTCTTCAAACTTTGAACTTCGCATCCCAAGGCATAAATCTGACCTTTCATTTCCAAGAGAATATCCATGATTCTGTGAAAATCTGCTCTATTATCGGTCCGAGTACTTGCTTCGGCTCGATCTCGCGAGAAGATGGTAGATCGGCATAGTCTTGCAGATTTGGCGATGACACTTCATGACCTTCCTCTGGAAATTGAGATGCATAAACATCTTCGGGTGCGGGCGAGCGAGCGACCGACTCCTTCACTTGCATCGGGATATGAAGACGTCATTCCTTTTCGCTTATCTCCCCGTTTCCATGCCTTGGTGGAGAAAAGATTTCCTCAGTTCTCCTTCTTCTCTTGTTTCTTCAGGTCTTTCTTTTCTCGCTTCTTGCTCGCTTCGTTTCTTCTTCTTCCTTCTCCTCTGCTTCTCTTTCTTCTTCTTCCTTCTCCTCTGCTTCTTTCGTCTTTTGTTCCGATTCTTTCTGTGGAACAGGACGACCTAAATTCTTCAAGGCCAATGCATAGATAGTGATGTCTTCGTCATCATCTTCATCCTCAACGAGGAGAGCTCTTCTTCTCTTTGATGAAGCAGCCATGGGCTCCTTCCCTTTTCTCTTAGTAGCAGAAGAGGGTTGATGAGATTTGGAAGGAGTCTTCTCCTTGAATTTCTCCAATTCCTTGCTCAGTTCCTTCAGACGCATTTTGGTCACCATTTTCAGTCCTACCACCATATGATCGCATGATCGAACACAAAAGATTTGCGGAGGCTGAATATTCGAGATGTACGAATAACTTTGTAACAAGGCTTGGGTAAGGGAGTTGACCTCTGTCCTTCATCACTGCTCTATACATGTGAAACATAACAGTATGAGGGAGAGAAAACTTCTTACCACAGAGGATGGCATACATCAACTTTGCCTTAGAGCTTGAAACATCAATTTTGGAAGTTGATTTCGGCCGAAGGCAATTGATCACAATCTTGTGGAGCAAGATGTTGAATGCATTCATCCGTGAGTAGGTGATCTTCTCATTTGTTCTCCTGTCCTTCACCGGTTCAAGTGTGGCCCCGGCAATGGAAACTTTGATTGGTTGATATCTCGCCTCTCTCAACTTCTAACACATGCCGGCATGTCCATATCCACAACATAGTCTTGATCTTTAACGCTGAAAGAGAATCTAATCGCATCCAAAAGCTAAGATTTGAATAAAAATAAGCGGTTAATCCAAAGCCATAGGCCTCGGTTGAGTCGAGCAAAACTTTTCAAGTTGAAGATAACTGAACTTTTCCCTCAAGTTCACTTTCACAGCATCCAGAAAATCAAAGTCCACACTTCTAGGGTTTATTACCCCACGCTTCAGCAGTTTCGAGTACAAATCCTTTTGTTCCTTTGATCTGAACAAATCTCCCCTTTTTCCTTGAATTTCAGCCGCAATACCCATTTTCGGTTGAAATAGACTGAACAGATTGTCATCGTCATTCCCATCTACAGGATTCGGTCCCTAGTCACGAGGATCACTTGGGATATTTGCAAGGGTTTCCTCAACCACCCCTTTACGAGCGATTCCCATACTTTCCATTTTTCTCAGAAAGATATATTCGTTCCTATATCCTTTGTCTCTAAGAAACTCATCAACATAGTTCAAAGGAGTATGAATTCCTTTTAAGGCACGATAAAGCTTGTAAATAAAAGCGGGCTTTTGAACTCTTACGAGTGTCCGCATCCTCGATGATTTCTTCCTGCTGATGATCATCTCCTTGAGGACTAGATGGTGAAGAATGACGCCGCTTGAGAAAGTTGTGGGCTCGCTTGCTGTTCAGATTCTCTTCCTCCTCAGTAAGATCGAAGTGCGTAGGCCCCTCACTCATTCTCTGTGGTCCCCTGCTTGCGATTCTTGAGGACTTTCGTGAAGATGACATCTTTCTCAGTGTTTGGAAGATTCCTTGCTTGACTTTCCCAGAAAAGATGACAACTTTTTGAAGATTGAGCGAAGAAAACAAACGGGAATTGAGGATCGATGCTTTCTAGGGTTTTTGAGAGAAAAGTGAATAGAAAAATGAAGAGAAATCGACAGTGCACAATCGGTTAAAAAGAAGAGTAAACGAACCGTCACAAAGGAAATAAAAATATGCCTTTTCAAAATAACTGTCTTTTTCCGCATAAAAATAGCCATTTAAAAATAACTACCTTTTTGAAAATTAATCGATGCAATAATTTAAACACGGTCGATGATCGTACCTTTTCAAGATAAGATTGAGAGAGAGAAAGACTTACAATCGAAGGTCGAGCCAAGACAAGTAGATACGGTCTTGCTAGCTCCGAGTCCGAAAGTCTTTAGACTTTGATATCCTCATACCTCAAAATGTTGAGTCCGGAGCGTATAGACTCAAATTGAATTTTCTCCAAAGGCTTTGCGAATATATCCGCATGAGTTGATTCTTTGAGTCAACAAATTGAATTGAAACATCTCCATTTTGAACATGGTCTCTTATAAAGTGATGTCGAATCTCTATATGCTTTGCTCTTGAGTGGAGAATTGGATTTTTGGTGAGGTTGATAGCATTGGTGTTGTCGCAATTAATCTCTGTGCATGAGTCTTCAATTTCAAAGTCTCTCAGCTGTTGTTTTATCCATAGAATTTGCGAACAACAGCTTCCAAGAGCTACATACTCTGCTTCTGTTGTTGAAAGAGACACAGTGCTTTGTTTCCTTGAAAACCAAGACACTGTCCTGCTTCCAAGCAAGCGGCAAGTTCCCTGAAGTGCTCTTTCTATCAACTTTGCAACCGGCCGATCTGCGTCGAATATCCAGAAGATTAAAGTCTCCCTTCTTAGGATACCAAAGACCAATGCTTGATGATGAAGCGACGTATTTAATGATGCGTTTCGCAGCAGACGAGATGAGATTCTCTAGGATCCGATTGAAACCTAGCACGAGATGCAAACACTCAACAAAATATCAGGTCTAGAGCGTAAGATAAAGAAGTGATCCAATAATGCTCTGTACAGCTTTTGATCAACTTTCTTCCCTTCTTCATCTTTGTCTATCTTTAAAGAACTTGACATTGGAATGTCGACCTTTTTGCAATTTTCCAGTCCAAACCTTTTGACAAGATCATTAGCATATTTTTCTTGATAAATAAAAGTTCCTACCTCCAATTGTTTTACTTGAAGACCAAGAAAGAATGTTAATTCTCCCATCATACTCATTTCAAATTCATCTTGCATAGACTTAGAAAATTTCTTGCCTGATTCTCATTAGAGGATCCGAAAATAATGTCATCCACATATATTTGAACAAGTAAGAAACTTTTGTTTTCCTTTTTGATAAATAAGGTTGTATCCACTTTACCTTTGACAAAACCATTTTGAATTAAAAACTTACTCAATCTGTCGTACCAAGCTCGGGGTGCTTGCTTTAAACCATACAAAGCCTTTTTCAATCAAGGCGAGATCAGCTTCTTTGGGTCTTCAAACCCTGGTGGTTGTTCCACATAAACTTCCTCATGGATAAATCCATTTAGGAAGGCGCTTTTGACGTCCATTTGGAATAACCAGAAATTCTTATAACGGGCAAACGCAAGTAATAGTCGAATAGCTTCTAACCTTGCCACTGGAGCGTAAGTCTCATCATAGTCTATTCCTTCTTCTTGCGTATATCCCTTGGCCACGAGTCTTGCTTTATTTCGTACGACTTTTCCTTTCTCGTTCATCTTGTTTGAACACCCATTGAGCTCCAATAACAGTTTTACCTTTTGGTTTGGATGTCAATTCCCGGACATCATTTATCTTTGAACCATCGAGCTCTTCTTGCATAGCTTCTATCCAGCTTTCATCAGATAAAGCTTCTTCTATGCTCTTTGGTTCAATTTCAGAAACGAGTGCCACAGCACTAGACTCTTCTCGCCTTTTGGATCTGGTGCGAATTCCTTCATTAATTTCGCCGATTATAAGATCTTTGGGATGACTGGACTTATGCTTCCCGGTTACTCGTTGATTTGTCGGTTGATGATTTCTTTCTTTGTTTGGATCTTCACAAACATCTTGAAGCTGGTTTTTCAGAGTCTTAGATGCTTCTTGAGTTGTAGACTTTGGAGGGTCTGGAGCAGGTTCAGACTCTTCTTGATGAGTCGAGTTGATTCATCTTGTGTTGAGTCTTGAAATTTGACATTCATTGACTCCTCCACGGTCGGGGCTCTTCTTGTTATAGACTCGTAGGCTTTGCTTGATGTAGAATATCCAAGAAAGATACCTTCATCGATCTTTCTTCAAACTTACCAACTCGATCTTTTGCATTTTTCAAAATAAAACATTTGCAACCGAATACATGAAAGTAAGAAACAATAGGCTTCTTTTCTTTGAATAACTCATAAGGGGTTTTCGAAGAATAGATCTTAAGAAGACTCTATTGATGATATAGCAAGCTGTTGAAAAACTTCGCCCAAAATCGAGAAGAAATTTTACTTTCAATTAAAAGAGTTCTAGCCATTTCTTGAAGAGATCTGTTCTTTCTTTCCACAACTCCATTTTCTTTGAGGAGTATATGGAGAGGAAAACATATGCTTACAGCCAGATTCATCACAGAATTTTGTAAAATCTTGATTTTCAAATTCACCTCTATGATCTGTTCTTATACTAGAGATAACACATCCTTTTTCATTTTGAATTACTTTAGCAAATTTTTCAAAATACGAAAAGGTTTCGGACTTACTTGCAAGGAAATATACCCAAGTAAACGGGAGTAATCATCAACAATTACTAGGCAATACTTCTTACCCCCAATACTTTGAGTTCTGGTTGGTCCGAAGAGATCCATATGCAGCAAGCGTAGTACATGATTAGTAGAGACATAATTAATTGGCTTAAAAGAATTTCTTACCTGCTTTCCCAGAATACATGGAGTGCATGAATCAGTCTTTTGGTATGGTAATCTGGGTAGACCTCGAACAAGCTGTTTTGAAGAGATTTTGGCTAATTGCTTCATGTTGACATGACCAAGCTTTTTATGCCATAAGCTTGCTTCGTCTTGAATTGAGATAAGGCATTGCGATTCATTTGGTTTCACATCCGGAAGATAGATATTTCCATGTCTTCGACCTATGAAAGAGCGAGTAGAGTCTTTTTGCGATTCCGAACATGTTCCTTCTTGAAAGAAGATCTTGAAACCAAAAGTATCACACAATTGACTAATCTTTGAGAAGATTGTAATTGAGTCCTTCCACTAAGGAAACATTACTTATTGTGAGAGATCCGATTTTCACGGTTCCAAAACCCACAATACTTCCTTTGCTGTTTCCTCCAAATGAAACTTTTCCACCATTTACTTGAGCAAGCTTTATAAAGCAATTTGAGTCTCCTGTCATGTGTCTTGAACATCCACTGTCAAGATACCACTTTACCTATTTCTTGACGGAGACCTGCATTTAAAATAAAGTCTCAAGCTTTCTTTGGTACCCAAATTTTCTTGGGTCCTTTGGTGTTAGTAAGATAAACGGTATTAGCCCATACTTTCTTAACAGGTTTCCATACCATAGGACACTCTTTTCAAAGTGATCCGGGCTGTTACACTTAGAACATCTGAGAGCATTTCTACCTACAGGTTTTACAAAAGCTTTCTTGAAGTGATTTTTGTAAACCTCACTCGAGAGTCTTTTCTTAATTCTTTCTTTTACTTTAGGAAAATCAATCAAGGGAATTGTTTCTTGTCATACCTAGACCGGACTTTTTGAAGTAAGGTCTTTGTCTTTGAAAGAATTTTCTCAAGTTTTCAGACCCTATAGAAAATTTCTTTGATATATTTGATAAGTCTGTTTTTTAGAAAAGCATTTTCTTTTAAAAGATTATCTTCATTTTCTTTAAGATTGGAAACAGACAGGTCTAGACTTTTAACTCTTTCGCTAAAACATTTTCCTTTTGTTTTAGAGCTGAGTTTTCTTTTTCAGTTCGGAAATTCTTTTGAGAGAAGTCTTAAGACTAAGGCATAGTTCATCAATATATTTAGAAACTTTAATAGGAATTTTAAAATCACTTGCCTCAAATTCTTGCTCCGAGTCGATCCAGTCGAGTCGGTGTGCCATCGGACATAGATTGGCATATTCATTATCACTTTCTTCACACTCAAGTATCACTCCGAGGTTTCGGCTTTGAGAGCTTTTCGAAATTTTTCAGACTTTCCTCTCTTCTTCTTGAGAAGAGGACAGTTGGGTACGATGTGTCCCTTTTCTTGCATTCGAAGCAGACTACATCTTTATTTGGTTCCTCATCATCAACGAGACTTGGTGCGCTGTCTTTGAAAGCTTTGTTTCTTTGAGTTGAACCTTCTTCCTTTTCTATTCAGTTTTCTGAATCTTCTTATCATGAGAGCAAGCTCCTCATCGTCCATATCATCTTGAGAATCGTAACATCAGAATCATCATTTGATTTTAATGCTATGGATTTCTTACCTTTTGGATCTTCATCTTCATTGATCCTTTCCACTTCATAGGGTGAAGAGTTCCAATCGGCTCATCGACGAGATAGTGGCATGATTCTCTGCGTCTCTCTTATCGAAGTCTTTATGTGATTCCAATCCTGGAGAGTCCACTTGTAGCTTGTTTACCTTCATGGGGTCAGAAGTTGGTTGACCTTGATTTTCAAGACCATTCACAATATCGTAAAACGACTAAACATGTCGAGATATTGATTCTCTGGTTTCATTACGAAGGCTTCGTATTGACCGAGAAGAATGTTGATTCTTGTTTCCTTCACTCAACTGTTCCTTCATAGGTGATATGCAATCTGTCCCAAACTTCTTTTGCTGTACCACAAGAAGATATTCTATTATATTCAGTTGGTGATAAAGCACAATATAAGGAGTAAATTGCTTTCGCATCGAGAGTCTGTCTCTTGATTATTTCTTCCGAGACATTCGCTGATTTCTTCGTTTCTTTTCCTCTTTCGAGAGACTGATGCGGTGGTAGGAGTAATTCTTTTTTCTACAACGTCCCATTCCGAGGATCCTTTAATCGTAGGAAAGCTTTCATCTTGTTCTTCCGGATGTTGTAATCCTTTCCATCAAAGTAGGGTGGTGCGGTATTGCTTTGCCCTTCCATCAGCCCTGGTGCTAGCATACTAGCCATGGATCTTTAACTCAAGTAAAACACTTCAAACAAAGTGAGTACACGAGCTCTGATACCAATTGATATTGCTAGTATGAGTACCTAGAGGGGGGTGAATAGGTGCCTAAACACTTTATCAATATACGGAAGCGATTCTTAACATATGATGGAAGGTAAATTCTCTCTTAATTAACGAAATGAAATACGATTGAGGTAGAGAGAGTAAGGAAGAGAAAATTGAACACGGGATTTATAGTGGTTCGGCTTATTCCAAGCCTACGTCCACTCTTCCGCACCGACAGCCCACGGCTGGATTTCACTATGATCAAGAGAAGTTACAGCACAGCTTTGCCTTGATTCCACAAAGTGTAGATGTTTTACAACACCTCCTCAAGGTCTCTCACAAATATAGACTCTCTTTTGTATACAAGTATTCGCTCAAAGGATTTGTCTAAACAATTTGGAGCTTGGACTTTGGAATTCTTCTATCGCGCACACCTCGAACAGCTAAGAACGTCTTCCTTATATACTCATTTATGCCATCATACCCGTTGGCACTTACTAAAGGAATTCCTCCAATCTACCCGTTGGACGGAATCATCTAGGAAGATTGTTCGAGCTATAAAAGGAACGTGTTGATAGCCCATCAATCCTGTTCGCCCATACAATCAGGATCTTGGTTTCCATAAGTAGAACCTTCCAATAATATTTAGACAATCATCGAATCTTCAGTCATTCAATCAATCTTGATCAATCAAAGGATTCGATACCTCTTCTCCAGCCACGAGATCTTCTCCGGATGATAAGGATAAATCTGAACAAAACATCCAGGTTACGGATAACCTTTCTTCAACAGATTAGAGAGCATGTCAATGAGGATAGACTTTGAGTCTTGAGTCTCGGCTGTCCAGGAAGTCTTGAGACTTTAACTAACGAGTCTGCTGACCTTCGGACTAGGCGATGGAAACGTTTTGTCAACTTTAAAACACTTCACGAGGATTTCTCCAACACCAGTTGTTCGAGTGAGTGCACGATAGAAGAATTCCAAAATCTGAAGCTCCTTGATTCGTAGTCAATTCATTTGCTAAGCGAAATCTTGTACGCAAAAGAGAGTCTATATTTCGAGATACCTTGAGGAAGTGTGGTAGAATATCTACCTTTGTGGAATCAAGGGAGAGCATTCTTGTAACATCTCTTTTGTTCATAGTGAAATCCAGCCAGTGGACTGTCAGTGCAGAAGAGTGGACGTAGGCTTGGAATAAGCCGAACCACTATAAACCTTGTGTTCAACTTTCTCTTCCCTACTCTATGTTTTACTTTGATAATAGTTCGTTCTGTTAACTAAAGGAGAGCCTCATTTCTATTGTCTACCTAGTATTGCTTTCATATATCGAGAAATTATTTTTACACCTTTTCACCCCCATCTAGGTGCTTATACTAGCTATATCAATTGGTATCAGAGCCTGTGTACTCACTTTGTTTGAAGTGTTTTACTTCAGAGTTAAAGATCCATGGCTAGTATGCTAGCTCCAGGGCTGGTGGAAGGGCAAAGCAATACCAGACCACTTTACTTTGATGGAAAGGATTACAACATCTGGAAAAACAAGATGAAAGCGTTCCTACGATCAAAGGATCCTCTAGAATGGGACGTTGTAGAAAAAGGAATCACTCCTAAAGCTGCATCTGTCTCAGAGAGAGGAAAAGAAACTGTTGAGTCAAGAGAAATGACTCGGGAAGAGACAATCAAGAGACAAGCTCTTGATGCAAAAGTAATTTATTCTTTATATTGTGCTTTGTCACCTACTGAATATAACAGAATATCTTCTTGTGTTACAGCAAAAGAAGTCTGGGATAGATTACATATCACCTATGAAGGAACAGTCAGTGAAAGAAACTAGAATCAACATTCTCCTCGGTCAATACGAAGCCTTCAAAATGAAATCAAGAGAATCTATAAGCTGACATGTTTAGCCATTTACGAAATCGTGAATGGTCTTGAAAATCAAGGTCAACCAATTTCGATCCCATGAAAGTAAACAAGCTACTGCGTGGACTCTCCAAGGATTGGAATCATATAAAGACCTCAATAAGAGAGACACAAAGAATCATGCCATTATCTGTCGATGAGTTGGTTGGAACTCTTCAGTCTTATGAAGTGGAGCGAATCAATGAAGATGAAGATCCTAAAGGTAAGAGATCCATTGCATTAAAATCCAATGATGATTCTGATGTCACAGATTCTGAAGACGATATGAACGATGAGGAGCTGCTCTTATGATAAGAAGATTCAGAAAGTTGAACAGAAAAGGAAGAAGATTCAATCCAAAGAAACAGAGTTTTCAAAAGCAAGATACCAAGTCTGTTGATGATGATGAATCAAATAAAGATGTAGTCTGCTTTGAATGTAAGAAAAAGGGACACATCGACCCAATTGTCCTCTTTCGAGAAAGAAGAAAGGAAAAGCTGAAAAGTATCGAAAGGCTCTTAAAGCGAAACCGGGGTGACACGAGTGTGAAGAAAGTGATGATGATTATGCCAATATATGTCGATGGCACAATCGTCATTCGGACTCAAACTCAAAGCGGACTCGGACTCGGACGGTGAATTTGAGGTAAGTAACTTTAAAATCCTTGTTAAAGTTTTTCAATACATTGATGAGCTGTGTTTTAGTCGTAAGACTTCTCTTAAAAGGATTTCTGAACTTAAAAAGGAAAACTCTACACTAAAACAACAGGAAAATGTTTTGAAAGAAAAGTTGAAATGTTTAGACATGAATGTTTCCACTCTTAAAGAAAGTGAAGACAATATTTTAAAAGAAAATGCATTTTTAAAAAATGACTTATCAAATGTCTCAAAAAGATTTTCATTAGGATCTGAGAAACTTGAGAAAATTCTTTCGGCACAAAGACCTTATTTCAATAAATCAGGTTTAGGAATGACAGAAGAAACCATTCCTTTAATTGATTTTCCTAAAGTGAAGGAAAGAATTAAGCAAGGACCTACAAGAGATGCTTACAAAAAACATTTCAAAAAGGTTTTTGTAAAACTAGTAGGTCGAAATGCTCTCAGATGTTCAAAGTGTAATAGTGCAAATCATTTTGAAAAAGAGTGTCCTATGGTGCAGGAAACTGTTAAGAAAGTATGGGCAAATACCGCATATCATACTAACACCAATGGACCCAAGAAAATATGGGTACCAAAGAAAGCTTGAGTCTCTTCTTTAAATGCAGTCACTATCAAGAAAAAGGTAAAATGGTATTTGGATAGTGGATGCTCAAGACATATGACGGGAGATTCAAATTGCTTCATAAAGCTCGTTCAAGTAAATGGTGGAAAAGTCTCTTTTAGAGGAAACAACAAAGGAAGAATTGTGGGATTTGGAACTGTAAAGATTGGAAACCTCACAATAAGCAATGTTTCCCTAGTGGAAGGACTTAACTACAATCGCTCGTATCGTCATTTGTGTGATCTTTGGTTTCAAAATCAATTTTCAAGAGGGAATATGTTCAGGAACCAGTAAAGATTCTACTCAGTCGTTCATGGGTCGAAGACATGGAAATATCTACCTCTTGGATGTGAAACTAGATGAATCGCAATGTCTAATCTCAATTCAAGACGAAGCAAGTTTATGACACAGAAAGCTTGGGCACATCAATATGAAGCAGATAGCCAAAATTTCAACAAAGAAGCTTGTTCGTGGTCTACCCAATTTATCTTACCAAAAGTCTGATCTATGCACACCATGCGTATTGGGAAAGCAGGTAAGAAATTCCTTTAAACCAATAAATCAAGTTTCCACTAATCGTGTACTGCAGCTTCTGCATATAGATCTCTTTGGACCAACCAGAACTCAAAGCATTGGAGGTAAGAAATATTGCCTAGTAATTGTGGATGACTACTCTCGATTTACTTGGGTATATTTCCTAGCAAGTAAGTCCGAAACCTTATCTTATTTTGAAAAGTTTGCTAAAAAGGTTCAAAATGAAAAAGGGTATGCTATCTCAAGTATAAGAACAGACCATGAAGGTGAATTTGAAAATCAAGATTTTACAAAATTCGTGATGAATCGGTTTTTTCAGCATGTGTTCTCCTCTCCATATACTCCAGAGCAAAATGGAGTTGTGGAAAGAAATAATAGATCTCTTCAAGAAATGGCTAGAACTCTTTTAATTGAAAGTAACATCTCTTCACGATTTTGGGCTGAAGCAGTTTCAACAGCATGTTACATTATCAATAGAGTTTTTCTAAGGCCTATTCTAGAAAAAAAAAAAAAACCCCTATGAATTATTCAAAGGAAAGAAGCCTATTGTTTCATATTTTCATGTGTTCGGATGCAAATGCTTTATATTGAAAAATGCAAATGATCGAGTTGGTAAATTTGAAGAAAAATCAGACGAAGGCATCTTCCTTGGATATTCTACCTCAAGCAAAGCCTTGAGTCTATAACAAGAAGAGTCAATCGTGGAGGAATCAATGAATGTCAAATTCCAGGATTCTATGCAAAATGAATCTATTCAGACTCATCTTGAAGAATTGAACTGCTCCGAGACTCTACAAAGTCTAAATCTCAAGAAGCGGCTCGGACTACGAAAGACCAAAGCAACAAATGGTTATTGAAGATTCAAATGAAGAAAGTGATCATCAACCTGACAAATCAACTAGTAACTAGAAGCATAAGTCCAGTCATCCCAAAGATCTCATTATTGGCGACATTAATGAAGGAATTCGCACAAGATCCATAATGCGCAAAGAGTCTAGTACTGTGGCTCTTATTTCTGAAGTAGAACCCAAAAGCATAGAAGAAGCTTTATCTGATGAAAGCTGGATTGAAGCTATGCAAGAAGAACTCAGACAATTCAGCATTAATGATGTCTAGGAATTGACTCCTAAACCAAGAGGTAAATCTATTATTAGAGCTAAATAGGTTTTCAGGAACAAGATGAACGAGAAAGGAAAAGTCGTAAGAAACAAAGCAAGAATCGTGGCCAAGGGATATACGCAAGAAGAAGGGATATACTATGATGAGACTTACGCACTAGTAGCAAGGTTAGAAGCAATTCGATTATTACTTGCTTTTGCTTGTTATAAGAATTTCAGGTTATTCCAAATGGACGTCAAAAGTGCTTTCCTAAATGGATTTATCCATGAGGAAGTCTATGTGGAACAACCACCTGGGTTTGAAGACCCAAAGAAGCCAGACTTAGTATTCAGACTGAAAAAGGCCTTGTATGGTTTAAAGCAAGCACCTCGAGCTTGGTACGACAGGCTAAGTAAGTTTTTAATACAAAATGGTTTTGTCAAAGGTAAAGTAGATACTACTCTGTTTATCAATAGAGAAAGCAAAAGTTTTTTACTTGTTCAAATATATGTTGATGATATTATTTTTGGATCCTCTAATGAAAGTCTGTGCAAGAAATTCTCTAAGTCTATGCATGATGAATTTGAAATGAGCATGATGGGAGAACTAACCTTCTTTCTTTGACTTCAAGTGAAACAATTGAAGGAAGGGACTTTTATTCATCAAGAAAAATATGCTAATGATCTTGTCAAAAAGTTTGGAATGGAAAATTGCAAAAAGACTGATATACCAATGTCAAGTTCCTTGAAGATAGACAAAGATGAAGGAGGAAAGAAAATTGACTAGAAGCTATACAGGAGTATCATCAGTTCACTTCTTTATCTTACTGCTTCTAGACTTGATATTTTGTTTAGTGTTTGCATTTGTGCTAGATTTCAAGCAGACCCTAAAGAATCTCATCTAAGTGCTGCAAAGCGTATTATCAAATACATTGCTTCAACTTCAAGTATCGGCATGTGGTATCCCAAAAAGGGAGACTTCACACTTCTTGGATACTCAGACGCAGATCTAGCCGATTGCAGAGTTGATCGAAATAGCACCTCGGGTACCTGTCAGTTACTTGGAAACAGGACAGTATCTTGGTTTTCAAGAAAGCAAAGTACGGTAGCTCTTTCTACGGCAGGCGAGTATGTAGCTCTCGGAAGTTGTTGTTCACAAATTCGTGGATAAAGCAACACTAAGAGACTTTGGAATTGAAGATTCATGCACGAAGATTAACGTGACAACACCAAAGTGCAATCAATCTCACCAAAAATCCAATTCTTCACTCAAGAGCAAAGCATATAGAGATTCGACATCACTTCATTAGAGATCATGTTCAAAATGGAGAAGTTTCGATTCAGTTTGTTGACTCAAAGAACCAAGCGGCGGATATATTTACAAAGCCTTTGGAGAAAAATCAATTTGAAATCATCCGTTCCAGACTCAACATCTTGAAGCTTGAAGAAGTTAAAGTCTAGAGACTCTCAGACTCTCAGACTCAGACAATCATGGGTCTTGACTGTAAGTTATTGTCCTTTACATAAAATCTCGGAAAGGTACGATCATTTATAATTGATTTATGCTATCTTCAATTTCCGTGAAAAATGCAATTTTACCTTTTCAAAAATTAATTTCTATTTAAAATGGCAGTTATTTGTTTTTGAAAAAGGCAATTATTGTTAAAAAGGCATCTTTTCACTTTCCTTTATGTCGTTTGGTATTTTCTCTTTCGACTGGGCTATATACAGTCGGTTCCTCTCCGCATAACTCCAAAACCGTAAAAAGCATCGATCTTCCATTCCTGTCTTCCTCCCTTGTTTAATCTTCGAAAAAGTTGTCATTTTTCTTGGGAAAGTCAAGCAAGGAATCTTTCAAAGACTAAGAAAGATGTCGTCTTCAAGAAAGTCTTCGAGGATTGCAAGCAGGGGACCACGGCGAATGAGTGAGGGGCCTACTCACTTTGATCTCACCGGGGAAGAGGAGTCACCAAGTCAGCAGCAGAGCCCACAACATTCTCAACAGCGTCATTCTCCACCATCTAGTCCACAGGGTGTGGGTCATCAACAAGAGGAAGAAATCGTTGAAGACGCAGATCCTGTAAGAATTCAAAGGCCCTCTTTTATTTATAAGCTTTATCGTGCTTTAAAGAGTATTGGTACTCCATTGAACTACGTCGATGAGTTTCTTAAGGACAAGGGATATGGGAATGAGTACATCTTTTTGCGAAAAATGGAGCTTTTGGGAATTGCTCCTAGGGGGATGGCAGAAGAAGCCCTTGCAAATATCCCAAGTGATCCGCGTGTTGGGGGATTTAATCCGACAGATGGAAATGATGATGACAAATTGTACAACCAATTTCAACCGAGAATGGGTATTGCAGCGGAAATTCGAGGAAAAAGGACAGATTTGTTTGGATCAAAGGAACAGAAGGATCTATACTCCAAATTGTTGAAACGTGGGGTGATAAACCCTAGGAGTGTGAATTTTGATTTCCTGGATGCTGTGAATGTGAGGGAAAAGTTCAGTTTTCTTCAACTAGAATAGTTCTGTTCTGACACCACAGAGGCCTATGCTCAATTAACTGCATATTTCTATTCAAATCTTAGTTTCTTGGATGCGAATAGAATATCTTTTAGTGTCCGAGATCAGGACTTGGTGGTTGATGTGGATATGCTAGCAGATGTGATTGGGGTTGAGAGAGGAAGGTATCAACCCATCAATGTCTCTATTGCTCGTGCAACATTGGAACTTGTTAAAGACAGAAGGACAGAGGGAATGATTTCCTACTCAAGAATGCGTGCGAACAACATTCTGCTTCACAAGATTGTGATCAATTGCCTCAGACCGAAATCAACTTCCAAGACTGATGTTTCAAACTCAGAGGCAAAGTTGATGTACACCATCAATGCTGGGAAAAAGTTTTCTCTTCCTCACACCATTTTGTTCCACATGTATAGAGCAATGGTGAAGGACAAGGGCCAACTTCCTTATCCAGGTCTTGTGTCAAAGATATTCAAACATTTGAATATTCAGCCTCCACAAATTCTCTGTGTTCGACCGTGTGACAAAATGGTGGTAGGACTGAAAATGGTGTCCAAAATGCGTCTGAAAGAACTTGACAAGGTGTTGGAGAAATTTAAGGAGAAAACTCCTGTCAAAACTTATCAAGTCTCTTCTGCAGCGAAAAGAAAAGGGAAGGAGCCCATGGTTGCTCCATCCAAAAAGAGAAGAGCTCTCATCATTGAGGATGAATATGATGAGGATGACCTCACCATTTCTACTATAGCATTGAAGAAGCTAAGTCGTTCTATTCCAGAATCAATGGAACGACAGGAGAAAGAAGTAGAGGAGAGAGAAGGACAGGAGAAAGAAGAAGAAGAGAAAGAATAAGAAGAGAGAGAAGCAAAGGAAAGAGAAGCAGAGGAAAAAGAAGAAGAGGAGAGGGAAGCTGAAGAAAAAGCAGAGGAGGAAAGGGTTGAAGAAGAAGAAGAAGAGAGAGAAAATCAAGAGGAAGAAGAGCATGAAAAACACTCTTCTCCACCTGAAGCCATAGAAACAGGGGGAGATGGGGAGCAAAGAGGAACGACCTCATATCCTGTTACCAGTGAAGGAGTCAGCCGCTCTCCAGCAGATCCATAGGACATTTATGCCTCTCAATTTCCTGAGGAGGGTCATGATGGTTCATCGCCAAATCTGCGTGATTATGCTGATATACCATCGTTTGCCTTTACTCCATCAAATCGTGCTGAAGCTAGTACGCAGACTGATAATACAGCAGATTTTCGTAGAATACTTGATGTTCTCTTGGAAATGCAGGGTCAGATATATGCTTTGGAGTGCGAGGTTCAGAACTTGAAGAATGCTGGACAAGTTTCTTCCGTTTCCTTGTTTGATCAGATTCAAGCCCTTTCTACTCAGATTCAAGCCAATGCTAAAGGTGAAGAGGTGGCTCATCTAAGGGAAGACTTGAAAAAGCTGGAAAGCATCGTTCAGTCTATGGGAGATTTCCAGCTTGTTCGCGTTCCAAGCAAATTTGACTTCATTCTATTCCATCTCAACCTTTTTTTATGATGACAAAAAGGGGGAGAAATGCAAGCTTTGAAACTTTGAACTTAACTTGTTGAATTTTTAGTTTGTTTTGTTGTTTGACTTGTGTGTCTGGATAAGGACTGAATGTGGATTTGGATTTGACTGCTGCTTTTATATTAAGTATTATTGATATCTTATGAATGGCTTTACTCTCATGCAAGACTAACCTATTTTATGTGGTTGCAGATTATAGTGTTATCATTAAGCCATGAATCTTTATGAGATAACCATATTGCTTGAGTAATGTTTTGCAGGTCAAAGTTATTCAAATCCGCAGGAAAGTTTTGTCACCATCAAAAAGGGGGAAATTGTTGGAGAAATCTTTTTGGAATATTTTTAAGCTGACAAAACGTTTCTATTAGTCTAGTCTGAATATTTGCAGACTCTACTATTCAAAGTCTGAAGACTTCCGGACTGCCAGACTCAAGACCTAAAGTCTATTCTCGGATGGTTTCTAATCCGTTGAAGAAAGGCTATCCAGAACCGAGTGCTTCATTAAGGATTTAGCCTTATCGACTGGAGAAGATCTCTTGGCTGGATGTGACATAACGGATTCCTTTATTCGAATCAAGATTGATTAAGGATCTGATGATTGGCGAAGTATTCTTGGAATGTTCTACTTATGGAAACCAAGATCCTGATTATATGGGTGAGCAGGATTGATGTGCTATCGACATGTTCCTTTAATAGCTCGAATGATCTTCCTAATTGATTCTGTCTAACGGGAAGATTGGAAGAATTCCTTTGGTAAGTGCCAACGGGTATGATGGCATAAAGGAGTATAAAATGAAGACGTTCCAGTTGTTCGAGTGAGTGCACGATAGAAGAATTCCAAAGTCTGAAGCTCCTTGATTCGTAGTCAATTCATTTGCTGAGCGAAATCTTGTACACAAAAGAGAGTCTATATTTCGAGATACCTTGAGGAAGTGTGGTAGAATATCTACACTGTGGAATCAAGGGAGAGCATTGCTGTAACATCTCTTTTGTTCATAGTGAAATCCAGCCAGTGGGCTGTCAGTGCAGAAGAGTGGATGTAGGCTTGAAATAAGCCGAACCACTATAAACCTTGTGTTCAATTTTCTCTTCTCTACTCTCTGTTTTACTTTGATAATAGTTCGTTCTGTTAACTAAAGGAGATCCTCATTTCTATTGTCTGCCTAGTATTGCTTTCATATCTTGAGAAATTATTTTTACACCTATTCACCCCCCCTCTAGGTGCTTATACTAGCTATATCATCTATATCTTAGGTTGTACTCTTGATTGGATCCTAATGTTGTCCTATCGTCTAGAGTTAGCAATTAGATTATGATGTTGTGTCTTCATATCTATTTAGGAGCAGTTTTTACTAGATGTTGTTTCTATTGGCTAGTGTCATCGATTAGATTTCAACATTATATCTTCATATCCATCTAGAAGCAGTACCTGCTAGGTGTTGTTTCTACTGTTTAGCATCGTCGATTAGATTTAGATGTTGTGTCCTCATATCCATCTAGAAGCAATACTTGTCAAGGGTTGTTTTCACGGTCTAGCATCGTTGATTAGGCTTTGGCATTGTGTTCTCGAACCCAATTAAGAGTAGTGCCTTACCGATATTGTTTTCAATATCTAATGTTGTCAAATTAGCTTCGGTATTGTACAAACCACTTTGATTTTAATGGGCTTTCATTAGTATGTTGAAGTGAGTTTAGATCAAACTATTGATTACATTTCATCATTGGTTATTATTAATTCTAAGCTTGTATTAAGCAACTCCATTAGATTTGGGACCACATAATATATAGCTCCGTTAGCATTTGACCCCTCTATCCAATACTAGCACATAACCTAAGTTCTCTCTAATAAAAACAAAATATAAAACTTGATGAAAGATATTCTGTTGTGGGATCCAAAATCGGCGAAACACACTATTATACTTGTTTTTGAAAAATTAAAAATAATTTGATATATATAAGAAATGCTTCTAATATTTAATCGAATATCCCAATTATCAACACCTAAATTTTCACTTGAAGGCTTTCATTCATAATAATACTAGGGATGGAATTTGTCGATATCAATAGAATTGGACCCCTAAGTCAAAACATTAGTTATGTCTAGTTCCACACTCATATTTCTTGCTGTATTTCTCTACTTTTAGATATCAGGGACATTTAGGTATAGGAATAGCATTTTGCATCAAATGTATCAGGGGATTTACTACAAATGTAATTAGCCTAATATAAGGCCTGGCATGCAACATGAATTAGAATTCAGAGGTGAGGTGCCTAAACTCTATTTAATTTTTAGGATTGACCCCACAAGAGTGTTAGAGAATACTATCTCTCTCTCCTCTAGATCTTTCTTTCTCTAGATTTTTCCAGCCTTAAAATTTGACTAAAGCTAGCTACAAAATATTAAAATTATATGAGATATTTGGTGTGAGAAGTCGGTGAATGAACCGACTTTACACCCTACAAATAGGGGCCCTTTCCCATTGAGTGTGCAACGTGTGAAGTGTGGGGTGTGTGAGGCATGCGTTGTGTGTAGAGAGTGCTAGGAGTGACGTGAGGAGTGTTGTATTGTGTATATGCATTATTTGTAAGAATAAGTGTGTGAGTGATATGTGAGAAGCAAGTTAGGTGAGTGGGTCTCGTGAGTGTGATAGTTTGAAGAGTTTGTAATATTGTCTATAAAAGGAGCAATTATTTTACTTGTATATCCACTTGCTTCTCAACAAGTGGTGTCAGAGCTAAGTTGTTAGGGATTGTAAAGCCAAGGAGTGGAGGACCTTGGAGTTTTGTTAGGGCACAATCTGGGATTGTGAAGTCGGTAGGTCCAGAACTAGGCTTACTTGGTATAATGCTTGGCATTACAACCAAGTCATCATGGCAGATTTCTCGAGTTTGATAAGCTGTCAAGAAGCTCAACAACTCCAATTATAACAATTGGAGTACCCGCATGTAATATTACTTGCTAGGTCAAGATCTATGGGATATCATTGACATCAATAACACCACACCACCCATGAATGACAGTGAATTAAGAAAATGAAACATCAAATTAGGTAAGGCTCTTAACGTGTGACATCCTGAAATTCGAACCCTCTGAAGATAGAATGAATATGAATTTCATCAATGCATTGTTGGTTGATCTCACTCGGAATTGATAACTCCTAAGATACTAACCCTAAGAGGATAGGCTAATGAGGGCAGAACTCGTACAACTAAAGAACTTGACTTGGGAAAACAACTTGACCGTGAGACTTGCAAGAGGACGATCCTGTAGATAGGCAGGCCGATTTCAAGGATGACTAGAAGTCGATTTGCGAATAGAACATAATGGAACGACAGGTGATTCTGTTTACTATTATCGAGCCTGTGAACAATCCTAGGTCGATCCTTAGTAATCGTATACTTTGAAATAAGAATCTATCATCTGCAATTTTATGTAGTCAATGACATCCATGTGTCGAGAATGTCCGAGATGGACTTTGGATGAAGCTACTTCGATGGTCAACAGTGCCAGTTAAGCCGAGTATTTGGAAAAAGGGATTTTCGGACCGAAGGAAGCCAGCCCATTAAGACGTGGGCCGGGCTAGGCAAGCGTGAGCCTCAAGACCATGGTGGGCCTAAGGCAAGCAAGTGAGCCCATTGGGCCCAAACCACTATTTTTCTTCCAAGTCCATCATCAAACCTTAAACTCATTTGAGTCCAATCAATTCCCAAGCCCGTTCCTATTCATTTCAAGCCAATTTCTTAGGTCCACCCATCAATTTCGGTCCAAGGGTAGATTGGGAATTTGTGCAAGGTGGAAATGACCAAATTGCCCCTAAAAGCATGTGGATAAAGGCAAAAGAAAAGAGAGAATATGATGTCATTGCATGGGGACTTGAAGCAAGCATTGAAGGGCTTGATGGGGGCTTTGACAACTCTCACTTCACCCTCTCTGTCTCTCCTCCTTGAGCTCTCCCTCGATGGAGCTCTCTCTCTCTCTCATTTTCCTTTCCTTCCAGTTTCTGCTCCTGCAGACCTTCCTATGAAAACTAGAGTTGATTGTTGGCTTCCCGGACAAATAAGCTCTCGTGCCATCCACCATTATCTTTAGGACACCCATACCATCCGCCCTGACTTGGCCATTTGCCGGTTGGAGCCGCCGTTTGACCCGCCGGCTGGCTATAAGCTAACGGCAGTCTGACCGCCTGGCCCTATTCTGCTCCAGCTAACCTTCTTGCGAAAACTCGAGTTGTTCATTGCCTTCCCATGAGAATTAGCCCACGCTCTACCCACCATTGTGTTGAGAAGGCCTAGACCATACGAACGAGCCCAGCCGCTCGTTGAATGGAGCCACCATCCATCGGCTGGAAGCAGCCCCACGCCGAACTACCTGGAGTGAACTATTTCGCGTTTTCAGCCTAGTTTATCCCATTCCGACCCTTCCTTCACCTAACCCAGCTACCGGCCACTCCTTCTTGACCCCCGGTGTGGCTAGTTCCCGGCCATCCTCTCACCAGAGCTCCGGCCAAGCCATTCAACCACTCTCCTCCTCTACTATTTAGTTTCCAGGAGTTTCAATGGGAGTTCGAATCTGTGGCTACTGTTCTAGCCCCAGGACCGCCTTGGATTGTCGTGGTTGAGGTCCCTGAGCGTAGCCACCATCGCCGTCGCTACATCCATGTCTTCGGCTCACTTAATGGGTGAGTTTAGCTCCTAATTCTTCGATTAGTGCCTAAACTTGCTTAGGATTGATTTAGTTAGGATTAGTTATGGTTTATGAGGTTTACTTAAGTTGTATTAGCCCTAAGATAGGTGGTTAGATGGATGGATTAGATTAGTTTAGCTTAATCTCGCTTTATTTGCTTAATGATGCTTATGTGCTTAATTAAGTATGTTTAGCTTTAATTAGTTGATGGTTTGCTTTAATTAATGTTTTGGTTAATTTATGAATTTAATTCATTACTTATTTAATTCTAAAAATTTACTATTCACGCGACACTATTCACAATTTATTGTTCACTGATTATTACTGTTCACGCGCACTGCTCATCCAGAATGCAAAAAGTGGTCTAATTTTATGTGTGTTGATTTTATGAAGTGAATGGATGTGTAAATGCATGGGCATCCGCATGAATGGAGTGATGATATGTGCATTTGTGTGGTGATTGGAAACTTTTGGTATTTGATTAGAAAATTCCGGGTGTCGGGTTTTAACACCGAAAGTGGTTTTAAAGACTATATCAAACCGTGAGATTTAAAAAAGGAAGGATACCAATTTTTAAGGTTCGATCTAACCGGGTACCCACACATGATTATTTTCACAGAGTATCTTTAATACGAAGAAAACATGCCAAGGTCGTTATCTTAATTGAGGCATGTGAGTGCAAAGCACAATGCCCTTGGCCAAAATTGAATGATCGTGTGCTGGTTAAAAGAACATGTCCTTGGTGTGTGTCGGTGGACGTTACCCCTATATGGGATGCCATAATCAATACCGATGAGTGTCGGGTAAAATTGTCCGTGTGGGTAGTAATAATCAATACCGATGTGCGTCAGGTAAAACTGCATGTGCAGGTAGTAATAATCAATTGGAGCGCATAATTGATTAAGATAGATGCGCCTTATTATGAGATAAAATTGTGTGGCATGGAATGGAATGTGTTACATCGATTTTACCTTATAATCGGAACCTGTGTGATTGATCGATGTGTGCTGTGTGGCGCACTAATGTGCAAGAGCATATGAGAATCATGGCATCATTGGTTTTGATTGTGCATGAGTTGTGTACATTGTTTATGGCACGCACGCATGAATCGATAACATGCAGGGTGTGGCAATGGCCAAATGAGAGCGCTTGTGATGCGACTTGTATGCGATTGATGAATTGCATCATTTAATGGCCATATGCATTGCGTGTATTGTGCTGAGATTCAATGTGCAAAGTATGACATACCATGTAAGGTTACATGCAAACCGACTATTGAGTGTTGGTTGTTGATCTTTGGTTTGTTTGTGGGGTGGTTCTGAAGAGATACCTTGAGTTGAGTTGGTGTTCTAATCAGGGGACTAGGGGAGGACTCACTGAGATTTATATCTCACTAGTTATTATATAACCATTTTTAGGTCCTTAGTGTGAGAGAAACCGAAGCTTGAAGCGAAAGGGTCAAGAGCATAGGTGGCTCAATAGTTCTTTAGACCTTATGTATAAGCTTGAGGTGTTTATGAAAGTGTATTTGATTTGAAACTAGTTGTCCTACTTTTATATTACATGTTTGTTGTTGTTAGGGGATTAGTTAATTCGCTCCCGCATGTGCAATAAAATAAAAAAGGGCTAGCGACGAGTCCTGGAAACATCGCAAATTTATATCAACCACCGAAGGATGTGCGCGCGCTGAAGGTTCGGGGTGTGACATAACATCCTTGTTGTAACTGTTGAAGATGAGTAATTGTAGCACTTAAAGAATGTAAAGACCTCAAAAGAGGCCTGGGATAACTTGGCAGCATTGTTCACAAGAACGAATGATGCCAAGTTACATCGATTAAAAAACGAGCTCCTCTCAATTTTGCAACAAAATATGATGGTAAGTCAATATTTTTCCGAAATTAAATCTATTTGTGAAGAAATTTCAAAGTTAGATCCTTAGAATACCATCTTTGAGACAATGGCGATAAGAATAATAATTCATGGATTAAGGCTGAAGTATAACGGTATTGTTACGGCCACCTATGGATGGACAAGTGAGCGAACTTTAATAGAGTTGGAAAATATATTAGCCAACCAAGAGGCCTTAGATAGAGATATGTCCAAGGTTTCGGTTGAGGAGGATGAAAGTGCCCTCTTTAAAAGAGGGCAAAAGCGACTAGAAGGAATGGGACCTTGACCACAAGGAGCTCGCCGAGATCGCAACGAGAATGACAATGAAGATAAGAAAAATAGAAGGCGTAATGGACAGTGTTACCCTTGTGGCAAAATAGATCACTTTGCTAGGGTTGTTGATTCAAAAGAGTTGAAGGACACGTTGCGACATCTAAGGAAAATGATAGCGAAGAAGAGTAGGATTTCCAAGCATCATTTGAAGTAGAGGAATAAGAAGAGCTTGCAGCCTCCTCCATCATAAAGATAGAAGATGTGACGACCCTCATCATGATAAGTGATAAATTTATCAATTATGATGAAGATTGGATAGTTGATCCAGGGTGTTCAGATCACATGACTAGAAATTAAGGCAAGCTATCAAACATGTATGAGTACACCGGTGGACGAGTTGTTGTCACTATAGACAACTCAAGGTTGCTGATTACCTATTGTTGACACTTAAATTTTGGCGACTTGATTAGTCATTTATTACATTAAAAAATTAGGGGTTAATTTTATCCCCGAAAAAATAGTTAATTGCATAGCATATAGATTTAGATGGATTTGCATTTTTTGCATTTATTGGACCGGTGGTGGATGGATTTGAATTAATGATTCTGAACTTTAAATTGATAGGCCGGACTAAGCTCACGAAGCAAGCAAATTGGCCCAAGCCTGTTTTTTTAATGATCGGAAATTATCTTGTGAAAATAAGAATTTGAAATTTTCCGAGATATGATGGAATTTTTCGGATCGAGCAAGTGCAAAAACAAATATTGCGTTCGGCAAAACGAATATTGCGTTCGGAAAAAGAATCTTTGTGGATACCGATTTGGAAAAATTAAAAACCCTAATTCGCGGCCTATAAATAGGTTAAAACATATAGGGTTGAGGGGGGCACACAACTAACATTCACTGCCGCAATTGAGAGAAAGAGCTGCAACCCTAGAGAGAGAGTGGCGAAAAGAGAAAGAAAAAAGCAGAGAGCAAGGTCTTTGTCCCGGTCCTTCACCGCCACCCTTTCATCATGGCACCAGACCAATCGATCCCTCGTTTGGTGACATTACTCACCATAATCAACGAGCTCCTCTAAGGAGGCCAACAACCATCGCTCCTCCCTCCTCGCAACGTAGCCGCAGATCCGTGCCTCACCAGTCCAGTAATTTTACGGCCACCGGGATCCTGCAACCTTGGTGTTCCAACGAGTTCTTTACTTCTCAGCCCTGGTAGTCCCTGCACAACGACGTCGAACTGGCCCCTACTCCGACGTGAGCCAGCCGAGTTGCAGCCCACGACGCTGACTCTCGCCACCTGCTGCTCCCTCCTCGTGACTGTACCAGTGACTACGAGCCGTTCTATCCCTCCTAGCCACTGCCTCACCTGAAGCAGGCCCGTACCAGATTGAGCCGAGGATTCCCCGTTGCGAGCCGTTGCTTTCCCCCCTGCCGTGCCATTCCTGTCAGTGACACGACTCAAACGCGTCGCTGCCTCAGTCCAGGCGACGAAGCTCGTGATCCGATGACAGCATAGCAGCCAAGCCTAGCTTTACCAAACAATCCCAATTGCATGTAGCTGTGCCAAAAGTGTGATGCGTGAACGTGGCGGTGAAGAATCACTGAAGGAGTGCACTTGAATTATTCACAAGCAAGAAGAGCCCAAGTGGCAAAATTTTGACGTGATGATTATGTGTAAGAGGGTTCGGTGGGTGCAGTAACTCGTCACCTCGCGTGCTCAATAGACCGACGTACCCAACTGAGATCGACTCTTCTCGACGTGCACCACCGCTATCGGCTGCAAGCCACTGTGCTCCCCGCGACCAAAAGCGATTCTGGTTTCTCTGACCAAAATCTTTGCCATCGCATTTCCTGGAGTTCAAGGTTGGTGTTTTGAGTTTGCCGTCGATTGTCGTCCTCTGCACCAGTTGTTGATCGCACGCAGCAGTCCGGCTACGCTCAAGCTACCCCACCACCCTTGTCAAGTCGAAGGGGGAGAGTTTATAAAGAAATTTCAAGTAAAGAAAGAACACACCAACAGAGGCAGCGTACTCCAAATTCACGCATGAATATATTGGAAATCTTGGGCTGTTTGCAAGACCTCATTCGGTCAGCACAGCAGCGGCGGGCGTGCATAGAATTATGGGAAGTTTGACTCAATGCATGGTCTCACAAAACAAAAGCATTCACGATCAAGTCATCAATGCTAGTCCTTTCTCCAAAAAAAAAAATCAATGCTAGTCCGAGCCGGAATCACTTCCTCGGTGGCCGAAAAGCACCTGGTCGCCAATCACCGTGAAAGCCTCGCACTAGGAATCCCATCACACAGACCACTGCAAAGCAGTATGAGCCGCAAGCTTGTTGAGCACCCCATCATACGTCCGAACTTGGAAACGTCACCCGCGTGATATCGTGAATTAGGTAAGACTCTCGATTAATTTGATTTTTATATATGTCTACCAAATTCGTGATATAGCAATCTTTCTTTGAATGTTTGATCGGTATTGTCGTATCCAAGAGATCTCTTGATCCCTCATGAATTGGGAAATCTTTCCTAGTTTCACAATGTGCATACGATTGATAGTCCGATTTCACGCTTGAAATACGACTCGCAATCGCACGGAAAAATCACCAATCCGATCTCACGCTCAAGATACGATTCGTGATTTTATTTAAAAATTGGTCAATCCGATCTCATGCACGAGATACAATTCGTCAATTTATTTCCCAAAATTAAATGGACATGGATGATATCTTTCTTGATTTGTTGCTGTGCTGTTCTTGATGCCTTTATTTGATTGCTTTCGTAAAGGAAAAAC
The DNA here is from genome assembly GCF_016545825.1 of Eucalyptus grandis. NCBI lineage: Eukaryota > Viridiplantae > Streptophyta > Magnoliopsida > Myrtales > Myrtaceae > Eucalyptus > Eucalyptus grandis. The sequence goes on from NC_052620.1 coordinate 8,019,481, forward strand.
CCAAAAAATATATTTGAGTTAGATTAGATGCATTTTAGAACATTCCTCGTTTTAGGGTTATCTTGCATGTTTAGAATAAGAAATTTATTTATTTCGAATTTCTTAAATAAAAATCCAAAAAAAAAAATGCATTCATTTAGGACATTAGTTTTTTTTAATTTAAATTGCATGTTTAATTATTTGGCAATTTTAGATTTCGAATTTCATACAAAAATTAGAATTAGGGCATTCTTTGCACGTCATTGCATATGATGATAGATTACATGCTTATTAGAAAGATAAAAATCATGTGCACGTCATATAGAATTAGGTTCATACAATGCACGTCATTTAGTGATTTTTGTTAGGTTCATTTAATTAGAAATTGCCCGTCATTAGAATTAAGTCACTAGATTAATTTAGATTGCCTATTTAAGTGTTGCATTTCTTTAATTTTAAATCTCATGGAAAATACAAAAAAAAAATATTTTTTAGAATAAATCCATCTTATGCTTCAGGATAGACTACATGCTTATTTATGTCATATCGCTTAGGTCATATAGCTAAGTCACGTTGCCATGTCATATCATTTCATGTTAAATTAGTGGCATGCATTGCATAAAGCATGATTCTCATTAAATAAGTGAAAACAAAAAAAAAAATTGCGTGTTAATTAGAAATCATATCTATGACTGTTGATGTGAATTATGATTTAACAATGCAGATGCTTTTGTTGCTATGAGGTAAGTCTTGCAATTTATTTATTGCTTTTCTTGGATGTTAAATTGGTGGTTTGTGCACCCACATGATAACCTCATAGGTAAGGGAAGTTATTAAAATTAATTAAAGCTGCTTGCCAAATATTTTTCAAAATAAAAGAGAAAGGTATCGAAAGGGCATTAGAGAAAATAGTGTAATCAAGTCCCCGAACTCATAATCTCCGGTTTGCAGGAGTAAAGTAAATCTCCTGTTACTTTACTTGGGTTTCTAATTGACCCACCAAATATAGATTAGTGGCGACTCTTGATTAAAAATCAATTGCATGTTAAGAACTTCAACCTAAGTCGCGAATTTGTATGGGCTTGGGACAGCCCTAGTTAAGTCTAGGCTTAACAATCCATTAGCCAAATCCTAGGTGGATCACCCGAAAATTTGGTCGCGACACCTATGTCAGCCAAACTATGATAACATCCCTATTCAATTTGCATCAAATTGAACTGAAAAATGTGTATCATGTGCCAGTAATAAAGAAGAATCTATTGTCGATGGCACAACTTACAACCTCAGGCAATTATGTGGTGTTCGATCCAAGAAATGTTAGGGTGTACCGTAGTTTGAAACCAACTGGTACACTAATCATGGAAGGGTGTTGATTAGAGTCTGTCTACAAGATATCAACTCAAACGGTATACATGGACAAAATTCGAAAGAGTGAAATGCCCGATTTGTGGCATGCGCGGCTTGGGCACGTGAACTACCATAAGTTAAAAGTGATGATGATGAAAGGAATGCTAAAGGGTCTCTCTCTCCTCCCCTCCCCGCCTTGAAGTCCAAGAAGACATTGTCTATGCCATATGCTAGTACAGAAAGGCACATTAGCTTCTATATGAGGAGTCCACATTTAGAAAAAAGATGCCTCTCGAGCTCGTCTACTAAGATGTATTTGGACCAGTGAAGCAATCGTTGATTAGAGGATCAAAGTACATGATAACATTCATTGATGACTTCTTTAGGTACGTCTGGATCGATTTTATAAAAGAAAATTTTGAGGCATTAAATAAATTTAAGGAGTTTAAAGCAAAATTAAAGAATGAGGTAGGCAAAAAAATACCATGCCTCTGCATAGATAATGGGGGAGAATATACATCGGATGACTCTACAAAATATTTTGGAAAATGGAAAATACGTCATCAGTTAACCTGCCCAAATACACCTTGACAAAATGGAGTTGTCGAAAGAAGGAATCAACATTTGGTGGAGACATATAGGAGCATGTTGCATGCGAAAAATGTTCCACCCATGTTTTGGACTGAATATATGAAGACAACAACGCATGTGATCAACAAACTACCTCAAGCAATGCTTGGCTTTACGTCATCATATGAGAAGCTGTGGAATTACAAGCCTACAGTAAGTCACTTTAGAGTGTTTGAATGTATATGTTATGCATTTGTGCCAGACTATCTTCACAACAAGTTTGATAAGAAGACAATTCGATGCATATTCATGGGCTACAATGATCAAAGAAAAGGATGGAAGTGTTGTGACCCTATAACAAGGAGGTGTTACACTTCCAAAAATATGGCGTTGACGAACTATCATCTTGGTAGTCATCACAATCTAATCCAAAATAAGTTGAAGAAGAGGTTCATGAAAGAATTGAAGAAAATGATGAGCTTGAAATGGGCCAACCAATTGAAGAAGGGAGTGATCTTATAGCTAGAAGAAAAGAAATCAGAGCATAGAGTCCATAGCGAACTAGTGTGCATCCGAGAATTACAGAAGAGCTTCGATCAAGTTAGATGGAAGAACCTAAAGAGTGGGAACCTCAACTTAGGATATCAATATGACAAAGAAGATCAAATCCCTAATATGCAAATGCAGCACTGATCAAAGATGTTGGAGTAGTCGAGTTGTCTACATACGAGGAAGCCTCGCAAGGCATGGAATGAAGGCCATGAAGGAAGAGATTCAAGCACTTAGAAAGAACGAGACATGGGACCTAGTGCCAAGATTTAAAGAGGTAGGTCCTATATCTTGCAAATAGGTTTACAAAGTTAAAACTCAACTAGATGGGTCGATAGAAAGATATAAGACACAGTTAGTTGCTCGAGGATTTTCTCAAAAGTATGGCCTAGATTATGATGAGAACTTTAGTCCAGTAGCAAATATTACTACAGTTCGAGTCTTACTAGCACTTGCAGCAAGCAAGTCATAGAAATTATGGCAAATGGATGCGAAAAATGCCTTCTTACCTGGAGAACTCGATTGATATATATATATATATATATATATATAGCATCTAGATGGTTTCAAGAGTAAGACTCATCCAGATTACGTTTGCAAGTTAAAGAAAGCCCTTTATGGCTTAAAACAAGCCTCGAGAACATAGTATGGGAAGATTGCTAAATTCTTAGTACAAAATGGTTACTCGGTAGGCCAAGTAGACCCAAGCTTGTTTGTGAAGGTAGAAGATGGCAAGCTCGCAATAGTATTAATCTACGTGGATGATCTAATCATCACTGGAGATAATGGACATCATATATGCCAAATCAGAGTCCACTTCTCAATGCCATTTTAGATGAAAGAGTTTGGAGAATCGAAACATCTCCTTGGACTTGAGGTTGAGAAGACCAATAAATGACTATTCCTATGTTAGTAGAAGTATGCATGAGATCTCCTAGACAAGTTTGGGATGTTTGATTGCAAACCTCATTGATGGAAATATAAAGTTATGTGCAACTAAATGACAAGAATTGGAAGATTTAACTATGTATAGGCAATTGGTGGGTAGCCTTATTGACCTAACCACAACATGGTCTGATATTGCCTTCATAGTAGGAGTAGCAAGCCGATTCATGAAGAAGCCATGAAAGCCTCAATTAGACATAGTTAAGCTCTATTTGAAGGGTACATTTGATTTTGGGCTCTTGTATAAGAAAGAAGTATCACATGAGGTTGTAGGCCGTTGTGATGCTAACTTTGTTGGAGATTGTGACACATGGCGATCAATTACTGGATATATGTTTAGCCTCGGATCAACAATAGTATCATGGTGCGGTAAAAAATAAGTAATTGTGTCATTGTCTATGACAGAAGCCAAGTATAGAGCAGTAGTAATGGTAGCTCAAGAGAGTACATGGCCGGTACAATTAATGGAGGATCTTTATCAATCAATAGATCACTGGACAAGGTTACATTGTGATAATCTATTAGCCTTTAGTGTGACATCCTGAATTTCATGTTCTGATTTCGATTGGATAAGATGGGCCTTTCGTCAACGTGACTATAGTGTTTTTCTCTGAGTTGGCCACTCACGAGATAACTGGCCTATCCGGTGAAGCCATTCTCGGATTTTAAACGCAATAGACTTGAGAATTCGACCAGGAATTGACTACTCGACCGTGCTAGTCTGCAAGGGTCATTACGGCATTGTCAAAATCGATCAGAGATCGGAGATAGGGCGATTTGACTGAGATATGTGATCAAGTGTGGGTGATGCCACCTGATTGCAAAATTCTCATCGATCGGCACTAAACCAATTTTCTGTTGTTTTGGGTACCCTGTGCCCGTATTTGAAACCTTGAGATTTTCACGATCATCGAGAGTTGCTAATGGATCGGATGGGTTCATTGTGGTTCGAAGAAAATCGACCACGGGTCAATTGCGCCAAATAGTCCTAGAAGCTACCCGGTAGGTAAGGTCACACTAAAAGCACGTTTGATTGAAAATAACCGCGAATTTGAATTCGATTTCAGAAATTGAAAGTCCTGTCGTGTCATGAGTCATTCTAGGAACGTCGACTCACCTTTTGAGGAAATTCTGGAGAGTTCGGGATTTTTCGAGAAATCGGGATGGACGATTCGGAGAACGAGCGGAATCTCGGATTGATCAATTTGAAGAGATATTTGGCATCCGGTGTAAATGAATCGGTGAATGGAAGTTGTTTGGGCTTATTCGATTTAAGGTGGATCTCAACCGGATTTGTTTGTTCGAAAATCGGATTAGGAAAAAGAAAATGAATTAAATTCGGAATGAAGAAAATAAGCCGTTTTTGTTGCCCGAAATTTATTGTTCGAGGAAATTTGATGCAAGAAAGCAAGTGAGGATCAAATACCTTAGCCTGGGAATTTTCAGAGATCAAATTGACCAAACAAAAGCAATTGGGACAAGAATTATTGGTTTAAGGATAATTTCTTTTAAATTCTCCTTTTCTTTTTCCTTGGCCGAATGCCCCCACTCACTCGCACGCTCACATTTATCTCTCTCTCCTCGTGCGAAACTCCCCACCGACGTCTTTTTCCTTCTCTTGCCGTGTCCCATTTTTCTTTGACTTTCTTTGTCAAAATTCTTCCCTTATCCTTCCACGGTCGACATCCCATTCATCTCACATGCCAGCTGCTTCCCATTCTCTTCGATCGGACGTCATCTCCACGAAACAACCACTCTTGCCTTCCTTTCATTGTTCTTTGGACCGACAGCTCTCCACTTTCTGCCCCATTCCTCGACGCCAGCGCATCCGCAAGACTGCCGGACCTTCAACAATTCACGAAGCTACTCTTCTCTCTCTCTTCTTCGTCGTGCTTCGTCCAGCAGCTCGTCTCTCTCTATCCACACGGTAGTCCAGCACCACCGATTGAAGCAGCTCACGGCAGAAGTTGCTCCACTCAGTGTTCTCCTCTCTCAGCTCACGCCAGCGAGCCACCTTCCCCTACCAGCGAAGTCCTCCTTCGTTTGTCTCCGTTCTCTGAGCAGCCCAGCACCTTCGGTCCCTCATCTCTGCCTCCACTGAACACCTCTCATCTCCTGCCGTTGTTCGCGCCTGCCCACCTCATGCCCTCGGGTCCACAGCTTCTACTTTTGAAGTCACCGTTGCCGATTTGTTGACCCCGAGTCTCCTCGGCCAACCGTTCGCGTGAGACTTCCACGGAGCAGCTCCCATCTTCAGCTTCAGTCCCCAAGGCCATCGAAGCAAATTGAAGACTCCACCGCCTTCTGCTCCTTCACGCGTCCACGGCCCGGCCCGTCTTGGTCAACAATAGCAACCGCGAAGCCTCTGATTGACCAAAGCCAGCGAAGCCGGAGCTGCACGCGTCTTCCCCAGCTCGTTCGTGACTCCATCGAGCCTCCTCGAAGAAGCCCAGCCCGCGGCCTTCATTCAGTCGTGCGAAGTTCCCCAAGGCCTAGCATTGTGGGCCCATCATCAACAGCAACTCGGGCCCAAATTTCAGTCTTCAAGCCGCAGGATTGAGCCCAGTAATTTCAGCCCAGCTTATAATTTACTCAGCCCATCTCTCAAGCAACCCCATTGGGCCCAAATCAACAAGTTCGGCCAAAGTCCGGCCCGCGAAGAGAGCCCAATCGCAGCCAAGCCCAAGCCCAAGAGCGAGCCCAGTCCAATGCAAGAACAAATCTCAGTTGGACTGAGATTTGTTGGGCCAAGTTTAGGCCCGGTCCGAGTATCCGCCGACGCCGTCGAAAAGTTGAATTTCGGCCGCCGTCGCGCCATCGTCGCGGTGATCCGATCTCCACTTTCATCCAAGTGAGTTTTACTCACTAATCTTTTATTAGTTTTGCTAATTATCTTAAGGTTGGTTAGATTTAATTAAGTGCAATTAGGTGGTTAGATTAGGTTAGAACAATTAAATTAGTGACTTGAGGATGCATGTTAGGTGGTTAGACTGCTATTAGCAAGTAGAAATGTTTGGTTACTTATTGAATGTATCTCGGGATTTTTCCCGACCCGTTTGGCTCCAATAAGGCAATATGGGCCTAAATTGGATTTTTAATGTTTATTTATTTATTTTCGAAATTTATTTATTTAATTAATTATTTTTCCGGAAATTCAACCGGGATGGCCGGTGACCGATATTTCGTGCCGATTGTCGTGGTGCGGACCGTTTATTTATTTGAACTCTACGTTGTGTGGAATTGAATTTATTGTGGAATTTTAGGAATTGTCCTAAATTGTTTGTTATTGAATATTTGATTGGTAATGGCCAAGCATGGGTATATAGCGCCATACGTTGATGGGCTATATAGTAGGGAAAATGGTGAGACCAATCAGGTACGATATTGTGGACATACGTGGTTCGGTGATTGGAAGTACGGCGAAAACGGGCGCTTTGCAAAACGCACGTAAATGACATAGACAAACGTGGTTCGGTGGTTATGGGAATATCATTTGGTGAAAACGGCGTCTTAAAGAACGCACGATGTTGTCTATAGCCGATGTCACCTTGGCGAAAACGGCGCCCTTGAAAGGACACGTGGTTCGGTGATCAAGGTTATCACTTTGTGAAAACGGCGCCTTAAAGAACGCACGGTGTCGGTGATCGGTATGTCATTGGCGAAAACGACGCCCGAGAAACACATGTGATTTGGTGAATGAGTACACCACCGGGAAAGCGTGGTATGAGTGGGAATGACCTAGAGAGGGTCGATCGACATGTAATCGGCTTAGTCGATTGATCAATCTTGATCGAATGTCGTGAATTGTTGGAATATCTCGTGTTTAACCTTGAATTGCAGGTTGGAACCGAGGCCAAGGTAAGTCCTCGACTCGTGTTGTCTTAGGCAACCGTATGGCGTATTGGTTTATTAATCGAGTCTTAGTGGGTAGGACTCGGCTGAGACGTGGTCTCATTGGTTATTGAATAACCATTTCGGGACCCGAGGAAAAGCGAGGAGGAAGAACTGGAAGGGGAGAAAGTATTTTGAAGTAGAAGATGATCCGAGAGAGGATCTTGAATATAACCAGATGTGGATTGAGATCCCATCCCTTTTGTGAACCCTGTCTTAGTGTAGATAGGTGTGAGACTTTTATGTTGTAAATAGTATTGTAAATATACTATGAGTTGTGCTGTTAATGAAAGTGTGGCATGTGAATTTCAATATGAAAAATATGGCCTACTTTTCTATCCCATTGTTTTATTGTCTGAGGATTTATAACTGCTTCCGCATGTGCTTAATATATAAAAGGGTCGGCGATGCATCCTGGGACGTCGCTATTAATCGACCAAGGTAAGGGATGTGTGCGTGCCTGAGGATCGGGGCGTGACATTTAGCTTAGCAAAGAATCTAGTTTTCCAAGCGATGACCAAGCATGTAGAAGTGCGCTATCATTTTCTACTGGAAAAAGTATTACAAGGAGAGATAAAGATGGAGTATGCCAAAACAAATGATCAAGTTGCGAACATCTTCACCAAAGGTCTTGAAGCTGCAAAATTCGGAGAGTTTCGAAGGCAACTTGATATGATTGCGAGCTCCATGCTAAGAAAGAGTAGTCGGTGAAGGGTAGTGTTAGAGAGCAGCGTCTCTCTCTCCTCTAGGCCTTCCTTTCTCTAGATTTCTCTCTCTAGGTTTTTCTAGCCATAAAATTTGACTAAAGCCAACTATAAAGTATTAATATTATAAGAGATATTTGGTGTGGGAAATTGGTGAATGAACCGACTTTACACCCTATAAATTGGGGTTGTTGCCCCTTGAGTGTGCAGTGTGTGAAGTGTAGGGTGTATGAGGCATGTGTAGTGTGTAGAGGATGCTAGGAGTGACGTGAGGAGTGCTGTATTGTGTATGTGTGTTGTTTGTAAGAGTGAGTGAGCGAGTGGCGTGTGAGAAGTAAGTTAAGAGAGTGGAGCTATGAGTGTGATAGGGTGAAAAGTTTGTAATATTGTCTATAAAATTAGTAATTATTTTACTTGTATATCCACGCTTCTTAACAAAGAGTCTCGCCTTTATAGGATTTTCAGCCACTCTCTCTTTTCCTTTCTCTAGGAAAATAACCAATTCACTCCTAAAAATATTATATGGATATCAATTTAGTTCTAAATTTATAAATTTACCAATATAGTCATAAACTTTTGTGCAAAATTCCAATGTAGTCCTTCTGACTAATCGCTTCAGAAATTACTAAAATGGCGATCTACTCAGTTGTCCATGTCAGATGGCCCGTTGTGCCACGTACAATGCATGGAAATAACTAGACTCACATGAGCAATTTCATACTAAAATTGACCTAAATGATTATATCGGAATTTCATAGAAATGTTTAGGGTTACATTAAAAAAATTGAAAAGTTTAGAATTGAATTGGCATTCCCATAATAAGTTCAAATCTTGTTGCAAATCATTTGGATATAATTTCAGTTGTGACTCCAAGATTAGGGGAGTTAGCTTAAACCTCAAGATAGTGGAATTGGACACAATTCCAAGATTTTGGGAGTGCACTCAACTTAGATTGTGAGAGCTAATCTTAACTCCAAGATTGTGGGCATTTTATGAGATTCCAAGTAGTTGGCTATAATTTGAACAAAGTGGATTGCAATCCAAAGGATTGTGGAAATTTGAATCAAGAATTTCAAAACTGGAGATAGGTTGCCGACCGAATTAATCAAGCTTCGAGATTAGTACTTCGATTTCAAGATGTGGGGTATATTGGTCGGTTGTAATTGATAAAATCTGAGTGAAGATTGGAGATTGAATAAGATAGAGTTTGGCATATGTTTTGCTGGAATTTGACTCTGCAACAAAATATCTTTTACCAGAAGTCATTATTTGATTTTTATAAGAGGAGACAGGTTCTATGGCGATTCCGGACAAGAAAAATCACAAGTAAACAAGAGAATTGATAACTTCACTTCAAATGAAACTGGACGAACATAAACTATGTTTGAATATAATCGATGACAATGCTTGAGAACATAAGCATTTTAAACGGAACCAAATGAATACAAATTATATTGGAATCTAATCAACATCAAAGCTTGAAAACGTAATGATGTAACACCATAATTTAATTGATGATGAGGCACCTGTGATATACAGTAAAGATACAAGTTGGAATTTAATCATCGACATAAATCTGGAAACTACAACTAAGAAACACACTAGAATTTAGTTGACGATGTAAGTCTCAAAATTTTAACTATAGTATCGAAAGTAAAAGAATAATTGGAAGATAACATTTTTGTTTGTTTGTATGTAGGGGGAAGGGGCTCTCTAGTATATGAGCGCTGGTATTTGTAGTGTTCACACACTAATCGTTTAGGAGCATTCCTGTTGCAATTATAGCCATTCCTCCACATCTCCCAAAATCTTGTGTCCATGCCCTCACAATGTCATAATCTCGTCTTCAGGCAGTGTTCGCTTAAAATAGCTTTTTGATCCATTGTGTCCTCCTGCTGCCATGTCCATGATTACTCCACAATTTCCTAGATTTTGTTGCTTCATTCTCTAGTGATTTCAAATTCGAAATCTCGACACCCTATGATTATCCAATCTTCTCTTGGCATTTCAATTATGATCTGTTGACCCTTTTAATTGATACCCTTGCCAAACATTGTCATATAGTGACAACTAATTAATGGTCATCGATTTACATCAACATCGATAACATTTCTTATGGTTGTTGACAATGGCTCGCGTGTCTAATATGTTGTTAAAATAATGTATTGGAGGAAAAATATGTAACACTTTTTGTTGTAACTAGAACAACATAAATAGAGATAATAACATTGAGAAAGTGGATAACAAATTGATAATAACTACCAAGCCAATGTGTTTATAATTTTTACACATAAGGATGATTGATTACAAATCAAGTACATATTTGCTAGATGCTATAAACTCGTAATGGAATTAAATAAGAGGTGTTGTACTAAATATTGAATCTTCTTAAGGTGATTAATTCTTGCCAAAAGTGCCAAGCAAGTTTATGGACTATGCCTCCCAAGATACAATACCTCGAATCTATTTGAATTAGTACTATGCAAACAAGACTTTGTCAAACACTTCTCGAAATCGACACACTTTGAAGACAACTTTTTTTGAAGAATTCCTTATACAAAACTAAAGAGACTTGTCTATTTAAAGATAAAGAACTCTATTTACATGAACCGAAGAGACATTTTAATATTGCCGCATGAGAATTGAAGAGATGCGTCTATTAACGCATCCATTACGACCGCAACACATGAACTAAAGAGACATGTGAACTTAAAGAGACGTCTCACTAATGTTGAGCCATTAATAAACTATAATTACAACAATCCCCCACATTAATGGCTCAATTGAACATTTTTTACTCGAAGAATTCTAAGTGTCACTATGGAAGTACACTGAATCAAGATAGATAGCTTTTGTTTTGAATCTTCTTTTATAAATGCCTATTGAAATTACTTAATTAGTTGATGGCCTAAGTCTTGAATAGTTAATTGTTTGTGTAAGCCTAGACAATAGACCTCACACAAAATATCTTTAAATCAAGTTTGATTTTTAGTTGCATTCATTATTTCAGCCATAAACCTCTTGGAATTTATGCGTGTTGTAGAAAATCCATCCTTTAAAGATTTTTATAGAGTTGGTCAACTTCACATTTATAGGCGTGTTCTTGTTAAAGGTATTTAATGATACATGATTAGGATGGTGAATTCCAAGCTATAGGAATTATAAAATGTATAGCATACCCTCAAAATGGTTTAGGAAGCACTATTGCATTATAGGAGTGGGAGACAATGTGCATACTATAGTTTCCAAAATTTGCATTGTCTTATCAAACCTAGTCTGTGGGATCTCCAATTGCTAGGTTAGGTTTCCACCTTACAATATTTTTATTGAGCTGAGGCTTTTAACCCCATTCTTCTCGATATGCAATTTATCAGCTCTCTCAACAAACATTTTGTCAACGAATCCACAATATTAGCATTTGACTTCACAAAGTCTAAAGAAATTATTCTATTTGAGAACATCTGCCTTACGAATTATGTCTATGATGAATGTGTTTAGACTTATTAGTATATATCACATTCAATGCCCTTACAATCACCACTTGATTGTCATAGTGAATATATATTGTAGGCACATACTTTGGCCACAATGAAACATCCTCTAAACATTGTTGAAGCCACTTGGCTTTTTTAGCAACTTTATCCAAACCAACAAACTTTGTTTCCATTATGGACCGCACTATTAAAGTTTGCTTTGAGAATATCCACAATACTGCGACACCTTCTAGCATGAATACATATTCGCTAGTAGATTCTGATTCATCACAATCCAAAATCTAGTGGCCATCAATATAGCCTTCTAGAAAAACTGGATATTTGTCATCTTACGAAACGTAAGTAGAGTTCGTGTGACATAAAAAAATCCCATAGTATACCATGACACATTTATCGTGTGACATAAAAAAATCCCATAGTAACACATGATTATAAACCGCCATATTTTTCATATTGAAATGACACATTTATCGTAATCTTTTTCTTGTAACATAAAAAAACCCTAATTTGTACTTGTCACGATGAACATAGTTTAGGGTTTTGATATTACTGGGCTTGCTGGTCTTTTTCTGTGGCCCAAAGGACTGAAGATCACATGGGCTGCTGAGCTGGGCCTGGCGAGAGAAAGACATCTTCGGTCTTCGCTGGAGGTGCTGCGACTTCAGCCAAAAAAGAGTTTAGTGTAAATGTGTTAGAGTCGAAGATGAGTGGTCTTCGCTGGAGATATTTTGTGATTTTTTTTTGTGGCTATTTCCCTCTCTTTTTAACATTTCAAGTTTTTTAGTGTATAAACTTTGATAAAATTTCAGTAGAGAGCGAAATTAATATAAGCCTCTTCCATGTTATTTTATGGAGAAATTTCAAATAAAAGCCTAAAGAGAGCCATTTTCTCAAAATAGGATTTAGTGTGGACGTTATCTTAATAAGGGCTTGAGGTGATTAATTTAGTCTCAAAAGAAGGGCTTTAAATGGGATTTTTTTATCAAAAAAAAGGTCCACAATGAATCTTATCTCGAATGAGGGCATCAATTTATGTTTTCTTAAAATGGGGTATAAAGGGGATCTAATCTCAAATAATTAATCGAAATGGTCAATTCAGTCTTAAAAAAGAGTTCAATGTAAAATATTATGACTCCAACATCATGGAGCCAAGAATGACAGATATGATAAAAAGGAGATGCTATGTCAATGATATTAGGAGGAAAATTGCACTTAAAAGAACCCTTGAAGATCCTAGCTTCAATTGGGGCTTCTTCAAGGTTTCTAAGTTTGGTCAAAGTAGAAATTTTTTAAAATATTTGCCCCAAATGTCATCGGTTTGCTATTGGTATAAACTCATGAGCTGCATGTGCAAGTTGCCTGAGAAAGATTTAGGCAACCAATGAGGTCTTTTTCTTTGGGAGCTCAAGAGCAATTAATGAGGTTATGTCCTTATTTGACATTAAATCAATCACTTTAGTTCCTTATTTAAGAAACAAGTTCACTTCAGTTTTTTTTTTATTATAAGAAAATGACCTCACTTTCTTCTTTTATTTATAACTAAGTTGGTTATTTCATGCTTTCATTTGAGATAAGTTCACTATGGTCCCTTTCTTAAAAAAAAAAGGGCCTAACTTTAATTGATTGACTCAAAATATTCAAACACTAAGGGTTTGTTTGGCAATCATTTTGCTTTTAGGAATAATTTTTACTCATAAATAGTTTTATATGATTCTATTGCTTAGACAAGTTTTTGAGTATTCGAACACGTTTGATAACCGCACAAAATTTCTAATTTTAGAATAGAAAAAAGAACATAAATACGTTTCATATGACCCTTAATTTTTTTATGACATATAATTTATTTTTTAATAATTTATGAATATTTTCTTTTTTAAGAAAAAAAGAAAATAGCTTGATTTTAGAATTATTCTGGAAAAAAAAGAAGTAACTTTTTCAATTTCCTGATTCTATATTAAATATATTTATGAGAACAGATTTATTAGGGTAGAAAAATTAATTGATATTATTAAATGAATTTTTTATCTTATTTTTTGCTTTTAGGAACAAAAGAATAAAAATAATCAAAAAATTTTACGAAAAAGACCCTGATGGGACTAGGCTGGGCAGCCGCTTGAAAAATAAAATAAAATGAAACAGCCGCGCCTCTCTTGTCTCTCCCTTACGATACGATCACGAGTTCGTCCGCCGTCAAGTTCCACCACCGCGCGGCCGTCGGGACCCGCCGCGATGACCGGCGAACACTGCGTGCCGCGACCACCCCACTCTCTCTCTCTCTCTCTCTCTCTCTCATGTCTAGTCACCGGCAAGCACATCTCCACGATTCTAGGGCCCTCAAGAGCTTCGACGCTAAGGACGACGGCGAATCACGACGGTCTCTTCCCCATATCTTCTGTCCGGATCGGCCTCCACGAGCATTGACGGCGGCGATTCATGCCTCCGGGCCCTCCAAAAGCTTGGACGCAGCGACGCGGTGGCGGTGCGGGACTCTCTCTCTCCCAGGTTCGAGTACAGTGAAGGTTTTTCTTTAATTTTTTAGCCGAAATTTCTTTTTTTTTTTTAAATTTATTTAAATGTGATTTCTTACAAGTTACTCGTGTTCTTTGTTGATGTTGAACAGATTGAATCGGATCGAACGTTGGACGACAAAAACAACGTGTCGAAGGATTTGTGTTGGTGATGATTCAGGGTATGAGTCTCAAACTAGAGTTCGTTTGGTGAATTTTGGATGTTATGAGCTGAAAGAATGGTGGGATGGATGGGAATTTCTGACTGTGGTTGATACTTGATGTTGATGACTGGTTGTCCTTGGGCTGAGCTGAGTTATTATTGTGCAAATTTTACTTACTTCAATTTGTTGTTTCAGAAACGGACTCAAACTCTTCAAAATGAGAGCGTGCTATGCCAACTTCTGCAAGCCGAGCGTCTCCTCCCCCACCAAGTGATGTTATTGAAGCTTCTCCTTCACCCAAGCCACCACTTCCTCCATCAAGGCCTAGTGGAAGTAACGCTATTAGCAGAATCAGTCTAGTGTTAGGGCTCATTGTCACTGTGGCCTGGCCCGTATAGTGTGAAGATAGCATGAACTTGAAATTCATACTACTTTGGAGATTAATGTGACATGATGGGTTTAATTGATGAATTTCAAATGGTTATCCCAGATTTTTCTATAGTTTGTGTAATTTTTAGGATCTTGAGATCGACGATCCAATCCTTTGGACGGTTTCATCGATCTTAAGTAGGATGCCAATCCTAACAAACTTTCTCATTCCGGTGGAAAATCTTTATTAAGAAGATGGGAGGTGCCGGAGGATGTTAAGAAGAGAAAATTAGCCTTCTCCAAAGACGAACATAGGAATCCACAAAGAAAAACAGAGAAAACGTTTGGTGTGAGATTGGTGGAATTGAGACAGTGTTTCTATGTTTGAACTTCATTTGCTTGTTTTGATGTTGATATGTATCTAATTGTGCAAAACTATGTTAAAACTTCACAAATTGGCCTCAGTTTGTTAAATTTGTAGGTTCTTATGATCCTCAATACATTCCTCGAAGACCTGACATTCATCCTACATAGGACTCCAATTCTGACAGTTGTTTAAAAATGCTGCGGTTATTGGAATAACTGAAATGAAGTTAACGTTAAGATAGAAATAGTTATTATAAGGTATGCATTTCATCTATATCAAATATATCCCTGCACTTGTATCCAATGTTGGACACTCATTCCCTGAGACCTGTTGTTTGTGATTTGGAAACTTTGAAAACTCAGAAACTATGACAAGTGACCCTCGTTTGGCACCCGTATCAGAGAGGCTGTGCTTTGTAATAAAAATGTAGTGTTCTAATGATTGCCAGTGTGAAATTTGTAAGCGGTCTGGTTTTGAGCGTCAATAATGATAAGATACTCTCTTATGGACTGCACACAAAGGTATATTCTGTCATTAGTATTTATTTATCATCTTAGTCAAACACCAGAAAGGATACGATATCACAATGTACCGTCTCACATCTTGTGATTGAGGAGATGAGGTAGGGTAAGAGCGATTCCTCAGATTTCTTATCCTTTCATAAACTATTCCAAAATGCAGGTGAGCAGATGTAGTCTCTCAATGATGGCCATCCGTCAAGGCAAAAGAATCTACTGGTCAAGATAGATCTTACTGTCTAAGGATTGTCTCAGTGAAATAATCAGAGGACTGCCTATTCCTTTCTTGACTAGGTTTTATTTTCTCTTTAATTCAAACATCATAGATCACGTTGTCTATTCTTCTTGCTATACCATCATACTTAACTATTCCAAACACCATTCTTATCAGTTTTCTTAAGTTTGCTTGAGATGGGAGAACAAGAGGAAGATTAAGTAGGCACACCACATGCGAAGCAACAAGCTCCTCTTTGTCATGAGTTTGAAAAGAACACATCAGAATACAAGTGCCCTGCATGTTTTCTCCGCTCATATATGCTTCCTTGTGTAAATGCTCATAAATGCCGTACTGGCTGCACTGGCAAGAGGAGTCAGACTCAGTTCACATTCCTCTCTCTCAATTTAATGACAATGTTCTCCTTTCTGGTAGACTCTATCTCTCTCTCTCTCTCTCTCCGTGTCATGTCTAAATTATAGCTCTGTTGCTGTCTTGCAAGTATGATTATTTAGGCATAGATTTCTGCTGGTAATTCCCTGCCTTATCTGAATGGTTTCTTTTCTTTAGAAAGTTAGCTTAAGCCTAAAGCTTACTTCTGTTTTCCTGTTCACTTTTTAAGAAATCTCATTTATTCTGAGTTTTATATATTCGTAATTCTTTGAAATTCATGATGAACATATACTATAATTTGCTTGAGGAAGTGAAGAGGGTCACTGAATCTGCTCACAGAGGGAGAGCTAAATTAAGGGTGTATCCTTATCTTAAGTTACCCTTTCACCTCGAAAATCTCCGGCTTGCAGCTGCTAGCAGGATGTCAAAATTCTTGTCCCTTCCAAGTGGACTGTCGAACAGGGGCAGAAATCAGTCTCGGCATGAGAATGGCATGTGAGATCAGAGTCTTGACCTTTGAGTGGATTATATCCGCAATGCTATCGATTTTGTAAAGACGATATGAGCTGATTCTTGTGGTAGGCTTTCTTTGCACCATATAAATGACATGAATACATTTGAACTCGAGAAAATTGGCTATATTTCAGAAAAAAAAAAAGGCCATCCAGAAACCGATGACTTGTGTAGAAAGAGGTTTGATGTGGTTTTTGTTTTTGGTCAATTGACGTGGGCTTATATGTATTAATATTAGCTAATTATTTCATTCCCGATATTTCACTTACTTATAACATGGCAAAATTAATTTTCTAGTCATGTGCGTGTACTAAAATGTAGATGACTATTGAATGTGGTTGGTCATATTGTAAATACGATGGTTCTCAGCAGATCTGATGATACATATATTTTTATGTATGCACCGCACTCATCTTATAATATGTCTGGCAAGAAGGCAAAGGGTGCAATTTGCATAATTTTTGGCTCAAATAGTAGCTGCATGAATCAAAGCGACCCTAGAGTGGACCCTCCATCACTTTACCCCTTTTGTTGAAAATAGCCCAATGATATGGAATATTCATGTAGCGTGTGCTTTTGAGTCATCAACCGAATATTAATGTGTGGACATTTGTTACGGCGCCGTAACAAAGTTGGATGTGTGGGAAAATTCTCTTGTTACGCGTGCTTATATCCCACCTTTTAGTCATTCATGTGATCATGTCCTGAGCCAGGTTAAGACAACATTGTGAACATCATCCTGGCAATTGCACTTGCAAACAGCTAAAGAAAATGGCTCAAAGAAAAGGTAAACTTTATCATGAAACGAGCTTTCAATAGTTGTTAGTTAAATGACTAGTTCTAATAGCGCTCTCTCTCTCTCTCTCTCTCTCTCTCTCTCTCTCTCTCTCTCTCTCTCTCTCTCTCTCTCATTCATTCATTATTTGTCAAATCAATTTCTATAAAAAGAAGCCAGTAGTTTCCTCCACTAGTAGTGTCTTCCTTTGCCTTTTTTAATGTTGATACGTATCAAATTATGCAGAACTATGTCAAAACTTCACAAATTGGCCTCAGTTTGTTAAATTTGTAGGATCTAATGAACTTTGATCCATTCCTTGAAGACCTCACAATCATTCTGCCTAGAACCCTATTCTGACAATGTTGTTTTAAAATGCTGCGATTATTGAAATAATAATGTTAAGGTAATGTTTTAGAGAATATAGAAATAGTTATTATGAGGTGTGCATATCGCCTATTTCAGATATATCCGTGCAATTGTGTCCAGCTATTGGACACTCATTCCCCGAGACCTGCTGTTAGTGATTTGGAAAGTTTTAAAAATCTGATAAAATGACAAGAGAGCATGTTTGGTACCCTTATCGGAGAGTTTGTGCTTTGTAATAAAAATTTAGTGTTCTGATGATTGCCAGTGTAAAATTTTGCAAGCGGTCTGGTTTTGAGGGTTAATAATGATAAGATAACTCTAATGGACTGCCTACAGGGGTATATTCTGTCATTAATATTTATTTGTTGTTTTTGCCAAACACCAGAAAGGATAGGGTATCCCAATGCAAGCCGACTCACATCTTGTGATTGACGAGATGAGGTGGGGGGCTGAGAGATTCCTTGGCCCGTTATAAAAGGTTCTGAAATGCAGGTGAGTAGATCTAGTCTCTCAATTATGGCCATTTGTCAAGGCCCAAGAATCCACTGGTCAAGATAACTCTTTATCAATCACACACCTCTATTTCCCATATGATCTAATTCTTGCTTTCCAAGGAATGTCTTAGTGAAATAATCGGAGGACCACCTATTCCTCGACTAGGTTTTATTGTTCTCTTTAATTCAAATCATCATACATCACATTGTCCATTCTTCTTGCTATCCCATCATCCTTAAGTATTCCAAACACGATTCTTTTCAGATCTCTCAAATTTGCTTGAGATGGAAGAACACGAGTAAGAAAATGTAAGCACATGACATGAGAAGTAACAAGATCTTTTATGTCGAGAGTTTGGATAGAACCCATCATAATACAAGTGTCTTGCATGTTCTTTTCACTTGTGTAGCCTTCCGTGCATAAAATGCTCATAAACACCATACTAGTTGCATTGGCAAGAGGAATCAGATTCACTTCATTCCTCTCTCTCTCTACAATGCATGCGTGTGCATGTTAAGATTTTAGCTTTGTTGCTCGAAGAATTAGCTTAAGCCTAAAGCTTACTTCTGCTCTCATGTTCACTCTTTAAGAAATCTTTCATTCATTCTTAAGTTTTATATATTCATAATTTTTTGGAATTCATGATGGACATAGACTATAATTTGCTCGAGGAAGTGATTAGGGTCAATGACTCTGCTCACAGAATGGAAGTTAAATTAAATTTGTATCCTTATTTCGACTTACCCTTTCACCTCCAAAGCCTTTGGCGTGCAGCTTCTAGCAGGAGAACAAAACTCTTTTTCCTTCTAAGTAGACTTTCGAAAAGGGGCGGAAATCAGTCTCGATATGAGCAAAGGTGTGACGTCAGAATCTTGACCTTTGAGTGGATTATATATGCAATACTATCGATTATGTCAACTTGGGTTTTGGCAACATTATGAGAAAAGTAAATGTATAAATAAACCTCCACTTGGGCTGCAGAACTGGATTCACACTGAAATTCAGTAAACTGATCAATTTTTCGTCGATGAAATGCGGGTGCTTTAATTTACTTAAAGTGATAACAATATTTTTACCTTAAACATTGAGTCTCTACATGGCTTTAAATGTCAAAATTTAGAAGGAAAACCCTCATTTTCCTTGAACATGTTTACGTATGTATCACCGGTGCAAAGTTGACTCTTCCGGGCGAGTCACACTAATAACTTTTTCTTTACCATTTCAAATTATTGAATGGAGGCTCATGCTTTTTCCCCCATTGTTGAATGTGGATCTTCTAACACCTTCAATTAACCCCGTTATCTCTTATGTAACATGCTGTTCAAACTTACAACGAAACCTAATACCAAGTGTCGGGCTCATTCTTGATCTAAGCTTATTTTTTTGCCTTTTTTTTGCTTTTTTTTTTTTGGTTTGGTTTCTTCCTTTTTGGTTTTTGTTCCTGTTTGGAAGAAAAAAGGTATCTCTCTTCGCCCCCCCTCCAAAAAAAAGTTATTTGGCAGATAGACAACTAGTTTTTATGTTAATTAGTTGTATATTTCTTTTTCTTTCCTAGGAAACCAATAATCTAAATATAATCTTAGCACAAGAAAGAGTGAAGAGAATCATCTACTAGTTTTAATGAATGCATTTGGTGCATTAGTTATAGCCTTAATATATGTCATTACGTGGTGGTCCATATATTTTAGCTGCTTATTTTTCATTTTATTCGCTTTTTGTTTGTCCAATTATTATTCATTCATCATGTCGTCATTTTAAAAGGTATTTTGAAAAAAGAATTAACAATATGACGAAGTTAAGTACAGTAAAAATTATAACTTTCATCATTGTCATTCAAATTGAAAAGAAAAGCTCCACTAAAACATCATTGTATGGAATATTATTTTTTCCTTGATTACATGGAATAATAGTGGAATATGGACCGTAGGTAATGTGTACATCAACCATAATATTTAACTTGAGTTGTTTACACCTAAAATTTGACTACCTTATTTGTATAATAGTGGAATAATAGTGGAATATGAATCGTAGGTAATGTGTACATCAACCATAATATTTAATTTTTGAGTTGTTTACACCTAAAATTTGATTACATGGAATAATAGTGGAATATGAACTGTAGGTAATGTGTACATCAACCATGATATTTAATGTTTCTGGTTCTTTTTGAATCGCCTAGTGGCCATCCATGAGGATGAATGCCATGCATGCTTGTTCATGATATCGCTACGTGGAGGCCATGCAAAGGGCGGCGGGACTATATGAGTGGATCCGGGGCTCGCCGCCGTATGCGTCGCGGAGCCATTCGCCTATGAATACGAGCAGATCGTCATCCTCAACGACTGGTACAACAAAAGCACTAATGACCAAGCCTTCTATTGGGATGGAGAGCCTGCGGTAATTAAGTTAATTTGATTTCCTCGATAATGGAATAAAACAAACGCCAGCTTCACTCATTGCTCGTGGGTTTTGGTTCTCTTTTGTTGCTTGGATTGCAGTCACTACAAATTCAAGGGAAGGGAAAGTTCGACAGCTCCAAATCGCCCCTCCAATCTTGGATACAACCGCTCATAAGGTGACCGATCCTGCATATATGAAATGGACAGTCATCCCCGGAAAACATATCGCTTCACGATTTCGAGTGTGGCCATTCTATATGCTCTCAGCTTTCAAATCGAGGAGAACTTCCATCTCCAACAAATTATTCCTCTTGCTTTTTTTCTTCCTGGCTTTCTACAATGATTTCGAAGTTTAAAAAAGAAGACTCTTCACTATTGTCATTTCATATTGGATTACACACGATATCAAGTATTGGGGGAGATGATATGCTTCGGGTTTTTCTGAAGGAGAAAGAGAACTCGACTTTTTTGATTTACTAGTGATGATTTGGTGTGCCCATTCTCTGACTCAGATTAGATTCGGACTTTTTAAAAGACTAAAACTGAAGAAATTTCGGTGATAGATTTGGAAGATGAACATGTTTTGTTTGCAAAGATTTATGCTCGGAGCATATCTCAATATGTTCTTTTGATTCGCAGGGTCACAACCTTACCATAGTTGAAGCAGACGGGCACCATATTCCTTGTCCAAAACATGTTCATCTACCCAGGGGAGACATACTCCGTCTTGATCAAAGCCGATCAGGATCCGCCGAGAAACTGGATCACGAGCAACATTGTTGGCCGGAATGCTGCTGCCACGACCCCTCCCGGTTTCAACGTGCTCAATTACCCCCCGAACCATTCAAAACGTGTCCAGCCCACAGCTCCACCTGCCGGCCCGATTAGGAGCAACGTTGCTCCACAATTGCCACGGAGCCTGGCAATCAAAGCCCAACGAGGATATGTCCGCACTCCGCCCAAGGCAGACCGAGCGATTGTGTTACTCATCAAACGGAACAAGATCAACGGTTATTTCCATTGGTCCGTGAACTATGTGTCGCTCACCCTCCCACGCACGCTGTACCCAATAGCTCTGGAGGAGAATCTCCACCCTGTGTTCGATCAGCCCCCACTGCCCGACCAGCAACCTGGCTTTGTGGATTACGACAGCTACCGCCTCACGAACAAAAACAGTGCCACCTCCAGCGACTCAATCTACAGACTAAAGTTCAACACTACAGTGGACATCATTTTGCATAATGCAAACACTATGACGGCGAACAACAGCGAGACGCTCCCATGGCACCTTCACGGCCACAATTTCTGGGTCCTTGTGAATGGGACGGGGATATTCGACATCACCAATGATCCGAAGAAGTACAATTTGCGAACCTGATCATGAGGAACACAGTGGTGGTCCATCCTTACGGGTGGACTGCCCTGAGATTCGTGGCGAATAAGCCGGCATGTAGGCGTTCCATTGCCAGATAGTCTCATTTCTGTTAGGGCATGGGTGTCGTGTTAGAAGTATAGGTATAGAGAAGGTGGGCAAACCGGAAAAGCAAGAAGACTAGTATTTATTGAATAAACCTACTTCTGAGGAATGAAATTATCGACATTTGCTTATTTTGTTCTACTTTTTGTTTTTATTGACTAAAGCTTTCCGCCTTTCTTTTAATTCTGAGCAGAAGCAGGAAAATATGGCACCGGAAAACCTGCTGAGCAACGAAGAAGATCAAGGAGATAGCAGTTGGGAATGGGATGGCTATGTTTATGATGAACCTTCAGATTATCCTTCATGTTTTCACATTTTCGCTTCTCAAGTCAAGACTTTGAATAAGATTAATTTCTTAATCGATGATTATGCATTTGATTGCCCTTTAATATCATGCTAGAATCAAAGGTGATATGAATAAATTATTCCGATGTGCCCCTCCCTCGAATCTGTTGACTGCTTCTTAACATGATATTTCACTTTGTTTCTATTCAAGGCATTATCTCCAAGGGTTGGAAAATTAGCCCCGAATATTTTAATGATGAAATTTTGCATGTACAACGCTATAGCTATTGAACCTCCTTGATTGCATTTCATTTTTAAACACAGGATATTGCCATCAATTTAACCCCAATATCTAAGGCTTATTAAGCATGTCCTTCCATAATGACTAAAATATAATTTTTGAGTATCCAATTTGTCTTTTAATCAAGAGAAATTATTTGGTGACAATTTTTAATATATTATATAAGAAAACAGTCTATTCGTGACCATAAAAAATCAAATAACAAATAAATATAAATTGTTGTGGGGCACACTCCTTTAAGAATTCATAACTCATAGCAAAGCAAACTGTTAATCTCACTGTAGTCTAAAGACTGTTATGCTAGGAAAACCCTTCAATTAATTATGAAAATGGATAGGGATCCCTCAAATTTATGATAGTAAATTCGCTTCTTGAATTTATTCTTTTAAATGGATGGTCTCATGAGAAGATGCTTACCAAACTACATGCGACTATACTAAAGGATAAAATCATAAGGCTCTCTAAGAAACATGGGTAGGAGGATAAAATTTAATGAGTGAGTTCAGAACCTTACATCGTCACGTCAGCACCAATTATATCACATAGGACAACGTCTATGTAATCAATTTTGACAAAAATTGACCGAAATTACTATATTGGCAAATCATCAAAAAAATTTTACCCAAATTGAAAATTTTGGGATGGACTTAGCAGTCATATGATAAGTTTAGAATTTTTTGAACAATTTTCCAATCCAAAACTACTCATATTACTGATAAAACTAATGCGATATAAACTGCTTTCTTGGTGAATTTACTGCTAACATATTCATGTTTTATGCTTGTGGGTTCAGAACCAATTACAACAATCATATCCTGCAAAAATCAGAAAACAAGGATTGTAAACCCTTTTACAACCCACTTGTTTGAGTCTTTCATTTGTAAACCCATTATGGACGGACTGGGAAATTTGATGTGACCCATGTATAATCAATTTCAATAATTTTGGGTTATTCAATGATTTGTGGACCCATTTTCACTGGTCTACCTCGGCTTAACTTTCTCTCAATTGTTTTTTTTTTTTTTTTTTTGGTAAGGAACATTTTCTCAATTGTTTTTGGGTAAAGAAAAAAAACATTTTCTCAATTGTTAATATATGCTTTTATCAAAAATTTGATTTCTATATATACATCTATATTAACTTTAAATTTCATTTGATATGCAAACCATTAAGGGTTTATGCAAACTATCTTGCATGCATGAAGACAAGTGCGATTACTCACATTTTTTTTTTTGGTCAGAGCGATTACTCACATTACTAAGCACAAAATGATTCTATAATATTTGAACTATCAATTGTGATTTTCGCTCGCATTTTATACGGTCCAATGCCATTGATTGGCCAAAGTGAAGCAAAGATAATTGTTTAAAATAACGTATTTTGAATTCATCATGGTTAACATCACCTCTTTTTTCTTTTTCTTTTTCGTTTTCCATATGCTATGTGAACACAAAACATGTCTCTTTGCTTATTGTTGAGTAAGGGTTTAGGAAATTAAATGGGAACTTATGCATAAGCATGTATGTAGTAGTGACTGAGAAGCTGCATAAAATCGTCCGCTACCCAGCTTAATTGCGCACTTCGTACGATAAGATTTTACAAATTAAAAACTTTGAGAATCCAATTTCAAATTAGAAAAGTAAAGGGACCTATTGTAGGCTTTTTCTTTTGAAAAAGAAAATAATTTGCGGAGTACGGACCTGGCAACTGTTGAATGAGTCTGCCCGCACTTGAAAACTCAAGTACGATCGCCCATTTGAAACGTCAGGAAGTCGACTGCCGTGGAGAAGCCGCCATAGACTCTTATATGAGATTTGACTTTGTCAACTTGGAAACTTCATGCTACATCCATGTTCCTACGACATAACCCCACCAACTTCACATGCTCAGTCATTGGAAAAATTATCAGAAAAACTTTAAATATATTATATTTTTGTCAATTTAGTCATAATATTTTGATAATTATTAATTCAATCCTAAACATTTTAGTTGTGCTAATTTAATTTTAAATCTTCTGATAATTTGTTAATTTAGTTTTAAATATATTGATGATTTGTTAATTTAGTTTTAAACATATTGATAATTTATCAATTTAGTCATTTCGATTAATTTTAACCAAAAGTCGCTAATATAGTGGTCCAATCAGTACCTATAGGATGGCTGGCAAGTACAAAAGTGGACAATTTTTGCAATTTTTTTTTTTTTAAATTTCTTCCTTATTTTATTTTCTTTTTTCCAATTTTGGGCTAAGGAGGGCCAGCAATCCTCACCAGATTTGGCTAAAGGTGTCATGGCCGATCTGGCGAGGGCTGCACTCGTGGGCCCTAGGCAAGACTGTCCCTTGCTAGATTTGGCCAAAGGTCACACGCGGTAGGCCCGCAGCCTCACCACAACCCCCGCCAGCAGAGATCTTAGGCCTTAATCGAAGCTCGGTTCGTTCCCCAAGATATCAGGCTTGCCGCTGCCTCATCCACTCTAGTGTGCAGCAGCTTGATGACGAGAGGAGGGGGCTAGCGTTGGTGCAGTGCGGGCAATTTTCAGAAAAATAATTCTTTGAAACTGCTTGAAAACTCGTATATTGTCACACAAGTTCCTGCCTGTATTGGCTTGATTTAGTAGACTAAGTCCATGCAATACTTGTTCTAAGACTTTGCAAAAGTCAATGGTAGGTTAGCGACGGAGGACGATTCGAGGGAGACTTAACTCCAAAGGTGTGGTGATGAGTCATGTATGATCTGGCATTGGTTAGATATACAAAGGTAGATTGCTACATTCATATAAGAGTTACAAATTTAAGGCACCGTAAGAAAGACAAATAAAAGTTAGTAAATTAATTGATAACAAAAGTTGATGAATCAAAAGAAATAGACTAATACGCGTTTGTAAGTAGCTCAAATTAGTTTTTTTTTTTCTAGGCTTAAATTAGAGTTGGTTATCCCACAAATTGGTTATTTAATCTGAAAAAATTGGTAAGTTACACAAATTAAAATTAATAAAGTCAATTAAAAGTTAGTAATTCCCGTCATTGGCAAGAAAGTCAAATAAAAGTTAGTAACTTCACCGAAAGTGTTAGGAAGTTACTAACAAGTTACCAAAAAATTAAGTGATTGGTAATTTATTTTTCAACAGTTTTTTTTTTTCTTTTTGTGGGAAAAGAATTTACTTACTAAATAAGCTACTATTTGCATAGTCAAAGTAAAAAAATTTGCTCGAACAAAAGGATAGTAATTATGTTAGCTATATGCCCTAAAGCAACCATGTAATAGTTACATGTGAAGAATTTAAGTTGCATTATTTATTTAATGGCTAAGAAATATTTGTTCACCGTCCCATTTATATAAATGAATCCATAAAATTAGTTGGAACTGAACATATTTTTAAGGTATTAAGAAGGTGTGACAAGTTTATAGTTAAATTGAATCTTTAATTGATTCCTGAAGGATGAATCATTAAAAGAATATTAATGATCCTGCTGAGAACGGTGTGTTCTTAAGCTTCAACATTGAGTATTGGATACCTCAATGGATGATGAGTCACAAGTAATTGAGTATTTTGATATCCGAGCTAAAACATAGGTGTTGATCTCGGAAAAGTTCACCGAACATGATATTTATAGAACGATTAGTGACAAGGAAGCTTTAAGTGTGGTTCATGACTAATTGTCCGTGCTTTGGTCTTATGTAAAATCCTTAGATTTGAGGCACGATGCCGACTTGTATGGTGGATGGTTGTGGTTCACGAGTATACGCATTGATGCTTCATTGAACCATCTCTATACTTGATGGTCACAATTTGTTCACGTATGAAGGCACATGCATGCACAATATGGAATATGTTATATATATATATATATATGTAGATATAGAAGACTGAATATTGATGTCCTATGCAATCATATTGTGACATTGTATTGAAATCCTTAGCTGGGGTTGTAACCAAAAATGAATAGTTCATGTCTCGAATAAGTACATGTTAGTTAGATTTGGAATATAATTGAATTTGTGGTTTGACAAACAATTCCATGGCCTTTGATTGGGACATAGTGAGACAGAATGATTGAATTGCATGGTTGTCAAAGCTAACATGCTCATTATTTTCTTGAAATATTTATATTATCTAGGTAGCCATGACATATTGTTAAATGTCACTCGTTGTTTGTAGGAATGGAAGATTGATCCGGACAATTGGTTCTCTTAGTTGTGCTAATGTGTTAGTATAAGTCCTACTACCAGTTTAGTGATGATCCTAAGGATGTCACCTCCATAACTAATACAGAATGATGTTTGAACGGGAGAGACAATATTGCGAATGTGTTTACAAATGAGACAATCAGATTAAGTTGGGCTAAAAATCTAAGTTCTAAAACAGTTTAAGACTTTATGGCCAAATCAAATATTTGAAATGGGTTTCAAACTTTACAGCTGAATAAAAGAATTGAAGCAAGTTCAGATTCAACGACCGAATTAATAATCTAAAACGAGTTCAAATTCAAAAGCCGCGATAATGATCTGAGGTGAGTTTAGAATCAATTGCCACATTAATGATTTGAAGTGAGTTCATAATCAATGGCATCACTAACGATCAGAAATAAGTTCAGAATTAATAGCCAAATTAATGTTCTAAAATTGTTTCAAAGTTAAAGGCTAAATTAAAGATTGTCACATTAATGATTTGAAACGGTTTCAAGATCAATGAGCAATTCAATGATATGAAACTGTTTTAAATTCAAATGACTAAATTAATGTTTTTTAACGGTTTCAAATTTAACAGTTAAATTAAAGTTTTGTAACGATTACAAAGTTAATGCCCAAAATAAGGTCTTGTAATGGTTACAAATTAATGCATGGAATAATACTCTATAATGGTTATAGAATTAATGCTTGAATTAATGCTCTGACACGGTTTTAGAACTTACATCCAGATTCAAAGTATGAAGCGAGCTCACACGTTACAGCCGAATTAATGCTCTGAAATGATTTTTGAGTTCATGACTCAAATTTAATTAAATAAATGTGATAGATGACTGATTATAAGAATGGGCGATTGAGAGAGGATTAAGAGTTGGTTGAGTGATGATAGAGATAAATCAAATAGTCACACATGAGAGCAACTGCTAGCATAATTATTGTGGTGATTTATCTCAAGTTTCTCTCTTTCGTTCAATGCGATTTGGTGGTGCGTTTGAACCAGAAGCTCGAAATTTGTGGGGCTAGAATTGAAGAACATTAGAATCGGAGTACGTAAAAACTAGTGCCATAAGAGATCGGACATTCGTAGTCAAAATCTATAGAACGTCAGAACCAATGCTATGAGGACACCAAGCATTTGCCATCTAGATCTTAACCAGATTAGAAGAATGTCATAACCAACGTTACAAGAAGATCAAATGTTCGTAGTCAGAATCTGAAGAACATCAAAACTAATGCTACAAGGACATCAAACGATTGTGGTTAGAATCAAAAGAATGTCATAACCAAACTTTTTAAGCACGGAATAAGGGTAATGTGATTAGCCTCCTTCTCATTTCTATGTGCTTTTTATTAAAATGCACGAACACTATTTTAGAAATATGTGTATGGGTATTTTTACTTCAACTACGAATTATTTTGATTCAAATTCACCTATGCACGTATTCTTGTTTTTGAAAGCAAATCCCAATAAAGTATTTTTGAGATCGACAACCTTTTGATGCCTCTATTTACTATCCAAAAGTAAAACACCAGCCAAGACATATCAAATTGCAAAATGCTAGATAATCCCAATAGTCCTTCCACAGAACCCGATCCCTATGTTGAGTCGAACCAAACAACATTGAAGTCACCTTTCAAGTGAAATTTACCTAACATATCCAATTTAGACTTTCTAAGTCATTTGGATAGTTTATCTAACCCCATTCTATTGGGCAAGCATCTGTGCATTGTGGATGATGAATTAGTTTACACTAAACATTGGTAATTCATGCAAATAAGAGTTGGTAATTTTCTATAATAGTAAATGTTGATAAATCATTGAAATAGTTGATAATTTAAGACAACCTAGTAATTGTTTATTCTTTCGTAAAAATGTTTTGATAACTTACCAATGTGTTATCGATTAAAAAAATTGTTGGCTGAAGTTTTGTTACTAACGTGTGTTGATAGTTATCCGCGCTTTTCACAAGTTTTCAGCTTAAAACAATGTAATTTTACCCTTGGGAACAGTAGACTCATCCAATTTTGGCTCACATAGTAAACTTGTTTAACATTGACACATACTTCTTATTTTATAGGACAAAAGCAAGAGAATTGTTTGATATCCAAATGGAGAAAGCAAGTGAAAAACGTCGGAGAATTATGATCACGACTTCTTTATTACTTGAAGCTTCAATAGCAATCTTCCATCACGAAGAAAGGAACTATCAGCTTCACACCAGTTGCAGTGGCGCATGTGTCCAATATTGGGTAAGCCAATATGCGCTTTTAATCAAGGAAGTGTTACCTGTGACTGCCAAATGTAAGTACAAGTGCTAAAATTATATAGAAACGTCTATCAACAAAATATATGAGTTTGAGGAAAAGAAAATATGGAGAGAGAGAGAGAGATCTCACTTACTAAATAAATAATTATTTTCGTAGTTGGAATTGGAAAGCTCTCTTGAACCAAAGCATGGTAATCATCTTCACAATTGACAATTTTTCAATAATTCTATCCACTACCCGAAAATAGGAGATACTCCAAGATTTTTTAAAATGTAATATGGTGCAAAATCCCATAAATGCCACAACGAAACCTGGTCCCATTCCTGAGTAAAACCAAACAATAATGGAGCCATCTTCGTTAGCCTTATCTTCGCTCAATTTGTGATCATCTCCTCTACCCACATCAAGCTCATCTCCAGGACAAACTTTCAAAAGAGGATGTCCGCAGAGTCCATCATTACCGCGATAAATAGATTGATCGTCTAGAGTGCCCAGACGATTGCCTAATGGAATAGGACCAGATAAATTGTTGTAGGAAAGATCCAAATGACTTAAAAAGTCTAAATTGGATATACTAGGAGGAATTTCACCAGATAGCTTGTTATTGGATAAATCAAGTGATTGTAAATCTTTCAAGTTGCCAATATCTGAAGGAATTTCTCCAACCAGCTTATTTTGAGAGAGGTTCAAATTTTGAAGTCGAGTAAGCATCATTAACCCTTTTGGTATTTGTCCATCTAATGCATTGCTTGAGAGGTCAATAGAAAATAAATATGGGATTGTGCCAGTGAATTCAATGCTTGTTCCTTCTGTATCAACCATAGTGAGAAACCTCCCCATGGATCTGAAATACAATGTGGAATTTGCCCACATTCGCGAGAAGTTGTTGAAACAACAAGGAATGCCTCCAGAAAAGTGGTTATGCTTTAAGCTTAAGTATTGGAGATTAGCAAGATGACACAACTGCAAAGGAATGTTACCAGTTAAGTGATTTCTCCCAAGATCAATTATCTCAAATGATTTAGGGTTGCCAAACAGAGGTATTTTACCAGTGAATTGATTGTCACCAAGATCAAGGATTACCAAATCAAGCTTTAGTAAACATTTCGGAAGCACTCCGTCCAAGCCATTTTCATGTAGCCCTAGAACTTTTAATTGCTTTAAATGGCATAGCGACCTTGGAAGTTGACCATATAACTTGTTGTCTCCCAATGAAATCCATTCCAAAAAAGCTTGTGACTCCCTCCAACATCGCGGAAGTCTCCCTGATAGTTGGTTCTTAGAGAGATCCAAAAAAGACAATTCATCTGACATGCATAATGAATTTGGAATTTCACCACTGAGATTATTTCCAAAAAGTGACACTTGTGTTAATAGTGGCATCTTTTTCCCAATAATTCGGGAAATGTTGCCTCTGAGCATATTATCTGAGAGATCCAACTGTTCAATGCTCAATAGAACATCAGATAGCCAATGGGGAACTTCATCTGAGATGCTAGCATTTGACATGTCTAATGCTGAAACTTTTTTCTGCGTTCGAAGCCAGTTTGGGAATTTTGGTCCCACTTTACAACTCGACATGAGAATCTCTTGAATTTGGAATGGAGGAACCCACGAAGCACTAATATTTATGACAAGCCCTGTTGAATAAATTTTCAACACAATCAAACTAGTGAGATTTGCAAAGTGAATTTGGCTAACAATTCCATCAAATTGATTATTACCAATATCCATCACCTCTAGATTGGATAATAACCCAATATTTTCTGGAATCTTCCCACTCAAATTGTTGAAAGAGAGGTTCAACATTCTCAGAGATGACAGTTGGCCCATAGCAGCAGGAATAGGACCAGAAATCGAGTTTTGTGAAAGATCAAGGAATATGAGATCTTTGAAATTCCCAAATTGATTGGACAGGTGACCACTGAAACTATTGTCATTAACATCAACAGTCTTTAGGTTACTTCGTTCACAATTCAAAGTACCATCTTGGGCATTGAAAATCCTCCCACTAAATTTGTTAGAACGCAAGCTTAGCACTTGCAGATTGCAAAAACTGCTCAAGTTTTTCAACAGTTCACCTTCCATCCTATTTGTAGAGACATCAAGGAATTTAAGCCATCCACTATTTTCAAGGATGATAGTGGGGAATATGCCTTGGAGATCATTATCACTTAAATCAAGATGTTCAAGTTTGCTAAAGTTTTGATACCAAGGAGGAATAGATGAATTCATGGAGTTTTGACTCAAATCGAGGAATTTAAGAGAAGTAAAATTGACAAGCAGAGAGGCAGAAGCATCTTCCAACTCGCATCCACTCAATATTAAAAACTCCAAGGAGGAAAGCATGTTTATAGGAGCTAACCATCCTTTGGGGTTGAGAAGGGGGACATATGACAGGTCCAAGTACTTTAGGTAAGAAAATGTCGATAGCCATCGGAGGTTCTCTGTTCCTAAGGAAGGCTTCGACCAAATCCAACCACTAAGATCCAAGTACCTTAAGTTGGAAAGGTTACTAAGTTGATTGGAAATATGTCCATAGCCTGCAAATGAGAGGTTGAAATACTCTAGCTTCTGAAGAGAAGTAAAGGACTCTTGGGTTTTCTGGATTGTGAAATTGTTGAAACTAAGGTCTAAATACTTCAAATACTTCAGCTTGTTTAGAGCAGGATGTATCTCACCTCCTAGGTTGCAGTTCTCTAGGCCATCACAAGGGTTATGAAGATCGAGCTTCAAGACATGGCCAGTCTTCTCGCTGCATTCAACTCCTTCCCACTTGCAACAACTCTCACCAGTCCACGACTTTAGACGTCTCGAAGGATCAATGAGATCCTGCTTCAACTTCAAAAGAGCTTCTCTCTCAATGCCAAGGCAGCTTACATTTGTTAAGGTTTTGGAATGACTGAATCTCAAGGCTTGAATGACAAAGAGTGCACACAAGAGTGTAGGCACAAAGCTACTGTAGACAAATGATGTCATTGTTGTTTAAACATGTAGGTAAGAACTTCCATTTATAGTGGCCAGAAAAATATTTCCCTTAAGGAAGATGATATAAATATATATATATATATATATATATTTCATTCACAAAAAAGGAGGGCTTAAATATATTTTCAAAGTCCTTTTCTCTGATCACTAACCATCAAAAGGAGACCCAAAATTTCTAAGTCGTGCCTTCACCACCAAAAGGAGACTCAAAATTTCTAAGTCGTGCCTTACAAGACCCGTGAGTGATCAAGACATCATATTTTTAAAAGAGTGCACACAAGAGTGTAGGCACAAAGCTATTGTAGACATACGATGTCATTGTTGTTTAAACATGTAGGTAAGAACTTCCATTTATAGTGGCCAGAAAAATATTTCCCTTAAGGAAAGATGATATATATATATATATATATATATATATATATATATATGTTCTTTTTCTTTTTCTTTTTCATTCACAAAAAAAGGAGGGCTTAAATATATTTTCAAAGTCCTTTTCTCTGATCACTAACCACCAAAAGGAGACCCAAAATTTCTAAGTCGTGCCTTCACCACGAAAAGGAGACTCAAAATTTCTAAGTCGTGCCTTACAAGACCCGTGAGTGATCATGACATCATATTTTTAAAATATACTTTTTGGCATAAAAAGAAGCACCACTTCGGTAATATGGGACCCTGAAATATTTTTGTCATGACTCGGGGGCAGCAGTTTAAGATTTTGATGTGATCCTTTTATTTTTCTTTTCGATTTTGCTCCCGTGATCAAAGCTGTGTAAATTAAAGTGGGTATTTGTCTATGAATCTGTACAGATATTCCATTCATTCATTTCATGAACCAAGATCTTATCGTGACGCTAATTTTGAATAAGCCTAATAGATTCATTTCATCGCCTCTTATCTTCAAGTAGTGACCATTTGGGATGAGTCCATGAATGCTTTATGAGCTCTTCCTCTTAAATATGGAACTTGGGGGGCTAGAAAATGTTAGATGTTGGCAATGAGCCATGAAAGTAAACATCGGACAACGCCAAAGCTATCTTAATTTCCTTTTCAGCGAAACTTCCGTAGTGTTAGGATTAAAGCTTTCGTAGTGGATCAAGGCCCATGTGATATTCACCTTTTTCTTTTGGCAAAGTTTCTAGTTTTCAGACCAACGAGGAACTGATTTGGAGTCTATTTCCTTTTAGAAAAAAGATTATTCTTTCTTCCTTTTTAAGATTTGCATTTGCCTATATTTCTCGTTATATCATTCAACATCCAACATAATAAACACGCACATGACAAACACATCATCTATGTTTCAAATATTTTCATTGTTCCAATGGACGAAAATAACGATTTCTTATTGTTCTCTAATGTGCATGTGTTGGTGAAACTGATGACAGGCCATTGCCGGAAATTGAGTATGCACACTAAAACGAATTATGAAGAAAGACAACTGATATATGCTAATATGCATAAATGTTGCATGTTATACAGATCACGTAGACAGAATTTATCTCAATCATTAATTATATAGGTCTCCTAACAAATTTTAGTGGTCCAGATGAACTTGGCCCCCACAATCTATATCGCATATGGAATATGCTCTGAATGGGTTCACAATTGACAATCGTGCGGTAGGTGACATGACTTCTTAGTCAATGTGGACTGGAATTTTTGGCTCATAAAAGTTGGGCTATTCATCATTGTACATTAAAAATATGCTCTTATTTTATAGGAGACGTGCGAGAGAAATATTTCTATTTGATGACCAAACGAAAAGAAAGAGAAGAACTCTGGGAGAATATGGAACACGACATGTGAAAGTGAATAAAGTTAGGCCATTCATCCATCTACATTAAACATACACATCTTATTTTACAGGATAAAAAGCAGAACTGTTGAACAAGTCAAAGATACAATAAGATACAATATTCTCCTTTCAAGATATGATCTTGATCTTTTCCTCATTTTCAGCACAAGATACGATCCTTTCCTCATCTTCAGAACAAGATGAATATTCCTTGGACGGTGCTATTTCGACCTTCTAAATGACTAATTCTACTTCCATTTACACTAAAAAGACAAAATTGACATCAATCTTTTTTTTTTTTTGAACTGCAATTGACATCAATCTTTCAATTGTAGTTTTAAGTAAAGGCCCAGCTCCTTATTTTGATAATTTTTTTTTTCTTTTCAATGTAGGATAGTTACCATGATTAAGCATTTCATGTGTTTATTTATTTATTTATTTTTATTTTTTTTGCGTATTAAAGAAAAATGAAGTATTCCTACCTAGGAAACATCGACACTCTCTTAGAGCCTTTATTTTGTGTTTGACACCCCAACATGTGTCCGACACTCTCGAACACTCTCCGGCACTCGGTCAATATGTGGCGGAGAATCCGACACCTAATCAACTTTCCTAACAATCGAGTCGAAATTTCTAAATGCGAGTTTCCAACATGTGATTCCGACATGCAATATTAATTTTAAAAATTTTCAATACATGAGTAGTCAAAATGCATATGTGTGAAAAAAATTAAAAACAATAATAAAAATAATAAATGGGAAAATCAGAAAAATTTAGTCTTCTCTTCTCTTTTGAGTCTCATTTTCCATGATACACAATTCATCCTCAAGTTTTTTTCTCTTCCAATACGTCTAACATGTGAGTCCATAATATGAATTACTTGTTTTTTCTCCAAGTTTTATGGATTATTGGAATGGAGTTGAATTTGTTAAATTGAAACAATAAAATATTTTAATAAATGGTGAATTAATGTTTTTAGTGTAAATTCATTCTAGACTCTTTTATTATTTATTCAGTTGTGAATTTGAATTAAAGAAACCGAAAAAAGTTTCCTATAATTCCAGTGAGGGAAAATAAAAACAGAATTTGTGGTAGGTATATTATCCCACACGCACGGTCCTTCCTTGGCCTCAGAACAGGGATTGCCTATTACCCACCAAATTCCTTTTCATTTTTTGACTCATATCATAGAAAATTTTAGGGTAGCAGAATTTTGGTGCACAGGTTCCATGTAATGGCAAGTGCAAAGCATACTACCAAGATTAATCAGAACATTCCTAATTTTAAAGAATCATACCATGTAGAAAGGAAAAGGGGAGAGAGGTTTTTAGGTATTCATAGTAAATTACACAATATTATTTCTGGAGAGAATGCGTTCTACCCCTTAACATTTACAAACACTCCCTTATATAAGCAAACACTAAAGACAATTTTACAGATTCTTAATGGTCGACAATGGCCAATTATTTGACTCTTACACTAACAGACGAAGATCTTGCTTTCAGCATACTCTTATCTTACATCTTTCATTTCTGCTACAGTTCAAAATAGTGCCAAATAGTGTCAAATAGTGCTGAATAGTGTTTCTAAGCCAAATTTTCTTTCTCTTCACGTGTTTGCTTCAAACTTTCTTTTTCCTTTGGTGCTTTAGTCTTCTTCTCGTGGAGGCTATTTCACATTGCTTTAGAGATCTTATGGATTAGCTCATCATCGTCCGTGATGTCAGAGTCATCCCTATCTTTTTGCCTCCTGTACTCTTTGATGAGTTTTTCAACTTCGAGAGCTTCGAGGTGGTGAGTGTTTGTGACTCCTAGGGGCTGGTTAGAGCTGGATGCAATATCAGTAATGCTTTTCCCTAGATTATTTTTATATTGTTGCCTAAATGCTTCGAGGAGCTTCTCTATTTCTTTAATTTGTGAAGAACCTTACGTATTTAATTCAAATGGCCTTTGTCTTTTGGATGATTGATGAGAGCTTATCGAAATATTAGTGGA
This sequence comes from Eucalyptus grandis, assembly GCF_016545825.1. Taxonomy (NCBI): domain Eukaryota; kingdom Viridiplantae; phylum Streptophyta; class Magnoliopsida; order Myrtales; family Myrtaceae; genus Eucalyptus; species Eucalyptus grandis. Next base: position 8,055,338 of record NC_052620.1, read on the forward strand.
GCTAGCTGGGATAACGAGTTGGGGTAGATATCCAAGCTAATGTGATGGACTTTTTGTTAAGACTTACTTTGAGTGCAAGTTCCATGATCAAAAGGCCTGTCATAGTGGTCCTTCCCATGGGTCTCGTGATGAGGCTAGATCTTGTGAACTTACTGGTGAATCAGAAGTGTCCAAGATATCCATTCCCAAGAAACAGGGTCATCTCTTGTTAGCCATGCTTATGGTGGAATAACTTGATTTTGTTGGCACAATATCAGTTACACTTCTCGATATTGTCAAGGATAAGATGAAATTCTACAAGAAAGTGTTGTAAAAATTTCATTTGAAACAAGTTGGGGTATATAGTGGATACTCCAATATTTGCTGGAGATTTACTTATATCTCCATTGGGTTGGATAAATGCCCATGGCCTAAAAAATAAAATGATTATATAAAGCTCTGGTCAGGCCTACATACTTTGAGTTGGGCTTGAAAAATATTTTTCTATTCACCTAATGGTTTGAACCAACTAAGCATTTTCCCAAGATATTTATACTTAGCTTCTCCTTGAATGATTCTGCTAATAATAAAAGGCATCTGGGTTGTCGGAAACTCAATGACAATGGTATAAAGATTAAACAAGTACAAATAAAATCATTTAATTTTTCTAGGAATTTCTCTTTTGAGAAGAAAGTGAGAGGATGAATAAATAGATAGTTTGGATGCAATCCATCTGGCCTAAGGAGAAGACCACCATATTCACTTAAAATATGGAAATGATATTGTCACATAGGTCTTCTAAGATTTTCAACAAGAACATTGTCTTGGATCAGCTAAGGGATTTTTTATGGATATGAATACGAAGGCCATTTGGGTTTTATCTCTCAGGTCTTAAAACTGCCTCTTGGATTTCTTACTACATACATAGTTATGGACATGGTAGCTGCAAATTCTTTTGGTTTGGATAGAAAATCAGCAAGTACATTCTTTTTCTCGTAATATGTTTGGTTTCAAAAGAATATGTTGACAACCATTTTACCCATCTAAGAAGTTGTGGATGCGGAATTTGTTTTCGCTTGAACTTCAACATTTGAGAGAATGAGGACATGTCCATCTTCATAAGGAAATAATATCCTATAAGATGGAATTCAAACTTCTTAATGCCATATTTTACCGCCAAGATTTCTTTGAAGGTAGAGTGGTAATGCATTTCCGCTTGAGTGAATCTTCCACTCTTATGTCCACAAACTTGTCACTTTCCATCAATTTCTTCAAGAAGAACAGTAGCCTAGTATTCATCACTAGCATCTATTTGTAAATCCTTTTTTCCATAGAAGGGATTGCAAAGGAAGAAGATGTTGTAGAATTTCTTTAAGCCTACATATAGACTTAGTTTGTTGTGGTCCCCACGGAGGAGCATCCTTCTTGAGCATTTGTTGCAATGGACTTACAAACCCTATGATTTTTGGGATAAAATCCTAAAGATAAGTTACAATTCCAAGGAATTGTTGAACCTACTTGTGGGAAAGATTTTCATTAGAGAACTTTTGCAATTCTTCAGCAATATGAGGAACAAGATAATAAGTTCCAACCACCCCTTGTGGTGGCGTCGCTAGCTCAAGCTCCCTCCCTCTCATGAAAGGAGAGAAGTTCGAATCCCAGAGGCGTCGCTAGAGGTCTTAAGCGTGACGTCGTGGTGGTGGGTCCTACGCTACCATCACCCCGGGTTTACCTTGCTGGCTGTTGACTGTACAGGGGTTCCCGAGTCACTAAAAAAAAAAAGATAATAAGTTCCATCTTTAAGATGCATCCCAAGAAATTCAATTTCTTTCTCAACAATGATCATCTTTTTCTAGGATAACATGATGCGATGTTTTCGCACCAGATCTGCAAATTGGGCTAATAATTTACAATGAGAATCCTCATCTGGACAATAAAGGAGGATATCGTCAATGTAAATTTGAGCATTGGCCACGATTGGCTAGAAGATTCTGCATATAGCCTTCTAAAACAATGAAGGAGCTATTTTAAGGCTAAAATGGAGCATTGTCCATTGGAAATGTTGATTCAGAATACAAAACCCAGTTTTATACCTGTCTTCATGATGAATTCCCAATTGCCAAAATTCAACTTTAAGATCGAACTTGGAATCTACTTTGGCTTGGGTGAGGCTAGAGAATAAAGAACTCCGATGTGGTAGAGAAAATTTTTCATCTTGCAAGAATTGATTAAGAGGCTAATAATTGATAACCAGCCTAATTTTTCCTCTATTTTGCTCTGCTCACTTGTTGACATAGAATGCTTCACAAACCCATTGAGAATTTGAGGGCTCAATTAATCCTTGATGAAGCAAATCCGAGCATTCCTTTTGTGCTAAAACCAAATGTTTTGGATTCATTCCAGAGTGACTGGCTTTGGTGGGATTAACATCCTCGTTTTCTTGAAAGGAAGATCGATGAAGAAATCATGATTTTTCCATAAAAGGTTGGAGCATTTTTGGACAAAGTCTGAGTGAGAATCTTTACAAGCCCAAGGAGGGTTTGGACAAAGTCTGAGTGAGAATCTGTACAAGCCCAAGGAGGGTTTGCAGAATTGGATCTAAGATGCTCATTTGAATAGTAAAAAATATTTGGATGTCTACAAATTCTTGAAACTACCGTTTGAACTGTAGGCCACTAGGCACAATTTTGAGTTTAAGAATTTGTGTAAAGATATCCTAACCGAGAATGATATCTTTGATCTTGGTAATAACATAATAATAGGGAAAGAACTATATGGTGATGGGTTTACTTTGTACTCCTGTAGCAAAGGTATTTCTAAAGGCAGAGTTAAAATACTAAGTGTATGACGTTCAATGTTTTTTTGGAAGTATCTTTGTATCAAGAATAGAAGCACTGGCTCCAGTGTCGATGAGGGCAATAAGAGAAATAGGCTTATCATACTTAGATGGGTATATTTTTACAAGGACATATGGGAGGATAGAAGGAATGTATGCACAAAGATCTTGGACTATAGGCATTCGGATAAGAAGAATACCTATTCTTTGGGTTCTTCTGACAAGCTTTTAGTGTCACTAGTATGTGACCATGTCTGGATAGCACATACATTGTGCTTGATTGGTTCATCTTCTAGGGAGAAAACCGATTCAACATCATCATTGCGGAGTGATACTCCAATTTGCTTCTCTATCTTCTGGATTAAATGGGAATTTCTTTCTTTGGTTTTTGGAAAATTCTTGGCAAAAATGCCCTTTCTTGTTGCAAATGTAATACCTGTCGGATTTTCTACACCTTCCAGAAGAGCTTCGTTTAGAGCATTTTTTTAGCAAGAATTGCCATTTGTGCCTTTTCTTCGTATGTCCTAAGGAGAATCTTTTGAAGTGTCTTCGTTTTTTGCATTGATCTCCACAAGAAGGTTTATCACGAGAGTCTTTCTTTGAACACTTGATTCTTAACTCAAGCTTTTGACAAGCCTAGTCAAGTTCCTTATTGCTCTTGAGATAACATCTGAAAACCTTTCTTCAAATGCATATATCATCAAGAGTAAGGTGTATCTCCTACTGGAGTTCTCCAAGAGGGACATTGGCAACAATCTTCTGCTTATTTTGAATGGATGTTTCCATAATTTGACCAATCTCCCTTGGAATGGAGGCCAAAAATACTTGCTTCAGGTTAGGATTAGCTCCAAGAACATAGAATAGTATAAGCATTTCTTGGAAATGCCTATTGAGATGCTTTCTTTGTAAATAGAAGCACTTTCCTTCAAAAAATTCTCTTTTTCTAAACTCAATGAGATAAATTCTCTTTTTCTAAACTCAGGAGATCTTATGATTTACCAAGAAAGAATCGGTGGATAATCCATATTACATAATGAAAATTTGTTTAAAGTAGAAATGTCATTTAATCCTAATCAGAAATCGTTTTCCACCAATTTTTTAAGCTTCCAGTGAATCTGCTCACAAACTCGGTCAATATGTCGTACCGATGTTCAACATAAAGTGTTTTGGTGTTGAGCTAAGCATGGAATTCCTATAATCTATCTAGCCATTTGGAATATGGAATGTCATCGAGTATGGAGTAGTATTTTGAAGTAAAAAAAACTTCTATTTAGGATTTGAGTCATGAGGGGGTACTACTTCTAACTTGGATGAATTTGATTCCATCTCTGCCCATGAAGATAGCAGGCACACGGGATACTGATGTTTGTGGTTCAAAGGTTGAAGTATTTTCAGGGGATAGGGAATCCAAATCTCAGGTTGATTCAAACGTATTTTGGTTGGTTGAATCAAATGTAACAATAGTTGGTATCCCTTATTTACTTTGATCTCACACGAAAGCCTCAAGTGGATTTGAAACCATATGAGCAAAGGGAGATTCCTAAAAAGGTTCAAGAGCTTACTTCTTTTCTTCACTAATTTTTCTTTACTTTTCTATCTCTCTATTATGATTTCAAAGCATAACAATATACTTTTGATCTTGCTTTGGAGCTTCGTCAACAATCAAAGCAATTGATGTAGCCTTAAAAGGGCCTACTTCCATTAAAATCGTTTGCCAAGGCTGAGAAAGTGGATCTAGAGGATGAACAAATTTTCCATCCTGCAAAAGCTTGATTTGTCTCCTTAGTTTTTCCATTTCAGCCCTCTAGTTTTCCAAATAATAATGAGAGACATATCTATCGGATTCCATATGTTGGAATTTCTTCTGGAATGTCTCAAGCAATTTATTTTTGACCAAAGCCGTTTGATCAACCTTTTGATCGACATGATCAAGACAAGCTTGGATAGTTGAAAGCTTGGTGTCAATTGTCTTGAGAACATTATTTTGGGCCAAAGCATCTTCTGACTGCTAATTCAGGACAACTTAAGTGGCCATAACTTTCTTTTGTCTTCCATAGTCGTCATTATCTCTAGGATTCAAGATCTTAGGGATATGATAGAACCGATTGTGAGCATCTATAAATTCTTCTAGTGCCGAAAATGGGACACTAGAATGAGATCTTTCCAAAGGTGGAAAGTCTAAGGGTTGGAACATACAAACAAATGGAAGGACAGGTGGTGATTTGAGTTTTGGGGAACATGAGGGCTGAGGTGCCTGGGGTACTTCTAGAGGAATGGAATTCTTTTTAGCCCAATTGTGGATGAGTTTATAGAAGGATGAGACAATTGGCTTTTGGGATGAGGGTTTCTTTCTAGGTGATGACTGAGGAGTTGGAGGTTCACGTGGTTCAAGGATTTTTGGAGGAGGGTGTGATCAAGGTGGTCCGTACAAGATCAGAATTGATATTTTCTTCCATCTTCACCAAGAGGTCTGATAGTGGGGTCTCCGTCAAGGTACCTCTGGTAAAGTTTATCTTTTGACCATTTCTTTCTTTTGGATGGCCTATCATCTTCTTCTTCTTCCGGAGGATTTATACAAAGGGAACATTAACAATCAAGATCCCAAAGGCGGTGTCCTGTATGAGGGTCTTTATAGTAGTGAATAGGACGTGCCTCCGAATCAAAGGACTCAATCATGGATTATGGATCTAGATGGACATCATCAATTGAAACATTAGCTACAAAGAGTTGCATCATAAGAATAATGGAAAAAACATAAGAAATGGGTTATTCCTTTTCCTTACTAAATTTGATGACAACCATGCCATCTTTTTTCTTAGTAAACTGGGACTCTATGGATTGGATAGGCCTGGAGTTTAGGTGTATTTTTTCATAGTTAGTTACCCACATGTCTAGGAGTAACTTCACTAATTGATCTCAAGGGATTTGTCTAAGAACATGGATATAAGAGGTTTGATCATTATCTACTTACATAAATAAGGCATCTTTAGAACCAAGAAGGTTGAGGTCAATGGCATGGTACTGGACCTGATAAACCATTTGATAATGCAAGTAGTAGCAATAGAATCTAGAGTCTGAGGTGCTCCGGTAATCTGTAACTGAATCGTAAGGGTTGAGAGAAGTCGAGGGTTTGAAAGAGCCATATTGAAATTGGGAAATAGTGTAACAAACATTGTCCCTGCATTGAGGGTGGTTTGAATGATACCAATGCAAGCATGCTGGTAGTCCAAAAAGCGAGTGTCTAAAAGAGCCACTCAAACAACCATGGGTAAGACCTTCCTTCCGGGAAAGGATAAAGCAAGTCTAATGGCAACAAAGTGAAGGTGCGTATAACCCTATTGTATCCATTGTCGTGGAAAGTTAGAAGGGATTTGAAGGGTGACAAAGTGTTCCTGCTAAGTAGTTAGAATAAAATGTTGGTTGAATTTCAAGGACTGGACATACACTTTAACTTCTTTAGGAGTATGTTTAATAAGCTACTTGATAGAATGAAAAGGTGAAAAAGAGGACGGCTTAGCAAAAGTAGAATACGGATTTATAAGTAGAAGGCGAGTCTAAGAGTATGACTAAGAGAAACAGGAGCATTTATAGTGGATGGTGTAGAAATTTCGGTGGATTCAATCATGGTAAGGAAATTCTCTCCCTTTCTACATTAAATATTCAACTTCAAACTAGAAATAGGCAAAATGGTTTTCAAAGTATTCCTTTGAGACCAAACATATTGCGGGAAAAAAGAATGTGCTTGCTAATTTTCTATCTAGACCAAAAGAATTTACAGCTACCATGTCCATAAATATTTATGCTATAAGATATCCAAGATGTGGTTTCAAGGCCTGAGAGATAAAGCCCAAATGGCCTTCATATTCATATCGACTAGAAATACCTAGGTTAATCCAAGACAATAATCTTGTTGAAAATCTTGGAAGACTTATGTGGCGATATCATTTCCATAATTTCAGTGAATATGGTGGTCTTCTCCTTAGGCAAAATAGACCACATCTAAACTATCCATTTATTTATCCTCTCACTTTCTTCCTGAAGAGAAATTCCCAGAAAAGATCAAATGGTTTTGTTGATATTTGTTTAATCTTGATACCATTGCCATTGAGTTTTCGACATCTAAGATGCCTCTTATTATAAGCAGAGCCAAATATAAATATCTTGGGGAAATGTTTAGTTGGTTCAAACTATTGGGTGCATGGAAAAATACTTTTCAAGCCCAATTCAGAGCATGTAGGCCTGACCCAGAGCTTTATAAAATCATTTTATTGTTCAAGCCATGGCTATTTGTTTGACCCAGTAGAGATATGTGTAAAACTCTAGTAGATATTGGAGTATCCACATACAAACCCTAACCTATTCCAAATGAGAACACTTCCTTATAGAATTTCATCTTATTCTCAATGGTATCGAAAGGATATTGTACCGACGCAATCAAATTATTCCACCAAGAGCATGGCCAACAGAAGATGACCCTATTTCTTGGGATCATAGTAATGACTATCACGCAACCTGTCCAGCTATACAAAATGGATGTATCAGACACTTCTGATTCGTTAGTAAGTTCATAGGATTCAACCTCATCATTATCACATGGCCAATAGGGAGGACCATTGTCACAAGACCATTTTGATCATGGTGAATTGCAGCTTGCACTCAAACTAGGTCATGACAAAAAAAGTCCATCACTCCAACTTGGATATTTACACCAACCCAACACCCCAGTCAGTTCTACTAATCTTTCGACAAGCTCTCATCAATAATCCAAAAGATAAAGGGCATCTGAATTAAATATATAAGGTGCTTTACAAATTGAAGAAGTAGAGAAGCTCCTTGAAGCACTTAGCCAATAGTATAATGATAATCTGAGGAAAAGTATTACTAATATTCTATCCAGCTCTAACCAGCCACTAGAAGCCATAGACACTCACCACCACGAAGCTCTCAAAGTTGAAAGACTCATCAAAGGGTACAGGAGACAAAAAGATGGGGACAACTCTGACAGCTCAGACGATAATGAACCAATCCATAAGTACTATCTTTAAAGCAACGTGAAAAAGCCTCTAGGAGAATAAGACTAAAGCACAAAAGGAAAAAGAAAGTCTAAAGCAAACATGTGAAGAAAAAGAAAATTTGGCCAAGAAACACTATTCGACACTATTTGGCGAACTATTTGGTACTATTTGGCACTATGCATGTACTATTTGGCACTATATGGAACTGTAGCAGAAACGAAATATGTAAGATAAGAGTATGCTAGAGCAAGATCTTTGTCTGTTAAGAGTATGCTAGAAACAAGATCTTTGTCTATTAGTGTAAGAGTCAAATAATTGGCCATTGTTGGCCACTAAGAGTTTGTAAAATTATCTTCAATGTTTGCCTATATAAGGGAGTGTTTGTAAATGTTAAGGGGTAGAATGCACCCTCTCCAAAAATAATATTATATGGTTTGTTATGAATCCCTAAAAACCTCTCTCTCCTCTTCCTTTCTGCTTGGTATGATTCATTAAAACTAAGAATATTTTGATCAATCCTAGCTGTATGCTCTACACTTGCCACAATGTGGAACCCGTGTACCAGAATTCTGCTATCCTAAAATCTTCTATAATATAAGTCAAAAAACGAAAAAGAATTTGGTGACTAATAAATAGAGTCCTTATTTTGAGGCCGCATGAGTAAGATAGCATATCTACCACAAATTCTGTTTTTGTTTTCCCTGACTAGTACCATAGCCAAATTTTTTAAAAATGATAATTTATTATGCATATATAAAAATATACATTTAATATACGTGTCATAATGTGTTGAAATTATCTATTTTTTGAGAAACGACATGTTGGTGTGTCGTGTCGTATTGTGTCGCATGTCAGTGTCAAGCTTCTTAGATTCCTACCACATTTTAGATTATCTGTGTAAAATTATCTTGTTAACAATATGGAAAAAAGACATTCTTTGATATAGTATAAAATTGAAAAGTCTCTTCTTCATCATTAATCTTATAACAACCTATCTATTTTTGTCCCTACCATATCTAAAGCTCACTTTCTTGGTAAGTTTTTTTTATTATTATTATTAATTTCATTAATCAAGTTTCTTTATTACTTCAAACAAAATATATTTTTTCTTACTATATTGGTGAGATACTTTTATACAATGGATGTAAGATGCTAGAGGAATATCTAAGAATACATTAAAATATTATGCAAAATGAGATATTTTGATATATTTTTGTTAACACTTCATTGATGATATTCATTTTTGCCAATCCAAAGTAATGATATTTCACTTGCATTTAAAAATATATATATATATATATATATAAATATATCTTACTTTATGCAATGTTTTGATTTAATTAAATTTAATCTACTTAACAATTTATCCATAAAATTAATCGACAATACAGATAAGAAGTGGCAAAAGACCTATTCAAGTACCATAACTTGGCACAAATGGACACTTAAGTGCCATAACTTACGAAAGTGACACATTCAAAGAGAAATGGATCACTTAAGTGCCACTCCAGCCAAAATGCTAACGTCCACAATTTCCGGCGAAATAAGTGAAAAATGATGCCGTTTTGCATGCTGACGTGGCCAAATAATACAAAAACGACATCGTTTTTTATGCTGACGTGGTAAAATAATAATATACAAATTAATTAAATTAAATTTCTTTAAAATAGTTAAAAATAAAAATTTTAATATTTAAAAATTTTAAAAATTTTAAAAATTAAAAATTAAAAAGGGGCCGGGGGAGGGGGAGGTGGTTGAGGGCTCAACCCTTAGCCGCCGCCGCCGCCCTCCCGCCGCCGCCTCCCACCACCGCTAGGAAGGGCCGACGACGGAGGGGGAAGGGTCGGCTAGGGTCATTTGGGCCTTGGCCGGGGCCGACGAGGGCTCGTGAACCCTTGCCCCGGATCGTCAATGGCACTCGCCCGGTCGGGCCAAGGGCCGCCGCCGCCGGGCGACCCCCAATGGGCGGCGGCCCTTGGCCTAGCCGAGTGAGGGCCGGGCCGCGGCTCTTGGCCTAGCCGAGTGAGGGTTGCTAGATCCGGGCGAGGGTTGTGAGCCCTCGCCACGATCCGGGCGAGGATCGCGACCCTCACCTAGATCCGGCGAGGGTGGGTGGCCCTTGGCTGGCCAAGCGAGGGCCGCCGACCCTCGCCCTGATTTGGGGTGAGGGCTCACGAGCCCTCACCGTCGGTCGGCCGAGGTCACCGGCCCCTGGCTAGGGCCCGACAACCCCAGCCGACCCTCCCCCTCCGTCGCCAACCCTTCTAGTTGACGATGGGGAGGTAGCGGGGCGGTTGAGGGCTCGGCCCTCGCCCGCCTCCCCCTTTTCTTTTAATTTTTTAATATTTTAAATAAATTTAAATTTAAATTTAATTTAATTAATTTTTATATTATTTTTTACCATGTTAGCACGAAAATGACACCATTTTGCACTTGCTTCGCCAGAAAATCACCACGTCAGCATTTTAGCCATATTGGCACTTAAGTAATCCATTTTGCTTCAATTTTGGCACTTAAATGTCATTTTTGTAAGTTATAGCACTTAAGTGTTCCATGGTGCCAAGTTATGACACTCCAGGAGTCCGCATCTCGATAAGAAGTAGATTTCTTCTCTTTTTGACAAGACAAATTTTTATGGAAGTAATATCTAACAATTAAAAAAAGACGTGTGCCTTTAATATAAATAGAACTAAACATATGAAATTCTTAATTATGGTATGTGGATTCTACATAAATATTTAAAAACATTTGAAAAAGGAAAGTAGATAAATTTGGGATCACCAATTTAGATTGCAACTAAATGATAGAGGGTAATTTTGTCTTTTGGTGCAAATTGAGTGGATTTAGTCATAAAGGGGATGAAAATAACATGGCCATATTTCTTGAAGTGTATATATAGACACTCACTGACTTTGTAAAATAGTGAAAATGAGAGATGATCAATACTAAAAGTACTCTTCCACTTTCTCATCTCACATCCATTTACTTTCCCATTGTCTCTTTGATCCGATCCTCTGTCAAACTAGAATTGCTTTTTTTTTTTGCTTTTTTTTTTTTTTTTTTAATAAGCAACTAGAAAGAAAGATAAAAATATCGGAAATGAGCACTTCTTTATTATTTGAAGCTTTAGTGGCAATCTTATAAAGAAAGAAGGAACTATAATTCTATAGCAGTTGCAATGGTGCATGTCTCCGAAATTGAATAACTTAGAATGAGAGTGTCAATACCCGTTTTTATCACATGCCATCTTAAGAGGTGTTTAAGGATAAATGTAGCATAAGTGTATTAATTCAAGAGTTTTTGTGATACAGAAATTAGTTTGCAATAAATGTAATACAAATATATTAACTTGGAGTTTTTGATGATATTTAGAAAAAGTCTACGCATGATATAATCTTGAGTTCAACTGATGCATTAGGTCATACCCCCGCGGATTCCAAACAGCCATTATCTTCAATTTCCTCCTCCCTGAAGAGGACACAATGTGCATTCGAGTTATCATTTCTGACAGAGCATCGTAAATCTGATATGGGAGTGATGGCTCTTCCATCTTTGACAACTTCAAAATCACAACTCTGTGATGAAAGGATGACGTGTATGAAAGGATGTTCTAAGATTAAATCTGCCAACAGTTGCCTAAGAGGAGGGGTTCTCATATCCAACTCCTTGAAAGGTGATTTGGACCCTGAATTAGCAAAATGTAGAGATGAACCCACTAGGCTGAACATTAACGGCTGACAAGTCTGATAGGCAGCATGCAAGATCGATGGTCATTTCAAAATTAACTTCCAAAATAGATCTGAGGCACCCCTCCATCAACGAAAAAGATAAATAGCATGACCAAGCGAAAAGAAAAACTAAAGTTCATGAGCACGCTTGAAGAAGGGAAGATTACCTTTGGATATTAAGGGAAAAAAAAAATCTAAGATTTCTCCAACTGTTCATCACTAAATTGCTTTAGCTGATGATTCCGCGGACCAGGTTACAGATGTTTCTCAATGATTTCAGATGTTTCTCAATGACGGTACAAAGGGTTGTGTTCTCATGTATTCTGCCACTGAAACCATCCTCAACCACAACACGATATCATTGCTTTCTTCCCAGGACTGGACAGTCAGCACAAATTGGATCTCATCATTGGAGGTGAACATAGGTACTGCACATCAGCTTTCATAAAAATTAAATTACACACGACTCACCCATGGTCACAAACAACCACGTCTGTCGAGTGAAAGCACCATTCAATTGTCCATGATATAAACTCTCTCCTGAAACAATTAGAAAAGCATAGTTTACAGATCAGAAACTCATATAATTCCAAAATTAGATTCCCAATCAAAACCTTCATATGAAAGGCAAAAACAAAAAGTCTAAAAAAAGGCTCATAAAGGTAGAAAGAATTATTAAAAGCATGAGATTGCAAGGGTCAACTAAACGGAAAAATTGCTTAAAAATCAATGAAAAATGTGTCCAAAAAAAGGGTGACATTTACAGACTCTTCAAATCTGTCTACCAAAGCGTGACCAAAAAGCCAACACTTGACAAGTCTTGCAATTCCTGATCTCACGGCAAGAAAATAACTTAGCAAATGAGATCAAAAGCTAACTAGCAGGTTAGACAAGTTCAATCATGCTCGTTTAAGAAAAATTTCCTCATTAATAGTTCAAAAAGCGAAGAAAAAAGCAATTCCTGATAACATTTTCTCAGTTAAAAGCTTTATCTAAAATACTTTTAGCAGCTGCAATGGTGATCCAGATATAAACCATACATCTATGATTCAGAGACAAAGGCGATGTTATGGAGACTCTTACCCTCCAAAAATGCCTCTTTTATCATCAGATGGCTTGATTATTTATTTAAGGAGAAATAAATATGAGAATCAGATCACATCATCACAGGTAGAGTAAACGCTGACAGTGAAATCTCTAAACCCCTGGAGCAAAATCAGATTTTAAAGATAAATCTGAAATGCATTCAGAAAGTCCCTAGCTGACCTAATGTTGTATACCCCAGCCAAGAGAATGGCGCCACACCCAAAAAGAAGAAGAAGAAGAAGAAGAATGCATAGAGCCTATCACGAGACTTTGCTACACCTAATGTGCCGACCTTAGTATCTCATCTTTACAAAATTGATAGAATCGTAAATGTAATCCACTCTAAGGTCAAGATTCTGATGTCCCACCTTTCACTGATTTCTGCCTCTTTTTGACAGTCCACCTGGAAGATACAAAAGGTTTGTTCTCCTATTAGCAGCTGCACGACGGAGGTTTTGGAGGTGAAAAGGCAACTTAAAATAAAGACACACTTAATTTAGCTCTCATTCTGTGGGCAGATTCAGTGACCCTCTTCACTTCCTAGAGAAAATTATAGTTTATGTCAATCATGAATTTCAAAGATTTGTGAATATATAAAACTTGAGAATAAATGAAGTACGTTTTACAGAGAAAACATGAAAACACAAGTAAGCTCTGGCTTAAGTTAATTTTCTGAGGAAAGGAAACCATTCAGATAAAGCAGGGCAATTACCAACAGAAATCTATGCCTGAATAATCGTACTCACCAGACAGCAACAAAGCTAGAATCTAGACATGCACGCATGTGCAGTGTAGAGAGAGAGTGAGAGAGAGTATACCAGAGGAGATCCCATTGTCATTGAAATGAGAGGGAGAGGACTGAACTGACTCTGGTTCCTCTTGCCAAGGTAGCCAGTGCGGTGTTTATGAGCCTTTACACACAAAAGCCAACCTGAGCAGAAAGAACATGCAAGGCACTAGCATTTTGATGGGTTCTATTCACACTCTTGACATAGAAGAGCTTGTTGCTTCGCATATGGGGTGCCCTAGTTTTTCTTCCTCTTCTTCTTCTATCTTGAGCAAATATGAGAGAGCTGAGAAGAATAGAATTTGGAATTTTTAAGAATGATGGGATAACAAGAAGATGCATGATGATTTCAATACAAAAGAACAATAAAACCTAGTCAAGAATGGAATAGGATTTCACTGAAAGGTACATGACAGATGAATATCTATCTTGATCAGTGGATTCCTGGTCCTTGACGAATGGCCATCATTCAGGGACTATATTTAGTCACCTGCATTCCAGATATTTTATGATTGGACAAGGAATCTAAGAATCTTGCATACCCTACTTCATCTCGTCAGTCACAAGATAAGAGACAATTCATTGGGATGTCCTATCCTTTCTCCTGTTTGGTGAAAAGAACAAATAAATATTAATGACAAAGTACACCTTCATGTGAAGTCCATAAGAATCATCTCATCATTATCAACTCTCTAAACCAGGAGAAAATATTCAGCACTAACATACACAGTCGACGTCTTCTTTTATCCAATTTCTACAGGGACTCCGGGTGCAGTGATCTCGATGAAGACAAATCTCTTATTTCAGAGAGAGAGAGAGAGGAGTCTGATGAATCGTGGCAGCCGATGAGGCTCCGGAGGCGACGGTGGAGGCGAAGGGGGCTCGGGACTGAGCAGCTACAACCAAGCGAGGGTCATGGGGGAGGCGACGTGCCAAAGGTAGATCTTAGCAGCACCTGCGACCGACGAGGGCCTTGGGAGAGGCGGAGGCGGAGGCGGAGGCGAGCGATCAGGCGTGCAGGAGAATGAGAGAGAAGGTGTCTTCGTCTTTTCTTCTCAACTCAATGAAGGAGAAGGCAAAAAAATGTTTGCAAATTGAAAAGAGGAGAGAGATTTTTGAGCAGCAAGAACATTCATTGTTGCTTTTGCTGAGGCCTTTTTCAGTTGGCTGACAGAAGGGAGAGAAAAAGAAAGGCTCACATTTTAGACTTTTCCATTTTCCAGCTGTCCAAGTCAGTGAACACGTGTCGACATTTCAGTGGAGCCACATGGGCTCGTGCGCGTCACGTAGGACAATGACGTGGTGATTGCTAACCACTTAATATTTTCTCCCAAACCAGACCACTTGCAAAATTTCACACTAGCAATCATTCAAACACTACATTTTTATTACAAAGAGCAACCACTCCAATATGGGTGCCAAACATGGGCACTTGTCATAGTATCTGACTTTTCGAAGTTTCCAAATCACAGACAACAGTTCTCAAGGCAAGTTCCCAAAATTTGGATACAAGGGCACGGATAGCACACCTGATGATAAATATTTCTATATTCTCTAAAGCATAATCGTAACATTAACTTCGTTTCAGTCAATCCAATACTCGCAGCAATTTGAAACAACATTGGCAGAATCGGGGTCCTAGGCAGGATCATTGTGAGGTCTTCGAGGAATGGATAGAGGATCATAAGATCCTACAAATTTAAGAAACTGAAGCCAATTTGTGAAATTTTAACATAGTTTTGCACAATTAGATACCTATCCGCGTTAAAACAGCAAATGAAGTTCAAACATCTGAATTCCTGCACACCCCCAAAACAAACGTTTTCTTTGTTTTTTCTTTGTGGACTCCTCTGCTTGTCTTTGGAGTAGGCCAATTTTCTCCTCTTAACATCGTCCGGCACCTCCGGGCTTTTAAATAAAGATTTTTCCCTGAAAAGAGAAAGGTTGTTAGGATTGGCATCCTAATTGGGAACGAATTAAGGTGTCTAAAGGACAGGATCGTGGATTGTGAGATCCTTAAAATTACACAAACAACAGAAAAATCTGAAATAACCATTTGAAATTCGTTAATTATAAACATTCTGCGACATTAAGACTCCGAAATAGTGAGAATTTTAAGTTTATGATATTTTTATACCTTATCGGCGGGCCCACGGTGACATTGAGCCCTAACGCTAGACTGATTCTGCTAATAGCCTTACTTCAGCTAGGCCTCGATGTAGGAAGAGGTGGTTTGGGTGAAGGACATGGGAACTCACCTGATCAGCGACAAAACAATAGGTACGTGTTTCTCCTGCCAAAATGGGGCCATTTGTTTCACAACACCACGGAGCCCCAATCTGCAATTTAATGTAACCCAGGAATCATCGTCTCATAAACTGATCGTGACAATCTTCATCTAACACTTGACCGCGAGACTTTCATGACATTGTTTCTATGTGATTAGCTAATATACTCTTCCGTCGGACTCCACGCCAATGGATAGCGAGATTCTCCTTCAGCAAGCTGTCGGTAACTTTCACGACAATGGTATCTCCCCATTGCGCCCGACTGATCGGTCCCGGGTCTTGTCGAAGTCCAACTCGGGTTTCACATCCCAGTGGAAGGAAAGCAATCTGGCCTCTGGCCTTCGCCGATGCCATAATCGCCAAAACACAGAGAAGCAATCCAATCAATATATTCATCTTCCGCCGTTACAGGATCGGAACTGCACGCAGATGAAAATTGGTCGTGGGGTTGAACGTCGACAACCACAATGGGGCGGGTTTAGAGCAGTAATCAGAGCTTTTTGTCTGTTGCAGTTGTAGCTGCTGCCCTGCTTTTATGTTTCTAGGAGGATGCGCACGGTGGTGGTTTTTCACCTAAGGTGGCGTGCTTCTTTTTCTATATCTAATTACAATTTGACATCCGACCAAAAAGCCAAAAAAAATTATAATTCGACACATATATATACTGACCTGAAATTAAATAAAACAAATTAAAATCTGATTCTCTCCCTCTTTTTTCCTTCATCACAGCCACCACTCTGCCGTAACCTCCATCCACGAGCCTTCCAACCCGCCGCGGCTGTCCCGCCCAGCATGGTGAGTCGCCTCCCAACGCCTTCACTGCAGCAGATCCGATCTGGCTGGCTAGATCTGCAGCCACCATGGCAACGACCGGGGGGGAGACGTAGCCCAATCACGACAGGGATCTCGACCTCGCCTGTTCTGGAAGACAGAGGCCCCCGAGAACAAACGAAGAGAGGCACAGAGCCT
Source organism: Eucalyptus grandis (assembly GCF_016545825.1). Lineage (NCBI taxonomy): Eukaryota > Viridiplantae > Streptophyta > Magnoliopsida > Myrtales > Myrtaceae > Eucalyptus > Eucalyptus grandis. The sequence goes on from NC_052620.1 coordinate 8,072,026, forward strand.
AAAGGAAGAGGGAAGGACGGCGTTGGTCTGAGACGCTTTTTTTTTTTTTTTAAATGGCTTAGGGGAGGACTCGAATCTGGCACACTGGTTTAGATGCGGATGCATATAGTATTATTCGATCCTCTTCACAAGCACATGGAACGTATTCCCCACCGGCGACCTCACGCATGTAAGAAAGAACAAATCAATTGACTATCTTCACCTTGCCCTTGCCTCAACAGGAGGAGCACGAGATCGATAAATGACAACGACTTGTCGGCACTTCTGATGTCGTTCTCGTTCTTACGCGGGGCCTGGAGAGTCATTTACCAAATTTTGTCATATTCTCGTCCCGCAATTTAGCCCATTACAGAAATACTTATATATAGGGGTGATCGGTTCCCGGTTCGGTCCGGTTCCAAGGTGGAACCGGGAACCGGACCGGGAGAATCGGTTCCCAATTTTGGGAACCGTGGACCGGACCGTTGGTCTTAGGACCAAGAACCGGACCGGACATCGGTTCCGGTCCGGTCCGGTCCAAAAGAATTGGCACTTTATTTTTTCACTAAAGAATAACCATTCACTAAAGAATAATCATGCTCCGGACCGATCAATCAAATTCGGTTTCCAAGCAATCTAATAAAACTACTCACACATGTTTCCACGTGCAAAATATTCAAACTTCACTTGTGTGAATATTAATCATAGTTTATGTGTTTCATGCTTAATTTTAAGCATAAAACCCATTAACAACGTAATTAAAGGTTGTGCTTGGCTTAGGTTTTATAGACAATCTCTCTTCTATACTTTGAATGTTTAGTTGATATGAGACTTTTTAAAGCTTGAAGTGCCTTGTCGTTTGTAAGTGAGGGGAGAAAGAGAGAGACTGTGAGCATGAGGAGAGTTTTTTCTATAAATAAAGAGTAACAACGAGAGTTTTGGTGGTCTCTTGGTTGTTACATAAATTGTAATTCCGATTGCAATAAGTTTCATATATAATATTAATAAATTATATGTGTTTATATATTATATGAATATAAATTATATATAAAAAATTTGGTCGGTCCGGTCGGTTCGGTCGGTCCGGTTCCCACCTGGAACCGGAACCGGACCAACCGGCCGCCGGTTCCAAGATTAGGAACCGGGAACCGGACCGCCGACCATGGGAACCGCCCAAAACCGGCGGTCCGGTCCGGTTGTCCGGTTCGGTTTGGGCGGTTTCCGTTGCACACCCCTACTTATATAACTATCTTTAATTTACAGTAAGAGCAATTATCTTCCTTTTATTATTAAAAAAAAAAAAAACATACAATTGATAACTATTATGGTGTTCAATTCTTAAAAAAAATTATAGATTACAACAAACTGTTATTCTAATATTATCTCAAAAATCATTTGTTAGTAAATCCCATTTAATTATCGTCATCACAAATTAACGATTATTAATCTACACGCTAGCGAAAAGAGAAAGATACTCTTTTCGAGCTTTAGATTAGGCGCGTCATTTTTTTTTCCTTTCCCAGGAGAAGAGGTCCAGTCAACTCTGCATTTTTTAACTTTTTACCCCCTTCCATGGGTGGAATATTTTTTACTGAGCACCCAATCTTCCAACAACAAACATATCAGCTGCAGCATCCACTTTCCTCTCACATATGCAGAAAGAGCTTATATTTGATTGGATCTGATCTTGTTATGGTCTTTTAGAGCCCTTTTCCCTTGACGTGCTGAGGAAGCTCGCACGCCTTGCCGGCACCTTCTTTGAACAGTACGCCTTTCTCGCCCATGAACGGAGGAGAAACCTGGATCGACCCACGCAGTCCGGCCTCTCTTTGCAATATGGAATGCGAATAGTACGGGTATGTTCCGAGCTGCATGAAGTACAGTGTCAGTGTCCATACACATCGTGTATTCAACATTTTAAAGGGCCTTGAGCTTAGGAAATCGCATGACATCATTCGAGACTCTTTGTACCGTATATACGGGACTCACCCGTTCGGTGGCCAATTGGTACCTACGAGTCTTTCCAGGCAGAATGGGTCCCTGCACCCCTCCCATCTGCAAAAGCCGAAAGCAAAAAATTGCCATGAATCGGAGAAGGTAGTGTGGGCAGTTGCATGGTACCAAGTCACGGGGTGACGTGGGAGACATAGTTTGTGATTGGTCCATGAACGAGAACTGGACAACGTAGTTTTGATCGACGGCTTTGCTACGTATACATACCTGGCGAACTCCCTCCCACTGGATCCGCGAGGTTCTCCTTTCCCAATCTGTTGGTGACATCGATGATGAGCCTGTCTCCTTGATGCGCCAATATGGTCGGCCCGGGAGTTCGCCCATTTATGGTGATGGACAGCTTCTCGATCGGTACTCGTATCTCACCCTCGGCCAAACCCATGGCTACAAAAAGACAAAGCAACACTGCAAGTGGTGCGCTCATCTTCTGTGCATTGCACCCAGTCTGTGTTGTGATTTTGGAATTTATAGGAGAGAGAGAGTGAGGGAAAGCCCAAAGCTAGATTTGGAATTTATTCACGTAAGTCACTTTCCTTGTTTTATTTTTATCATATGAGGAATCTCACTATCATCCCATTAAGGGATGTTTTCCTTCCTAATTTTCAAAGAAACCGGCTAAGCAATTTAACCGGTATCCTTGGGAAATTGATTGGCAGGGAAGGCACCATCTCTTTATTAACAGGGACGGGTGCCGTTACCCAAGCATTTTTCTAATTTCTTTTCGATTTTTTCCTTTGCCGACGGAATGAATTTTGTTCGATCTGACACTCGGGTACGTAGTGACGAAGGAAGGCATTGGAAGAAGACTCTTTATCCTCCGGTACAGATGGGAATGCGATGTGATCACCTTGGAAGCTACAAATAATCCTGAGTGTGGGATACGTCATCTCTGATTCCGTTTCCCACAACCCAGTCAGTCCCCAGAGGAAAAAAAAAGATATATGTGAAGATGATAAAGGCGGTGTCTTTTTTTATTCTTTTCCTTCCTTATTTATTCTGTCACGAGGAGTAACTATATTAAACTTGGTCCACGTAAATCAACACCATCATAGTCATTGAATGTGTAGACCCGTCATAATTCCATGGCGGTGATAATATTAATTGTTTACGTAGACTTAACTTTTGGGGACTCAAATATATTTTTCACTACAAAATTTAGAGACTTACCGGGTAATTTTCTCTAGGGTCGGTAATGCACCCATCAAATGAGAAGCATGCCGTTAACAGTAGCAAAACTTAAGGGATATTTTGCCGATAAGTGACGTGATATCAAATCGAAACAATCATGTCAAAAGCAGTAAAGAAAGGTAAGTAAGAAATAACGCATGGAAAGTAACCCAATACAATGTTGAGTGAAGAGTGTTACATTGCCCCGTTATTAAGCTTCAAGTTAGGACCCGTTGAGCTAACGATCAAAGTTAAACGTGCCTATCTTTCATATGCAAAATGATGCATGTTTCCTATATCTAAAACACCAACTTATTCTACATGTGCTGTTGTCGAACATGTCTCTAATGTGCAAACCTAAACAGTAAAGAATGTCATGCCATGAATGGTTTTTCTTTTCTTTTCTTCTCTTTCGAAAAGCAACTCGAGAATCATGCGCAATGTAATCACGAAATTATACACGATGATGTGATCTCAAAAATGACGTAGAGATAAGCAATTAGTGAAGTGTGAATATAGATTTCATAAGTAACAACACTATGATCATCCTACATAACTTTCTGTTCTGAGACACACGAAGAATATTTTATCTGCAAGCCAACAGTTTAAGCAGAGCTAGCTCGATCAACCACTGCATCAGAGCGAGATCATTTGAAGTTCTCGGGCCAAAGGAAAGAAGCTTCACCCTGCGACTTTATTCTTCATTAGCTGGCAGCACGAAAGTAGACCTTGTTTTGATCAATATTCCTAACTTTGAAGAAGTCCATTGCCCGGCATTTGAAGGCACTTCCTTTTATGGGTCAAACTGGTTTAAAGAAATGTTTCGCCTTCTCCAACAGAATAAAAACAAAGCCTTTGTGCCCAAGTGATGAAAGAAAATCAGCAACGTCCATTGCCCTACAATACACGGACCGGTGCTCTTACATCCTCCAATCAGGTTGGATTCCATAATGTGCTTAAACTCGAGACAGAAGACAATCCTAAGGAAAAAAAGGTCAGAAACATCAAAGTAGAAAATTTGTGCGCACAGGCAACTCTTAAAACTTAACTGGAGAAGAAACAACCTAGTTTATGTGACGGCTATGCACGGCAATAGGATGAAGAGCTACGATTAATCGGCGACTCTCCGGCAAAGTCTCAATAATTCAGCATGATGATTCAGCAACAGTGTTGTTAAATTAATGTCTCGAATATGAATTCGGATAACGATTTGTTAAATCGAATTTGTTGAGAAAGATTTCCCAAGTAGATTTCAAATTGGATGAAGAAGTCATTCTTTTCTTGGACTCCTTATAGTTGCACAAATGAGGAAATAAAATAGAGATTAAAAAAAAAGTGAGGGTTTTCTATCTTTTTTTGTACTTGTAGAAGAAGGCAGAAGAAGAATCCATATTGGAAAAAAAAAAAAAAAAAAACCAAGGTGGGGCCCATAGTCAAAGTTTTGACTCTTGGCACACACACAATATGAAAGGCATGCTCTTTAGCGGAAAAGGAAAGTGAAGCCCTACAAAAGAAAAAGGAGTTGCACGTCCGCACGTCCACATGTCCAAATGCTGCACAAGCCTTGAAGAGGTAGAGAATGCAAAGCTATACATACGTGGAGAAGAGACAGACGCCTAGTTCTTGTTTTGGCGTACATAGAGCGTTTTACTTTGAGCTTGAATACACGGTAATTTTGTGTAATGAGTTTATGTCCAAGTGAGTTGTTTATTTATAAACATTTTGGGTTTTGGCTTAAATCTATGTGTGGAAAATACTCAAGCGTGTGAGTGATTGTAAACTATAATTATCCGATTATAGTGGATTATTTGCTATTGGCTCTCCCCGTAAACGTAGATACTGATACTCGGACCAAACAACGTAAATTTTTGGTATTCTTATTATTTCTTGTTTATTTCTCTGGTGATTTTGCGTTGACATAAATTGCAAGATCATGGTTTTCGTATAATATATTCCAACAATTGGTATCAGAGCTTGGGATCAAATTTCTTGATTGTGATTTGGAACTTTTGCTTGTCTGGTTATTATCTGAAAATTTTGTTATTGCAATTATGTCTAAGAGGAAATTTGAAATTGAGAAGTTTAACGGGAGGAACAACTTTGGGTTATGGATCATCAAGATGCGGGCATTATTGACAACCCAAGATTTAGCTAAGGCATTGAATGGTGACAATGAATTGTCGATTATAATGAAAGCCTCTAAGAAGGTAGAGTTAATGGAAAGAGCAAAGAGCACAATCCTGTTAAATTTGTCGGATGAGGTTTTAATAGAGATTGCCGAGGAGAAGGATGCCACAGTATTATGGGTAAAACTTCAAGCACTCTATACAAAAAAAGGTTTGAACAATCGCCTATACATGCTAAAGAGGATGTTTCAATTTAGATATACTAAAGGTACGTCTATCAGAACCCATCTATATGAATTTAATAAACTCATGATGGATCTGAAGAACATCGGTAAGATACTTGATGATGAAGAGTAGGGCATGATGTTGTTAGCCTCTTTACTAGAGTCATAGAAGCACTTTACTGATTCACTATTGTAGGGGCGTACTATAATTACCTCATAAGAGGTAAAATCCACCTTATTCTCTAAGGCGTGGTAGAGAAAGTTGCGAGATGACGGTTTGGCACAAGGAGTAGCGCAAGCACTGATGATTTGGGGGTAGAGAACAACATCGAGGGCCTAGTAGTAACAGAGGTAAAAGAAGATTGAAATCATGCCATAGAAAGTCCAAGGGATGAAGTGCTTTGTCTGTCACGGGGAGGGGCACATTATGAGAGATTGTCCAAAGCGGAGAAATAAATGTGATAGGCAAAATACCACAAGCAGTGTGGCAAACATTGCCGAGGGGAGCACTAGTGATACAGAAGTTGTTTTATATGTGACTACTACTTCATCAGGAGACAAATGGATACTAAATTCGGGGTATTCTTATCATATGACGTCTCATAAAAACTGGTTTACTACTTATCAGACTGCATATGGTGATAAAGTTCTTTTGGGGAATAACGCAGTCTGTAAGGCTATGGGGATAGGGACAATTCGAATTCGGATGCACGATGGGGTGGTGCGCACATTGACAGATGTGAGGCATATACTAGAGCTCAAGAAGAATCTTATTTCTCTAGGGACACTTGATGACATCGGGTATAGGTATACCACTGAAGGTGGAGTACTAAAGATCTCTTGAGATGCCATAGCAGTGATGAAGGGGAAGAAAGTGAATACTTTCTATCATCTACTAAGAAAGATCGTGACCGGAACCGTTGCAGTTTCATTAGGTGAGTCAGACTCTAACTTGACTCAGTTATGGCATATGTGTTTATGGCACATGAGTGAGGCAGGTATGATGATGTTAAGTGAAAGAGAGTTGTTGAATGATCAAAAAACAAGGAAGCTAGACTTATGTGAGCACTATATCTTTGAGAAGCAGCATCGAGTTAAGTTTACTACAGCTGTTCATTCGACCAAGCAACTAGTTGAATATATTCATTCAGACGTCTGGGGCCTGTCTTCGGTTCCTTCGAAAAGAGTTGTTCGATATATGTTAACATTTATTGACGATTATTCGAGGAAGGTATGGGTATACTTTCCAAAACACAAATATGAGGTGTTTGATCAGTTCAAGAAATTTAAGGCATTGATTGAGAAGCAGTCAGATAAACAGATCAAATGCCCAAAAACTGATAATGGCATGGAGTTATTTGGTAAAGATTTTACCGAGTTTTGCGAGAAAGAAGATATTGTGAGACACCGCACAATACCTAGGACACCACAGCAGAATGGCATGGCAGAATGGAAAAACATAATTTTGCTTGAGCGAGCTTGAAGTATGCTTTCGCATGCAGGACTTGACAAAGAATTTTGGGCAGAAGCAGTGAACATGGCATGTACCTGGTTAATCGATCTCCATTATTAGCTATCGAGTGGAAGACTCCTAAGGAAATATGGTTGGGGAGACCTGTTGATTACTTCGGATTACATATATTCGGATGTCCTGCCTATGCTCAGGCGAGTGATGGTAAGCTTGAGTCGAAGGCAAAAAAGTGCATATTTCTAGGTTAACATATGGGGTGAAAGGTTATCGATTGTGGCGCACCAATCCCTGATCACTTGATTTTTTAATCAATAGAGACGAGATCTCCAATAAGAATGCAATGCTTCAACAAAGGAGTTCTGAGACACAACCAATAGAGCAGATAGATCATGGCGTCATTAGTGAGGTGAAGCTTCAAGTGGAGACTCTGGAGACCTCGAAGGTAACAGAAGTTAAGACTGCAGATGAGGTTGCAGTTCCCTGAAGTTGGTGATAGTGGACAATCAGCACAACCGCAACACACTATAGCCGCAGATAGATAAAGAAGGCAAATTAAATCACCAGGGTGTTATGGTTATACAAATATTGCTTATGCATTGACTGTAGGTAATGAGGTGGAGTCAAATGAGCCTTTGTTTTACTCTGAAGCAATAGCTAGTTTTAAGTCATCATAATGGATAGGGGTTATGAGTGAAGAGATTGAATCACTCCATCGAAATCAAACATGGGAGCTAGTCAAAGTACCCAAGAGCCAAAAGATTTTCGGAAGTAAATGGGTCTTCAAATGGAAAGAGGGAATTCTTGGTGTCAAGACAGCGAGGTATAAGGTGAGTCTTGTGGCAAAGAGATATACACGACGTGACTATAATGAGGTGTTTTCTCCTATGGTAAGATTTCACACCCCGAATCTTGAGCGCACGCACATCCCTTGGTGATCGATAAAATTGCGACATCCTAGGGCGCGTCGCCAACCCTTTCTTTTTATTGCACATGCAGAAGCATATAGACAAAACCCCAGACAACACAAATATGTGATAGAAAAACAGGATACAAATTTCATAAAAAGACTATAGGCGCGTCGATGAAAAGCCAAACTTATTCAATTGAAAACATAATCAGAAAATCAAGATGTCACATAAGACATACTTCTATTCATGTATTAATTGCTTTAGTTGCTTTGCAAGATCTCGAGTTAGAACAGCTAGATGTGAAAACTGTGTTTCTTCATGGTGAGTTGGATGAGCAAAGTTATATGAGGCAGCCAAAGGGATTTGCTATTCCGAGTAAGAAAAATCATGTTTGTTTGTTGAAAAAATCTGTGTATAAGCTGAAATAGTCTCCTATACAACGGTATAAGCATTTTGATACTTTCATGGCTAGTCAAAACTGTTCGAAAAGTCAACTGAATAGATGCGTTTACTTTAGGAGATTGGAGGATAGTTCTTTGATTTATCTATTCTTATATGTTGATGATATGCTAATAGCAGTTAAGAATATGTTTAATATTGATGTACTGAAGAGGCCGTTAAATACTGAATTTGAGATGAAAGATTTAGGTGCTGCAAAGAAAATATTGGGTGTAGAGATTTTGCGTGACAGGACTACAGGAGTTTTATGTCTATCTCAAGAGAAATATATTGAGAAGATCACGGCACGTTTTAATATGCAGTCAGTAAAATCTGTAAGTATACATTTAGCGAAGCACTTTAAACTTTCAAATAAATTATCACTGCAGATTGAGAATGAGGAGGACCATATGTCCCGTGTTCCTTATTCTAGTGCCATGTGTAGGATTATGTATGCTATGGTATGTACTAGACTTGATATTTCACAAGCTGTGAGCATGGTTACTCGCTATATGAAATGTCATGGTAAAGCTCACTAGGAAGCTACAAAGTAGATTCTTAGATATTTCAAGGGGACAACAGATATGGATGAAGAAGTGAGACTACTGGTTTTGTGGATTCGGATCATGCCGATGACTTGGATGATTGCAGGTTTTTAACAGGGTACGAGTTTACACTAGCAGGCGATATAGTTAGTTAAAAAGCGTCCTTACAAGTTCACATTGCTTTGTCTTCGACTAACTTTTGTAGTGAATGAGGCAATATAGTTACATAGTTTGCTCTTGGACTTTGGGTTAAAATAGAAAAGTATGGATATACACTGTGATAACTAAGGTGCGATATATTTGGCATATAATCCAATTTATCACGAGCAAACGAAGCACATCAACATTAAGTACCACTTCATCCGAGATGTCTTAGTTAAGGATAATGTTATTGTCAAAAAGATAACTAAGTCCATTCCTTTGGTGAAGCTCAAGCTCTACTTGAGCTCTATTGGCATTTGTGGAGAGTGAGCGCTCATCAGGGTATTGAGAGAGTAGCATAGATGATGAGCACTATAAGTTGACTTCAAATATCGAGTCACAGTAGAGAATTGTTAAATTAATGTCTCGAATTTGAATTCAGATATTGATTTGTTAAATCAAATTTGTTGAGAAAGATTCCCCAAGTAGATTTCAAATTGGATGAAGAAGTCGTTCTTTTATCGGACTCCTTATTGTTGCACAATGGAGGAAATAAAATAAAGATTAAAAAAAGTGAGGGTTTTCTATCTTTTTTTTTTTTTATACGTGCAGAAGAAGGCAGAAAAAGAATCCATATTGGAGAAAAGAATCCAAGGTGGGGCCAAAGTCAAAGTTTTGACTTTGGGCACACACAATATAAAAGATGTGCTCTTTAGTAGAAAAGGAAAGTGAAGCCCTACAAAAGAAAAAGGAGCTGCACGTCTGCACGTCCACACGTCCAGATGCCGCACAAGCCTTGAAGAGGTAGAGAACGCAAAGCTATACGTACGTGGAGAAAAGATAGACGCCCAGTTCTTGTTTGGCGTATGTATAGCGTTTTATTTTGATCTTGAATACGCAATAATTTTATGCAGTGAGTTTATGTCCAGGTGAGTTGTTTATTTATAAATATTTTGGGTTTGGGCTTAAATCTAGGTGTGGGAAATACTCGAGCGTGTGAGTAATTGTAAACTATGATTCTCCGATTATAGTGGATTATTTACTGCTTGTTCTCCTTATGGATGTAGGTACCGATACTCGGACCGAACCACATAAATTTCTAGTGTCATTATTATTTCTCATTTATTTCTCTAGTGATTTTGCATTGACATAAATTGTAAGATCCTATCGTTTTTGTGTAATATATTCCAACAGATGTCGCAAGGCAACCAGCATGTTACGTTTCCGAGATAGCAACTGCAACGCTAGATAAGTCTAGCACGTACATCTATGGGTCGATTCAAGCTGGTGGGTGATGAGGTGAGCGCCCACGATGCTCTGTTATTTGCCCTTTTTTTTTTTTCAATTTAATCCAATACTAAAATTCGAGACATATTTCAATAAGGAAAATTCATCTTAAGGCATTTATTTTCCCTGTCCTTGACGCGAACATTCTTTTCCATGGACAGCAAATGTGGTTAAAATGAATGGAATCGGAACGTTACCTAGATTTTCCTTTGGTTCAAGCCAACTACATGTTTAAAAAACACATATTGGGTCACAGCACTAGAACAGACACATGTTTCAGAATAGTGACCATATAGTCTTGTAGAATATTTCCATCGCATCATCGACGGGACGGTCACGATGGCCGGCCTATGACTAAATCCAAAGAAACTAGGTGATCTTTCACTAATTGTTGCCGTCCAATATGGGTTATAAATGGGGAGAGAAATTCACTTTCACACTTCGGAGTGACGTAATAATATGCTTCGAGTTGACCACTAATCTTCCTAGCGCTTCGCGTTTGACCATTCAACGAAGGAAAATTATTAAGACATCAGGTGTTTGCTTTCTCCTTAATTTACTACAATTTGATCACGCCACAAAAAATTATACACATAGTGTTTTTGTTCATCCTTGTCTCCTAGAAAAACATATGTATATATAGACACAACACGTCAAAAGTGTTTGATGCAACACCTTATGTACGCTAAAACAAAGTAAAATAAGATGGGGAAGATTTGGGAGTGGTTTTTTTTTTATCAGTCCTACTTTATTGCTAATCTTACTTTCGGAAGTGGTGTTGAGTTGGTAATTGACAGAAATTGAAGCAGAACGGAGAGGAAAATTGTAATTATGTATTTCTATGTAATAATTTGTACATGTAAACTGCTCTATTTATACTACTAGAGAAAAGTGTAAGATGGGAAAGAAATGTAAAGAAATATATACTGATTACTTAATGATTCTATGTCCTATTTTATTAAGCCAATTACCGATTAATTGAATCAATTATTGATATTCGGAATCGGTATCTCCTAAGACATCAAACCATATTTCCAACACTCTGTCACGCCCCAACTTGGTCCGAGCTCGCGACAACCCACACCATAGCTTTCCACTTAAGTCATTTACTTGTGACATCTTAGGACACATCGCCAACTCATTCATTTTATCTTTTGATTATACACAAGCGGAAGCAAAATAAAAATCTGCGGATCATTAACAAACAATAGGGATAGTATAAGGCATACATCATAACACTTTCATATATATGCTTCTACCATCAAACATAATCTTTCCTTACATCAAAAGCTTAGCCATTTATACGTCCGCGTAGCAGATTCTATCATACTTGTCCAAGCATTAGGGTTGGGGTTAACCTAGCACCTCTATTTATGAGGACAACCTCACAAAGTGGTATCCCCTACACGTCTAGTATACATCCATCTTAAGGTATTTTTTCTTGGGCTCGGATAGCCATGATTAGGGCCTGAAAAGGTTACACAACAAGGAGTGAGATAAACTCAGCGAGTAAACTCTCTAGACCTCACGTAAGGAAGCCATTCACCTTGGAAACACCCTAAACGTGCAAGTTATCTATCAATGGCAAATTAATAGCAAAGCATCTCATGCTTTGCCCTAACTATAAACACGAATGATCATTTTACTTTCTTAAGCCATCATTACAAAGCACATAAGTAATTCTTATAACACTTTCCATATTCATGAGTCAAACGCAAGAGCATGCAACATATTATAATCAGGCACCCATGCCATGTAATAATCCATAATTGCTTTTATATTTATCTCAAATCACACGTGTGTCGACTTTAGCATCACTTCTCATAATATGCATTCATGCACTCATGCACTTTACACGAATTTGGGACACCTGAAGTGCCATAGCTTGGCACAGGAGGACACTTAAGTACCATAACTTCGGAAATGTATACTTAAATGCCAATTTCATAGTAAAGTGGAACACTTAGGGCCTGTTTGTTAAAATGTGTTTCTGTTCCCAGGAACACAAATTTTTTGTTTTTTTGTTCCTGGGAACAAAAAAGGAACAAACGCATTTGTTTGCGTTTTTGTTCCAAAATTATTTTTTGTTCCTAGAAACACATCTGGAATGGAAACAAGAAACAAAATACAAAAGTTGTTTCTTATTTCTGGAACAAAATTTAGGAACACTTTTTCTCTCTCTTCCATTTTCTTCTCTCTTTTTTTCTTCTTCTTTTCTTCTTCATTTTTCTTTCTTTTTCTTTGGCCGGTTGCTGGCCTCGACCGTGGCCGGCGACCGGCCGTCGAGGGCCGGCGACCTCGCCGAGTGCCGCCGGCCCACAGCGAGGCCGACCTCGCGCCTGGCCGGGCGAGCTCGATCTTGCCCGAGATCCGGCGAGGCCAAGCTCGCCCGGCGGCCGGCGAGCCACCGGCCCTCGTCGGCCAAAGAAGAAAAAAAAAAAAAAGGAAAAATAAATAAGAAAGAAAATAGAAAAATAAAATAAAAATATTAAAAAATTAAAAGAAATAAAAAAAAGTTATACAAATTTACCAAATGTGTTTCTATTCCTTTTATATTTCGTAACATAATTACAAACGCGTTTTTGTTCAAAAATTGTTCCTGAAGCATAAATACTTTTTCTATTTCTGTTCCGGAAACAATTTTTAAAAAGTGTTACCAAACGCACCCTTAAGTGCCACTTCGACCAAAATCCGGTAAAATAAGTGACGTGGTAATTTTCCGGCGAGTTAGATATAAAACGACGCCGTTTTGCATGCCGACGTAGCGAGAAAATGCAAAAACAATGTCGTTTTGTGTCGATGTGTAAATAATTAATATAAAAATTAATTAATAAAATTTTATTTTATTTAAAATATTCTAAAAATAAAAAACTTAAAATTTAAAAACACAATTGTAAAAAAATTAAAATTAAAAAACTTAAAATTAAAAAACTTAAAATTTAAATTTTACAAAAAAATTTACAAAACTTAAAATTTAAAAACTTAAAATTTAGAAAACTTCAAAATTTAAAAACTTAAATTAAAAAATTTAAAATCTAAAAAAATTAAAATTTCAAAGACTTAAAATTTAAAAAAATAAAAACTTAAAAAAATTAAAATTTAAGAAACTTAAAACTTAAAATTTTAAAAACATAAAAATTTAAAAACTTAAAATTTAAAAATTAAATTTAAAAAAAAAAATTAAAATTTATAAATTTAAAATTTTAAAAATTTATAAACTTAAAATTTTAAAAATTTATAAACTTAAAATTTTAAAATTTATAAACTTAAAATTTTAAAAATTTATAAACTTAAAATTTTAAAAATTTATAAACTTAAAATTTTAAAAAACTTAAAATTTAAAAATGTTAAATTAAAAAAAAATTAAAATTGCCACCTCAACCGCCCCCTTTAGCCCCCTTTTTTAAATTAATTTTTTTAATTTTAAGTTTTTTAAATTTTAATTTTTGTTTTAAATTTTCAGTTTTTTAAATTTGAATTTTTTAATTTTAAGTTTTTAAGTTTTTTAATTTAATTTTTTAAATTTTAAATTTTAAATTTTATGTTATTTTAATTTAATTTATTTTAATTTTAAGTTATTTTAATTCTAAGTTTTTTAAATTTTAATTTTTAAATTTTGTTTTTAAATTTTAAGTTTTTTAAATTTTAAGTTTTGTAAATTTTAATTTTTAATTTTTTTAAATTTTAAGTATTGTAAAATTTTAAATTTTAAGTTTTGTAAATTTTAAATTTTAAGTTTTTAGATTTTAAGTTTTTTAAATTTTAAGTTTTTAAATTTTAAGTTTTTTTTATTTTTTAGAATATTTTATATAAAATTAAGTTTTAATTTAATTAATTAATTTTTATATTAATTATTTACACATCGATAGAAAACAACGTCATTTTTGTATTTTCTCGTCACGTCAGCATGCAAAACAACGTTGTTTTGTGTCCAACTCATCGGAAAATTGCCATGTCATCCATTTGGCTGGATTTTCGCGGAGTGGCACCTAAGTGTTCCATTTAACTTCAAAATTGGCACTTAAATATACATTTTCGAAGTTATGGCACTTAAGTGTCTGCCGTGCCAAGTTATTGCACTTGGGCTGTTCTTCTGCCCACTTTACACACATAGCGTCTCGAGAATCGTATGGCATCCCATACTATCATGCAACCCTCAAGACCATGCTTTCAAATTATTATGGCTTCTCGGGGCCCAAGGCCAACCCGAAGATTTGTAGTTATCGGGCATAACGAGGCATCATCTCGCCTCATCGGGCACAACATCGTCCCGCATAAAACGCATAAGGATGGTCATTCCTTTAAAGAGCTTCATTCCAAAATCTATCCAGGAATGGCATCCCTTTGAATTGGGGGCATCCGAATTTAATCGGGCATCATCCCACGTAAAATGCATTAGGACTTTTTCACACCTCACGTAAAACGCATTAGGGTCTTTATATGATCACACGAGCACATCATCACTCACGCCCATTGTTATCTTTCTCATTAACCAAGTATGAATGCCTCAATGGAGTGCCAAGCAAAGTGTGTTTCATGATCTATCAAAAATACATCAATAAAATATGTTGAGCACAAAACGAGAATCCATGGCTTGACCCGTTATGTTGAGCACCAACCTAAGTCCAATCCAGATCGGAAACGATACGTTTCAATATTGCACCAAGACCAAGAAATGACCAATCCGATATAACATAATCACCGACCTAGTACTAGACTTAGCTCGGGAACGATATGTCTCAATATCGCATCAAGACCAAGAAAGGACTAGCCCATCTTGACATGATCATCGATCTAGTACTGAACTTGGTTCAGGAATGGTACGTCTCAATATCGCCGATCTCGGGAGAGAGACTTGACCCAGCATGCTTCCTTGCACATCCAACAACCATCATATATCTCGTCTCGGAGGCTCAGGGTGTTCTCATGCATCGACCATGGACAATGAACATAACATATGTATGATGACTATCTCCAATGAACACATATAATACATTGCCATCATAATCTATCCAATGCTTATTTAAATAGCATACTTAACATGTATAACTCATATGACTTGTTAAAAACATACAACACATAATACATATCTAACACATAAAACATATATAACACGTAACACATATAATCCACATAGCACATATAACACATAATAGCCTATCACCCTATTATGGCATATTACAACAACATATCACTTCACTCAACATAATCCAATAACTTATCGGCCTAAACATGATAACCTATCATCAAAACCCAATAACTTATCATCTAACATCCGATAACCTATCCTCAAAAGTCCGATAACCTATCACCCTAAACATAATAACCTATCCTCAAGAACCCGATAACCTATCGCCCAAACCTCGATAACTTATCGTCCAAAACTCAATAACCCATCAAGATAACCTATCGGAGCATAATGATCACTTATCATATCAAAAAAGCACTATTTAACCTTAATCTCACTCTAAACTATTTCCAAAATGCAACAACAATCCTAATCAAGGGCTAGAAAGCCACTCACAAACAATCTGAGCTTCGAAATGCCCCCAAGGAAAGAGTGACAAGACCGGATAACAGCTGTGGGCTGCTGGTCCCGCGTCTACAAGGTGCGAGGAAGCTGGATGGTGGCTAGACGGCAATCCGGCAACATCTCGGTGGTGGTCTAACGGCGGCTTGACGTCAGCATGGCCTCCGAGCTTCGCAAGGGACCAAATCAAAGAAGAAATGAGCAAGAGGGAGCTGTTGTGGGCGTTGGACAATGGCCTCCTCAGCTTCAAAGCTCGATCACGGTGACAGAAATGGCGTGCAAAGGATAATACGGTGTCAAGGTTCAAAGGACGGTCACTAGCAATGGAAAAATAAGAGGAAAATGAAGAGAAAAGCTTGTAAAAGAGATGTAAATGGGTGAGGGAAGGTTCGGCTATGGCAAGGAGGGAGAGAGTGTGAGCTTCAAACATTCAAGTGAGAAAATGAGAGAAAGTGAGAGTGAAGGGGAGAGGTTGCCACTGGTGAGGGGAAAGAGAGAGAGAGAGAGAGAGAGAGAGATGAAGGAAATCTTGCCCATTAATGCCCATCAAATCCACATCTTCTTAGACTCATATCAATCAATCAAGTTGGCTTGTCCAAGAAGAATTTATCATTGCATTAATGAAGGAATTTAAGCACTTGAGTGGATAGACTTAGGTTTAGACTAGCTAGGTAGGCTACGTGGCTTCCCTCAAGCTCTTGGATGCCCACTCTTGCTTGTACAATGCCCTCCATATCCAATTTCTCACTTAGCCCTTTTGTTCTTAGTCCAATTGAAGGGCATTTTGGTCATTTTACCAAGATTGTGCACTATTCACATACTTGAATGCAATAAATGCTAAGATCTTACAATGAAGGTTCCAAACTTGGGAAGCAAGAAGAGATCCTAGCCCTTCGTTTGCCAAGATCATTATCTAAGATCAAGGGCCAAGATTGTTTCTTTACTTTCCCAGTTATTGAAATGATGAAGTTTCTAAAGTTGGGGAGCAAGGGTTGATCTCAACCATGCAATTGCCTAAGCTTGTCGTTCAAGCTTGGGCGTGTGACCCTCTCCTTCTAATGTGAAGAACAGTTTCGAGCAATTTTCGAAATAAATGTCATTACCTTATCAAACGGATTCGAAAAATTATAAAAATCTAATATGTTGTAGAGAAGACTTTAAATAACATTTTTCATGAATGAATCCAAGCCTAACTTTTTTTTTTATATATAAAAAGCAACAAATTACTCATCCGTTGAATAGTCCCAATGACTACAACTTCGAAATTTTAGTATGTTGTAGACATAGATGTACTCTACAACTTTGTTAAGGAACCATGTTTAGATTCCAAAGGAAAAAAATTATAAAAAAAATCGAGAAGACAAATAGGTCATCGTTTTTACTACACTTGGCAATTTCACATGGTAAAAGAATAGGTTTTCATACCAACCATTTCATCTCAGAAAAAATTGAAATTAAAGTATGTTGTAGATCTAGATGTTTTGAACAACTTTCACGAGGAATTTTTGCAAGATTCGAATTGTAGAAAGCCCTATAAAATTGGAAAACAATGAAGGTCCAGCAGTATGCACACTATTTATGCACATAGGGCTTGGGTTTGGGCTTAACTCATCCAATTTGGGCCTAAATCAGGTGTGTAGCCCATTGGGCTTCTAATTTTTGGCCAAATTTCACTTGTTCAAGAATTTGAGGTTTATCGATAATGAAAGAATTTGATAACGCATTGTCCAATGGTGGTCTCATAATCCTCTAAAGTTTGATATCCTTAACTGGACTAGAATTTACAGTTGAAATCTATAAAATGTAGCTTAGGAATAATTAAAACCAACGGACGACCTTTAGAGATTTCATGAGTTCGACTTGTGGTTGATTCGATATCAATTCACGTTTGAGTCTTTTCAATTCATGGATGATCCTCGATTGTCATGTAATCGTGAGGGGCCAATTGCTCACTCCGAAGCACTTGATCGTTTGGAATTGGTTTCAAGTCGTTCATAGTTAATATAGTAATTGTGCGGAATCACCTGCAATCTGATTATATACTATCATCGAATCGATTTATAACCGTTCCTAGATTGGTTTGAAATGACTTAAGATGGTCCCTCATCGATCCTTATAGTCGAATTGTCAATCAATTATTGAGTTGTCTAGTACGCACATTAAAATCATAAATTGTCTTTCCTAATAGGTTTAACACTCTTGAATGGTTCACGAACCAATTCAAAGTTTAATTCTACTAATTGCACATTGGTAGAAGCAAATTCCTTATTGTATCTTGAATAGGATCAAATTTTGAGGATGTCACACACTCCCTCTCAAGCTGGTGGCCTATATATGTCGAGGACTCCTAGCTTGGTCAATAGGTATGTATGTTGTCTTTGGAACAATGGCTTGGTAAAGATGTCTACAGGTTGCTCTATAGTTCCCATTTTTCTCGTTGTGATGATCCCTTCTTGAATCTTGTCTCGAGTGAAATGACAATCGACTTCTATATGCTTAGTCCTCTCATGAAAGACTAGATTAGTTGCTAACTTGAGTGCAGCATCATTGTCACAGAATAATTCGCTTGGTCCATCGACTTGCACTCCAAGATCTAAAATAGTTCTCATATCTAAATTATTTTACAAGCAGTCTTTGTCATAGCACAATACTCTAATTTTGTTGATGATAGTGATACGATTGACTACTTCTTCATTTTCCATGAGATAAGTGATTTTCCCAATTTGATACAAAAACTAGTGATGGACCTTATTGTCATCGGACAAATAGCATAATCTGTATCATAGTACACTATCATTTTCATGGCATAATCTTGAGATAGAATAATGCCAAATCCTGAGCATCCCTTCAAGTATTTCACAATTTTCAGCGCTACATTCATATGAGACTATTTCGGCTTGTGCATGAACTAGCTGAGTATTTGCATTGCATAACATATATCCGGTCTTGTCATTGTGAGATAAATCAATTTTTCAACAAGCCGTTGATATCCTGATGGATCTTTAAGTAACGGATCCTCAATAGATGAAGACAAGCTCGCATCATATTTATGTGTCGTCAACTTTGCGTTATGTTCAATCAATGTAACCACCAGTTTACATCCCAACAAACTTGCTTCGAAGACTATTTCTAGAATGAACTTTCATTGGCTAAGACATATCCCTTTGGTCGAGCTATCTCAATGCCAAGGAGATACTTGGGAGGCCCCAAGTCTTTGATGTAAAAAGTAGAATGCATGCAGTTTTTGAATTTTGCAATAGCTAGCTCATTATTCCCCATGATAAGAAATTCATCAACATATATTAAGAGATAAATTGATAACATACCTTCAGTTCATGTGAACGGGGCATAATCATGTCTGAAATGCTAAAATCTTGCGTCAGTTACTGCAACAATGAACTTGGCATACCATTGCCTAGAAGCCTGTTTAGGTCCATATAGGGATTTACGAAGACGACATACATGAGTCTCCCCCCTATCTACATAATCCTTGTGGAAGTTTCATTTAAATTTCTTCATCCAAGTTCTCATGTAGAAAAGCATTATGGACATCCATTTGATGTAGCGGCCAATTGCGAAAAGCAGCAATAGATAAGAAACAGCGAACAATGACTTCTTTGGCCATAGGAAAGAATGTCTCATGATAATCAAAACCTTCCGATTGCGCAAATCCTTTTGCAACTAAACAAGCCTTATATCACTCAATGGAGCCATCTACCTTGAATTTAATTTTATAAATCCATTTGCAGCTAATAGATTTTCGTCCTGCAAGTAGTGGTACAATATCCCATGTATGATTTTCATTGAGGGCCTTCAGTTCGGCCTCTATAGCATCCTGCCATTTGGGATCACATGCCACCTTAGAAAAAGAAGACAGTTCTTGTTCTTCAGAAATTCAACTAATGTAGCACATATGTTTTGGCGATAGTCGACTAAATGAAACGTAAGAAGATATAGGGTATTGTATACTTGAAAAATCTAGCATAGGACATATATAATATTTTGTCCATGTAGGAGGTCGAGTAGGATGTCCAGAACATTGAGGCTACTCAATTCTTGTCTCTGCTAGTATTATGGGAGATGACCTCTAATGAACCATCGGCAAAGAAGTCACTAAAGAATTTGATGAAGCATCATCCCCAAATGAGAAAGCTGGTGAGTCAATAGTATGGTTTGAATCACCTATTGTCACCGGCATATGTTGTTTTGGTATAATGAGTACATATTGAGGTTGGACAAATAAATCATCTCCTGACAAGAAAGGTCGATGATCAGATTCTGAGTTTGAGGATAACGATGTAGTTTCTTGAAATGGGAAAACATCTTCATGAAAAATAACATCTCTGCTCACAATGAAATGCCTTGTAGAAATCTTAATGACTCGGTAGCATTTCTACATAGGAGTATATCCCATAAAAATACATCAAATAACACAGGGATCCATTTCACCTTGAGGCCCTGAAGCCGCCGCATAACACAAACATCCAAAAACTCAAAGATGATCAATTATTGGCTGCTTTCTATAAAGCAATTCAAAAAGGAGCCCGTCCATTAAGAATTCTAGTTGGCATGCAATTGATCAAGTAAACCGCCGTGACCACACAATTACCCCAAAAAATTTTAGGTATAAAAGCCTGATATTTGAGGGCTTGAGCTACTTCTAAGAGGTGGCAATTTTTCTCTCAACAATCCCATTTTGTTGGGGTGTCTAAGTGCATGAACTCTCATGTAGAATTCATTAAGAAGATAAAAAAAAGGCATATTCAATAGAAAAGAACTCACGTCCATTATCAATGCGAATCCTTTGGACAGGTTTGTTGAATTGATTTTTTTATGAGAGATAGAAAATTCAAAAGTGTAGATAAGATTTGAGTCTTGGATTGCAAAGGGAAAACATAAGTAGCATGAGTATAATCATCAACAATGTTCAAGAAAAACTGAGACCCATCACAATGTGATGTGTGCTAGGGTCTCTAGATATCCATATGAAGTAAGGAAAAAGCACTAGTGGCTCTAGATGTGCTAATTGGAAAATTTGTTTGAGATTGCTTTGCCAATGAGCAAATTGGACATTTAGGATAAAGGAAACGCGTAGTATGATCCAAGCGTTGATAAAAAAAAAAAAGATTTTTATTACTAGTAATGGCATTACAAGAAATGCTTTTATTGAATGAATCAAAGTCTTTTTAGAGATTGGTCCAAAAATACAGCATTTCTACAACACTACCCTAGCCCATCAGTCTGCCAGTCAAAAGGTCCTGAAAGAAACAATTATCGGAATTGAATATGGCACGAAAAAATTTATCTTCACAAGCTTTTAAGACTGACAAGAGATTGAACCCAAAATCAAGAATAAATATGACATTTTTTAGAATAACATCTGAACTAAGGTGGACAGTGCCAATTTTGGTGACATTAGTGATATTTCCATTAGGCAAACATATAGATACTAAGGAATGTGGCCTCTTTTGAACACTAGAAAGTAATTGCCCATTGCAAACTATGTAGTCACTAGCACCTGAATCAATTATCCATGCATTAATTGATATTGAGTTCATCTTATATAAAGAATTACTTGAGGAAACTTGCAACCTTATCATTAGTTGCCAACTGATTCAATGCCTTCATAATATTTTGGTACTGATCTTGGGTAATTATTTGATTTGCACCATTAGTCTTTCATGTCGATACCTAGTGAGCAATAATTTCTTTTTCCTTTTTGTCCTCGTTACTTGGCTTTCAATGCAACTCTCAGCACATGTCAATAGTATGATAGGAGCGTTTATAATATTCACAATATTTACCCTTATTTTTTGAATTTTGTCCATTAGCTTTCATGGATGACATGGCACTTCATGGGCTACCGGATGTTCTATATGTTGATGCTGATGTGGCTAGATACGAGCCGTTTGATTTAGCTGGGTTGGCAAACAAATAAGGACCGTCCCAATTTTCTTATATGGGCCATTGGATTCGAGCGGGTAGTTCAACAAATAGTAGCGTCTGATCTCCTTCCATCCTAGTTATTCATTCTCAAATTAGAGGGGTAAGTACACTATCAGTGCCAAAAGTTGTGTACGGCACTCACTTTGGTGCTAAAAGTTTATGTCGGATCACTTAAGTACCAAATTGGAAGAAAAACAATCACTTTGGTGCCACCGGCAAGAGATTCATGCCAAAATGATTACGTGGCTTTTATATTTAAAAAAAAAAAAAAAAAAAAGATCGACAAGGCCTTTAAACGACATTGTTTTCCATCCTCCTTAAGAAAACGACGTCATTTTGCCATCCTAAGTGGATTGCTCACAAAAACGATGCCGCACAACTCATTTGGGGATTTTTTTTTTTATTTTTTGGAATTGAAATTAGGGTTTTTTTGTCCGATCCTTGCCCAACGCTGGCCACCGTCGCTCGGCCTCCGTCGTAGTCGCATTGTGTCCCAATCTCGGTAACATTTCACCAACTTCAAAGTCCTCAAATTCTTCGAGCTAGGACCGCATCCAGCAGCTTCAAGTGGGCGTGGAGGGTGAGCCTTTAGCGGCTCTAGCCTTCGATCGCGAGCCAATGGCAACACACGAGGGAGCATGGGCCCCGATCGCCGGAGCCTAAGTACTGGAAGACGCAGGCCAGGCACTCGTCGAGGAGATCAGAGATGGAGAGGGAGAGATCAAAAGTGGCACACTCATCGGTGGCCTCCCCGAGCACCGGCCAGATCACGGCCTTCAACTTAGCCGCCGAGTGGTCGTCGTCGGGGTCAGGGTCGGGGTCGGGGTCGGAGCCACGGCCGCTGAGCGCGGGGGCCGTTGAGGATGGCGACTAGCCCATCACTAGTGGCTTATCTTCTCTCTCTCTTTGGGGGCCATTGAGGATGGCGACTAGCCCATCACTAATGGCTTATCTTCTCTCTCTCTCTTAATTTGGGGATTTAGGTTTTTGAATTGGGGAAGACACACCAAACGGTGACATTTTGTTGTTTACATGCTGATTGTACTCTCCGGCGAGCCACATCGGGTTAAAAAATTAATAAAAAAGTGCTACGTCGGATTTCCGGCCAACCAGATCGGAGTTGGCACCAAAGTGAGCGTTTTTCAAACTTTTTGGCACTTAAGTAATCCAACAGAAAGTTTTGGCACCAAAGTGAGCATCGTACACAACTTTTGGCATTGATAGTATACTTACCCCCAAAGTAGGGTTTCTATCAACCCCAACAGTAGCAGATCATCCTCCCCCTCTTTACCTAAAGCCTTCGTTCTCTCCGGTGAACCCACGACCTCCGTGGACACCGTGTTGTGTCTCTACAAAACTAAGGCTCGTTTGGAGGGCAGCAAGGGCAACTCCTTTGCCCGCTCTACAAAGCTCAATCACGACTTCCCACTAGATTTCCTTTTGGACCGCCAGCTAGTAGATCCAGCCAAGCAACAACATCAGGTCCATCGCCAAGATCTACGATCGAAAAGATGAGTATGTATCTTTCAAGATCAATAAAAAAAAAGGTCACTTTCTCCCTCTTCTTAATTCCTCAATATTGCTACAGTGTGGTCTCGGGCCCCTCAAGGTGTTCTTCGGCCGCCTCAAGCTCATTCCAAAGAGCAGAGAGCCGATTAAAGCAAGTGGCAATCAATAGGTTCCCAAGCTTCAATTATGAGATGGCTTTGAGTGATGGCAAAGAGCATCACCGGATCAAGCCACCCATATATCTCTCAAATGTTCACCCAAATCATCCTCAAGTCCTCGGTAAGTGGAAGCCCAGCCACAACGTTCGAAGTGAGACAATTCCTAATCTAGGTATGAACTAACCGATTGCACTTGCGCCAATGTCGCTACAACTGTTCGTTGGTTAGATAGGGGACAGTTTCGTGTAGGAAGCTGTCGTTGTCCTTTGTCATGAGTGCCCATCGGAAGTTTCAAGCCTAAGCGTTGTAGTTGTCTGGTTCGGTGAGTTGCATATTGATGAGTCATAGCTTCAGTTTGTCAGCCGATGATGTGTAAAGTGGGTCACCAAGCTCAAGACGACTGCTATTAAGGGGGAATCTATAAGGCATAAAACTGGGTTGAAGGCTGGGTTAGGGAATCAAGTAGGGATTCGTCCCCAAACCAAGTGGAATGAATCTAAGTCAAAGGCCCAGTCCCATCCAACCCAATCCACCACTTGGGTCGTTCTCCTGCGAAGGGGTTGTCGGCCCATACCCTTCAAGTCGAGTTCTAGAGCCTGGTACATTTTCCTCTCTAAGTAAACCTTGTTGGGCCCACGTGTAACTAGGCCTAGCGACCCATTGGTCTTGAACTGGATACTAGCCTATGTGTGGCCATGGAATTGGGCCTTGGATTTGAACCAAAGCAAGTGAAGGCGCGACTGATAACTGAGCAGGAATTGCATTTTCTTCAATCGAACGACTAGTGTTGGATACGAAACTTGTTGGGGCAAGTTAGGGGTCTCCTCCATTGAAGGTTTGTTTTAAAAAAATGACACAAAATCAAGAAATGAATTCCTATTTGGTGGCTGATTTGTTTTGCAGGGTTGAGGTTGCAACAACTAGCTAGAAAGAAACCGAATGGCAATTCTAGGATTGTAGAAGCTTAAGCTAGGATAGAATGCTCTGATACCATGACATAAATTGAAGCAAAATGGCAAGGAAAATTGTAATTCTTATTTATTAAGTTGTACATGTACATTGCTTTATTTATAATACTAGAGAAAAGTGTAAAACGAGAAAGAAATGTAAAGAAATATAAATTGATTACATAATGATTCTATGTCCTATTTTACCAAGCCAATTACTGATTAATTGGATCAATTATTGGCACTTGGAATCAATATCTCCTAAGATATCAAACCATATCTAATTATTTTCGTAAGCGATGAAAAAATTTGTATTCATTTATTGTTATAAAGGATATAAATAGTTATTTTTTGAAAAATATTTTCCACATCATTCATTTCCCAAATTAAATGTGACCTTTAACGATGAGATCATGCTTGGGTTCCACAACCTCCCCAACAGCACAATGTTAGCTTCCCCACAGCTTTTCCAACGTGCTCGGGTTTTACAGCTTCTCCAACAGCCCCTTCTCTCTCTCAAGTGAATAAACAAAGAGAAAGAAAGATTGAATGATAAAGCAAACGCATAAAGGTCAATCTTCAAATGTTGTTTGAATGCATGCGCATTAAGAATATAACAAGAATAGTACCCAAAAAAAAATCTTAAACCTATTGTATTTGTACCAATTCAATCATAAACATTTCAATAAGACCGATCAAGTCCTAACCTTTTCGCATTTATATCAATTTAGTTCATCTGTTCAATTTAGGGCAAATAGCTTACGCGGATGCCTAGCATCTTATATGTTATAGCTGTCGGTGACCGAACAATTTTTTTTATTATTTTTCTAAATTTTTTAATAACTTTTTTTCCTTTCCTTTTTTTTTCCCAACTAAGGGCTACGAGATCGCCAACCACATGCGACAAGTCTAGGTAAGGGCCGACACCCTTGCAAACCAAGGGAGGGCGTCGCAACTCTTACTCGTGGACGATGAAGACCGCGACGCCCTCATCTAGACTAGGCAAATGTCGCTGGCACTTGCCTATAACTGGTGATGGTCTATCAGCGACCTCATTGGCCCACAGTTGGGAAAAAGTAAAAGAAAGGAAAGAAAAAGAAAGAATAAAGAAAAATAATTAAAAAATGTCTATGTCAGCATCAATGTCCACATAAGCGATTTCCAAATAATTTGGGCGAATGAGATGAATTAGTACAAATGGAAAAGGCTTAAGACTAAATTGGCCTCATTAAAAGGTTTAGGACTTAATTAATATCAATGCAAAAGATCTATGACCTTTTTAGTACTTTTCCCGATAACGGTTGCCAAACTTGTTAAAAAAGAAAACCTAGAATAATTTGAACAAGGGGAAAAAACCAGGATATGTAAATACTCAAGTTCATTTTCCATGTTCGATGTTAGAAGGTTTTTGAATGGCAAAGCTATTTTTTAAAGAATTTAAATAAATCGCATTAGTACGTTAAGTTGCGTGGCTTGACGAACCAATTTTTGTCTACATTGCGGAAACAAGCAATCGAACAATATAATGAGATAGAATAAGAAAATAATTCTGACACCAAATTTATGTGATTCAATCAAGGTGACCTATGTTTACAGGAAGAACAATAAAGAATTTCACTACAAATTAAGCAATATAATAGATATTACAATCACTTGAGTCGTTCAAATACTCTTCATGTTTCGCAAGCCCCTAATAATCTCACAAGATATTTAGTTCTATAATTCCTTACAAACTAATATCTCAATCTTGCAAAAGAATTAATAAATCTTATCATAACATTTAAGTGGCCTTAACACTTGAATTCTTACTCTAATTTCATGAAAAAAAAAAAAAACTTTCGTAGGATATGAACGGCACAAACACCATGCTGCGACTTATTCACCTCTGAACGAAAGAGGAATCTTTGTATGCGAAACATCCAAAAGATCTTGGTCAAAGTCTGACCCAACTTTCTGAATTTGAGTCCTCTTCTCACGTAGAAAGGTGTAACACCAATTTCGACTCCAAGAGAAAATATAACCAAGAAAGCATATAAAACAAGGTTTTGCTAGTATAACAATTCTTGGGATACTGTTATAAAAACAGTTTATTGTAAGTCATAAATTCTTAAAGAAGAGAGTCCCATAACAATCTATAATTATTTGTGATTTGATTTTTTTTTTTGTCTAGAATAGATTGTTCTCACAATAATTAAAGACTGTTACGCAATCATCTTTTTAAAACAAATCATTCAGAATTTTATTTCATCGCCAGAAGATGTTCAATAGAGTGAAAAATCCAACGTGATAAATTTCGATGTGGACTCCGACGCCAAAGCAATTTCCAAAGCTTACAAATTCGACTTTCACTTTCATGCTTATATACAATTCAATCTAGATTGGACTCGTTCAACAAGTTCAAGACATATTTCAATAATTTTTAACACATTTTATTATACCAATATGCCTTGTGAATTTTTACATCGAAAACCTAATTTCAAGAACCCCAATCTGCCTTTTATTGTAGAGACTAAACAAAATCATGGAGGAAGTTAACTGGTAGTCAATTGGTCAAAATCTGGTACATACATGCATACATACATACATACATACATACATACATACATACATACATACATAAATATGTCATAGGTCGATCGTTTGAGATCGTGATCGTACAATGACTTAAGCTTTTTTGGATCTCTTAGATCATCAACGTGCCTAAGCCAAGCCTTGCTCGGATCGATCACTTGCTTGCTCGCTCACCGGGATAGTAGAGAGAGAAGCTCTGAGAGAATGGAACTTTAATTCTAAAATTGTTGGATGGATACAAATGAGGGGAAAGACGCCCCTTTTTATACTTGAGGCCCTCAGATTACAATAATTAATCAAGATTACATCTGGCGAATGAAATCGTATCTTCTAACCTACCAACTATCGGCATTTATGTCAAGAGAGTCATAGATTCGGTGCAATTACCATCTCGCCAATCCTTGGAACATTCTGGAAGCTCTTGCAGGAACCTCGAGCGATCTTAGGAGGTCTCCTTCGATCATGCACGGTCTCTTGGCTGCGGGAACTTCATGACTGTGACATTCTCCCCTACTCATTCGAGCGACGCCCTCGTCGCTCTCAACTTGAGTGGTTTTCTTCTTTGCACAAGCTTGAGCTCTCTTGTTCCTATTCCGCTTGGTCCTTAACCTCTCGATCGGTGGACCATACGACTCCAACTATGGCTCGGGCATGGCACATGGCAAGCACTTGACCTCAGGGAACAACACTTGGATCGACATGTCGTGAGTTGGAGTAGGAGAGTCCAACTCTACCTTTGCCTTCTCCAAGGTTTACGGCTTTGGTTGTAACTCGGTCATGCTCTTCTTAGCCTTTAGACATTTGTCGAGGCATTGGATTGTGGTGATGGTCTTGGTGTTTATCACTCCCTTGATCATTGGGATCATTGTCGGACATTGTAGGTCGAGGATCGTGATACACTTGGTCCTCGTGTTGATCATGGACCTCACACTATGAAAGAATTGCATGCCCAAGATAAGATCATAGTCATCGAGGGGAATTACCTCAAATGAGAGCTTGCCCTTCCATCATCCAATTTAGACGTCCATGTCTGGAGTTGAGCTTATGCCTGCAAGGCCATCCAAGTTGACGGTCTTGAACGATTTCCTGGTTGGATCCGCACGAAGTCCTAAGGCTTTGGCCACTTCGGTCGACATGAACATGTTCGAAGCGCTTGTGTCAACCAAGCCATATAAGGCTCAGCCACATACCTTGATCTCCATGAAAAACATGGCCGTGTTTGGTGTGGCCTCCTTATTTTTGGGCGGCGAGGCTTGGACGGCATTAAGATACTTCATGGTTCCAAGTCGAAGTTGCTTCTTCTCTTCTTTGGGCTCCTCCTCCTTCTCTTCTATGGTGAGGAGAGCATTGATCTTGCCCTCCTTCGAGCACTTTTGGATCCAATGCGGACCTTTGCAAATGAAGCAAGGAGATGCTAGGGGTTAGTCGAACTTACTCAAGGTGAAGTTCGCTTGGGGTCGACCCCTTTGGAAGGAGGACGCTTAGATGTTCCTTCTCCCCATGACTTGACTCGACCACCTTGGTCTTTGGGCCCACAGGGAGTGTCTCAACCTTTGTCTTCAGAGGATCAATCCGACCTCTAATCCCTTGCTCGGTTCTTTGATGGGTCGACTTTGGTGAGGTCGACAAGGGACTCGGCCACGCTTAGCACCCTTGTGAGACTCTTCACATCCCAACCCTTGAGTTCAAGTTGTACCCATAGCTTGAGTCCATCCATTAACGCTCCGAGAGCATCCTCCTCTCCGAGGTTATGGATTTGGAGTTTGAGCTCAATGAATTCCTTCACATACTCTCAGATCCTCCCTCTTTGTTCGAGGCGATCGAGCTTGTTACGGGCTTTTTGTTGAGCAAACTCGGGGAAGAAGTAGTCTTGAAACTCCTTCATGAAGTCTTCCCATCTGTTGACGGGATTGGTGCCACACTTGGTCTCATCACACCTATTATGTCACCAAAGCATTGTGATATCGGTTAGGAACATCGAAGCAGTTCTTATCTTGATCGACTCATCTTGGATGTTGATGGCGCCAAAGTATTGTTCCATTGTGACATCCCGAATTTCTGATTCTGTTTAGAAATTTAATGAGTTGGGCTATTCATCGACATGCCTAGTCTTATTCCTTGAGCTAATCACTCACGGGATAACTAGTCTATCTAATGAAGTCGTTAAGGGATTTTAACGCAATAGACTTGAGAATTCGACCAAAAATCAACTGCTCGACCGTGCTAATCTGCAAGGGTTAATATGGCATTGTCAAAATTGATCAGAGGTAGGAGATAGGTCAGTTTAACTGAGACATGTGATTAAAGAGTGGGTGATTCCACCTAATTGCAAAATTCCCGTCGAATGGCACTAAACTGATTTTTTTGTCATTTCGTACCTCGTGCCCATATTTGAAACCTCGAGATTTTCACGACAACCGAAAGTCACCAATAAGTCAAAGATGCACAATGTGGATTGAAAATAAGCGACCACTGGTTAATTGCACCAAAAATTCCTAAAAGCTACCTAGTAGGTTAGGTAACACTAAAATCGTGCCTAGTTGAAATTAACCGCAAAAGTTTTGTCAGTCACGATTCATTTTAGGAATGTCGACTCATCCTCCGAAGATTTTTCTGCAAACCGGAGATTTCAGCAAAAAATCAAAGGTTATTTTGGACCGAGAAAATTAGAGGGCGTTTTTGGTTGCATTGTTGGCTGTCAAGTTAGTTCAATTGACAAGGAAGAATCATGAGATGGACGATGGCACCTTGGCTGAATTTTTTAGGCATCTATTTGAGCTTAATTGGAGAAGATTTGAGATCAAATTGGGTGGAAATTACACAAAATTCGTAGGTCCTTGGGGAGTGCAACATTTGGACCCTTGGATGGCTTGCTAAGGAAGCTTGAAGGCTGCAATTTGGCTGAGGAGGATAGCCATGCATGGTGGGGCATAGAACTCAAGCACATGGGATATTTTGTGGCCCCCTCAAGCTTCAGCTGGCTTCTTATTCTTCATTAGACTACTTTCCCCATTGTTGAAGCCATTTAGGAGCTCAAAAACTAGAGAGAGATCAACCTTGCAACTGTCGACCAGCCGAACTGCCACCCGAAGCTACAGGACCCGTCGCGAGTCCACATGCCGCCGGTGAGCCATTCGCCTGCCCCTGCTCACATACCGCTCGTTCCGCGGTCCCACACCATCATCCGCGTGCCTTGGTCGCCGTCGAGATCGCCTAGCTGCCATCCCTCGCTGTCCAACCACTTTCGACAACCACCGTAGCCTACAGCAGCCGTCCGCCACCCGTGTGACCATTCCAGCCCAGCCAGCCAACTCGACCAGCCTTCTCAACCTAAGAAGCATAAGCCAAACCTCAATTGTGGGCTAAGGTCTTCAAGGCCCGTTTTAAAGCCTGTATGGACCTCCGTTGGTGTCACCGCAAGCTCAAGTGTCGCTCGCCTTCTCGTCCCCACCATCATGGACTCACCGGCCCGCTAAACTAGTGAGTTTACTTGATAAACTCTGCTTAAGGAGTTAATGACGCTTAGTAGATAATTAGTCTAGGCTAATTAGAGATTATGTGGTTAGTTACTTTAGATTAGTGATTAAATCACTTAATTATGCATATTAGGTGGTTAGAATAGATTGATTAGGGGCTAACGAGGTTGAGCTATTTATCTAGATAGGTTCGAAAATTTTCTAGGCCCATTTAGGTGGTTAGATCAGCGTTTCCGACCTAAGTTAGTATTTATTGTATTTAAATTGCATTATTTAATTATATTTGCTATTTATTTAATTATTTTATATTTTTCGAAAATTATACCGAGATAGCCGGTGATCAGAATTTTGTGCTAATTGCGGTGGTGTGCTTAGTTTATGCAATTAAGTGTTAAATTGTGTAAATTGAGTGATGATTGAAATTTAGGTTATTTATTCCAAAATTGTGAAATTTTGATAATTAATTAGAAATTACCGAATGTCAGGTTTTGACACCAAAAATATTTTTATATACTATATCAAATAATGGGATTTTAAAAGGAATAATATCAATTTTTAAAGTTCAATCGACCGTATACCCACACACGATTGTTTTCATCGGGTGTTTTTAATACGAACAAAATAGGCCAGGCACATTATCTTAATTAAGGCTTGTGAGTGTAAAGCACAATGTCCTAGGCCGGAATTGATTAATCGTGTGATGGTTAAGAGAACCCATCCCCGATGTGCGTCAAGTGGACGTTGCCCCTATATGGGATGCCCTAGTAATGGATGCCGGATCACGATAAAGGCCGGACCAATGCTCCTTCAGGAATGCCATCACCGATGTGTGTTGGGTGGACGTTGCCGCGCTCAAGGGATGAGGCGAAGCCTAGCTACGTCAGAGGACCGATGTGCATCAGGTAAAACTGCTTGTGTAGGTAGTAATCAATTGGAACATGTGATTGGTTGAAATAGATACGCCGGATTATGAGACAAAATTGCATGGTACAGAATAAGACGTGTCATAAAAATTTAGACCTATAATCAAGACCCATGTAATTGATTGAAAGGTGATTGATTGAGACATTTCAATTGATGTGTGAAATTGCTATATGTATCTGTGATATGAACTGTGCTGACATGCGGGGAGGATATGAGACGAGGTGAGTCTCTATAATTGTGTGGTTGTGTGATTAGGCCGCTTGATAGCATATTTCCTTCCTAGTCGAGTTTAGGGGGTGAACTTGCTGACACATTGTCTCACCTCGTCATGGGCTCATTCTTTTCAGGTCCTTAGATGGCGGCCCCTCCGGTACGTTATGGTCAGCCTAGGAGGGCTACTAAGCTGGGTATTGACTTTCCTATTCCCAGAGGTCACTAGGTCTACAAGCTCATAGTGACCACCGTCTGGGTCGATGAGGGCCTACCTCAGAGAATACTTCATCGATTTAGGGTGTGGTTTCGCCGCAAGCTCAATGGATACAAAGTTGGTCCCCTTCAAGGTTTTGAGATCCCCGCCATGGTAGTTGACGCCGCTCCAGGTGAGGGTGCAATTGACCCCCCTGATGGTGCTATGGAGGAACCAAAATCCTCGGAGACCTTGGAGATTTCAAATGGGGATTCGTGTGCCTAGATGGCTTGTTAGATCTTCTCTTTTGAGTAGGTTTTTGGTTATAGACTAGCTTTGTATATAAACCAATGTGTTTATAAAAGTGTTTGTTTATGAAATTATTGTCCTGCTTTTCTATCCCATGCTATTTGCTGTCAGGGGATTTGTTTATTCACTTCCACTTGTGCATTAAAATGAAAAGGGTCGGCGACACATCCTGGGACGTCGCAATTTCATCGACCATCGAGGGATGTGCGCGCACTCAAGGTTCGGGGCGTAACATCCATACTCCACACAAATTTTTCCACCTCCTTGGTGGATCGGTTGCCTCTAAACTCTTTTGGTTTCAGCACCTCTAGCTTAGGCACCGCTTGCATAGGCATCAACCCATTTGCGATGCTTGACTTGCATAGCGCAAGCTCGGTCTTGAGCTCTTAGATCTCCGCCTTCATGGCTTTGACCTCATCTCTTCGGGAATTCTCTTCCTCAATAACTTGGACTCTATCCCTCAATAAATCAATTGATGCTTCAAGGGCTTCATCCTTGTTGTGCAACGGAGCCGTGGCTTGGTTGATGCTATTCGTGAAGTCTTCACGGAGTGAGACCTCAACTTCCATGATGTGGTCTCTAATATCATCAAGCCCTTCCATGAACTTGGCCATAGCGCTCCTCACCTTCATGAGCTTCTCATCGAGTGCGGACATGGCATCCATCGAGGCTTACCTTCTTTTGGTTTGGTCGTGGGTCTCCTTGACTTGGACAGCCTCTCCATCCATGACAGCATCTTAGCTCGACTTTCTCTTGAACAGTTGATGCTCCTTAATCTCTTGAAACAAATCTCCCTTCTTGCTCTAATACCACTTGTCACGAGCCGATCATTTGGGATGATGACTGTGTAGTGACTTAGGCTCTTTTGGATCGCTTGAATCGTCGGGCGCCTAAGCCAAGCCTTGCTCGGATCGATCACTCAATCGCTCGCTCACCTGAATCGTAGAGAGAGAGTTTCTAGAGAGAAAAGCTCTAAGAGAATGGAACCTTGATTTAGAAATTGTTGGATCGATACAAATGAGGGGGAGGGCACCCCTTCTTATATTTGAGGCTCTCATATTACAACCATTGATCGAGATTACATCCGACGAATCATATCGTATCTTCTAACCTACCAACTACTATCATTTATGCTAGGAGAGCTCCAGATCCAGGCACGATTACCATCTTGCCCGTCCTTGGAACATTTTGAAAGCTCTTGCGGGAACCTCAAGTGATCTTAGGAGGTCTTCTTCGATCATGAATGGTCCCTTGGTTGCGAGAACCTTGTGACCGTAACACATATGTCGGGACAAACGTTGGAAAAAAAAAGGGCAAGGAGTCGTGTCGAAAAAATTGTTTCAATGAATCTTAAGCCAAAGTTCGTTTACCGTATTATGGATGTTATGAACTGAGAGAATGTTGGATGGATGGGCTGTGAATTAAGTTGGATGGACGGGAATTTCTGACTCTGGTTCATACTTTGAAATTGGAAGTCATTGTAGCGTCAGAACTCAATGTCAATGTGGCCTGGCCTATATAGTATAAGATATCATGAACTTAAAATTCACACTATTTTGGAGTTTAATGGCAGAGTGTAATTAATGATTTTCAAATGGTTATCCCATATTTGTCTATTGTTTGTGTAATTTTGAGGATCTTACAATCCACGATCCTATCCTCCGGACACCTTCATCAACCCTAAGTAGGATGTCAATCCTAATAGCCTTACTCCTTTCGGTGAAAAATCGTTATTAAAAAGTTGGGGGGAAAATATCAAAAAAGCCATAAACTTACTGCATTGGTACTAATTCAGTCACAAATATTTTAATTAGATTAATTTAGTCATAAACATTTTCATATTGATATTAATTGAATCCATTCGGCCAATTTAGGCTGGAAATTATTGACATGAATGTCAGCGGTCCTATGTAACTTGACCAACATTGACGTGAACAAATTTTATAATATTTTAATATTTTTTTCAGAATTTTTTTTCTTTTTTTCTTTTTCTTTTCTTTCTTTCTTTCTTTTTTTCTTTTTCCTTACCCCTTTTGCTAGCGCCAGCAAGGTTGCTGGTAGACCATCACTGGCCACAAGTTGGTCATGCCACGGTGACTTCGCCGGCGCTGGCCAAAGGATAAGAAAAAAGAAAAAAAAATGAAAGAA
Source organism: Eucalyptus grandis (assembly GCF_016545825.1). Lineage (NCBI taxonomy): Eukaryota > Viridiplantae > Streptophyta > Magnoliopsida > Myrtales > Myrtaceae > Eucalyptus > Eucalyptus grandis. The sequence continues at coordinate 8,106,249 of NC_052620.1, forward strand.
AAGAAGAGAGAAAAATAATAAAAAATTTCTGAAAAAAATAGTAAAAATTATAAAATTTGTCCACGTCAATGTGGGTCATGCTACGTAGAATTGCCAGCGTCTACGTCAATAATTTCCTATCTGAATTGTCCTTATGGACTCAATTAGTACAAATGTGAAAATGTTTAGGACTAAATTGATCGAATTAAAATATTTAGAACTGAATTGATATCAATGCAATAGGTTTAGGACTTTTTTGATACTTTTCACAAAAGCCGAGAGGTGCTAGACGATGTTGAGAGGAGGAAATTGGCCTACTCCAAAGACAAACAGAGGAGTCCACAAAGAAAAAAACAGAGAAGAGGTTTGATTTGGGAGCACAGGAATTCTGATGTTTGAGCTTCATTTGCTTGTCTTTATGTCGATAGGTATCTGATTGTGCAAAACTACGTTAAAATTTCACAAATTGGCCTCAGTGTGTTAAATTTGTAGGATCTTATGATCCTTTATCCATTCCTCGAAGACCTCACAATTATCCTTCCTAGGACTGCGAACTACAATTCTGCCAATGCTGTTTCAAATTACTGCGATTATCAGATTAATTGAAACGAAGTTAATATTAAGATTATGCTTTAGAGATTATAGAAATATTTATTATCAGTTGTGCTATCCGTACACTTGTATCCAGATTTTGGAAACACGCCTTCAGAACTGTTGTTCGTGATTTGGAGACTTTCAAAAGTCGAATACTATGACAAGTTCCCATGTTTGGCACCCATTGGAGTAGTTGTTCTCTGTAATAAAGATGTGCTGTTTGAATGATTGCTAGTGTGAAATTTTGCAAGCAGTCCGATTTATAGGGTTGATAATGATAAGATAATTCTTATGGACTTCACACAAATGAGTACTTTGTCATTAACATTGTTGGAGAAAACTTCCTTATTGTTTTGAAGTTGACAAAACGTTTCCATCAGTCTAGTCTGAAAACTTCTAGACTCAAGTGTTAAAGTCTGACGAACTCTAGACTCTGTCATCAAAATCTGAAGACTGCAAGATTCAAGACTCAAGACTCAAAGTCTACTCTCACTGACAGTTTCCAGACCAACGAACAGAAGACTTATCCATATGCAAGTTTATCTTTAAGGATTCAGTTCGAATGATTTGTAGAAGATCTTACAGCCAGAGATAGCACCTCCTGATCAATTATTCTTATTGGAATCAATTTGGATAATTAGATCTGTTGAAAAGCGAAGTATACTTGGAAGGTTCTACTTATGGAAATCTAGATCCTGATTGTATGGGCGAGCAGGTGTGGGCTATCATCACATTCCTTAAATGACTCGAGATCTCCTTGATTGATTCTGTCCAACGGATAGATTGAAAGAACTCTTTTGGAAAGTGCCAACGGTTGAAAAGGCATGGAGGAGCATATAAGGAGGACACTCAAGTTATTCAAGTGTATGCGTGAAAGAAGAATTCTAAAGTTTGAAGCTTTCTAGTTCTTGCTGTTTCAATCGTAGAGCTTTATTTGTACTCAAAAGACAGAGCAAACACTTGTGAGACTTTGAAGAAGTGTGGTAGAGTATCTACACTGTAAAGTCAAGGACGTAAGGCTGTAACATCTTTTTTTATCCTTAGTGAAATCCAACCAGTGAGCTGTCAATGCGGGAGAGTGGACATAGGCTTGATCTAAACTGAACCACTATAAACATTGTGTTTCTATTATCTTTCCCTTAAACTCCTTATTTTAATTTATAGTTTTTATTTAACTGTTTACTACTATTCATATTGCTAGCAAATTATTTTGAAGTTTTGCAAAAACTTCTTTATCACCTATCCACCCCCCTCTAGGTGATCTTACTAGCCCTTTCAAACATTTATTTGTTGTTTTCACCAAACACCATAAGGGATAGGACATCTCAATGAATTGTCTCATATCTTGTGATTGATGAGATGAGATAGGGTATTCGAGATTTCCTTAGGTTCCTTGTCCTATCATAAAATTTCTGAAATGTGGGTGACTAAAGGATTGGGAATCCACTAATTTAGATAGATCTTTTATCTGTCATGTACTCTTTAATAAAATAATAAGAGGATCGCCTATTCCATTCTTGACTAGGTTTTATTGTTCTTTTGTATTGAAATCATCATTCATCTTCTTGTTATCCCATCATTCTTAAAGATTCCGAATTCTATTCTTTCTGCGCTCTGTCATATCTGCTTGAGATAGAAGAAGAAGAGGAAGAAAAACTAAGCCCCCCATATGCGAAGCAACAAGCTCTTCTATGTCAAGAGTGCGAAAGAACCCATCAAAATACCAAAGCCTTGCATGATCTTTCTGCTCAGGTAACCTTCCATGTGTAAAGACTCAAAAACAACGTACTAGCTGCATTGGCAAGAGAAACCAGACTCAGTTCTTCCTCTCTCTCTCTCTCTCTCTCTCTCTCTCTCTCTCTCTCTCTCTCTCTCTCTCTCTCTCTCTACACTGCACATGCGTGCATCCCTAGATTCTGGCTTTGTTGCTGTCTTGTGAGTATGATTATTTAGGCATACATTTCTGTCGGTAATTGCCCTGCTTTATCTGAATGAATTCTCTTCCTCAGAAGATTAACTTAAGCCAGAGCTTACTTCTGTTTTCATGTTTTCCCTGTAAAACATATTTCATTTTTTTTTTTTTTGGTTTTATATATTCATAAATATTTGAAATTCATGATGGACATAAACTATAATTTTCTCTAGGAAGTGAAAAGGGTCACTGAATCTGCTCACAGAACAAGAGCTAAATTAAGTGTGTCTTTATTTTAAGTTGCCTTTTCACCTCCAAAACCTCCGTCGTGCAGCTGCTAATAGGAGAACAAACCTTTTGTTCCTTCGAAGTGGACTGTTGAAAAGGGGCAGAAATCAGTCTTGATATGAGGAAAGGTGGGACATCAGAATCTTGACCTTAGAGTGGATTACATATACGATCCTATCCTTTTCGGGTGTGGCGCCATTCTCTTGGCTGGGGTGTACAACATGAGGTCAGCTAGGGTCTTTCTGAAGGCATTTCAGATTTATCTTTAAAATATGATTTTGCTACCAGGGTTTAGAGATTTCACTGTCAGTGTTTACTCTACGTGTGATGATGTGATCTGATTCTCATCTTTATTTCTCCTTAAATAGATAATCAAGCCATCTGATGATAAAAGAGGCATTCTTGAAGGGTGAGATCAGCTCTTCTATCTCTATTGCATCGCCTTTGTCTCTGAATCATAGATATGTGGGTTTATATCTCGATAACCGTTGCAGCTGCTGAAAGTATTTTGGATAGAGCTTTTAACTGAGAAAATACTATCAGGAATTGCTTTTTTCTTCCCTTTTTGAACTACTAATGAGGAACATTTTCTTAAACGAGCATGATTGGACTTGTCTAACCTGCTAATGTAGGATTTGATCTTGTTAGCTAAGTTATTTTTCTTGCCGTGAGATTAGGAAGTGCAGGACTTGCCAGGTGTTGGCTTTTTGGTCACGCTTTGGATATACAGATTTAAAGAGTCCGTAAATGTCGTCTTTCTTCTGGACACGTTTTTCATTGCTTTGAAAGCAATTTTTCCATCCACTTGATCTTCGCAATCTATGCTTTTGGTTATTCTTTCCGCCTTTAGGAACCCTTTTTTAAGACCTTTTTTTCTTATGAAGATTTCGATTAGGAATCTAATTTGGGAATTATTTGAGTTTCTGATCTGTAAACTCTTCTTTTCTAATTGCTTCAGGAGAGAATTTATTTCATGGACAATCAAATGGAGCTTACACTCGACAGATGTGGTTGTTTGTGACCATGGGTGAGTTGGGTGTAATTTAATCTTGATGAAAGCTGATGTGCAGTACCTATGTTCATCTCCAATGATGAGAACCAATTTGTGCAACTGTCCAGTCCGCGGTAGAAAGCAATGATATCGTGTTTTGTGGTTGAGGATGGTTTCTGTTGCAGAATACATGAGGATACAACCCTTCGTACCGTCCTTGAGAAACATCTGAAACCCGGTCCATGAAACCATCAGCTAAAGCAATTTTGTGATGAACAGTTGGAGAAATCTTAGATTTTTTCCTTAATATCCGAAGGTAGTCTTCCCTTCTTCAGGCGTGCTCATGAACTCTAGTATTTCTTTTTGCTTGGTCATGCTATTTATCTTTCTCGTTGATGGAGGATTGCCTCAGATCTATTTGGAATTTAATTTTGAAATGACCATCCATCTTACATGCTGCCTATCAGACTTCTCAGCGGTTAAATGTTCAGCCTAGTGGGTTCATCTCTACATTTTGCCAATGCAGGGTCCCAAATCACCATTCGAGGAGTTGGATATGAGGACTCCTCTTAGGCAACTGTTGGCAAATGTTGTCATCTTAGAACATCCTGTCATAGGCGTCTTCCTTTCATCACAGAGTTGTGATTTTGAAGTTGTCGAAGATGGAAAAGCCATCACTCCCAGATCAGATTTGCGATGCTCTGTCAGAAATGATAACTTGAATGTACATGCTGTCCGCTTCAGGGAGTAGGAAATTGAAGATAATGGCTGTTTGGAATCCGCAGGTGCATGACCTAATGCACCAATTGAACTCAAGTCCAAAATCTCAATTTTTCCATCAGAGTACAAAAGCATCAAGCGGGCCCTCAGTAGGACATGTACCTTGACTAAGCGAACCACTTCCTCCTCCAATGTCCGGGTTTCAGGGATTGTTGAGGACGCGAAATTTGACTTTGATCATTGACTTATAGATGCCTAGTCAGATCTTATTTTAAAAATGACTCCGGATGATTCTCTTGATTTGGACGATGAGCTTGCTAGAAAAGGTAGAGAAGAAACAACAGGCTTACCTGGAGTGTGCCATTTAGCGTCGGTGGAGGATGAACTAGAGGAAGGCGAGATTTTTAATTATGAGCCACTCACATCTTTTCCCTCGTGTTGTTATGTTGTATATACATCACGGTTTCTTGTCTAATATCATGTGACCTTGAGATGTCTGAGATAGTGAGATTCAGGGGTCCTTTAATGCGGAGTGGTCTCTACAGAATAGTCTCCTCTTTTCCTCTTCATCGTATTTGCAGGAAGATAGAAACAAGCTTGGGAAGTTTGTGGCACAGGCCTTATTCTCTCTTTGACAGAGTAAGGCGTTCTGTAGTTGAGTTTTGAGTTCGGCTTGGACTAGAAGTAGGCAAGTGTAGTTTAATTTCACCTCTGTTTATATGTGTTCTTTGTTTATAGTTTGAACTCTGATTGTCGGCCATCCTTCGGGTCACCGTCTTCATGTTCTTTGAACATTATAGTTGTAGAAGGGATGCGAAAATAGATGTCTTTATTTTACCCAAAAAAAAACCTATTTGGCAAGCCTGGCGAGGGATGCAATACTAGTTTGGGTAAATGTAACACATGCATACCAATTCGGGACTTTTGTAACACACTAATTAGAACGAGGTATTTGTAATACGGTGTTCTAGTTTGGGTTTGTTTTTTTTTAAATGGTATTAATCCTAATTTTAATGCAACCGGTGAAATTTGAATAAATGAATTATAAGTTTTGAGATGAAAATCCCACGATGCCTCAATCAACTACGTCACCCATAGGGCATATTGAACTTTTCCTCACTAACGTAATTCCATTTATTCCTTTTTAAATGTTTGTTAATTATTCGATACGCATAAGATGTGAGTATGCAATCCCGTAATGTGAACTCTAGACCCCGACCAAAAAAAAAAAAAAACTCTAGACGTCATTAACTCAAAAAATGGTCATGTCGCCTTGGGTTAGACCACATTATAGGACAAAATAAATGGAAAAATAGACTTCCGCTGCTGAACTGGATTTACACTTACAAATTCGATTAAAAAAATTAATTTTATGTCGATAGAAATGCGTGCACTTTATTCTTACCGAGGCCGATCACTCAGAGCGCACATGAAAAATTTCTAAACATAAATTAATTTCTTAATTTCTATTCCATGGACAAGTTTTTGAATAGAGAAACGCGTTTGAAAACAATTCAAAATTTCTATTTCTGAAATAAAAATTCGTTTAATAATAGAATAAATTTCTATTTCTAGGAGCGGCAACGATCGGCGTTTGGCGGCTGGAGTCCAACATTCGACAACCGGCGTTTGGCATCAGTGACCAGCGGCGGGCGGCTGAATTCGAAGTTTGACGTTTAGCGTCCAGCGCCAAGTCCGATAACCGGCGGCGGGGCCAAAGTCCGAAGTCCAACGACCAGCAACCGATGTCCAACATTCGAAGTTCAACGTCCGACGTCCGACGTCCAGAAGTTCGACGACAGGAAGCCGACGGCAGTGCTAGTGGCCGGAGTCCCGCAACAAGTGGCGAGCGGCGACATTCAATGGCTTGTGGCGAGCGGCGGACAATTGCCAGCGAACATCTGGTGGTTGGTGATGAGCCTCCAGTATCCAATGATTGGTGATGAGTAACCAACGACCGATAGGCGTCCGGCATCCGACGACCGACGGTTGGCGACGAGCGGCCAGAGTGCGATGGCCAATGGGCGACGTCCAGTGGCTAGCAATCAGTGGCTGGTGGTTGGGGCCGATGGTGGGCGGTCGACAATCAGCGGTGAGTGTCCGGCATCCCATGGGCGGCAAGTGGGCGACAGGCGGTGACAAAAGTGAACGTTGAGAAAAATTTTGATTTCTCATTTATGTTCTAGAAATAGAAAAGCTAAAAAATTTAACTTCTGATTTATGCTCTAAATCTATTTCTTGAATAGAAATCTGTTCCAGAAATTAAAAAAAAAAAATGAAATTGCATTACCAAACGGATTTCTATTTCAAACATGTTAGGAGAGAACAGAAAAACAAAAAATAGAGAAACAGAAACTTTGTCATGCGTGCCCTCAGCTTTCTTTGTTTGGCACCCCTCGAATAGCCCCCGATCCATTGGGGTCGCCACAGATACCTTCCACTCATCCTAAAGGTCCATTACTCTAATACCATAGAACTTTGACAAGTCCATAGATCCTGGGGGTTTATGTTGTTTCTATAGGTCCCTGCACAGTTCATATAGCGGAAGCATATCCAGTATCTCCCTATTCCATATTCAGAAATAATGCACACCAACTAAAACTTTTATAAGATAAAGCCTAACACTTTTATTTACATAAACTTGAGGGACATCTTTGGTCGGTACATCAAAATGCCAAGATTTTTCTAAACTCGGCTATTTTCAAAAGGGTACACGACTCTTTAACAACCATGTACATAGGCCTATTAGTCAGTGTCAGCGGTCCAAAAATGCTTCATCTGCTGACCATCACTCTCGGTCACACCCAGTCCGGTCCATCAGCTGGGGGCGGTGGCAATGGCCCCAGCATACTCCCATCACAACGGACGAACACAGTCAGAAACTCCTGAATCACTGGGCCGGCAAGAGAACCAATATCATACAAAACCAGTACTCGCACTCGAATAAAGACCAACCCTCGTATCTTAGGATGATGGTGCTCCGTACACTCACACTCAATGTCGACTGGTAGGCCATAGAATGTGCCGGGGGTGACTGGTAGCAGAGGCATATCTTCTAGTCTGAAATGTTAGTCCCCCAAACAGGATGAGTATAACCACTCAGCAGTAAAAGATTCATTAAGCTATATCGTGCAGTACCATCAATATCTAGATTCATGCAAGATAGACAAAACATGAAATCAAAGGAATGAGTATGCATTAAAATCATAAAATTCTTTAATGCAATAGCAAATGCAATTTTAAAGGATCAAGATCCATCACGTCCAGTCGCACAAGTCTCGATCATAGGACCAAACTGTTATGACACGTCCCATTCCATGCCATACAATTTAGTCCCATAACCAGACCACACACACACTTAATAGAACCATCAGTTTTTAACATTCAAAAGGTTTCATCCCCCAAAGGACCAATGTTTGCGTCCTTCTAGGATTTCGCACCCAATCCTGGCATAGCGAAAGCCTCCGGTTTTCAATCACTGGGCATCTGGAGTGTGTTACGTCATACCTCCAAGCATATCGCACCCCACCTGGCATCACAAGGAACCTCCGGGGCGTGCCATGCAAATGGTTACCCCGACCCTCCGGATTTATGTACTGACAAGCATACAACCGGGCATCCCGCTGCTCCCAGGGAAAACCTTTGGGGCACTATAGACCCTAGGCATCCAAAGGACATCAATTCACTCGAGCCTTCGGGCCTCCCTGTTAGGGAAATCCCTTATGATGTTTTGAAGATGATAAAATAAATCAAAGGCTACTAACATGTTTAATGGTTAAGGAAAAGACCATGCAGATGATAGAACATGTAAAGGATATTGTCAAAGTCAGAAGACTGCCAGAAGACTGAACGAAACACATGTCTAAAGTATATTTTGAAGATTTCCAGACTTCTGTGTCAAAGTCTGAAGACTGCCAGACTTTAGTGTCAAAATCTGTTCTATATCAGAAGTCTGCTCACTCTGACAAATTCCAGATTGAACGTGAAGAAAGAACCAGAAGACAAACTCTATGTTGAAGCAGAATATGTTCAGACTCAGATTGTAAAGTCTATCGCACTCAGACTCAGATTATAAAGTCTATTGCTCTCAGACTTTACATCCAGAACGAGACAGATCGTAACTCAAGCACAATTATACAATGGCTAGTGATTTGGTTTGGATTCCACATCAAGATTGATTTGATTGATTCAATCTAATTGATTGACGATTGGATATTGAAGACAAGAACTTTTTATACGAAGAAGCTTTACTTATGAAAACCAAGATTTCGTTTGTATGGGCGATCGGAATCAATTTGGGATTCTACCTTTGTCACTCAACGGCTACCAAATCTTCTAGATACAGAGCTGTCCAATGGGTATATTGGAAGACGATTCTCTGGGATGATGTCCAACGGCTAGTTTGGAAGTGGAGGAGTATTTAAGGAGATGAAGGACCGATGAGCAAGTAAGAGATAGAGCGTAGAATTTATAATTCCAAAGTCTAAGCGACCTTCGATCATACACTTGTCTTTGGAGAACTTAAACGTTTGTGATCTTGAGAGAAATATCAAAAGAGTGACTTAGTGAGATAGTATGATCTACTACTAAGTGTTTGCACTCAAAGTTGTAATCTCTTGTTGATTGCATAGTGGAATCCAGCCAAGAAGGCTGTTAGTGTGGGAGAGTGGATGTAGACTTGGATTAAGCCGAACCACGATAAATCTTGTGTTCTTATTCTCTTCCCTAACTCCTTTGTTTTATTTGAAGTTTATTTTATTCCTCATATATTTGCTAAGATTTATTTTAAACACCTATTCACCCCCCTCTAGGTGTTCGTACTAGCTTTCACACTCCCGACTCCCGGGGCACCATTGACCCGAGGGTCCAACGGCAACATTAACATCTTAATTTTCCAAAAACATGTTCAATGCTATGACATTGGTAATCACATGAGTTTCATTGAAAATCTTCGGTGTTGAATGATATGCCGAACGCCAAAAACCATCATGTCCAATAACAACTCAAGATGCATTCACCTTTTGAAACAAGTTGGGCAAATTCGAAGTAAAACAGCTAAAAAAATCAGAATGCACGGTTTTAATAAAAATTCCGGAATAACCCCTAAATGAACTCAAAAAATTCTAAAATTTTGGTATGTTATATATAAAAGCTAAAGAAAGAAATTTCGTGGAGGACGCTAAGTTAGATCTGTTCTGTACAAAGAATAATAAATCACGCAACTCGGGTTTAGATTTCCTATATCATCGAATTTACACACTAGCGAAAACACCGTTCATTAACAGAAACTTATGCCCCTATATGGATTTCGAAAATCTGAGCCAAATTATATGTTATAGTTTAAACCATCCTTTGCGACACACATGAAGAAGTCGGGACGAAAATCGCACTAAGATTATCCCTAGAAAATCTACAAAACTGCTGAGTTTCACTAGATCAAATGCGAACACCACGGACCCAATAGGATCCCGCATCTATACCGTAGCTATTTCATTTCAAAATTTCACCATGAGTAGATCTTTCAATCCCTACTTCAGCAACACCGAAACACCATAGAAATAATTCTGCTCTTCCTCAATCTCATGGTTCTAATTCATCTCAATCATCCAAAAACTCAACATGCAGCTTCCATTTCAGCATTTCCTCAAGTCTACTTGTACTTCACCAGATAATCACAGCATGCACAACATAGATTAATGAACTTCTACTTGCCTCACTCCTAAGCTTGATCGGCAAACAAAATAGGAAGCTCGGCACCTCGTGCGCGACTCAACAGCGGCGTCGACGGGCGGCGGTTCGCATGCACGGCTGAGGACGATCCTTCTCTCCTCTTCTCCTCTCGCTGTTCACCCTCTCGCTCGGTATCTCACTCTCTCGCTCACTTGTTTGATAAGTCTCTCTCTCGACTAATCCGCCCCTTTTTCCTCGAATCATTTCACTAACTAATCATTTGCATGTTGATCTTTGGGGGCTGCAGCATTAGTGGACAAGTGGAGGGAGTGTGGAAATTTCTTCTCGCCACTTGGAGGCACGATCGGAGGCAACTGCATGAGGAAGCAACGTGGCCGTTGCTGGTCTTCTTTCGGTCAAGGATTTCAGAACTCATTGACCCCATTTCGACGACAATTATGGGAAGCTTGGGTTAATTGAGTCAGCAAATTATTTTTATGTTTATTTTCTTTGGGGCCGTATGGTCCCTAAATACACGGCCTCAAATTTTCCAAAGATTGGTCCTTGAATTTCCATACATGTATAGAGCATTCTCAGTTTCATTGGTGATAGCATGTAGGGATGGGACTATGACTTACTCGACGATTGAATCACTTCTAACCGTGACCCATCGGTCCGATGGCGGTAACAAGATAATGTTCGTATGTAATTCCAATGATATTGTCTAATGATAATTCCATCACTTAGTTATGGACCGTCGTATATTCGAAAATCGACTAAATTCTCGGATGCCACACTTTGAATAATTCCTTTTTTTTATAATTTTTCTCTTTATTTCTTTTTGTTTTTACTATGATGGAGTCACTGGTCCTTGTTCCTTCGCATAATTAAGTGACAATCTTCTTGCATATCTTGGACTTTTAAAAAGAGAAGGTTTTTAAGCATCTTGCTAATTCACTCTAATTCTAAATTGAGGTGATTACACTACGGGAAATAATGGGATTCAAGTTTGACTCGCGCTTGCCTCCAAATGAGCAAGAAGGCAATTCCTTTCCATTCTATGCTCGGTCACATTAGTAAATGCGATGGATTTCATCAGACTAAACGACTTGCGCGCGTGCAAACACACACACACACACACACATATATATATATATATATATGTGTGTGTGTGTGTATGTAATATACATATATATATGTGTATGTAATATGGATGTACCACACTCATTTGGTACTTTCTCCAGCAGAAGGCGAAGGGTACAATTTGTATAATTTTGGGCTTGTGGAGAAAGAGGTATGTTGTGGGTGCATATGTATTAATATTAGTTAATTCATCTCATTCCTGATATTTCGTTCACTTAGCCATAATAATATCTTTACATTAAAAGGTAATAAAGTTTCTTCATGACTTTACATGTCAAAATTTAAAACAAAAACCCTATTTTTCCTTTCTCATGTTTACGTATGCAATCACCCGAACAAAGTTGACTCTTCCCGGTGTGGCACAATAATAACTTTTTAACTAAGGCTCGCGCTTTTATCATCTCATTTTTTATTTATTTATAGCAGATACCCCCTACCACCTTGCATTAATCACATTATCCCTTGTGGGGTCTCAGTATGCTGTTGAAACTTTTTTTTTTTTTATTACAGTTCTACCTTACATAATGAAAAACCGCTGCGGCACAATAATTTTTTAATTAAGGCTCGCGCTTTTATCATCTCATTTTTTATTTATTTATAGCAGATACCCCTACCACCTTGCATTAATCACATTTATTATTATTATTATTATTATTTAGTTTGGTTCCTTCACTTTCAGTTTTTCTTTTCTGTTTGGCACAAAACCGCTGTCCTTCTTTTCCCCCAAAAAAAAAAAAATTATTTGATGGATAGGCGACTAGTTATTATGCTAATGAGTTGTATGTTTCTTTCTTTTCACTGGAAAATCATTATTCTAAATATAACCTTAACACAAGTAAGAGTGAAAAGAATCATCTACTAGTTTTAATGAATGCATACGGTATAATTATAACTCTAATAAATGCCATTACTACACAATTTAATTCGGTAAATTTCATTGTGCAATTTTTATTTATTTTCCTTGCTATCACTACACAATTTTTTAAAAAGATATTTAAAAAAAATTAACAATATGACAAAATTAACTAGATAAAAAAAAAAAAAAAAAAAAAAAGCCATCATTATTATGCAATTCAAAAGAAAAAGCTCCAGGAAAATATAATTCGGAGGAATATTATCATTATCCTAATTACGCAAAATAAAACTGGAATACGAAATAAAACTGGAATATTATCATTATGCAATTTTCTTGTAAATAACTAGAATCGAATATGAAAAATTCATGATCACGAGGAAAACTAGAGGAAATAAAGCAAACGATGTGCAAATAAAACTAACTTTTCTTTAGTCTTGTTGACACCAATAAATGACCCAACTTTTTGGTCAATATCGACCAGTATCAGACTTAATTGATAAGAGAAGTCAACAATGAATAGAACAATCAACAACTTGAAGAGAATCGACAACTCACTAACAAAGTCATCCATAACATTAATTATTGACGAAAAAATTTACCAAGACTTGAGAAGTTGATTGGGCAAAGTTATTGACAGCGAACAATTGACGAGAAGACATAATTGCTCAATAGTTTTTTTTTTTTTTTTTTTGTTATCGCTAATGTAGGGATTTTATAACTTCTCGTGGATAAGTGTTTAAGATGATAAGAGTTAGTGGCGAAACTTCTTGTAACCACTTATTTCTCTATTTGAATTCCAAAGTTGTAACCAATGTATATAACCATCAATTGTGGATTATAAATAGCTACATCCTATTATTATTAAACCTCTCAAAATTTATTTTTATCTTTACTTTTCGCAATTTATCTTTTTGCAATTCGAATATTTTTCAATTCCTATATTTTAGTGGTAATTTCAGATATCTCTTTGTTGATTAAATTCTGATGTATATCTTAGCTATAGTATTCAGATCTTCGTCGTCGATTAAATCTCGACATTGTATTTTTTATCATTAAAATTTGTCATCAATTAAATTCCAGCAAAATGTTTTTAGGTCTTCATCATTGAATAAATTCCGACGAAGCATATATATTCCTTATGATTCATTGAGACTCCAGTCTAGAATCGTCACAAAGCATGCCTCTTCTTGATAATGATCGAAGAGTGAATTTTGGTGAAAGGTTTTTCGTCGATGACTATCTTTGGCAAAACATCATTTTGTCACACCACATGAGACTACTTGGGGTTTGATTTGAGGGAATTCAAAGCAGTTAACAAGGAATCATTCAAAGCCTGAAAATGCCACGAGTAATGATCCCAATGGTAGTGACAGGGTTGTGCACTCCCCACCTTCAGGCATTAATCGAATGGTAGAAAAATGCCAATGGAAGGGGCTAGAGCTTTCCCAATGTCTCACCGAAGATCATTCCAGAGAAGTTGCACCAAATTCTGATATGTTGGCCACTATGAAGAGATTGTTAGAAGAGCAATCATTCAACAAAAAACATGAGTAAGTTGTTAGAAATCACTTTTATAAAAAGAAAAAAGAAAAATATTCGGCTAAATATAATTTTTTTTTTTAAAACCGTTACTGTAGTCGAACCCGTGAGAGAGTGAGTACGTCCAAGCTTTTAGAGGGCGTGGAGGCGTGAATCGCCGTCGCCAAAGCTCGCTGAGGCTGATACAAACAGAAGATACGGGAGAGACCGTCTGATTGCCCGTTGTCCTTGTCGCTGCATCGAAGCTCTTGAGGCCCTAGAATCGTGGAGATGTGCTTGCCGGTGACTAGACACGAGAGAGAGAGAGAGAGTTGTTGCGAAATGCAGTGGATTGCACCATCACGGCGGGTTCCAACGCGCGGTGATGTTACTTGACGACGGACGAAGTAAGAGGGAGAGACGAGAGAGGTGCGGCTGTTATGAGCTATGCAGCATCAACACGGACAAGCAACACGCGACATTATACGACACAACACGCGGACACATCATTTCTCAAAAAATAGAGAATTCTGACACGGTCCAACACGTTATATATTAAATATATATTTTTATATATAAATACAAAAATAAATAAATAATAAAAAAATAGCATAGAATTAATTTATATCAAAAATATTAGGATTAATACCCTGAAAAACATTAAACCGGTACACCTGTGACAAATTTACCCCAAACTATTTTTTTTACCATGAAAATCCCCAAACCAAGACACCCGTGACAAATTTACCCTGACTGACCATAAAAAACCCTAAATTGGTATATTTACGACAAATTTACCCCAAACTAATTTATTCAACCGAAAAAAAACCATAAACTGGTAAATTTGTGACAAATATACCCTCTACTAAATTGGATTAATACCACAAAAAAATCACAAAAGATGTAAACTGTGACAAACGGAGCGTAAAATTTTAAATCGGTAGACTAGTCAACTATCACGTGTCATTTAACTTAATAATTTGACAATAAAATTTAACAAAAACTAATATAGGGTAAAATTGTCACAAGTGTACCAATTTGGAGTAAATTTGTCAAAGATATACCAGTTTAGAGTTTTTGGTAGTAAAAAAAAATAGTTTGGGGTAAATTTGTCACAAATATACCAGTTTGGGGTTTTTCAGGGTATTAACCCAAAATATTAATCCAACATTTTTTTAATAGCGTTCATTATTTTAATTTGACAGAGATTGAATGAGAAATTCAAAAATTGCAAACACAAAAGAGTAAATTTGAAGGAACATGTCATGTTTTCTTACACTTGTCAAATATTAGTGAGATTTCTTATAGTCTCAAACAGAGTTCGGAGTTCATGATATAGACTAGCTTGGAGTTCCTCGACAAAACAAGATTCAAAAAAAAAAATGAAAATCCAGAACAAGTACTCTTGAAGTACAACCAAAAGAAAAGGAAAGAACTAAATTCGCCATTGAAAATGTGAGAGATAACTCACAAGCCAATGACATAGACCAAAAGAAATAACTCGCAGGCAATGCCTGTGAAAAGCGAAAAGAAACAAAAAAAAAATCACAACTTTAAGCCTGTGGGGGCGGCGGAGTGACGTTGGCAAGAAGAGGGGCATTCCATTGTCACTCACAGGAAGGTCAAAACTTATAAGTGAGAAACTTGAGAGTGAGAATTTTCTTCTTTCCCCTTTATTTTTGTTATTTTCATTATTTTTTCATATATTTATATTTTGACCCCTCAAGTATTGAAATTTTTTAAAATTGACCCCATGCGTGTCAGAATCGCGAGTCGGAATTTCGGACTCGCGTGTTGAGAAGAGTTGACCACATGTCAAATTTCTTGATAGTTGTTGACCGCGTGTCGAAATGTGTCGGAGTGTTGAACACGACACGAAGACTTCCAGAGAGTATCGGTACTTCTTAGGTTATGAGTGGAGAGAGAGAGGTAGGCATCCGGCTCAAGACAAGGGAAAGGTCTTTTTCTTTATATTTCTCAATAAATATATAAGATTTTTTTTTCTTGGTATATTTTTGAAGCTCAAATTAAAATTTAAGCTCCATTTGTTTTGCAAAAAAACATTCGAAAAGCATTTTCCTCATTTTCCAGCAATTTGTTAGTTTAGGAAAATGCTTTCCTAGTTAAAGGAGAGTCTATGCTAAAATTCATGAAAATGATTTCCTTTTTGATAATATTGAAAATGTGAAAAACATTTTCTAAAACATAACTAGTTATTGGCGTTTGGACTTAAAACTTTTTGCTTGGACACAAAAAACCCCGGCATTGGTAAATGGTTTCCCAACATTCAGGACTAGATCTCTAACACTTAAGCCTAAGCTGCCAAAGCCCACACCCGAGTTTATAGAGGCCAGGCCCAAAGCCCTAGTGTTTGTGTCCAATACCTAGCACTCGAGCCCTAGCCAATAAAGGCAATGTTGGGGTCCTTAATGCTCGAGCTCTGGTCCCTAGCACTTAGGTTCGAGTCCATAAAGGCCGTGCATGGGTTCTCGTGCTCGAGGCTAGTGGCCAGCCACAATAATGGTCGGCAATTGGCCCAATTGAGGAATGAGCTTGCTAATTTGGCAAGACTCAAGCTTTATAGTCCTTGGGTGAGTTTGAGGCCTCATTGATCTCTGGCGAGGCTCAAACTCACCGGCCTTAGGTGAGCTCAACCTCTTTGGATCTGGTGAGGTTAGTAAGGCTCAAGCTTGCCTATAGCTAGTCATTGGCTGTCGTTGTGGCTAGCGACTAGCCAAAGAAGATGGAAAAGTAAAAAGAAAGAAAATTAATTAATTAATAAAAAAGGAAAAGGAAAAAATTTAAAATAATTAAAATTATGTTTTTAAAATTAAATTAAATTAAATTAAATTAAATTAAATATAGTAATGAATTATTAATAGAGTGCATGGAAGAAAATCAAATCAAATTTTCCATACCAAACGACAAAAATATTTTCTACTTCTTTTTAGGTTTTAGACAAACACGTAAAATATTATCATTTTCCAAAAATATTTCTTTTTTGGCAAAAAAATTTGGAAAGTATTTTTGGCAAAAAGTTAATACCACGAAAAACCCTAAATTAGTACATTTATTATAAATTTATCCAACACTAATTTTTTGACCATCAAAAAACCCAAATCGATACGCATGCAACAAATTTATTCTAAAAGGTTACAAAAATCATAAACTAGTACACTCCCCAAACTAATACATTTATAACAAATGTACCATCGGTGAAATTATATTTATACCATTAAAAATCACAAAACCGCTACAACTGTTGTAAAGGGAAAGTAGAATCTTAAGCCGTTACACTAGTTGATTGGCACATGTCACCAACTCGGTAATTTAATAGTAATGTGACAAAAAAATTAATAGTAAAATTTTACAAAAACTAACAAAGGGTAAATTTATTATAAGTATACCAATTTAGGATAAATTTGTTAAAGGCATATCAATTTGGGGTTTTTTGTGGTCAAAAAATTAATTTGGAGTAAATTCGTCACAAATGAACCAATTTGGTTTTTCTATTATTAACCCTTTGGCGAAACAAACGAAATCTCAAATTCTCCCTAATGCTCCGGCTTAGGTTTATCGGCGTTTGAAAGTTTCAGGCCAATCCAAATTTTCAAAAAAAAATTTCAATTGAAGTTGGGTCATTATTCAAAGAGGGTGTCTAATGGATTTTGTCTCAAATAAATGTATGAAATGACTAATTTATTTTCAAATAAGAGTATGAAATGAGGTCATTTGCTCAAAAAAAAATACTTAGAGTGATTTTTCACAATTAAAGACCTAAAGTGACCAATCTCAAATAAGGGCATGACCTCATTGACCGCCCAAATCTTTGACGAGCAATTTGCACATGCATCTCATGAGCTTATTGTGACAGCAAGGCGACAACATCGGGCAATTTTGTTTGAAATTTTCTACTTTGACCCAATTTGAAAAAACCTTGAAGAAGCCCCTAATTGAAGCTAGGTTCTTCGAGGGTTCTTTTAAAGGTAATTTTCCTTATAATATCATCGACGTAGCTTCTCCTTTTCAATCATATCCATCATTCTTGGCTCCATGATGTTGGAGTCAAAATAAGCACACGAGGCACATGTGTGAGTCCATTAGTAAACTCGAGCCCTTATTTGAGATTAAGTTGGTCACTTCGGATTCTTATTTTAGACAACATTCCCTTTATGACATTTTTTGAGAAAACAACTACACTCCATATCCTTATTTGAGACATTATTTATTGTGGGCCTTTTTTTTTCTTATAAGAAAGCATGTTTCAAGCCTTTGTTTGAGACTATATTGGGGCACTTCAAGAATTGACTAAGATAAGGACCACTCTGGATTTTATTTTGAGAGAACGGCTCACCTTCAAGTTTTTGTATGAAATTTTCCCATAAAATAACAGGGAAAGGCTTATATTAATTATAACTGTCTACTGAAATTTTTTTTTAAGTTTATACAACAAAAAAACTTCAAATGTTAAAACGAAAACTCTCCCGCTAGTTGTGTAACTAGTTATTTACCCTGTGTTTGCACTCTAAGAGAATCTTTTTCTGCTAGAACTGCATCTGACTTGAAGATTTGTAACTGCATTGCAGTTATTCGTTTGTATCGTTATTTGTGTAATTAATAATTCAATAATATATTTTAGAGTTGTACCAACTTAAATTTGAAGTAAATTCCCTAATATAACTATAGCCATAAAAATGTTGCAGCTGTTAGAGTAATGTACATATAACACCTACCTATCACATTACAAAAATTGTAGCTTAACATCCAATTTTTCACGTTGGCATAAATCACAAGAAGGCCAGTTCACAATATCCTTTAATTGTTTGTTCATGATCATTATAGCTATGTTATAATTGAGTTTCACTGCTATATTTTTATTTGGTAAATCAAGAAAAAAATTAACACCTAGAATGACAAATTTCTATCATGTAGAAGCCACTGTTAGATGTCCTAGTGTGAGTTCAAAAATGAATACCTAACACCTCCCCACTCTTTTATTTATGGGGTAATACTACAAAAAAAAAAAACCCAAATTAATATATTTATGATAAATTTATCTAAATTAACATTTTGACCATAAAAAAACTCTAAATTAGTACACATGCAATAAAATTACCGTCCATTAATTTCCATTAAATTTTACTATCAAATTACCTAGTTGAATGACATGTGACAGGTTTGACTGGTATACCGGTTTAGAGTTTTACTCTTCATTTGTCATTAATATTTATGATTCAATATAGTATTAATCCAATTTAAAGTAAACTAACGGAGAGTAGATTTGTCAAAAATATATCAGTTTGAGGTTTTTGTGGTCGAATAATTGATTTGGAGTAAATTTGTTACATGTGTACTAATTTAGGGTTTTTCTTGGTATTAACTATTTATCTATAGAAAAGAAAATAAAGCTAGCCACTGCACAGTAGTTGTGTTGAACACCCGTACATCTATAAACTCCAACCATGTTAGAATGGATCAAGTGATGTCCGAACCAGTCCAAACCAAATATGAAATAGCTCATTTGTTAACAAAGGTGGCAAAATGTGTCACACCCCGATCCTCGCGCACGCACACATCCTTCTACTTGGTCGATTTTATAATGCGATATCTCAGGACTAAATATCGTCGACCCTTTCATTTATTAAGCACATGCGGAAGCAGTTATAAATCCCCAGACAATAATACAATGAGATAGAAAAGTAAGGCCATATTTTTCATATTGAAATCCACAACCAAACATTTATACATGGCATAACTCAAAGTCTATTCACAAGACTATTCATAACATTCTAGTCACACTCTATATACACAACACAAGGTTCACAAAAGAGGATGGGATCTCAATCCTCATCCAGGTCGTGCTCAGGATCATTCTGATCATCTTCTGACTCTTTTTCACTAAGCTCACATCCTTCAAGCTCTTCATCTTTTACTAGGTCATCGTCCT
Source organism: Eucalyptus grandis (assembly GCF_016545825.1). NCBI lineage: Eukaryota > Viridiplantae > Streptophyta > Magnoliopsida > Myrtales > Myrtaceae > Eucalyptus > Eucalyptus grandis. Next base: position 8,125,867 of record NC_052620.1, read on the forward strand.
CTTCTGGTTCCTTCTTCACAGGCTCATCTATGGGCCTGAAATGATGTCCCACAACCGGGATGAAACTATGTCTCAGCAAATTCTACCCCACTAAGATTCCATCTGCATATTAGCACAATTCAATAGGCACCCTAGCAATCACATCACAGATCGATATCTCAATCAATCGACCTAGTCAATTTCATGTCAATCGGATCATTCACCATTCATTTACATTCAATCAATCAATTCACAACATCATATCAAGCAATGATCAATCGACCTAGTCGATTACATATCAACAAGACCACTTCCGGTCATTTCCATTATTCCAACTCAATTCCCAAATATGAATCACGGTCTTTAGGACACAACTTATTTATAGGTGGAAATCACGGCCCCACCAAGCAACTTTCTTAGATTTAGTGGCTTTACGGTCCCACCTGACCTTCTTACAATTCAATGGCTTTATGGTCCCACCCGACATTTCCAAGATTTAATGGCTTTACGGTCCCACCTGACCCTCTCAAGATCTAATGGCTTTATGGTCCCACCCAACCCTTTCAAAATCTAGTGGCTTTATGGTCCCACCCAACCCTTCCAAGATTTAATGGCTTTACGGTCCCACCCGATCCTCTCAAGATCTAGTGGCTTTATGGTCCCACCCGACTCTTTCAAGATCTGGTGGGCATGGCCCCACCCAACCCTTTCAAGATCTAGTGGCTTTATGGTCCCACTTGACTCTTTTTACAATGTCATACTCTGTCACTGAGCCACGTGCATTCTCCAGGAAGACATACCGAGTCTCCGAGCCACGTTCAATCTCTAAGACTACCTTTTCGCCAATGTGACATATCCAATCACCAAGCCACGTGTCCTTCCCAAGTGACACTCCAATTCACCGAGCCACGTGCATTCTCCAGGTGATTTACCAACTCACTTTCAATACCGACAACCAATGCCCAACGATTTCTCAATCAAATAATCAAATCAACTCAATAAGGACATTCCTAAAATTCACAATTTAAATCAATTCCATACAATTTAAAGCTCAATTAAATAAACGGACTACGCTATGACAATCAGCACGAAATTCCGGTCATTGGCTATCCCCGCCTAATTTCCGAAAAATAATTAATTAATTAATTAATTTTGAAAATTAATAACTAATACGATAAATCCAATTTAGGCCCATAATGCCTAATTGGAAGCCAAATCGGATCGGGAAAAATCCCGAGATACATTCAATAAATAGTATAAGCAGTTCTCTAGCTAAGTACGCTAACCACCTAACTAATGTGCAATGCAATTAACTAATAATCGCTAATCCATGCTAATCTAACCGCCTAATTACACTTAATTAAATCTAATCAATCCTTAAGATCATTAGTCTACTAAGCAAGGATTAGTGAGATTATTCACTTGGCAAAGTGAAGACTGGAACACCGCGATGACAACGCAACGGCGGCCGAATCCCAAAATTTCGGCGGCGTCGGCAGATGCTCAGGCCGGGCCCAAAGGCTATACAAGCCCACAGAAATTTATGGGCTTGGGCTTGGGCTTGTCTTCGTGGACTTCACAATGCTGGGCTGGGCTTCAATTGATTTGCTGGAATTGGGCCTCGCTGAACTGGGCTGAAGACTCAATTAATGGGCTGCACTTGGAGACTTGGGCTTTACTAGTTTGAAGATGGGCTGAGTAAATTGCAAACTGGGCCCAAATTCCATGGAGATCTTGGGCCCATGGACTTCAAATGGACTGGAGCTCGCTGGACTTGGGCCACGAACAAGAAAACGGAAACTGCTGGGCTTCGGCTTCGCTGGGAACGTGGACTGAATGGAGCGGCTGACCTGCGTGAAGATGCTGGCGTGCGGATGAGCTTCGCTGGGTTGCTTCAGTGATGATGGGCTACTGTTCGCGTGACTTAATGGACGAAGACGCTGAAGCCGAACGTTGACTGGAGAAGATCGAAGCTGGATTCGCTGGCTTCTTCGAGCTGGCCGAAATCCATGAGCTGAAGACACGGACAAAGAAGCAGCTTCGTCTGAGTTGCGGGTGACGTGCGGTAGATGGCAGGAGGAGTCAACGAAGGGAAGCTTGCTGTTTTCATTGACTCGGCTGGACAAACGAAAGTGGAGCAGGCTTCGGTGCTGCTTGACTCGCTGAGGTGGACGGTGCGTGGGCGAAGAAGACGCGAGGCAGAAGCTGGAGTTGCTTCGGTCGGTAAGATGGAGTCAGCGGAGGAATTCTTTTGGTGGACTTCGCTGGCAGAGAAGGAGAGTTGACGCTGGTGGACGTGCGTGGCTACGGCTGGGGGAATTTCGGTGGAGAAGATGAAGTCTGGAAATAAAGAGAAACAGAAGCAGTTCGTCCAACTGAGGAGAGAGGAAAGCAAAAGAGAAGCCACGAAGGTAAAGGGGGAGCTTGGCGTCCGAGAGAAGCTTGAAGATAGGGGGACCAAAAGTCAAATAAGCTTATCCCATTTCATCATGAGATGGCCCCCACAAGTGCACAAGATTGTCCCCTAATATTAAATCTTGCAAATTAATCTACAAAAATCTATTTCAAGCCCAAAATTGTTGCCTCCAAAACCAAGCTCGGAATTTCTCAATTCCTCCACGAAATTTCTCAATTCAACGTCCAATTCAACGAAGAAAAAGCCCGTAGAATTTCTATAAGTGCCTCTCGTCAAATAGCTCGGCTTGCAAGTCAAAATTTCACTTCCAATTGGCCCATCCGAATTTTTGCTATTTTTCCGCAACGTCCGACTCGGTTTTCCGTAAAATCTCGAACTCAACGAAATTACTCTGAAAGACAAGACAACATCCTATAAATGAATTGTGATATGCTCGAACGTCCGATTTCCGAAATCGAATTCAATTTCATGGTTAAAATTGATCGAACACGATTTTAGTCCGATCCGACCTATCGAGTAGCTTTTAGAGATTTTACCGTGGTTATATCCCTTAACGACTTCACCCAATAGATTGGTTAACTCGTGAGTGATCAGCTCAAAGAAAAAGGACCATAGGTGCGCCGGCGAAATGCCCATTTCATATATTCGGGACGGGGTGAAATTCGGGATGTCACAAAATGAGTCTAGAACTCATATATTAACTTATATTTAATGGTGCCAGCCATAAATGAGTTGCCTTAATTTTTAAAAACAAACTTAAATAGGTTATAAATGGGTTGCCTAACAACTTAATGGGTCTTAAATGGGTTGCCTTACAAGCTTCAGTGAATCATAATCAAGTCATTTTAAATTTTTTAAAAATATTTTATGAATATTTATAATTTTTTTCTTTTTTATTTCTTTCTTTTTTTTTTTTTCTTACAAAATCTGGCAAGCCGTTCACAAGGGAGGGATGTGACCCTCCCCATTGCATGACCTTCACCCAATGGACGACAAGGGTCCACCTGCCCTCGCCGGATGTAGAAGAAAAATAAAAGGAAAGGAAAATGAAAAAAAAAACATAAAAATATTTGCAAAATCAATTTTTTTAGAAGAAAGTATAAAATCTTTCCATTAGATTTGTATTGTGTGGAAGTGTTTTAGAAATATAATTTTAAAAAATCATAAGAAACAAATTTTCTTAAATTTGATTAAATGTGGAAGTATTTTAGCAATATAGATCCAGTCGATTGGATTTAACAAGTCAAAAGTAAGGCAAATGAAAGCTTGTAGTTCAATAGAAAAGTTAGTAAATTTTGACAAAAAATCAAATAAACGTTGACAAGTAGCTCAAATGGGAATTGTTAAATCAAAGCTAGTTTATAACCTAATGGGAGAAAGCTTGGTTAGATATACAAAGGAAGATTGGTACATTCATATAAGAGTTATAAATTTATGGCATTGCAAGAAAGACAAATAAAAGTTAATAATTAATCAATAACAAAAAGACAATAAATTAAAACAAAAAAGACTAAAACACGTTAGTAAGTAACTCAAATTAGAGTTAATTAACCCACATATTGGTTATTTAATCTGAAAAAGTTGGTAAGTTTGGCAAATAAAAATTAGTAAATTAATTTAAGAGTTGGTAAATTCTCAACATTGGCAAGAAAGTAAAGTAAAAGTTGGTAGTATGCAAATTGTTGAAAAGTTGGTAACTTCATACAAAATGTTAGTAAGTCACCAACAAGTTATGTGAAAATCAAGTGATCAATAATTTTTTCATCAACAATATTTTTCTGTGGGAGAAATTTTTACTTACTAAATAAGCTCCTGTTTGCATAGTCAAAATCAAAATATTTTCTTAAACAAAAGCATGGTAATTATTCTTGAGATCAACAACTTTTCGATGCATCCATTTAAGTAAAAGACCTTCCAAGACCTAGTAAACTGTAAAATTGCTACGGAATCCCAGTAATCCTAACGTAACGCCAATCAACGGCGGTTGGGGTGTGGGGAAGATGATCGGTTTTTAAAAAAAAAAAAGGAAGAAAAAGAAGTCAACAGAATAGTAGAGGTGGACTTACATTTCAAAATGCTGAAAGCCCAAAGCAGTCCCCATCGCTTTGGGCTTTCAAGCATTTCAAAGCCAAACATTTGGCCAATGACACATCCAAATGCTGAACCAAACACCTAAGTTTTTTTTTTTTCCAATGGGCTTTCGGGGTTGAAAGTTCCTTGGGAATCTTTGAACCAAATAGGGCCAACGTAGTTTCATCGGATTTTATTTTTATATTTAAAATAATAATAAAAACTTTTTGCAAATGTTGGGTTCGCCTTATTTTTTTTGTCATTTTTATCTTTTGACAATCAATAGCCCAACTTTTATCAATACACTAGAATGATCATTAATTAACGAAAATGATTAATACTACAATAATTAAAAAAAAAAGTATTCAAAGTTAAAAACAAACCTAAAAGAACCCTAGGCCAAAAGTTGAGTTTTACATCTAATCTATAATCAAATTCTTTTAATATATTTTTTAAATAAATTTACTAATATATATCTTTTACATTACTCTCAACATGAAAATGTAAAATGTTATATAGTCGTTGTTTCTTTTTGCAATTTTAAAAATACTAAAACTAAAAAAACTTAATTTTGTTACACTAAAGGGCTTTTCAAATATATGTTTATCAAACAGTCTTGCATTTCCCTAAAGCACTTTTTAGTTATAATTTACCAAATAGTCTAGCATTTCGGAAAACCCATTTACCTCAAAGGTATTTGCATTCTCTCAAGGGCATTTCCTCAAAGCCGAACCAAACGGGCCCTAAGTCTAACCAAACAGCATTGACATCAGCTTTCAAGTGAAATCCTTCTAGCATATCCAATTTAGATTTTCTAAGTCGTTTGATCTCTCATTGGATAGTTTATCGAACCCTATTCTGGCAATCATTTGAGCATTGTGGATGATGACTCTGTTTATCAGTGTTGGTAATTTATGCAAATAAGGGTTGGTAATTTTCTATAACAATTTGCAAATGTTGATAAATCGTTGAAATAGTTGGCAATTCAACACAATCCAGTAATTGTTTATTCTTTCATAAAAGTGTTGGTAACTTACCAACATGTTATTGACTAAAGAAATTGCCGGCCAAAATTTTGTTGCTAACGTGTCTGATAGTGATTGATCCTTTTCACATGCTATCAGCATGAAACAAAGTAATTTCTACCCCAGGAAAACAGGTCCAAATTTGGCTCATATAGTCAACTTTTTTTACATTAAACACATACATGTCTTATTTTACAGTACAAAAGCAAGAGATTTCAAGTATCCAAATGGAAGCAAGTGAGAAACGTTGAAGAATGATGAGCACAACTTCTTTATTACTTGAAGCTTCATAGCAATCTTCCACATGAAGAAAGGAACAATCTGCTTGATAGCAGTTGCAGTGAGGCATGTGTCCAGAATTGGGTAAACCAATCTATACTTTCAAGCAGGGAAGTGTCACCTGCGACTCACAAATGTGAGAGTAAATACTAGAATTATTTAGCAACATCTCTCAATAAAATTAATGAGTCTGAGGAAAAGAAAATATGGAGGGAGAGAGAGAGAGAGATTTTACTTACTAAATAACCACTTCTTTGCGTAGCTGGAATTGAAAAGCTTTCTTGAATCAAAGCATGGCAATCATCTAGCAATTGACAATTTTTCGATAATCTTATCCACAACCCGGAAATACGAGATCCTCCAAGATTGTTTGAAATGTAATATGCTGCAAAATCCCATAAATGCCACCGCAAAACCTTGTCCCAATCCAAAGTAAAACCAACCAATAAAGGAGTTACCTTCATTAGACACATCATCGCTTGAACTGTGATCATCACGTTTGCCCAATACACTAAGCTCATCCTTAAGACATACTTTCAAAAGAGGAGGTCCGCAAAGTCTATCATTGCCGCAATAAATAGATTGATCATCCAGAGTGCTTAGTTGATTGCCAAATGGAATAGGACCAGATAAATTGTTATAGGAAAGATTCAAATGACTAAGAAAGTCTAAATTGGATATGCTATGAGGAATTTCACCCGATAGCTTGTTATTGGATAAATCAAGTGATTCTAAATCTTTCAAGTTGCCAATATCTGAAGGGATTTTTCCAACCAACATATTTTGAGAGAGGTTCAAATTCTGAAGTCTAGCAAGCCTTGTCAACCCTTCCGGTATTTGTCCATCTAATGTGTTGCTTGAGAGGTCGATAGAAAATAAATACGGAAGTGTGCTGGTGAGCTCTCTGCTTGTTCCTTTTGTATTAAACATAATGGGCAACCCCCCCGTGGATCTAAAATATAAAGTAGAATTCGTCCACATTCGCGAGAAGTTGTTGAAACAACGAGGAATGCCTCCAGAAAGGTTGTTATGCTTTAGGCTTAAGTACTGGAGATTAGCAAGATGACATAGCTGCAAAGGAATGTCACCGGTGAAGTAATTTCCCCCAAGATCAATTATCTCAAATGATGCAAGTTTACCGGATAGAGGTATTCTACCGTTGAATCGATTGTCACTGAGATCAAGGATTACCAAATCAAGCTTTAGTAAACATTTTGGAAGCATTCCATTCAAGACATTTTCATGTAGGCCTAGTACTTTTAATTGCTCCAAATGGCAAAGCGACCTTGGAATATGACCATTTAACTTGTTGTTTCCCAATGAAATCCATTCCAAAAAAGCTTGCGACTTCCTCCAACAACGCGGAATCCTCCCAAAAAGGTGGTTCTTAGAGAGATCCAAAAAAGACAAATCATCTGACATGCATAATGAATTTGGAATTTCACCACTAAGGTTATTTCCAGAAAGTGACACTTGTGTTAATAGTGGCATCTTTTTCCCAATAATTCGGGAAATGTTGCCTCTGAGCATATTGCCCGAGAGATCCAAGTGTTTGATGCTAAATAGAACATCAGATAGCCAAAGAGGAACTTCATCTGAGATGCTAGCATTTGACATGTCTAATGCCCAAACTTTTTTCTGCGTTTGAAGCCAGTTTGGGAATTTTGGTCCCACTTTGCAACTTGACATGAGAATCTCTTCAATTTGGAAAGGAGGAACCCAAGATGCACTAAAATTTATGACAAGTCTGTTCAAATGAATCTTCAACACAGTCAAATAGGTGAGATTTGCAAAGTGAATGTCGTTGACAATTCCATCCAATTGATTATTGCCAATATCCATCACCTCTAGATTGGATATTCGCCCAATACTTTCCGGAATGTTCCCACTCAATTTGTTAAAAGAGAGGTTCAACATTCTCAGAGATGACAACTGGTCAATTGTAGCTGAAATAGGACCAGAAATCGAGTTTCGTGAAAGATCAAGGAATTTGAGATCTTTGAAAATCCCAAATTGATGGGGAAGGTGACCAGTAAAACTATTGTCATTAATATCAACTATCTTTAGGTTACTTCGTCCACAATTCAAAGCACCATCTCTGGTTTCGAAAATCCTCCCACTAAACTTGTTAGAACTCAATTTGAGTACTTGCATATTGCAAAAAATGCTTGAGTTTTTTAAAAGTTCACCTTCCATCCTATTCAAAGAGACATCAAGGAATCCAAGCCATTGACTATTTTCAAGGATGACAGTGGGGAATATGCCTTGGAGATCATTATCACTTAAATCAAGATGTTCGAGTCTACTGAAGTTTTGAAACCAAGGAGGAATCGATGAATTCATGGAGTTTTGACTCAAATCAAGGAATCTAAGAGAAGTAAGATTGACAGGCAAAGAGGTAGAAGCATCTTCCAAATTGCATCCCTTCAATATTAAGAACTCCAAGGAGGAAAGCATGTTTATAGGACGTAACCATTCATTAGGGTTGAGAAGGGGGACATAAGACAGGTCCAAGTATTTCAAGTTAGAAAATGTTGATAGCCAAAGGAGGTTCTTTGTTCTTAAAGAGGGCCCCCACCAAAGCCACCCACTAAGATCTAAGTACCTTAAGCTAGAAAGGTTACTAAGTTGATTGGAAATATGTCCATAGCCTGCATATGAGAGGTTGAGATACTCCATCTTATGAAGAGAAGTCAAGGACTTCTGGGTTTTATGGGTTGTGAAATTGTTGTAACTGAGGTCTAGATACTTCAAATACTTCAGCTTATTTAGAGCAGGATGTATCTTACCTCCCAGGCTGCAACTCTCTCGACCATCATCAAAGGGATTACGAAGATCGAGCTTTGAGACATGACCGGTCTTCTCGTTGCATTCGACTCCTTCCCACTCACAACAACTCTCACCAGTCCACGACCCTAGACGTCTTGAAGGATCAATGAGATCCTGCTTGAACTTCAAAAGAGCCTCCCTCTCAGCATCAATGCAGCTTACATTTGTTAAGGCTTTGGAATGACTGAATTCCAAGGTTTGAATGACAAAGAGTGCACACAAGAGTGTAGGGACAAAGCTAGTGTAGAAGTAAGATGCCATTGTTGTTTAAGCAGGTACCCGAGAACTTCCATTTATAATGGCCAAAAGAAACACGTCCCTTGAGGAACATATTATTTTCTTTATTGACCAAAAAGAAAGGAGGTCTTTACATTTTTTAAAGTCCTTTTCTCTTATCGCTGGCCACCCTAAAAGTGACTCAAAATTTCCAAGTCATACCTTGCAAGACCCGTTAAATTATCAAGACATCATATGTTCAAAGTACCTTTTCGCATGAAGAGATGGAACCCTGAAATGCTTGAGTCATGTTCGAGAACCCACAAAAAAAAAAAAAAATGCGTGGAGTCATGACGCGGAGGCAGCGGTTTCAGATTTGATGTATTCCCTTTGTTTTCCTTCCCTTTTGCTCTCAAGATTGATGCTGTGTAAGTGAAAGTGGGTATTTGTCTTTAGGAAAAAGGATCTTCAAATAGAGACCATTTGAGATGAGTATGAATGCTTTATGAGCTGTTTCTCTTTGATATGGAACTTGGGGGGGCTAGAAAATATCTTATGTTGGCAATGAGCCATGAAAATAAACATTGGACGATGCCGAAGCCGTCTTAATTTCCTTTTCAGCAAAAATTTCTAAAGCCTAAGGATTAAAGCTGCTGTAGTTGATCAACGCCTATGGTTCGCTGTTTTTTTCGCAAAGTTTCCAGTTTTCGGATCAACAACGTTCTTATTTCTTCCTTTTTAAGAGTTGCCCTTGCCTATGTTGCTCGTTATTATGACTATCACTCAAAATCCAACTTAATAAACGGACATATGTTTCAAATATCAAAGTTTTCTCTGTTCCAAAGGAGGAAAATCTTGCTGTTCTCCAATGTTCATGTGTTGGTGGTGAATCTGATGACATGCCATTGCAGCAAATTGAGAAGCGTGCAAGAGTACTGCATGATATATATAGATCATGTAGACCACTTACTTGAATCTTTAATCATGTGGATCTCACAACGTTGTTAAATGGTCCAGATGGACTTGGTTTATATTATCTGTATCTCATATGTAAAATTCTCTGAATGGTAAGAGATGTGATTTATGGGCTCACAATTGACTATAGTGTAGGATGTGACATGACTTCTTAGTCAATCTAGACTAAAAATTTTGGCCATTCGTCATTTTGCATTAGGTCAAAAGCAAGAGAACTCTTTGTTTCTTTGTAACTAACCGAAAAGAATGCAATATTGGAAAATAATGAACACAAGTTCGTTATCACTTGAAACTTCAATAGCAATTTCTGTCGTCATGAAGAAAGGAGGAACCATAATTTCATAGCAGTGGTAGCGGTGCATGTCTCCAGAATTGACTAACCTAGAATGAGAGTGTCCGACACCCATTTTTTCCGCGTTTCGTCTTGAGAGGTTCGCGTCTCCAATCGTCTAATATTCGGATCGTTTTGGAGATCGTCGATATTCGTTAACGTCATTTTGGTATGCCTATCTATTTTCACCGACAGAGTGAAAGTATTGTGCGCCATGAGTAATAGGAATAGAAAATACGAGTCTTCTTCAAGAACTTAAAGATGCGCAGGACATTCGGCTTTCTCCTGGGATAATGAAAGGAGACAACATTAAAGGTCTGTTTATTTCGTGGAAAACAACTTTTGAGAAAATGTTTTCCAGATTTCCAGCATTCATTTAATGGAAAATGAACTAGTTAAGGAAATATTTTCTAACGAAAAAGTCTTCTAATATAGGGGAAAATGTTTTTTTTTGCTTTTCAAGTAGAGGAAAGCATTTTCCTCATTCACTCTCTCTTATCTCACACTCTTGCTAGTCCCCCTTCTTTACAATTTTTTTATTATATTTCTTTTCTTTTTTTCTCTTTTTCTTTCTTTTTTTTTTTATTTTCTTTCTCTCTTGGCCGGTGGCCAGCGACCGGCCACAAGTAAGCTCAACGCCTTGCTAGATCGGCAAGCCTTTTCGAGACCAACGAGCTTGAGGCTTGTCGGAATTTGGCAAGCCTCGAGCTCACCTCACCTTGGCCGATTGCCGAGGAAAAGAAAAAATATGAAAATAATTAAAATATAAATATTTTTAATAAAATTAAATAAAATAATTATTAAAATGAGTGCATGGAGGAAATTCAAATTGAATTTTTTATACCAAACTATGGAAAATATTTTCTACTTCATTTTCAAATTTTAGCCGAAAGTATCGAAAAATATTATCATTTTCCTGGAAAATGACTTCTAAAAATATTGTCCAAAAACGTTACATTTTCCACGAAACAAATGAAGCCTAAACTTCTTGTTGACTTGTCTTCACGCTTCATAAGCATGAATCTTCACTTGTATTTCGCACAACAACCTTGCCTTCTATTTAGGACTGATGTTGATATGAACGATTGGTTTTCAACACGAATATGCGATGTAGCCGAAACGAATTTCCTAAAGATTACTTCGTTGGTGGGTTCCATTAGCATTCTAGCTGTACATTGAAGAAATTGTTAGGCACAGATGCCATACAAATGTTCTGTCAAAGTCCTTGTGGAAAAATATGATCAGATATAAGATGATACACCTTTGACTCGGCAATGACTTTTGTTATTTTGCAATTCATACAGGTGAAAACTCGGCCAGGAAGAAAGCGTGGTAAGTTCGCCTAATAAATTTACATTCTATAAAGAGTTCAATTTACTGGAAGTACTAATGATTTACAAACTAAAAATTTCTTGGACAATTGCGTTGCCGTTTTATGTTTTTATTTCTTTACATGACAACATATATAAAGCTATGGTAATAATTTCTGCAAAATACCAATGCATATTAAATCATTCTTATAATTGTTTTTGAAAACTTAAGAATAATTATATATATATATATATATATATATATATATATATATATATAAGAAATGCTTCTAATACGTAAATTACTATCCCAATTGTCAACACCAAAATTTTTGCTTGAAGGCTTTCGTTAGAAAACTAGGGATTGAATTTGTTGATATCTAAATCAAAACATCAGTTCTGTCTAGTTTTGCACTCATATTTCTTGCCATACATCTCTACTTTTAGATATTATGGACATTTAGGTATAGAAATGGCATTTCGCATCAAATGAATCTGGGGCTTGGCTACGAATATTATCAGCCATAAGGCCTGGCATGCAAGATGAACTAAAATTCAGAGGTGAGAAGCCTAAACCCTATAGAACTTTTGGGATCGACCCCACATGACTCCCGCCACTATAGGCTTTTCGGCCACTCTCTCTCTTCTTTGGAAAAATAAATACATGAGTCCTGCCTCTATAGGATTTTCGGCCACCCCTAAATCTATTGTATGGATATCAATTTAGTCTTAAACTTTCTAATTTTGCCAACATAGTCATAAGTTTTTGCACAAAATTCTAATATAATCCTTTAGATGAATTGCTCTAGACAGTGTTAATGTGGCGATCTACTTAGCTGTCCATGTCAGATTGATTGCCACACCATGTATGACACCTGAAGATAACTAGACCACATGAGCAATTTCATGCCAAAATTAATCGAAATGGTTATATTGGAATTTCATAGAAATGTTTAGATTTACATTAACAAAATTTGAATGTTTATAATTGAATTGGCATTCAAAAAGTAGGTTATTAATGGCTCAACAATAGCGAGAAGTCTCTTAAGTTCACATGTCTATTTAGTTCACGTGGTGCAGCCTTAATGGACGTGTTAATGGACGCATCAATGTGCACATCTCTTCAGTTCTCATGCAACAGTTTTAATATGTCTCTTCAATTCATGTAATTAGATTTCTTTGTATTTAAATAGTCGAGTCTCTTTAGTTCTGAATAAGGAATTATTGTTAAGAAAGTTGTTTTCTAAGTGTGCTGATTTCAAGAAGTATTTGACAGAGTCTTGTTTGTGTAAGTTTAGACCTCACGCAGAGTATCTCTGAATCAAGATTGGTTCTCATTTGTATTCATTCTTTAAACGCCGAATCTCTAAAATTTCATACGTGCTTTAGAAAATCCAACCTTTAAAAATTTTCATGGAGTCAGTTGGCTCCACGCATATAGATGCATTCCTGTTAAAGGTATCTTACCATGCATTATTAGGATGTTGAATTCCAAGCTATAAAATTTATTAAATGCATAGCATATTAAAACACCGTAAGAAGCATTGTTACATTATAGGAGTGGGGGACAATGTGCACACTAAAATTTCAAAAATTTGCATTGTGCTATTAAACCTAGTCTATGGGATCTTTAATTGCTAGATTAGGTTTTGACTTTGGAATCTTTTTATTGAGTTAAGGCTTCTAACCCCATTCCCCTTGATGCATAGTTTACCTATTCTCTCGAAAGATTTTGTTAACGGATCCACAATGTTATCATTTTTTTTTTGGTGACTGAGGACTCCGCCACATGCCCCTCGTGCCCGAATGGCTCTTGAAGACCGGGCCTCTATACCTTGGGGAAGACTAGCACAGCAACCGACCACCATGCCCCCCCCTCCCCACATAAATAGATAGCAACGCAAGGTTTCGAACTCTCGACCTCAGCGATGAATCCACAATGTTATCCTTTGACTTCATAAAATTTGAAGAAACCATTTATTCGAGAACAGTTGCTTTACAATATTATGTCAATGATGAATGTGTCTAGAATTATCATTATATATCACATTTTGTGCCCTTAAAGTCACTACTTGATTGTTATGGTAAATGTGTATTGCAAGCACAAGATTTGGCTACATCTTCTAAAAATTATCGAAGCCACTTTGCTTCTTCAACAACTTTATCCAAAGCAACAAATTCCGATTCATCATGAAGCACACTATTAAACTTTGCTTTGAGGATTTTAATGATACTATAGCACCTCCTAGCGTGAACACATACCCATTAATCGATTTCAACTTATCAAAATCCATAATCTAGTTGGTATCACCATAGCCTTCCAAAACAATTGGATTTGCCATATCGTAGAACCTAAATAGAGTTCTAGCAACAAAAAAAAAAATCCTACACTATGCACACCATGACACATTTATCATAATATTTTTCTTGTGACAAAAAAAAAACCCTAAATTGTATCTATGTCATAGTGGACATAATTTGGCATTTTTTATGTCACCGAAAGGAGTTGAGTATCAGTGTGTTACAGCAAGCATAGTTTGGGGTTTTTTGTGACTTTTTTCGTTTTCTTTTTAACATTCGAAGATTTTGTATTGCATAAACTTAGACAAAAATTTCAGTAGAAAGTAAAAATTAATATAAGCCTCTTCCATGTTAATTTGTGGGAAAATTTCGAATAAAAGCCTAAAGGGAGCCATTTTCTCAAAATAGGATCTAGTGTGGACCTTATCTTATTAAGGGCATAAACTAATCAATTTAGTTTCAAATGAGGATTTTAAACGGGATCTTTTCTTTTTATTAAAAAAAAAAAAGAAAAAAAAAACCGACAACAAATCTTTTCTCCAATGAGGGCATCAATTTTGTTCCTGTTTTCTTAAAAAATGGTATAAAAGGAACCTAGTCTTAAAAAATGACCTAAAATGGTCAATTTAGTCTCAAATAAGTGCCGAGCTCACCAATCGGCTTGCACTTGTGATTCGTGTGCTTATTCTGACTCCAACATCATGGGGCCAAGAATGACAGATGTGATCAAAAAGGAGAAGCTGCCTAGATGATATTAATAGGAAAATTGCACTTAAAAGAACCCACTAGCTTCAATTCGGGGCATCTTTAAGGTTTTCAAATTTGGTCAAAGTACAAATTTTTAAAAAATTGCCCCAAATGTTGCCGCTTTGCTACCGATATAAGATCATGAGCTGCATGCGCAAGTCGCCTGACAAAGATTTGAGCAATCGATGAGGTGTTTTTCTTTTGGGGGTCAAGAGCAACCGACGAGATTATGTCCTTATTTGAGATTAAATTAATCACTTCAATTTTTTTTCTTTTTTTTAAAGTTCACTTTCGTCTCTCTTTTAAGAAAATGACTTCACTTTATACTATTATTTAACTAAGTTGGTTATTTGTATGCTTTTATTCGAAATAAGATTCATTGTGGGCCATTTCTTCAAAAAATGACCAAACTTCAATTCTTGAAAATTTGGATTGATTCGAAATGTTCGGACGATAATGGGCCTAGGCCAAGCCCGAGCCCCTGGGCAAGAATTTAATTCTAATTTGGTCTTCAAGATGTATGAAAAAAAATCTTATATATTTGATAAGATATAAAAAGAAAAAGCCTTCCCTCCTGTTCAGCTCGGCTCTCTCTCTCTCTCTCCCTCTCTCTCATGTCTAGTCACTGGCAATAAGCCCTCAAAAGCTATGACGCAACGAAAGGACGACAATGAATCATGACAGACAACAAGAGTCTCCAAATATGAGAGACTACTTAAGGACAAAAATAGAGGGCCGCATGAAAACTATTCACAAAATGTACCTTTTAGTGAAAAATATGAGTGAGATGATAAATATAACCAAAATAAAAATCGGTATGAAAAAATCAAATTTATCAATGATAAGAGGGCACATGATGACTCTTGATTATCTAATTTAAAAGAATCGAATGTTTGATTCAAAAGAATCGAATGATCAATGAATTATTTAGTTCTTTTGAAAGAGGGCATTTGTTTACATCAAAAAATGACCAACCTTTGGTTATTATCGACGAGTGATAGACTTAGTTTTTGAAAGCAATGATTGGTCATTTATGAATATTGACAAACTTTAGGATCCGACAACTTAGAGGAATCGACAAATAGTGGAGTCAACAATTTCGAATGCACCTGTTAAAGAAGTAACAAGAGGAATCAGCCCCTATAAAACCAGTAAAGTCAAAGTGGAGTTGGAACTTTCAGCCCCTCTCAAAACAGGGGCTTTAGTAAAGATCGGGAACAAGAATCTATGGGTGGAATTCAAATATGAACGGCTCCCTCACTTCTGCTATTCATGTGGTCGAATCGGGCACTACGCATCATATTGTGAGGAGATCCCATATGAAACAACTAATTGGGCAGCTAACAAAGTTGGTAAGTACGGACCTTGGCTCAAAGCGGAAGTAAGAGATTGTAGCCCACATTGGGAAGCATTTTATGGTAAGGCTGATCCAAATCAGGAAGAAGAAGAAAAATCAGTCCCTGAAACTCCCTTAATGACAGTCAATATGGAAGTTGCTGCTTAGACAGAAGCTACGACAAACACCAACCCTCGGAACAAAACAAGAGTTGACAGCCCATCTTCAAAGGAGGGCAGCGAGGAAGGAGAAAAAAGTACAGCAGTAAAAGAGGGGCGTGGAAAACAAATATTGTATCTAGATGGCCCTAATGAAGCAGGATCAAAAACTACAAGAGGTGATGCTAAGAAAATGTTGAAGTATCAACAAGCAAAAAAACATAAAAGAGCAGAATTTACCAACTCTTCTTTTCTTGATGAAAGGGAGTTATTAGAGACCCCCGTTCAGCTGGTAAAAGAGGGGAAGGATTGGGCTTTGGTGGCTAGCCCTAATAAGCCACCAAAAACGCCATGAAGATCCTAAGTTGGAACTATCAGGGGCTGGGCAACCCCCTGACAGTCCAGGAAATTATAGCCTTAATGGCTCAAGAATGGCTCAATATGGTCTTTTTGATGGAGACCAAAAACAAGGAGACAGTGGTAGATAAAATCAGAAGGAAACTACAATTCCAGCACATGATTATAGAGCAACCAATAGGCATTGCTAGTGGCTTGGTGCTTATGTGGAATGAGGAGGTGGATGTTAAAATAAACTCGAGTTCGAAAGAATTTATGGACGTGGAATGCAAGGATCCTTCAAGTGGCCATATTATAAGAGTTACTTTCATACATGCTTCCACAACTTTTATAGAGAGACTTCCATCATGGCAAAAGATACGAGATTTGCACTCCAACAACCATCATCCATGGCTTTGTGTGAGGGACTTTAATGAAATCCTGTATAGTTGGGAGAAGGTTGGGAAGAGGGAAGCTGATCAACATCGAATAGCAGCCTTTCAGGAAATGCTTAATGATTGCTCCTTAATGGATATTGATACAAAAGGATGTGCTTTTACTTGGACCAATAATAGAGACAGTGAAAATTTAGTGAAGAATAGGCTGGACAGAGCATTATGTACAATGGAGTGGAGAATTACCTTCCCAAATGCTGAAGGGGTGGCCCTCCTAGCGATTGGTTCAGACCATAGCCCACTTTTACTGTCTCTGCATCCTGTTAGGGAGAAAAAGGAAGGAATTCAAGTTTGAAGCCTACTGGATGGAGGAAGAAGAGTGTGGGGAGATTATTAAACGCTATTGGGGAGGTGACCAGCACTATCAAACAACCTTGTCTCAGAAAATACAGCATGTAATAAGGGAATTGATAGCATGGAGCAAAACTAAATTCTCTCACGCCTCTCTCCAAATTAGAAGTCTAAAAAAAAAAAAACTCACTGATATCACAAATGGGGACTCTGAATTTTCCAGCAAAGAGGAATGCCAAGAAATTAAAGAAAATATTGAGCGGCTTTGGTGTCAGGAGGAGATGTATTGGGGAATGAGGTCTCATATAAATTGGCAACGTTGGGGAGAAAGGAACTCAAAATATTTCCACGCCACCACAGTCCGACAAAGACAATGGAACAGAATTTCTATGTTGCGCCTTAATGAAGACACTTGGTGTAGGGACCAAACAATATTAAAAACAGCACATAGAGGAGTTCTACTGCTCCTTATATGAATCAAAGGGTCCAAGAGAGTTTCAACCTATTTTGGACATGTGTCCAACTGTCATTAATGCGCAAATAAATGAGAGCCTCCTGATCCCAATTTCTATGGAAGAGGTAAAATAAGCCGTTTTTCAGCTAAGTACACTAAGGGCCCGTTTGGTAACATTTCGTTTAAAAATTATTCTAGGGAACGAAATAGAAAAAAAGTGTTTATATTCCGGAAACAATTTTTAATAAAAAAACACATTTGGTAAACTTGTTCCGGAATTAAAAAAAAAATGAACAAAAACACATTTGGTAAATTTGGGCGCGTTTCGTAACATTTCCATTTAAAAATTGTTCCGGGAATGAAATAGAAAAAAGTGTTTTTGTTAGGAAACAATTTTTGAATAAAAACGCATTTTGTAAACTTATTCCAGGAATAAAAATGAACAGAAACACGTTTGGTAAATTTGTGTTCTTTTTTTGTTTCTTTTAATTTTTTAATTTTTTTTTTTTTTTTCTTTTTTCTTTCTTTTTTTTTTCTTCTTTTGGCCGATTGCCGGCCTCGACCATGGCCGATGATCGGCCGATGAGGGCCGGCGGCCTCACACAGCCACGGCGAGGCTCGCGGCCCGGCGAGGCCGAGCCTCGCCGTGGTTGGGCGAGACTCGGCCTCGCCCAGATCCAGTGAGCTCGAGCTCGCCCAGCCTTGCCCCACGCTAGGTCACCGCCAGGCCGACGACGCTCAACCTCGTTGAGGGCCAGCAAAGCTCCAGCGAGGTCGCCGGCCCTCAACAACGTCGCCGGCCCTCGACGGCCGATCGCCGACCATGGCCGAGGCCGACGACCAGCCAAAGAAAAAAGAAAAAGAAAAGAAGAAAAAAAAGAGAAGAAAAAGAGAGGAGAGAGAAAATTTGTTCTTAAAAATTGTTCCAGAAATAAGAAACACTTTTTTCTTGTTTCTTATTTTTGTTCCAAATGTGTTCCTAGGAATAAAAATTAGATTTGGAACAAAAACACAAACAAACACGTTTCTGTTCTTTTTTGTTCCTTGGAACAAAAAAACAGAAATTTTATTCATAAACAGAAATAAAGAACGTTAACAAACAAGGCCAGTTCTTTTTTATTTCTTTTAATGTTTTAAGATTTTATTTTTCTTTTTCTTTTTCTTTTTCTTTTTCTTTTTCTTTTTCTTTTTCTTTTTTTCTTTCTTTTTTCTTTTTTTCTTTTTTTCTTCTTTTGGCCGGTTGCCGGTCTCGACCATGGCCGACGACCGGCCGACGAGGGCCGGCGGCCTCGCCCAGCCACGGCGAGGCTCGCTAGCACCTGGGCCGAGGCTGAGCCTCACCGTGGTTGGGCGAGGCCAACCTCGCCTTGGCCGGGCGAGCTCGGGCTGGCTCGGCCTCGCCCAGCCAAAGAAAAAGAAAAACAAAAAAAAAAAAAGATAGGAGAGAGAAAATTTGTTCTTAAAAATTGTTCCAAAAACAATAAACATGTTTTTCTTGTTTCTTGTTTCTGTTCCAAATGTATTCCGGGGAACAAAAAAATAGATTTGGAACAAAAACGCAAACAAACGCATTTCTATTCTTTTTTTTTTTGTTCCCTAGAACAAAAAACAGAAATTTTGTTCATAAACAAAAACAAAGAAAATTAACGAATAGACCCTAAAAGCCCCTGGTCCGGATGGTCTGAATGGACAATTTTATCAACATTACCGGGAGGAGATAAAGCTGGATGTGCTAAATATGGTCAGAAACTTCTTTGAATCAGGTGAGTTCGACCCCCTTCTTAACAAGACTTACATGACTCTCATTCCCAAAGTCAAAACTCTAGAAAGTATTTGTTAGTTCAAGCCAATTAGTCTATGCAACTTCAACCACAAAATCATCTCAAAGGTCTTAGCAAACAGATTGAAACCATGGCTTGATGAGATAATAGCCTATGAACAAAGCGCCTTTGTTAAAGGACGAAAAATACAAGATAACATTTTTATAGTTCAAGAAGTGTTGCACTAGCTGAGAATCAGAGAAAGAAAGAAGAAATTCCAAGCAGTTCTTAAACTGGATATGAAAAAGGCCTATGATAGGGTGGAGTGGGATTTCTTAAAAAAGAGTATGTTGAAGATGGGGTTTAGCGCAAGATGGGTCGAGCTGGTCATGACATGTTTTCACGGTGACATTTAGCGTTAAAGTGAATGGCGATCAAACCCGGTATTTTACACCCACGTGGGGATTAAGACAAAGAGATCCATTGTCGCCCTACCTATTCATATTAATGGCTAATGTTTTCTCATGGATGATGCACAAAGCAATTGAAGATGGGAGCCTCAAAGGAATAAAACTCAACAAGTATTGCCCCACATATCTCACCTATTATTTGCCAATGATGCAATAATTTTTATGGATGGGATAGTTAGAGAATGTCAAAATTTGTCAAATCTCCTTAACCAATATTGCTATGCGACTAGTCAAGCTATCAATCTAAACAAACCAGGAGTGTTCTTCAGCAAGGGTTGCCCCGAATCCTTAAAGAGTAATATGGCCTATGAGTTGCGAGTGCCTATTATTGACAAAACAGGAAAATACCTGGGAATTCCATCTGATTGGGGACAAACAAAAAAGGAGATGTTTTCATGGATTCTTGCTAGGGTGAACATGAAGCTTGAAGGCTGGAAAGAAAAGCTATTATCTAAAGCTGGCAAAGAATTATTGATAAAAGCCGTGGTACAGGCTCTTCCTCAGTACACTATGTCAATTTTCAAAATCCCAATCTCAGTTTGGAAAGCCATAGAACAACGGATAGCAGCTTTCTAGTGGAAACAAAATGAGTCCAAGAGAGAAATGTATTGGAAGAAATGGGAAATTTTGAAATGCAGAAAAGACGAAGGGGGTCTTGGGTTTAAAGACCTAATCATTTTCAACAAGGCAATGTTAGCCAAACAAGCCTGGAGACTTTCACAATCACCTTCAGCTCTATGGAGCCAAATCCTAAAAGGAATATACTATCCAAATGGGGACCTATGGAAGGCAAAAACAGGACAAAGACCCTTTTGGGGGTGGCGCAGTATTCTTATTGGCCGAGACACTTTAGAACCGGAGGTGAAGTGGATGGTGGGAGATGGGCAAATCATTAACATATGGAGAGACAGATGGCTTCCAAGATGCGTGATAGGAGGACCGGTAAACAAGGATGATCTTGAGATGGTAGCTGAACTAATGAACAATGAAAGGAGACTATGGGAGGAGTCTAAAATTCAAATGCTCTTTGATGAACAAGTTGCTCAGGAAATTCTTTCAACTCCACTCAGCGCTCAATCACAGCAAGATAGGCTCATCTGGATAGGGAATCATTCAAGGTCTTACACAGTAAAAAGTGGCTATAACAGAGTATGTTCCATGATCAATCATCCTGACCCCAACAGAGCAACAACCTCCTATCAGCCACCTAGATCCCTATGGATTAGGCTATGGGATACTCCAATTCCCCCTAAAATAAAATTCTTTCTTTGGAGCATATGCCAAAATGCAATCCCAACCAAGGAAACTCTCTATAGAAGGAGAATATTACCTAACCCCCTGTGTCCACCCTATCTTCGCCATCTAGAAACAGCAGAACATTTGTTCTTCTTGTGCAAAAAGACAAGGAAAATATGGCTTGACCCGCGCCTTAACCTATACGACAAAACAATATCAGCAACCCGCATCGACAAGTGGTTTGCAAAGTTCTTCAACGCAAAAACAGAGTTACCTTCAGCAGACATGGTGGCAAGCACGATCTGGTTGATATGGAAGCTCCGAAACAACTACATCTTCATATCTCGACCTCTCAATACCGAGTCAATCGTAGATCTTGCTCACACCCAAGTCCGGGCCTTCTCCAGATGGAACCAGAAGAAAGAACAACAGAAATCCAACAGGTCAGACCCAACAGAGTTCTGGACGACTCCGAACAGTAACAACTTCAAGCTGAACGTAGATTGCTCTTGGAAGAAGGGAGAAGAAAAGAGCTCGGTCGCTGGGATTATTCGGGATGCAAGCGGCTTATTGATCGACGGATTTGCTGCTGAGATTCGGGCCGCATCTTCTCTGCACACCAAAACCCTAGCACTTCTGCACGCGTTGAGCTTCCTGAACCAACGAAGAGGAAGTAAAGTGGATGTTGTTCAGTTTGAAGACAGAAGCTGGGAAGTACAGTGCAACAACTTGGCACTCGTAGAGGTTATTTTGGGCCAGGCTGCTAATCCATGGGCCGTGATGAATTTAGTGTTCGAAATCAGAGAAATCCTTCAACAACTTTCATCCGTAAAACTCTCCTATTGCTCTAGGGAAGCAAATCATGCAGCCGATTGGATCGCCAAAGCGCATCGCCTCAAGTCTTTTACCCACAAATTGGTTATATGCACCACCACAACCCCTTTTGAGTATTTTATGTTCTGAAGTTAATTTACCGTCTACTTGTAATCCTTGCTTTAAATGAAGGAATGTCTTATTTCCAACCCAAAAAAAAAAAATCAACATAGCAGGAAGTAATCGTGAAGGTTGTGGAGTTGATGAAACTATTAAGATAACCATTGATGTAACTATCTAATAATGGAGTCGGTATAACAATCGAGAAGTAGAGTCTTGGTAACCATCGAGTAGTGGAGTCGTAATACCAATTTGTAACTTCTGTTTGTAATAGTCGGTTGTAGGCTTCTAAATAGTCACATCGTACTCATTTCTTAAAAACCCCCAAAAAAACAAATCTT
Source organism: Eucalyptus grandis (assembly GCF_016545825.1). Lineage (NCBI taxonomy): Eukaryota > Viridiplantae > Streptophyta > Magnoliopsida > Myrtales > Myrtaceae > Eucalyptus > Eucalyptus grandis. The sequence goes on from NC_052620.1 coordinate 8,148,115, forward strand.
GTTATCTTTTAATTCCTATATCATAGTCATAGTTGTAGTTTCGAGATGTGTCATCATCAATTAAACTCTGACATATATCATAACTGCAATTCTTAGTTACCTCGCCGGCAATTGAATTCCGGTATTGTGTCTTGCTATTTTGCTTTGTCGTCGATTAAATTCCCACAAAGTGTTGTGTACTTTAAAGTCAGTTACATTCCATTGAAGTGTATATTTATCGGTTTCTTTGTGTATCTATGATATTGCCTGTCCGGAATCGTCATAGAATCATGTCTCCTCTTAATAAAACTGAAAAATGACTTTCGATGAAAAGTATTTCACTGTCAAGACAAGTTCCAACAAACCACTAGTCAAAGAAAATCTCTAATAGGAGGTGTGTCGAGCGTCTCAGATTTTTTGTTTGTTTTGGTTGCTTAAAATGGTTTACGGTCCCTCATGTCCTCGAGCGACTAGAGTGGCTACAGAGAGAGAAGTTAGAGAGTCATCAACCACGCTCTGCTTAAGCTTGAGAAAGAAGACGAGTAAGTGACAGAGAGAGAAGAGGCTCTGGGCCTTTTCTTTATTCGGACGGGCTTCTTTTATATGGGCTTTTTTGTCCTCCGGCGCCCCGTAAGAAGATGGAGTGAAGGCGAGTCTGGGCCGCTATTAGGCTTGCATGGATGGGAGGAGTTCAGCGGACCGGAATTGGTTTATTGATTTTTTCCTCTTTTTTTTTTTTATTACCATCTATTTTATTTTACAGAAAAGATTGCTTTGAATTGTCGAAAAAAATCAAGTATTGACAATGGGTTGATTTGGATTAGATTATTTTTAATTCGATCCATCCGTTTGACGGGCCTAGTCAAATATAGCTTATATAGCAACACCTTCATTCTTCAGCTTGTATGAGCTATCTTTTTTTATTTTTTTTCAAAAAAATATACCTAGTTGGAACCCGATTTAGGAATTATATTTTGAGTTTCTCATCTGTATACTCTACTTGTCTAAATCTCTCAAGAAAAAATTTATTTCAAGAACAATGTTGACACCTAAATTTTGACGACCCGTTTAGTCATTTATCGCATTAAAAAATTAGGGATTAATTTTTAACCCCTAAACAAAAATATAATATCAAATTGCAAAGCATATAATTTTATGAGCATTTTTATTGCATTTGCAAAGGACCGGCGACAGATGGACTCAAATGGATGACTTCGAACTTAACGAAATTGGACTAAACCCGCAATAATGAAAATTTTTGGGCAAAGCCCATGGACATTATAAGAACCGAAATTTTCATTGGAAAGTGCTCAATGAGGAGATCAATTTATGCAAGATTTGGACAGACCGTGGCCGACCGATTAAAAGGAATCTGGCATATAATCTTGGGCACGTAAAAAACGTATATTGATAAATCAAAAGAAGATTGGGATTTAGTCAATCAAGGAAGAAATTTGCCTGAAAAAGGAAATCAATACAGCAGAATAAGCTATTCGCATGGTCAATCAAAAGGGAATCGGCGGAAAAAGCGAGTATAAAAGCCAAGGGGGGCCACACAACTAACATTCACGGCCGCAATGGAGAGAAAAAGGAGCAGCAGTCCTAGAGAGAGAGCGAGAGAGAAGAGAGAGAGAGTCCTCTCTCGGCCGAACCAAGGAGACCCCACGTTATGCAAGACCCCTTGTAGCGGTGCCGCACCTGAGCCGCCTGAGTTGCCGCTGCACCGTCCTTGCCGCATCACCCCAGCAGCAACGACAGACTTGCTGCTGTGACTTCGCTGCTACCGCAACAAGCCGCCAATCCGGTGCCGACCACCTATCATCATATTCAACACCAGGCTTCAAAGGGGTCCACTTATCATCCCCACGTCCCATTCCTCCGTGACACCTCAGTCCATTCAAGCCAGCTCTGACGTTGAAGTTCTACGGCTAAAACAGCCAAATTCGGTCACCGCAAGCCCCTTGCACCGGGCGACCACGCTGTTGTTGTGGCTTTGCCACACGACGGCGCTGTTTTTCTGGTTTCGCCGTGCGGACAACGAAGCTGCTGCTCCCCCATCTCGACACGCTGCCCCTTGCTGATTCCATGCCATCACTGCACCGTCGTTTGCTGCACCGCGCCACGACCCTTCGGTGATGACTCGCTACTGGTGATCACCGTCGAGGAGCTGTTGCCCGTGTCCCACAATGGCAACATCGCCTGCCCGCATTGCTCTGACGTCAAGTTCCACTCCCACGAGTGTTTTCAGAGTCCTGACGATTTCTCTGAATTTGGGCTGCCACCCCCGACGCAAGCCGCATCCGTGTGGCCCATTAGGTCATCCGCAGAATCCCCAACGACGCATACTGGTCTTTCTTAGCAGGTGGAGAATCTGTGGTCAAAGGTTGAAAATTTAGTGGGATCATCAAAGGATTTAAGGATCCCACGGAGCCAACAGTGAAGAACAAACCTATTGAAAAAGAAAAAAAAAAAATTTGTCTGTGCCTGCGCCCAATCACCGACGAGTCCGTTGTTGAGCTTACAAATTCTAGTTTCGCAGGTCTCGTGGAGCCCATCGGGTGACTTTCAAGCAACCGAGCACCGCCACATTACATCGCGAGTAGTCATTTGAGGATCCGAATTCGGAAACCAATATTCGAGTTAGGTGAAAATCTTATCTATTTTGATTTTTGAAAATTCTATTACCTTATTAAGATATTTGTTGATGCATATAATGAAAACTCCAACATACTATTTGATTCGCAATCACGCCTAGATTTTTTATTCCATCTATAAGGCTTTAGATGAAATAATTAATCAAGTGGGAATAAAATTGATATTTTAATCTTTAAGGCTTAAGATCAATTTATCGATTTTACTAGCGAAATATTATCTCTTGATCTAAACGATGTGTGATATTTTTGATGATTTTGAATGGTTTGTCTTGTCTTAATTGTTTTATTTATCTTGAAATACGTTTGAGTTAGAATATTGTATGCTTTAGGGTTATTTGCATATTTAGATTAAGCATTTTATTTATCATGAATTGTCGAAATAAAAATAAAAAGACATAAATTTAGGATGTTAGATCTTTGTTTCATTAGCTTAAATTGCATGCTTAATTATTTGACATTTTAAATTATTAAAAAAACAAAATCATCATGCATATGTCATGTAGAATTATGGCATCCTTTGTACGTCATTGCATATTAGGATAAATTGCATAGTTCATTTTAAATTTAGATTGATTTAGATAGACTGCATCTTAGGTTAGAGATTGATAGGTGAAGATAATATCTTGGTTTAAATTAGGATTTAGCCTGACCTAATCCTTAATATAAGTTGGATAGAATCTTAATTTAGCTAGATAATTTTTCACATCTTTCTAATTTCGAATTTCATAAAAAAAAAATACAAAAAATGTCTTAGAATAAATTAGTTTCATTTTCTAGGATAGATTGCATGCTTATAAAAAATGTCATGTGCATGTCATTAGGATTAGATTCATGAAATGCATGTCATTTAGTGGTTGTTGCTAGATCTATTCAATTAGAAATTGCATGTCATTAGAATTAGGTCGTTTAGTTATATTGCATTGCATATTACATGATTTTCATTAATTAAGTGAAAAAAAAATTGCATGTTAATTAGAAATCATATTTAGAGTTGTTGATGTGAATTCTTATTTAACAGATGCTTTTGTTGCTTTGAGGTAAGTTTTGTAATTTATTCATCGATTTAACTCGCATGATCATATGTTAAGAAAATAGATTTAAAATCAATCCAAGCTGCCTGCAAAAAAAATTTTTTTTGAAATAAAAGAGAAAGATACCGAAAGGGCGTTAGAGAAGTCTAGCATAACCAAGTCCCCGAACTCATAATCTCCGGTTCTTAGGAGTAAATTAAATCTTCCGTTACTTTACTTGGGTTTCTAATCGACCCACCAAAAATAGATTAGTGGCGACTCCTAATTGAAAAATCATTTGCATGTTATAAACTTGAACCTAAGTCGCGAATTAGTATGGGCTTGGGAGAGCCCGAGCTAAGTTAGGCTTAGTAATCCATTAGCCAAACCCTAGGTGGATCACACCCGAAAAATTGGTTGCGACAAACAATTGGATAGCGCTTTCACTCGCTTGTCATCATGAGTGAGTCGTGTAGTTTAATCTCGATGAAGTCGATGTGCCGTACGTCATGAGGACATGACCCTTTGGACCGTAACTGAGAAACATCTCAAGCTTGCTCTATGGAACCATCGGCTAAAGCAAATTTGTGATGAACAAATGGACATTCTCAGAAATTTATTTTTATATATCCAAAGATAATCCCCCCTCTTCAAGCGTTCTCGGGAGCTTTAGTAATTCTTTTTGCTTGGTAAAGCTATGAATCATTCTCTTCAATGGAGGGGTACGTCAAATCAATTTCATATGTCGATATTATGTACTGCCTATTAGACTTCTCAATTGTTAAGTCGCGCATGATAACTATTATATTTATGGCCAAAATTATTTTTTTTATTCTCAGAAATAGGTTTGAAATAGAAATTCGTTCGGTGATGCAATTTCATTTTTTTTATTTCTAAAGCAAATTTTTAGTCCAAAAATAAGTTTGGAACAAAAATAAAAAAAGTTAAAGTTTTCTACTTTTCTATTTCTAAAATAGAAATAAAAATAAAAAATTTCTCATCGCTCGCCCTCGCTACTAAGGTTGCGTTTGGAACGTTTCTATTCAAAATTGTTCTTAAGAACAGAAATAGAAAAACTATTTCTATTCCGAGAAACAATTTTTTAACAGAAAAACGTGTTTGGTAAATTTGTATAATTTCTATTCATGGAATAGAAAAAGAACAGAAACACATTTGGTAAACTTGTATAATTTTTTAGTTTCTTTTAATTTTTAATTTTTTTCTTTTTTTCTTTTTTTTTTTCTCTTTTCTTTTTTCTTTTTCTTCTTTCTTCCTTTTGGCCGATCGCGGCCTCGGCCATGGCCGGCAATCGGCCGACGAGGGCCGACAGCCTCGCCCAACCACAACCAAGCTCGCCGGCCCTTGACCGCCGGTCGCGGGCCATGGCCGAGGCCGGCGACCGGCCAAAGAAAAAAGAATAAGAAAAATGAGAAAAAAAAAAGAAGTGTTTCTCGGAAGTGTTCCCGGGAACAATAAACAAGTTTTTTCTACTTGTTTATGTTCTAAATCTGTTCCCGAGAACAAAAGTATAAACAAACGCATTTTGTTTTTTTTTTTTTTTTTGTTCCCCTGAAACAAAAGAACAAAAATCTGTGTCTGGGAACAAAAACAAATTTAAACAAACAGCCCCTAGCTGGCCGCCACCCACTGCTGCCCGCCGTCCGTCGCCGCCACTACTAGCCATTGGTTGCCGTCCACCATCACCGTCTTTCACTACTACCCAAGAGGGAGAAATTTTGTGAATTTCTATTATTCAAGCAGAAATTTGGCATCGTTATCAAACGTGTATTTTGCTTAGAAACTTGTCCGAGAAATAGAATTACAAAAATCTATTTCTGAAACAAATAAATTTATGAAGCAGAATGGTTATCATTCGTACCCTAAATGTTTATCCTATTGAGTTCATTACTACATACAGCACCTTTCAAGGAGTTGCATATAAGGACCCCTCTTAGGCAACTGTTAGCAAATGTTGTCTTCTTAGAACATCCTATAATACACATCTTCCTTCCATCAAATGGTTGTGATTTTGAAGTTGTTAAAGACGGGAGAGCCATCACCCCCAAATCAGATCTGCAATGATCTCTCTGAATGATAAGTCTAATGTGAATGACGTCCGCTCCAGGTTGGAGGAAATTGAGGATAATGGCTGCTTGGAATCGCGGGTGTGACCAAATGTGGCAATTGAACTCAAGTCCAAAGTATCAAATTTTACATCAGATTACAAAGCATCCAAGTGGGTGTTGTAACCCTCCCGACGGGTGCAGAAAGACGAGTTTAGAGATTGTGCCAAGATGAGACTAACTGTTTCAAACTAACTATTTCCAATCTGCACGGATTCTTCCAAACCCTTACCTCGTGCAATGCTAGATTTTTCATTGTAATTTATTCATCCTATGAGATTTTAAGTCAAGTGGAGTCGCCATTAGCTTATTTGAATCAACTAAAAACCAAGTGAGGTATCACTAGTTATTCAACTAGTGATTTAAGGTCAAGGATTTAGTACACTAGTTATTCAACTAATGCCTTCTCGATACTTAAACTCGATCATTTGTCAACTAGGGTGTCCACACAGTCTTTCTAGCTAATGATGAATCTTAAAGTTCTCATCCACTAAATGTCCATAGTATTCTTATACCTCACTTCATGTACACCAGAGATTTAAGATTGATGACTTTATTATACTAGTTATTCAACTAATGCCTTTTCGATACATAAACTCAATCATTTGTCAACTGGGGTGTCCATGTGATCTTTTTAGCTAATTATGAATCTTAAAGTTCTCATCCACTAAATATCCATGCAATGTTTTCATGTTTATTATGATCCTAAGATGTAACTTAACCGATCTACTAAAACAAGCAAATCACAGCAAAAAATTAATATGAAAGAATCACAATCAATTCGTCAAGCAAAGTAATAAAAGGACAAGTAAAAAATATAGTAGACTAACGTAATCTAGTAAGCTGTCACGACCAATTTTTTCGGGGGTGAACCACCTAGAGTTTGGCTAATGGATTGTTAAGCCTAAACTTAACTTAGGCTCTCCCAAGCCCATACCAATTCGCGACTTAGATTTGAGTTCTTAACATGCAATTGATTTTCAATTAGGAGTCGCCACTAATCTATTTTTGGTGGGTCGACTAGAAATCCAAGTAAAGTAGTGGGAGATTTACTTTACTCCTACGAACCAGAGATTATGGGTACGGGGACTTGGTTACACTAGATTTCTCTAATGCCCTTTCGGTACCTTTATCTTTTATTTTGAAAAAATTGTTTGGCAAGCAACTTGAATTGATTTTAATTCATTAACATGTGAGGTGACCATGCAGGTGCGCAAACCATTAATTTAACACTCAAGCAAGCAAATGAATAAATTGCAGGACTTACCTCATAGCAACGAAAGCATCTGCAATGTTAGTTTAGAATTCACATCAGCAGTCCTAAATATGATTTCTAATTAACACGCAATTTTTGTTTTGTTTTCACTTAATTAATGAAAATCATGCAATATGCAATGCATGCCACTAATTTAACATGAAATGATATGACATGGCAACATGACTTAGCTATATGATCTAAGCAATATGACATAACTAAGCATGTGATCTATCCTAAGCATGAGATGATTTATTCAAAATATATTTTTTTTATTTTCTATGAGATTTGAAATTAAAGAAATGCAACATTTAAATATGCAATCTAAATTAATCTAATGACCTAATTCTAATGACGGGCAATTTCTAATTAAATGCACCTAACAAAAATCACTAAACGACGTGCATTGTATGAAACTAATTCTATATGACGTGCACATGATTTTTATTTTCCTAATAAGCATGCAATCTATTTAGGAGAAATTATCTAAACCTATAATATGCAATCTTAGCATGCAATGACGTGCAAAGAATGCCCTAATTCTACATGACATATGCATATGACATTTTTTTATTAAAAAAATGCAATCTATCCTAGAAATTGCAACTAATTTATCCTAAGACAAATTTTATGAAATTTCAAATGATCTAGCTAGATTAAGATTCTATCTAATTTAAACTAGGGATTAAGTCATATTAAATCCTAATTTAAACTAAGACATTATCTAAATCTAAAATGCCATTTATCTAAAAAAGATGATCTAAATTTAAAATGAAGCATGCAATTCTAATCTAATATGCACAATGATTTTTTATGGTTTTCTTGAATCTCGAAATTAAAATTAATACCTAATTAACATGCAATTCAAATAAAAAAACTAACAACCTAAATGAATGCACTTTTTTGGATTTTTTTATTAAAAATTCATAATAAGATTGCAATCCTAATATGCAATATAACAAAAACAAACCTAGTCCTTATTCGGATTTTTCTTTTGATTTTCTTATTTAAAAAAATTCGAAATCGATTGCGATTTTAACCCTAAGACTAAGAATATTCTAAAACATACTTAATCCTAATTTGAATTTTTTTGATTTTTCTCTTATGAAAATAAAATTGATCCTAACACACGATATCAAATCAAACAAGACAATATTGATATCCAAAATTGGCGAACCGTATCTCGCACATGAGATAGGGTTGACCAATTTTAATTTTAAATCGCGAATCAAATCTCGGGCTTGAGATTGGATTGTCGATTTTATAAGGGATTGCGAGTCGGATTTCGGGCGCGAAAATCGGACTATCAATCCCTTGCTTGAGGTGGACTTTCATGTTGGAACATCAATCATATATTTAGGAATAATCCTACTAAAAAAAATAAGTGAGAATAACATTATAAAAATAAAATAAAGTAAATAAAAAAGAACTACCTAAATGATTTTCTTTTTTTTTTTTTCCAAGCGAGCTTGTGCCCGTGTGGTGGTCACCGTCGGTCCAGCAAGGGCGTCGCGGCGGGGCTCCCGGCGAAGGTCCGGAGGGGCAGCAGTGTTGCGGGGTGCTCGGGCGCAGCGGCCGGCGTTCGGCACCGCGAGGGGTGAGCAGCGGTGTCGGGCAGCAGCTCCGGTACAGCAGATCGGGGACAGAGATCGGTTGAGGCGCGAAGGGCTTTGTCTGGCCGGTGGAGCGGATCGACAAGGCAGCAGCAGTTTCGCAGGGGCGACGGAGCTGGAACGCGGATCGTGGGTCATCGGGTTGGTAGGCGAAGCGGCAGCTCGGACCGGAGGCGCAGCTCGTCGAAGGAGCGTAGTGGCGCTAGAGCAGCAAGGACCCGTGGAACAAGGGCGCCGGGCGGAGGACTCGGGTCCGTGTGGTTACGATCTGTTCGGGTCTTGCTCCGGATATAGGGAACGCTAGGCGTAGGACCAGAGGCGGCACAGCGGTGGCTTCAAGCGGCGGCGGCGGGAGCAGAGGCGAACGGAGCAGCGTCGGTGGTGCTTGGTGATGGCGAGCGAGAGACCTGCAGGTTACGGGCTTCGGAGGTGCGGCGGAGGTGAGGCGAGGCGGCGGCGTCCGGAGTGCAGCGAGCGCGGGCAGCAGTCGAGCCCACCGGAGAAGAAGAACAGTGCTTTTTCCCCTTTTTTTTTTATTTCTTTCTCTCTCCTCCTGTCTCCTCTCACGTCACTTTTCTCTGTACCTTCTCTTTCTCCCCTTTTTAACTTTTCTCTGCACTCTCTCTCTCTTTCTCTCTTTGCAGAAGCAAAACTTCTCTTCACTTTTTCTTTCCTTGTTTTTTTTTTCCAAAAGAAGCCGCCTTTGGTCATCGTACACAGTTGCTTTTATAGGGGGTAAGAGATAAGCTTTCAATTTCCCTTTCAAATCTACATCCGCGATACATTTTCACCAACCGATCACTATTGATAAAAATTTAAGATTACGATGAATATTTTCTCGAAATCCAAATCTCGCAAAGATAAATCGCAATATTTTTTTCACACATGTGCTCTTATCCAAAATATTCATATCCCGGAAAAATTTCAAAATTTTTATTTTTCACGAGATAATTAAAAAACATGGGCTTGGGCCAACCAGCTCGCTTTGTGGCCTTAGTCCAACTAATTTGAACCCGTTCGCACTGGTCTAATAAAATGCCAATAACAAAATAAATGCAAATATAAATCTATATGCTATGCAATTACTAAAATTAACTCCTAATTTCCTATGTAATAAATAAATAAACTAAATCGTCAAAATTTAGGTGTCAATAAATGTTGCCCCCTCTTTGAAGGTGAGCTCGAAGAGGTTGCATTCAAAGATAATTTGAGACCTAAATTTTGGTTATGTGTATGCAATGGATGATTTTTTTTGTCGGAAAATGAATTCCATTTTTTAATGCAATTTATATGATGCATGGAAATGCTAATGCAGATGATAAAAGACTTACCTGGAATGACTTACCTTCAAGGAGGGTAGAGTGATTCAAGATAGTTGGTGTTACATGTCCAGGACTCGTACCATTCTACGGCCGCCCCCGGAATAGTAACATGGTTTTGCAAAGAGACTCGCTTCCTAGGACTCGTACCATTCTACGGTCGCCTAGTATGACAGTGTTTGGTTGTGTCTAGGACCCGTACCATTCTACGGTCGCCTGAATAGGGAAATAAATTTTGTCTAGGACCCGTACCATTCTACGGTCACCTAAACGGGGATTTACCTTCCAAAACCCGTACCATTCTACGGTCGCCTGAATAGGGAAATAAGTTTGATTTTCCAGGACCCGTACCATTCTACGGTCGCCTGAATGAGGTTTTGCTTAGCTAGGACCCGAACCATTCTTCAGTCGACCAGCCTTGCGAACAGAGATCAACTGACCAGGACCCGAACCATTCTTCGGTCGCCTTAATCAGACTGAATCTGGAGAGAAATTTTTGGGGGACAACTCAATCGAGTGTCGGTATGTTTAAAAGGGGATACCTCTGCGATGACAAATATTTAAGGTATGGATAGAGATATACTTACCTGGTATTATCTCTGTTCCTGGGGGAAATGTCTTCTGCAAAACATGGTCATAGGAGAAGCAATATGCATTTGTGATCGCAAACATGCATTAATTTAAGGGAGGTTCATGCACTATGATTTATATCAAGCATGCATCACCTAATTTCCATTGGGAATGATTTCACAAAAAATGTTCCAATCTGAACACATGATTGTCATGAATGTGCCAAATGGGGGACCTCTTGGTCTGAAAGGACTTTTCACTCATCCTCATTAAAATGGGTTGTTTTATCCTGACCTTTGATGCAGGATTTTTGACAATCACTCTATCTTTCCATCATCATGCCAAACAAGGGTTCGAGCAATCTCGCAAGTGGTACGACCTTACCAATCTGAGAGGTCTTTAACAGGGACCGTAATGTGAGCTTGGTCAACGGCTTAACAAAGGGGACTCTTTGAGTCGAGGCTATTAAAAAAATGAATGATATTTCGCAATCATCCCGGGGTTTACAAGCCAAGAAACATGAGAAATGAAGCAGAAATTATCTTACTCGCACTTCTTCAAGCGATGCTTCCAAACATATGAACTTTTACGTTAATTCAAGTGCCCTAATCTGAAGAGACTTTGTAAGGGACGTAACGTAGGTTGGGTTCATAGGTTGAGAAATGAAAGGATCATTTGGCTCAAAAAGTGTTTATGGGGTCAAAGTTAGTGATCATCTTGACATTTCCAACAATTTTCCTCTCCACATCAAATATTTTCTTCACATCACAACTCCACTGATTGCAACATCTCAACATTTGAGTTTTTTTTTTTTTTGGGTACCACCTTGTTGGGGATACGACTCACTTCATCAAGTGTTTGATTTTTTTTCTTTGGGCATTGGCCTTGCTTTTACCAGGCACACTGCTTTTTCATGCCCCATTTTTGCACTCAATTTTTTTTTTTTTGGACAAAGTCTCCATTTTATCAGCATTGTAAATCATGCTACTTGAGTGGTTTGATTTTTCTTTCCTTGCCCCAGTGTGGGGGATGATCACCAACTGGGTTTAAAATGAAATGAATTCATAGTCTCAAGGGGGCTATGCAATGGATAAAGTGTATAGGATAGAGAAAGAACCGCTCTTCGTCGTCCTAAGGCACTTTAAATTATCGTACAAGTCACACTGTAAAAGCAATACTCGAAGATTGATGCAAGTGTGAGTAAGAAAATTCCTATCATCCATTTTAAATCTTGTCCCAGTATGAGACGATTCTTGACAGGGATGATTTAAAAAGCTCTTCATGTGTGTGGGCTCAAAAGGCTGAACAATGGATATACCTGTAGTGTTTCGGGTAGCAGAAGAAACTGCCTCTCATCATCTTGGTTGACGTACCCTTTGCAAGATCACCATCTTCCTTGTGGGCATAGAATTTTTCACACAACTCACTGGGGGTCAGTGTATGGAATAGGGTTTGCCTTTTATCATTCCAAAGTATCTCATTTGACACATTCAATTTATCTCACACAATTCATCAAGGAAGAAAAATGCAATATTTTCGACAAATTTGAACAATTCAATTCACTGAGGCAATTTATTCATCATAAAATGTTTGCAATTCAAAACATGACATGTCAAATTCTATCATGGGTAATACTTCTTGACAGCATCTGAATTAACTGGAGTGGAAAACACACGACCATCCATTTCTTCCAAGATCAAAGCACCACCATGAAGTACCTTCTTTACCACATATGGGCCACTGTAGTTTGGAGCAAACTTCCCCCCAGGATCTGGAAAAATTGGCAACAGCTTCCTTAAAACAAGATCATTTACCTCGAAATGTCTCGGCCGCACCTTTCGGTTGAAAGATCTGGCTACTCTTTGTTGATATGCTTGGCCATGGCGAAGAGCCTTCGGTCTTTTCTCATTGATCAAGTTCAACCATTTCAAGTCTTTGTTGCGACCATTCTGCCTCAGATAATTCCACTTGAGATAATACTCTCAGGGAAGGAATCTCCACTTCCACAGGCAAAACTGCCTCCATGCCGTATACCAGAGCAAAAGGAGTTGCTCCGGTAGAAGTACGAATCGATGTCCGATACGCCATCAATGCGAAAGGTAACCTGTCATGCCAGTCTCGATAATTCTCGGCTGTCTTAGCTAAGATCTTCTTAATATTCTTATTGGCCGCTTCAACAGCCCCATTCATTTGAGGGCGATAAGGGGATGAATTCAAATGCTTGATCTTGAGCTCGCTAAACAACTCATCAACAAGCTTGTTGTTCAAATTTGTCCCGTTGTCAGCGATAATCGTTTCAGGAACACCATAGCGAGCAATTATGTCACGTTTGATGAACTTCACAACATTGCGGCAGTGACACTTGCAAAGGATGTAGCTTCGATCCATTTTGAAAAATAGTCTATGGCCACTAAAATGAATCTATGCCCATTGGAAGCCTTTGGGTTTATTGGGCTGATCACATCAATCCCCACATTCGAAAGGCCATGGCTCGGAAAAGCGGTACAACACAGTTGGAGGAACATTTATCTTATCACCATGGACACAGCAACGATGACAACTTCGAACATGATGTATACAAAGTCACCTTCTAGCGTGAGCCAATAATAGCCTAATCTCATGATCTTCTTAGCCATCATGTGTCCATTCATATGAGGGCCACATACTCCTTTGTGAATTTCTTGCATGATTTGAGTGGCCTCAGCTGCACCCACACACCGCAACAAGATTGAATCATAAGATCTCTTGTAAAAATTCTCACCACTAACGAAGAACTTTGAGGCCATCTTCATGATGTACTTCCTATCAATTGGAGTACTTCCCTCGGGGAATCCTTGTTTTTGGATATAGTTCATGATATCGTAATACCATGGTTTTCCGTCAGACTCTTCTGTCACTACCATACAATAAGCCGGCCTTGGAAGAATCTCTATCTTCAATGGTTCAACTTCTAATCCGTTAGTGACTTGCAACATAGATTATAAAGTTGCGAGTGCATCTGCAAATTGATTGTGAGACCTCGATAAGTATTCAAATGAAACTTCATCGAATTTCTTGATCAAATCTTCTAAGTACTCATGATATGGGAGCAACTTAGCATCCTTAGTCTTCCATTCACCTATAGTCTGTAGTATGATTAGCGCGGAATCCCCGAACACTTTTAATTTGGCTACACCCATCTCGATTGCAGCTTGAAGCCCAAGGATGCAAGCTTCATACTCTGCTATATTGTTAGTACATGGGAATATCAATTTCGCAGCTACTGGGTGATGCTGTCCGTCTGGGGATATCAAAACTGCCCCAGTACCTGAACCAGACAAGTTCACCGCTCCATCAAAGAACATTGTCCATGAATCTTCATTTACACTCAAGATGCAGTCATCCAAAGAACGATCGTCATTATTTGAGGCTTCTAGATTCTCAGCCAATAGATCAGCAATTACTCGACCCTTAACCGATTTTTGTGGCATGAATTGCACATCAAATTCCGAGATCAAAATTTGCCATTTAGCCAACTTACCCACCAAAGCTGGCCGGTTGGTAAATACTTGATAGGATCATTCTCGATTACGAGGAATGTCGGTAATGCAAAGTGTGTCTTGTCTCAATCTATGCAATACCCACACTAATGCAGCACAAGTCTTTTCCACATTAGAATATTTTAGCTCTAACACAGTGAATTTTTTACTCAAGTAATAAACGGCTCGTTCTTTTTTATCGACGGGACTTTCCTGAGCTAACATCGCACCCAATGACTCACCATGAATGGTGAGGTAAAGAATCAAAGGATATCCTGGCGATGGCGGGACAAGAACTGGTGGATTCATCAAATCTTTGTTTCAACTTGTCGAATGCTTTTCGACACTCATCATCCTAATTGACTCGTGCATTCTTCTTTAAGAGCTTGAAGAATGGCTTAGCGGTTTCAGAAAGTTGGGAAATGAATCGAGCAATGTAATTCAACCTCCCCAAAAGACTCCGGACTTCTTTCACTGTTGATGGAGGTTGCAACTCACATATGGCCTTAGCTTTAGCCGAGTCGATCTCAATCCCTTTACTGCTCACAATGAACCCAAGTAATTTACCAGATGTTGCTCCAAACACGCATTTAGTGGGGTTTAGACGAAGCTTGAACTCACGGAGTTGATCAAACAATTTCTTCAAGGTTTCGACGTGGCTTTTCCCAGGTCTAGTCTTAGCGATCATATCATCAACATAGACCTCGATCTTTTGATGCATCATGTCATGAAATAGTGCTACCATAGCTCACTGGTAAGTTGCCCCTGCATTCTTGAGTCCAAAGGGCATGACCTTATAATGAAAGGTTCCCACGGAGTGATAAATGCAGTTTTCTCTTTGTCTTCCTCCTTCATCCTTATCGATTGTATCCGGAAAAACCATCCATAAATGAGAATAGTTCAAATCCGACAGTACTACCAACAAGGACATCTATGTGAGGTAGCGGGAAGTCATCTTTTGGGCTAGCCTTATTCAAATCCCGATAATCAACACAAACTCGAACTCGACCATCCTTCTTCATCACCGGCACGATGTTTGCTACCCATTCAGGGTATTGCGAGACTTCAATAAATCCGACTTTTAGAAGCTTCATCACCTCTTCCTCTATCTTCTTCGAGAGCTCAGGCTTAGTTCTTCGCAATCTTTGCTTCTTAGGAGGCACGTCCAGGTTAGTAGGCAAACAATGCTCCACGATTGATTGGTCTAACCCAGGCATGTCGGCGTAGGTCCATGCGAAGATGTCCCGATATTCCTTGAAGAATCTGAATTAGGCGCTCGGCCTCCTCTTTGGGGAGATTCGCCCTATTTTCACCTCCTTGGCTTCTTCAATGTCACTTAAATTAATAGTGATAGTCTGCTCGGATGTGAGAGTCTTGGCTTTTTCATGTTGTTCCCAGCTTTGTTGCACCTCAGTGGAATCTTCAATGAATCCTTGATCGACTCTCCAGGATCATTATCAGCACTTGTTGCATTGGATTGGACCATTTCCATACCTTTGCATGTTATATGATCGTCCCTGAAACATGAAATAGAAGGATCAAAAAGACAAACAGGGTTAATCATATTTTATTTTATTTTTTGTAAAAACTTTTTTTTAAATTCTTTTGCAAAAGTATTTTTTTTTTAAACATTTTGACACGAGGAAGCATGATGAAGCCCAGGCCTCAGAGTTCTCCTTGGATTTTTCTTTTGTTTTATCGGCTGGATATCATCACTGGGCTGGTTTGGTGTACCTCATCATGCCCTCAAAATAAAACTTGCAATTTCATTGAGATTCATCAATCAATTACAATTTATTGAATGGAAAATGCAATTCAAGTCCTAAAAAGAAAGTGAAAAAGAAGAAATCGAAAACAATTCCTAGAAAGCAATAAAAATTCCCACGCAGGGGAATGTGCAAAAGTGATAAATGGGTTACTCTTGTGGGCGAGGGCCCGTTTCCTCAGGTTCTCCATCAATGGCTCGATGGAGAGATCGTCGAACGAACTTGAAATTCCTTCCGGGGTGTCATCGAGTTTTCTGTCTTTGAAGGCGTCGGATCATCCATGCCATCCCATCCACTTGGAACTATATTGCGGGCATCAAAGTAAAAATTTCGGGAGGAGCCGAATACTTCACCATATAGTCGAACTTCCCACTTGGCTGTCCGAGAGTATCCATTACTTCAGCTTCATGTTGCATCATAATTGGAGAACCAGGGAATGTCTCATGAATGTTTGGAGGTGGTAAATTTTGCCTCCTTCGCCCTTGCTCAGGTGGCGAGTTATGCCTTCCCTGTCTTTGCCTTCCAGAACTTCCTCCACCTCTTCCATGGTACCCTAACCCAGCAGATCGGGACCTCTGAGGGGCTTCAATGGGGCTTCGAATACCCTGACCATTTCTTCCCAAACCATTGCCAGGGACAAAACCATTCCCAACCATTACTCTTCCTACCATGAGGGCAGCATCTGAAACCTCAGGAGTGGGCGGCGATGAACCTCGAGAAGCGTGTATGGTAGACACTAACTCAAATGAGTGGTAAATTGATTCGAGCTCAAAATCCGGCTCTACATAGGGGATAGCCGTCTCGTGATAAATCTGGTGGTCTTGCTCACAATACACAGTGATCAGCTTCCTTTCGATCACAAATTTCACAGCTTGATGTAGAGTTGAAGGGACTGCTCCAACAGTGTGTATCCATGGACGACCTAGCAGAAAATCGAATGCGGTTGGGATATCCAGCACCTGGAAGGGAATGTTGAAGACGACCGGCCCTATTTGCACGTCAAGATGGATTTCCCCGATTACCTCCTTTTTTGTTCCATCAAAAGCTCTCACAGAAGTCTTCACAGCATGTACCTTGGACAGGTCTACCTTGAGGCGGTGAAGAGTGGCCAATGGACATATGTTTAAGGCGGACCCATTATCAATGAGCACTCGGGACACATGAGAAACCTTGTGCTTAATAGATATGTAGAGTGCTTTATTATGCCCCCTACCCTCAAGAGGGAATTCCTCATCAGAAAAAGCAATCATGTCCTTGAGAAGAACGATCCCACAAAATCCTCCAGCTTTATCTCGCTTCAATTTGTTTGCACACAATTTCGCTTAGCACCTTCATCAAAGCAACTTTTGGTGCACAGGGGAGGTTTGGATGAGCTCGAGCAAAGAGATCTAGGCAGGCATCTTTCGCAATTGATCGACGATATTATACTCACTTGCTTTAATCACAGCCAGAAATTCCTTAGCCTCTTCGTTAGTGACGGGCTTTGTAGGTTGAGCATTATTTTGAGCATAAGTTCGACCGGACCTTGTAACGAGGTCAACATCTAGGTTATAAGACCAAGGCACCGCTTTATTATTGACATACTCATACGGCTGAGGTATTTCAATCACAACCTCCTCATCAGTTGCATCTTCTAGCGGGGGCATATCTGCAAGTGATGGATCTACTTCTTCCTTACCATTATCGAGAGCAGCCTGCTCCTCCTCCCAATCAATGATGATGTGGGAAATGGTGGAAACCACGCGATTACGGTCGGCATACACGATGATGCCGTCATCCACCATTTTGGCAATTCTTTCCTTCATCAATGATAAGGAACATCCTCTTGATTTGGATAATAACCAGCTCTCACCAGTCCATTGTAGGCATCTGCCACATTCACCTTCGAGTTCTTGATCCGTCTAACTTCAGGTTCTAGGATAGCATTCACTATACCCTCATGCTCCGGTAGCGGATTCTTCTGGACATTTGGCCGAGCAGTTTGAAATGAGAAGGCCTTTGTGTCCAAGAGATTTTGGATCTTGTGCTTGAGGGTGAAACATTCGTCAGTTGAATGCCCCAATTCACCGTTATGGTAGTCACACTTCT
This sequence comes from Eucalyptus grandis, assembly GCF_016545825.1. Lineage (NCBI taxonomy): Eukaryota > Viridiplantae > Streptophyta > Magnoliopsida > Myrtales > Myrtaceae > Eucalyptus > Eucalyptus grandis. The sequence continues at coordinate 8,166,010 of NC_052620.1, forward strand.
TTGCCGGGTCATAACCGCAAATGCTTTCGCGATTGGGACGTTTTGGTTCATTAGTAAGCAAACCTTTCTTTCGGAGGATCGTCAGCACTTGGGATGGAGACCCATGGAGAGAAGAAAATTGCCTTCTATTATTTGCTTGGGCAAATGATTGGCGGCCAGTGGTTTGCGGTTGTCTTGGATTCATTTGGATGGCCGGGGCACGTTTGACATTTTCTTGGCTATAAGCCACATTCACATCCATGACCATTTCCTTCTCCTTCTTGGCAGTGAATCTTTTACTAGATGACTCAAGTAAACCATCCTTCCCTTATCCCCATCTCGATTTGTTCTCCTACAGGAATAAGCCGATTGAAGCTTTCGACGTATGTACTGGCCATTCTGTTACGAAACTCAGATGGGAGGGTCTTCACAAACAACTTCATCAGCTCCTTGTTGGTAGGCTCGGAGTAATCGAGCTGCGAGGTTTCTCCATCTTACAAACATATTCTTTAAATGATTCACTCCTTTTCTTTTCCATCCGCTCCAGGTCTTCTCGGGAAGGTGCGATGTCCATGTTGAACTTGTATTGTTTGAGGAACGCGTCAGCCACTTCGTTCCAGGTGTCGAGGAGGTTCACATTCTTCATCACATACCAATTTAGTGTGGGTCCGAGTCAAACTCGCATGGAATGATTGGATCATGAGGGCTCGTTTTTTTTTTTTTACGTGCTGGGCCATGTGCACGTGGTACATCCGCAGATGAGATTTTGGGCAAGATGTGCCATCATACTTCTCAAACTCTGGCATTTTGAACTTGCTCGGCATTTTGACTTTCTCATAGACCGAAAGGTCGAACGGGAGGGACCTTTGTGACTCCTGCAGCTGTCTCATTTTCTCTTCCAGCTTCGCAACATGCTCATCTTGATCTGTCTTAGGAACGCCGTCAAGCTTGGCCTTTCCAACAATGACTAGGTCATCTTCCAGCTCGGGCATGTCGTCGTCAATCGTTTGAACCTTGTTTGCTTGCTTCGGGATAACTACTTCAGGAAGAGCAGGTGCAGCTGTTGGATTAGCTTGGAGGAATTGGAGTTGATCCGTCACAAGTTGTAAAGAGGCGAGTACTTGTTGGAGTTGAGTCTCCACAGCGGAGACACGATCACGCATTTCGGTTTGTTCGGCCATTCTCGCTCTTAATCGCGTGATGATGGGCGAACGTGATGGATCCGTTATAACCTAATATAAGAAATGAACAAAAATAAGCATTCTCATATGAAATTACGTCGATCCATGGCAATATTGTAGAACTTTATTCATCAATGGAGCTTTTGACAAACCTATCGAAATAGAAATTCAAAACGTCCTAAACAAATGAACTAGGAAAGCAAATGACTCAAACTTCCTAATCTAAAACTAAAAATAGCAAGATTGATTCAAGCATTTCATTTGGCTTGATCAATATACACTCGGGACACCATTCGGCGCAATCGTTTATTCTCCTCTTGAGCTTTTTCAGCAACTCTTTTGAGGCGTTTATTCTCAGCTCGATTGGTGATCTTCAACGGTGCCTCCGGTATCTTTGGAAGCAGCTCTTCGGGAATCTTGTGCCGTTTGATATACTTAATCGAGGCATAGTACTTCATTTCCCTGCCTTTCAATTCCTCCTCGGGCCATTTGAGTTTTGTGTGGACGACACATGTCCCACATCGATTTGATGGTGAGAATGGAATCTTCATGGCCCCGGCTTCCATCAACGAAGCTAACTTGGAGCGAGATCCGCTTGTAACGCCGGGGAAGCTCTTGTACGATGATACCGACGAGTCACTCTAGTCGGATAGTACTCCAATGCTCCAGTGAATCCCAATATAGGGATTGGGCCAACTCTTCCACACGAGAGTCTCGCTACCCGAACTTGGAACCATTTAGCATGCCATAGGAAACCCTTGGGAGTTGGTTTTTTCATGAAAGCTAGCCACCTAGAATAATGATAATCTGGTGCATGTTTTTGATTGTTCTCAAATCTCATAATGGGGTGATTAGAATTACTAACATCATGTATAGTCATGGAACCACCAAATCCTTTTATATGAGAAAGGAACCAGATTTGTAAAAGTTCAGGAGAGGAATGGAGAGTCTTATTGCCACCTCTTTTGAAATGAGTGAGAAAGAAAAGTTTCAGTTAAAACAGTGTTTACAAAAAATTTTCCTTCCAACACTTGCCTAATAAATTGAGCAATCAAAGGGTTAATAGCATTCTTGCAGTAAGGAAATACTATAAACCCAAAGAAAGCTAAGAGGAAAATCCTACGCATTTGAAATGAGGTGCCTTTTTCAAAACATTCTTTCAGAAAAGATAAAGGACATGCATTACGATGGGCCTTTAAAACCTTTCTTATGTCATCTTCTTTAATTCTCAGAAAATCATATAAGGCCATAACATGATCTATTCCGATAGGCGGACTAATCAATTCAGCTTTTAAGGACTTCCCTATGGCGATGCTATATTCTTCCAAGGTGGGAGTGAGTTCATGCTTACCGCCGAAGATGAAGGTAGAAGTCTCGGGGCACCAACGGTGGGCGAGTGCTTGGACAAGGCTGCCATGGATGTTGATACGCAGCGGTGGAAGCAATCGACCAATATGTGACTCTACGAATTGACAGCTATTCGATCTAACTTGTCCCACCAAGTGCTAAGCTCTTCCTTTGGAGGAGAATGATCCGAATGTCCGGTGTCCCCATTGTATATTAATCAAAGCTCGAGCCAATCCTAATGCCATGGACCGACAAAAATAATGTGACAAAGTAAGTAAATTGCAAAAGGCAAAAATTAGAGAACTTACTTTACCAATGATTGACAATCACATAGACATGCGCATGGTAAGTGGCTCAATTTCTACTCTATAAGGCTTATCAAGGTGGAGCCACAAGAATGATCAGACTAGCCACGGGCTTGTGGACTATGTCGGGTCCTCATGACTCCGGCTTGGTCAAAGAGCCGACCTGGGTCGCGGGCATGCGGACCGAGGTGGGTACTCTTGACACCATGAAAGAAACTTCGGGATTGAGATGGGCGACTCATACCGCGAGCATGCGGTCGAAGTGGTATCCATCTCAATACCATCCTAAATGATCCAATGCGGCCCAGGTCCGGCGGCAGGTTGTGTGTGCAAAAGTGTAGTGCAAGATGCAAGGCATACACAACAGTTTATATCAAGCAACACTTCGTATATAAAAATAAACCATACATTCCTACACCTCCCTGCAAAACAAAGGTCAGCAAACACTTCCCCTTATACCTCCCATCCTGCAAGAACATTTAACACCTTAAATGTTAGGGGCGTACCTGGAATCCTCGCTGCCAAACAAAAACTTTTTCAAAAGAAAAGAAAAATTGGCATAAATCCACTAAGAGTTTCAACTCAAGTCCCTAGCGGAGTCGTCAAGCTGTCGCGACCAATTTTTTCGGGGGTGAACCACCTAGAGTTTGGCTAATGGATTGTTAAGCCTAAACTTAACTCAGGCTCTCCCAAGCCCATACCAATTCGCGACTTAGATTCGAGTTCTTAACATGCAATTGATTTTCAATTAGGAGTCGCCACTAATCTATTTTTGGTGGGTCGACTAGAAACCCAAGTAAAGTAATGGGAGATTTACTTTACTCCTACGAACAGAGATTATGGGTACGGGGACTTGGTTACACTAGATTTCTCTAATGCCCTTTCGGTACCTTTATCTTTTATTTTGAAAAATTGTTTGGCAAGCAATTTGAATTGATTTTAATTCATTAACATGTGAGGTGACCATGCGGGTGCGCAAACCATTAATTTAACACTCAAGCAAGCAAATGAATAAATTGCAGGACTTACCTCATAGCAACGAAAGCATCTCGCAATGTTAGTTTAGAATTCACATCAGCGATCCTAAATATGATTTCTAATTAACACGCAATTTTTGTTTTGTTTTCACTTAATTAATGAAAATCATGCAATATGCAATGCATGCCACTAATTTAACATGAAATGATATGACATGGCAACATGACTTAGCTATATGATCTAAGCAATATGACATAACTAAGCATGTGATCTATCCTAAGCATGAGATGATTTATTCTAAATAATTTTTTGGTATTTTCTATGAGATTCGAAATTAAAGAAATGCAACATTTAAATATGCAATCTAAATTAATCTAATGACCTAATTCTAATGACGGGCAATTTCTAATTAAATGCACCTAACAAAAATCACTAAATGACGTGCATTGTATGAAACTAATTCTTTATGACGTGCACATGATTTTTATTTTCCTAATAAGCATGCAATCTATTTAGGAGAAATTATCTAAACCTATAATATGCAATCTTAGCATGCAATGACGCGCAAAGAATGCCCTAATTCTACATGACATATGCATATGACATTTTTTTATTAAAAAAAATGCAATCTATCCTAGAAATTGCAACTAATTTATCCTAAGACAAATTTTATGAAATTTCAAATGATCTAGCTAGATTAAGATTCTATCTAATTTAAACTAGGGATTAAGTCATATTAAATCCTAATTTAAACTAAGACATTATCTAAATCTAAAATGCCATTTATCTAAAAAAAGATGATCTAAATTTAAAATGAAGCATGCAATTCTAATCTAATATGCACAATGATTTTTTATGGTTTTCTTTAATCTCGAAATTAAAATTAATACCTAATTAACATGCAATTCAAATAAAAAAACTAACAACCTAAATGAATGCACTTTTTTTGGATTTTTTTATTAAAAAATTCATAATAAGATTGCAATCCTAATATGCAATATAACAAAAACAAACCTAGTCCTTATTCGGATTTTTCTTTTTGATTTTCTTATTTAAAAAAATTCGAAATCGATTGCGATTTTAACCCTAAGACTAAGAATATTCTAAAACATACTTAATCCTAATTTGAATTTTTTTGATTTTTCTCTTATGAAAATAAAATTGATCCTAACACACGATATCAAATCAAACAAGACAATATTGATATCCAAAATTGGCGAACCGTATCTCGCGCATGAGATAGGGTTGACCAATTTTAATTTTAAATCGCGAATCAAATCTCGGGCTTGAGATTGGATTGTCGATTTTATAAGGGATTGCGAGTCGGATTTCGGGCGCGAAAATCGGACTATCAATCCCTTGCTTGAGGTGGACTTTCATGTTGGAACATCAATCATATATTTAGGAATAATCCTACTAAAAAAAATAAGTGAGAATAACATTAAAAAAATAAAATAAAGTAAATAAAAAAAGAACTACCTAAATGATTTTCTTTTTTTTTTTTTTTTTTTCCAAGCAGAGCTTGTGCCCGTGTGGTGGTCACCATCGGTCCGGCAAGGGCGTCACGGCCGGGGCTCCGGCGAAGGTCGGCGAGGGGCAGCAGCGTTGCGGGGTGCTCGGGCAAAGCAGCGGCGTTCGGGCACCGGGCGAGGGGGTGAGCAGCGGCGTCGGGCAGCAGCTCCGTACGGCAGATCGGGGACAGAGATCGGGCTGAGGCGCGAAGGGCTTTGTCGGCCGGTGGAGCGGATCGGCAAGCAGCAGCAGTTTCGCAGGGGCGACGAAGCCGGAACGCGGATCGTGGGTCGTCGGGTTGGTAGGCGGCAGCAGCTCGGACCAGGAGGCGTGGCTCGTCGAAGGAGCAGCGGCGGCGCTCAAGCGGAAGGACCCGTGGAACAAGGGCGCCCGGGCGGAGGACTCGGGTCCGTGCGGTTCTGATCTGTTCGGGTCTTGCTCCGGATATAGGGAACGCTAGGCGTCGGACGGAGGCGGCACGGCGGTGGCTTCAAGCAGGCGGCGGGAGCGAGAGGCGAACGGAGCAGCGTCGGTGGTGCTCGGTGATGGCGAGCGAGAGACCTGGGTTGCGGGCTTCGGAGGTGCGGCGGAGGTGGGGCGAGGCGGCGGCGTCCGGAGTGCAGCGGCGCGGGCGCGGGTCGAGCCCACCGGAGAAGAAGAACAGTGCTTTTTCCTCTTTTTTTTATTTCTTTCTCTCCTCCTGTCTCCTCTCACGTCACTTTCTCTATGTACCTTCTCTTTCTCCCCTTTTTTAACTTTTCTCTGCACTCTCTCTCTCTCTTTCTCTCTTTGCAGAAGCAAAACTTCTCTTCACTTTTTCTTTCCTTGTTTTTTTTTTTTCCAAAAGAAGCCGCCTTTGGTCATCGTACACAGTTGCTTTTATAGGGGTAAGAGATAAGCTTTCAATTTCCCTTTCAAATCTACATCCGCGATACATTTTCACCAACCGATCACTATTGATAAAAATTTAAGATTACGATGAATATTTTCTCGAAATCCAAATCTCGCAAAGATAAATCGCAATATTTTTTCACACGTGTGCTCTTATCCAAAAAATTCATATCCCAGAAAAATTTCAAAATTTTTATTTTTCACGAGATAATTAAAAAACATGGGCTTGGGCCAACCAGCTCGCTTTGTGGGCTTAGTCCAACTAATTTGAACCCGTTCGCACTGATCCAATAAAAAGCCAATAAAAAAATAAATGCAAATATAAATCTATATGCTATGCAATTAATAAAATTAACCCCTAATTTCCTATGTAATAAATAAATAAACTAAATCGTCAAAATTTAGGTGTCAACAAGATTCAATCAAAAATATAACATGGCATTGTTATTAAGTCCTAGAACAACAACGCCTATAAGCTAAATTCAATTAGAATCTAATTTTTTTTTTTCTAAATGGCTTCTCTACCTAAGCCTAAACTATATCAAAAGCACTAACTAAGATCTCTGGAGTGCATGTACAACAATTAAATGAAAAAAAAAACTAATACTAAAATCTCACAAGCTAATCAATAACTATTTTTCTAATTATTTTCCATTTTTGATTTTCGATTTTAAATTTTTTTTAATTTTTTATTTTATTCTGGAAAATTGGGACTCGGGCCGGGGCCCCTGGGCCTGGTCCGTACATGGGTTCAAATTTGGCCTCCAAGGACGAGGGCCGAAATCTTGGGTTTAGTCCACATGCAAATAGTCAAATTCGGGCATCGCAAGGATAAGCTGAAAATGGATTTATGAGCCCTTTTCGATTAAAATTCACAAATCCCAATTCAAATGTAACCAAGCTTAGCCCATGTCCTTCCTTGGCAAAATAAGTTTAGAACCCATATTTTAACCCCTTTTTCATTGGGCAAGTCATAAATGGATTGCGTTAAGATTTAAAAACAGACTTAAATCGGTCCAAAAATCAATGCTTAACAATTTAATAGGTCTTAAATGGGTTGAGAACTTAATCATTTCAAACCTTTATGAAAAATAGAGAAATTTTTCAAGTCCTTTAATAGTAAATAAAGCGCCCAATTCGTCTGGTGGAGTCGGAGATGTCAAAACAATTTTTATAGCTATTTATTTTCATCTAATTTTTCTGAATTTTTTACAGATTTATTTTATATTCTTCTTTTCCTTTGTTTTTCTCCTATGAAGTTCAACGAGGGTTGGCCAAAGATGCTCACTGGTCACAAGCAAGGATCATGGCCCTTGTTCAAATGGCCACTAGGCGAGGCCCGACCCTCACTCACAACCGGCAAGGGTCGCCGACCCACGTCGGACTTAGAAGGGAAAAAAAAAAGAACAAAAATTAAAATTTAAAAAAAAGTATAAAAAAAATTTCACATCAGTACCAATCAAGTTATAAAGGATAACTAGCATCCACGTTAATGATTTTTGGTCAAAATTGATGTGAATCACTAAATTGACAAATCGTCAAAACGTGTATGACTAAATTGACAAAATTGAAAAATTTAAGACTAAATTAGCATGAGTGTAATATGTTTAGGATTTTTTTAGTAATTTTCTTGAATGTTTTGTAACAACACATGCATACTTCTCTAGTTCTTTATGTGCATTTCAATTTTTATGCTTTTATTTTATCTACTAAGAAATTTTATTTAGTCATTTTATTTTTTAATTTGATAAAAACTATATCCAAGTAACATTTTCTTATGAAGAACTTAAAGTAGGTTAAATTTTTTGGTATGCATATGAATTTGTTTTAGGTCGGGTCATATTTGGATTGTTTAAATTGTATTACATAAAAGTAGGTCAATATAGGTGAAATTGGATTGGACCATTTTTGGACCTGAACCAATCCACTCATCTCATGAGCCTAAATGGTTTTGAACTCATTACCTAGGCTATTACAACCACTCAATAAACCCACTTTTATGCCATCTATTGCAATCATAACTGGCCCGTTGTTATACTCCTTTTCATTGTTTCATCCTTTCCCCTTTTTCTTATCGTCGTCTTCCTCTGCGAGACTATGGAATTCGAGCAATGGTCATAGAACATCCAGGCTCCAACAATCAATCACCACCTATATTACCTTGAACTAGAGGTGTTAAAATGGGTCACTTGTTTATAACAAAAGATAGTTAAATGGGTTTCACAATTAAAGGTTTAAGATAGGTGGGTCTTAAGTGGGTTTTTAAATGGGTTGGGTTGAAAACTCATCTTTAAAAAAAACATTAGCATTCCTCCTTTCTCTCTTTAACTTTATAAAATCGACATTATAATTTTTTTATGTTTATTTTCTCTTTTCTTTTTCTTCCTTTTTATCTTTCTTTTTTTTTTTTCTTTCTTTTTTTTTCTTTCTCCTTCCTCCTTCCGGTCGCCAAGACGCGCGACGGCCGGCGACCGGCCGGGCGAACCTCGAGCTCACCGGCGTCGGGTGAGGCTCAAGCTCGAGCTCGCCAGATCTGGCGAGGCGGAGGCCTCGCCGACGCTCGGCGAGGCTCGAGCCTCACCGTCTGGCGAGACTCGAGCCCGTCGACGTCGGCTGGCGCTCGAGCCTCGCCGATCGGCAAGCCTCGAGCTCGCCGGCGTTGGGCGAGGCTCGAGCCTCCCGGTTCGGCGAGGGCGAGCTCGAGCTCGCCGGATCGGGCAAGGCGGAGGCCTCACCGGCGTCAAGCGAGCTCGAACTCGCCGGATCTGGCGAGACTCGAGCTCGTCGGCGTCGGCGAGCCTCGACCCGGCGACGCCGGTGAGCTCGAGGCTCGCCCGTGGCCGGGTCGCCGGCCGTCGTCGTCGTGGCCGGCGGCCAGCCACGAAGAAGAAGAAGGAGAAGAAAAAAGAGAAAAAGAAAAAAAGAAAAGAGAAAAAGAAAAGAAAATTATATTTTAAAAATAAAATAAAAATAATTAAAAATTTAATTTAAAAAATAATTAAATTTCAATTTTTTAAATAATTATTTTAAAATTTATAAAAATTGTCCATTAAATTTATATGGTATAAAACTATTTTAGCAATACAATTTTTAAAAAAATAATATATATAAAAGCTTGGGAGTATTTTAATAATATAATCTTTAAAAAAAAACATAGGAATAAGTTTTTCTAAATTTGTTAAATATGAAAATATTTTATTAATATGAGTTGGGTCGGGTCGGGTATGGGTTGGGTATAGGTCGGGTCGGGTTTGGGTCGAAAAATTTACATTAAACATAAATGGGTCATAAATGGGTTAATGGGTCAATTTGGGTCGACCATTAATGACCCGACCCAAACCCAACCCGACCCACCCATTTAACAGCTCTACCTTGAACCAAAACTGACAAATTTCACCTTCCGCCACCTCTGGTCGCTAGACCGACGCTATTGCTATTGTCGCCGGTGGACCGACTAACATGGAGCAATGAGAGATCGGCCATGTGCATGTCCATGACTTTCGCTCATTTTCATCGTGGGATGGCAGCCGTTGAAGCAAGCTTTAGAAGCTTGAGGCACTTCTATCTACGACGGCGTAACGCATCTTGTAGCTGAGTTTTGGGTTCGATTTGGAAAAGGAGCGGGCCAGTGGAGTTTGGAGGTGAGGACACCTGGAGTGCCATAACTTGGCACGGAGGGACACTTAAGTGCCATAACTTTAAAATGGTACACTTAAGTGCCATCATCGGAGTAAAATGGAACACTTAAGTGCCAATCCGGCCAAAATGCAGACGTGGCATTTTCCGGCGACATGCTTAACTGATGTGGCAATTTTTATAAAAAAAGCACACGTGGAGGAGGAAAACGACGTCGCCCCATCCACTGTGCATTTGGCCAAACTAAACGACGTCGTTTTTCCTTAGTGTTAAACGACGTCGTTTGGTTTATTTGGATTTTAACCTTTCGTCAGTTCACACTAGGTCCGACGTCCTCTCCATCCATCGCCGTTCACAACTCGCCGTTCGTAGGTGATCGCTCGCCATCGTCGCTCGCCTTCGTCGCTCGCCTTCGTCGCTCGCCGTCGTCGCTCACCGTCGTCGCGCGCCGTCATCGCTCGCCGTCGTCGATTTGCTCAGGTTTTTTCTCTTCTTCCTCTCCCATGTGGTGAAATTAGGGCTCCGACTCGTTTATTAGGGCTCGGACTTCAAATTTGGGGGTCGACTGGGAAAGGTCAAGCTTGATGTGAGATTTACGGCTCAGATGTGGTGCTACAATCCTATTGGGGGTTTGGATTGACAGTTTAGGAGCGGCATTGAAATATAGGTTTGGTGTAGGGCTCGGCGGGGGAAAATTAGGGCTCGGTGTAGGGCTCGACGTCGCCTCATCCACCTTTGTGATGTGTGATTCATTCGGGTGTTGAATTGTGATGTGCGAAAGTAATTTGTAGTGGTTGGATGTGAAATGTGCGATGATTGGTGATTGTTAGGGTTGAGTATTGGACTTTAGACATGTTTGAATCGAAGGTTATGGAGATGGGGACTTCTGGATTTTTTTTAATAAATTGCATTGTTGAGGACCCATGCTGAGGAATCTCTCCATATTTTAAAGGAATGCGACGGCATAATCAAAGCGGTTGTCGGGTCCCATCTTTATTTTTATTTGTCCTTGTCACGAGGCCTCTTGTTTTCAAGCTGCATTTGTCGTCCGACCGCATCTTCCCTCTCTCTTCTTCTTTTCTTTTCTTTAATAAAGAGTGTAGGGACCTCCACTTGCAATTGTATGCAGGTGTTCTTTGTGAATGTGGTCCCAAAAGTTAATTGTATATTTGTCCTCTTTTGTTGCGAAATGGCGCATAAAGACTATGTTGCTGTCATCATTTACTACGGTGGAGATTTTGTGATTGGGGAGGATGAGTGGGAGCATGAGGGGGGGAATGAGGGTACTATCTTTGTAGATATAAAGAAGGCATCTTATATTGGATTTGTTAGGGATATAGTGACATTTTTGCCTTGTAGAGTACAAAAGTTATTGTCTTGTGTTCGGGAAAGGCTTGAGAGATGGTTTGAGAGTTTTGGAAGATGATAATGGTTTTAGGGATGTCTTATATCATTATCTTCATGGCGAAGAGGCGAAAGTGTTTATTGAAAACAATAGTGATAGTGAGGACGAAAATGATGATAGAGATAACACCCAAGTAGGAGAAGGAGGAGATGGTATTCAAGCTAGTACTGAGGTTAGGGATGAAATAGGTCATGATGGACAGGATGGGGAGGAGAGGGGCGCAGATGCTGTTCACCAAAGCGATTGTGACATGGGTGATGTCACCATCACTGAATTAGATTGGGAAGTAGCTGAATCCGGTGACGGTGATGATGACGATGACGATGAAGGGTTGGCTGCTGAAGCTGAAAATTTGTTAATCTTAAGTGACGCCGACGATGAGGAGCTTACAGTCAAGGAAAAACAAAGGGACTTTTGTCGAGATAGATTTGCAACTTTGCATGTAGCTGTTCATCCAAACGAGACGAAGGCCCTGCGAGATGTTGGTGTTCTTGGCCGGTCCGGGAGACAGATTATGAAGAAAGCATCGACACCGCAACTTCCCGGGACGAAGTTGAAGAAGATCAACGAGCCGTGCGTAGAAGGAAAAGTAAGTTTCCTTCCTATGATCCATCTGTTGCGTCTCCTACTTTGTCGGTAGGTATGAAATTCCATGATGCGATACAATTTAGGAAGCTATCTTGAAGAACTCCATTGATGCACAAAGAAATGTTGATTTCATTAGAAATACCAAGAAATTTGTAAGAGCTAGGTGTTCGCAGCAAAATTGTCCATGGAAGATTTATGGTGTGTTTGTTAAGAAGAGTGGGTCTTTTCAGATTAGAGCCTACCAAGAGGAAGACACTTGTTCCATTAATTTTCAAAACAAAAGGGTAACAAGTGCATGGTTGTCCAAGCACTTCTTCGATCTAATCAAGGTGATGCCTAACTTGAAACTTGCTAACTTTAGGATGCTGGTGAAGGAGCGTGTAGGCATCAATGTATCTAGGAATCAGTGCAAAAGAGTAAAGCAAAAGGTGATAAAGATACTTATTGGTCAGTATGCTAAGGAATATGGGCAGGTGTGGGAGTATGCTTGGGAGTTAGGCTGCAAAACCCTACAAGTGTATGTAGAGGTGATTGAGAGACCGCTTCCTGATCATGGGACCAAGTTTGATAAGTTCTATGTGTGCTTTGATGCATGCAGACAAGGATTTTTAGCTGGTTGTAGACGGATTATAGGATTGGACGGCTGTTTCTTGAAGGGCTTGTGCAAGGGAGAATTGTTGGCAGCGATTGAAAGAGATGTGAATAACCAAATGTTCCCACTAGCTTTGGCTATTGTAAAGATTGAGAACAATGACAATTGGTCCTGGTTCTTGAAAAATCTGATGGCTGACTTGGAGATAACAAACGGGGAAGGGTGGGCATTTATGAGCGACCAACAAAAGGTAATGCTTGCTTTTTGAAAAATTTAGTCAATAGTTTGCTTTACTTTGTAATATGAACATGTAATTTGCTCTAGTATTTCTTACTTTGAATTATTGCGGGGATTGGTTCAGCATAGCCGAGTTGTTGCCCCATGCTGAACATCGAATGTGTGCGCGGCACATATACGGAAATTGGGCAAAGAACTATAAAGGGGATAAGCTGCAATTGCAATTTTGGCAATTAGCAAAGAGTGCAAACATGGCTGACTTTAGAATAGCCAAGAAGGGGCCTTCGATTGACAAAGGAAGGTTGTGCTACCCTATTTCAACTAGAAGAAGCATTGGTGCGGGGCATTCTTCGGTGAGGAGTTCAAGTGCGATAACGTCGACAACAACATTTGTGAAGTACTTAATTCGAAGGTAATAGATGCCAGATGCAAACCAGTCATCTCAATGCTTGAAGATACACGAGTTGCAATTATGACTCGGCTGCAGAAACAAAGAGATGAGGCTACAAAGTGGACAAGACAATATGGTCCTAGGATTGTGAAGAAATTGGATGAGAACTTGGCTGTAAGTACGCATTGTCATCCCATTTGGAATGGAGATGACGGATATGAGATAATGAAGGGTGCAGATAAGTATGTTGCCAATCTAGGAAGTAGGAAGTGTTCATGTAGAGCATGGCAAGTAAGTGGAATTCCATGTGCACATGCCATATGTGACATCCAGTTGAAGGGCGACAATACAAATGATTACATCGATGATTGGTACCATAAATCAAAATATCTTGCTTCCTATCAGTTCATGATGCAGCCAATTAGAAGTAGCAAGTTTTGGGAGCCCACGGATCATGAAGCACCTCAACCTTTGCCACTGAAGAAGAAAATTGGAAGGACAAAACGAAGACGAAGAATGGCGGAGGGAGAGGTCTCGGGTCGGCAAAGAATGAGCGGGCGGGTGCAAAGATCACGTGCTCTTATTGTCGCCTAACAGGCCACAATATTAAAGGTTGTCAATTGAGGAAGCAACAACAACCGTTGAGGCAAGGTGAAGAACCTAGTGAAGAGCAGTTGGAGAAATGCACACACGGGGCCAAGTGAGTCGATTTGTTCTTGGTCAACAAGTAGAACCCCAGGTAAGTCATGAAATTTATTTTATGTTTATCTTGCTTTCTTGTCGTTTATCATAAAAATGTACATAATATTCTATTTGACCTTGTATGTAATGTGTTTGTTAGGTCACAAGAAGAACCTCGGTAAGTCATGAACCGAACGGCTGTTCGAAGAAGGCAAGGTAGAACACAGCCGGGTGAAGGATTGGCCCAAGCGGCATCACGGCCAGGTTTGAAGGATTGACCCAAGCAGCATCAGGGTCAGCTGAAGGATTAGCCCAAGCAGCATCACGGCCAATGCAGTCGACGGTTCTTCAGCAGCGAAAGAAATACCCAGTGGTAAATTCAACCAATTTGTATTCAGTTTTTATTATTATATGTCTCGATATTATATTTATGGTATCTTTTGGCCTCTTTCTCAGGTTCGAAGAAAGCAAGTTGGAACTCAACTGCCAACTAAAGGGCCATCACAGGAGCCACCTCAAGGATCATCACAGGAGCCACCAGAAGAATCACTGCAATGGGCACCACAATTACCACCACTAGTACCACCAGAAGGCCCAACAGAATGAGGTGTCACTGAAGTTGAAGGGCTACACAGAAGGACAACTAGAACAAGGCCGGGTGAAGGGCGGTACACAAAGGCCATCTAGAAGACGCCCAACACAATTGGTCGAAGAAGCCCAGCTGTAGTTAAAGGGCCCAAGAAAGCAGGAAAAAGGGAAACAAATCACAAGTTCTGAAAGTGACGCCCCTATTCAAACAAGAGGGGCACTTGGGAAGAGGTTAAGACAATATGGCTATGGCCTTTATACAGATGAGCGTACTAGAATAGTCATTCTTAATGTAAGTTTTATTGGCTGCATTTAATTTAATTTATGCTGTAGATTTTTGCTAACAATTTATTGTTTTTTTTTAGCACAGGAGAAGTTCGAAGTTCTTATCTCGGGCCCAACTCAAGAATCGACGACTACACCAACAAAAAGAAAACATCAACCTCAACTGCGCCAACAAAAAATAAGAGAAAGAACCTAGCTCCAGCTCCAACTCCAACTCCAGCTCCTTTTGATTCAATTCGGCCTAAGACATTTGCAGCTCCATCTGAGTCAGTGGATACTGAGAAGGTTAAAGAAGAAGTTGCACGTCCAGTTAGAAAGAGTGCTAGAATTATGAATCAAGTGAAAGGCCCATCGAAAGGAGCACGAACAAGGGGTGTCGTGCATATTGATTGATGAGATGAGATGTGATAGGATTTGTGGAGCTTAGGAGTCAAAACAGTTATGTAAACGTTGATGTTGTCGTGCATATAGAAAGTCTATGGATGGTTATCTTTTGTTATTTTCTTTAGTTTGTCATTCATTGATGTTGCCAGACTCAGACTTGATAAAATATCAATGAAATGATCTTGCGCTGCTTGTCAATTTATGTTGTTGTTTATCATGGATTCTGCTTTTACTTGTTGCTGCTGTTGTTGGTGTTTAGTGGTGATAGCTAGAGTGCTGGTGTATCTGGTGATGGTGGATGGTGATGTTTGGCGATAGTCGGTTTGTTGTTGGGGTGCTAATGTGGTGGTTTGGGGTCTTGGTGTGGTGGTGGTGATGCCTGGTGATTATCGGTTTGTGGTGGGGTTATAAGCTTAGCGGCTGCACCTACACAGTACAAGTGTGCGGTTGCACATCTTACACCATGTGTACTGGTGCAAACTAGTGCAAGGCTCAGCTTGCACTAGTATCTTGTGCAGCAACACCACCAGCATGGTGGTGGCTGGAACGCCTAGTGTGTAGTGTGGCTAGTGGTGATGGTTGGTGGTGCCGCCGGTGCTGGTCGCAATTTTTACAGAAAACCCATAAAAAAATTGGCATTTAACTGATCCTATTCTAAAAAAACTTGGCACTTAACTGTTCACTTTTAACTACAAGTGACATAACCGATCACTTTAACAATAACTTGACACTTAAGTGATCCTTTTTCATCGCGACTAGCACTTACGTGATTACTAAATACAACTTATGGCACTCAGGTAATCACTCATGTTTGTCTTGTGTATATGTTGGTCTGCATCAAAACAGAGAAGATGATGGTAAACTTATGGCAAGTCCATACGACAGCACAAACAACAACAAAGCCACAATGATCTTGTGGAACAACACAAACTTCTTTGCATCTTTCAAAAAGAAAAAACCCTACGTTTAATCCAGAACAACACCATTTTTAACTATGGCAGTCGGAGAAACTTTTTCTCATTTTCAAGTACTTTACATTTCATCATAAAGTACAATAGACAACAAAACAACACCATAATACATGCTTGGTAACACTTTCGTTCAATTTTCATCATTGAAACTTCATTCTTGAAAGGTTTAGTTGAAGATGCTTGAGCGTGCATTGAGACTTCATTCTTGAAAAGTTTAACTGAAGACACTTGAGCTTGCATTGAGTCAACATCGTCCAAGTCGTCCACGAACACAGATGGAGATTGTTGTCTTTTATGAAGTAGATCCAATATCACCTATGTGGCTTGGTCAGAGAACTTCTCATCGATCCATTTGAAGTATTTGCACTTCGACGCTTCTTTATATCGGGCGCATCCATAAAATCTTCTCCCAAGATTGATTTGAGTCCACGATGTTCTTCTTGGACTCGGTAACCCACAAAAACAGAAACGCTGGCCTTCTCCTTCGCTTCGGTGAGAGGAAATTGAGGCGCTACTACGAGTCCTGCTCTCCATTTCCAAGATTTGACGAAGGAATTTTGGGCAAATGAAAATTAGGGTTCAAGACTTCAATTCAAGCACTTCAATAGGGATTTTGGCCGATTTAGGGTTTTATATTTGGGGCATTTGGGGAGACGACGTCGTTTTTGGAAGATTTGGGGCTTTTATTATGCAGACGACGTCGTTTCTGGTGAGTTAGAGCCGACTCAACTCTCCAGCGAGCCACGTAGGCAAAAAATAATAATAAAATATTGCCACGTAGGATTTCCGACAATGGTCGCCGAAGGTGGCACTTAAGTGTCCCACTAGAAAAAAAAAGTGGCACTTAAGTGTACCGTTTTGAAGTTATTGCACTTAAGTGTCCTCCCGTGCCAAGTTATGGCACTTGTGCTAGACTTCTGCCGTGGAGTTTGATTTCACATCCAGTTCATACGTGCTCTTTGTTTATAGTTTGAAATCTGATTCCCATCCCTCCTTAGGGTCATCGTTCTTGTGTTTATTAAACTTTACAGTCAACAAAGGGATGCAAAAATAGATATTTTCGTTTTACCCGGGAAAAAAAAAAAACTCACTTGAAATGCAAATTCACGAAATGCAAAATCAATGCCTGAACTGGAGTTTTTCCTTTTGGATCATACACATATGTTCATACCTTGTGTAAGCCTCCATTTGCACCTGCGTGAAAATGACATGAATACGTATGAAATTTAATGTGGGCCGTCTCTTGATTTCCTTTCCTCTGTTACTGGCCTTGATCCATGGACTGTAGCTTAGTTACTTTAGCCCCAGTTTGAGGTTCTTGCATGTTGCCTTCTACAACTTTCTCAATTATTGACATAACATTCTCTATGAATATTGAAAGGGTGTATGGGAGCGAAGTTGGGGTAGAAATAGCAGCAACCTCTCTATTAAGTGATAAATTTAATTTCCTTTATTAAAGGAATCCGAGGTAACTTCCAGAGGAAGCTATTTCTTACATGAGTAGAGGTCGTCGGGATGAATTTTTCTTTTTTTTAATCTGATGTAAAAGCCTTTTTTTTTTTTATCCCTAGGGTATGAGCTCAGAGACTACGCCAGAGCCTATGGAATATCTTCTAAATCTCATGAGCCAGTTAAGTTATGGCCATTAGCCAGTACAGGTGACCTAAACCAAGATTATTGTCTATGCAATTGGCAAGATTTTTTTTTTAACAGAATTGGCAAGATTTAAACAAGTGACTTACAAATTTTAAATAGAAATCTCCCCGGGCCTCATCAATAGAGTCAATCCTAGATTGTATCTACATTTTCTTTATCACTATTACTAGCGTAAATCCATTTATTTTCTTCAAAATGATTGTTAATTATTTGATATGCTTATAATGTGAGTGTGAAATTTTGTAACGTGAACGCTAGCAACAAGGACATGGACTCAAGCAAATAGAATCCCTAAGATGTTTCAAGTTTGACAACATTATATTAAAAAAAACAAATGGATAAATAATCCTCCACTTGGGCTGGAGAACTTCCTTTTTTTTTTTTTTGGTCGAAAGATAACATATATTATATTATAAAGTAATACAAGCAGATGCACTAGCGTCCGAAGATAGAATATCTTGGAAAATACACTGAGGGAATAGAAGCCAATTTCTAGGTGGGCCTTGATCCCTGTGGGCTTTAGCAGCCCAGTCAGCTGCTAGGTTTGCCTGACGTCGAACATGTTGAAGCGAGAGATTAGGGCATTGAGCAAGTAGATCGCTGAGAATCGCGAAGAGATGGCGTTCCGTCCATGGAGGCCGCTATTTCTATCGAACGATCTCCACCAACATTAAGCAATCAGATTCGATCACGAAGTGCTGAAGATGGAGCCCCTGCTAGATGAGCCATTGAAGAGCGGATATGAGGGCACAGATCTCGGCTTAGAAAGCCGATTGGGCAGGCACAGATCTAGTGAGCACATCGGTAAGAACACCTTTGCTATCTCTGTAAATACATGCGATTGATCCGTGCTCCGACCCCATGCGAAAAGCCCCATCAATATTACACTTTATACATCCCTCTGCAGGCGGTTTCCATCCCTAATCTAAATTGACGAGTTCGTTGTTAATCATCTGTACAGAGGGGTGTAAAACCTTGAAGATTCTGCTTTGGGTAAGGGCATCGTTGACGACTTGGAGCGGATCCAGATGGTGCTGACGAAAAATTGCATTATTTTGTTGACGCCAGATTTCCCACAGAACATTAGCGATCACTTCAAACTCTGGAGAACTTGATTTGCACTAAAAAATTCAATAAAATGATTAATTTTCCCCGGTGCACTTTATTCCTACCGAGGCTATTCCCTCAGCTTTTTTTGAATAACTTTTTTTTAAAATGTTTTTGTTCCTGCTTATAATCATGTAACGTTCTTCTTGCATATCTTGGTTTTGTGGATAACTAAATCTGTCTAGTTCTAAATTCAGCTGATCGCACTAAGAGAAATAATGGGTTTAAATTTGGGTGGTGCTTGCCTACAAATCAGCAAGGAGGCAAGTCCACCTTCGTATTCTTGGACTGATGGGCTACACTACACATGTGAATATCAAGATAATTATCGAATCAGTTCAAATCTATTATATCGATGCCAATTCAATAATAAATTTTTCAATTTTACAATATAATCAAACCTTTGTGCGAAATCCCCACATAGTTCTTCCAACTAATTGTTGTAGTAAATCACTGACGTAACGGTCCACGAGTTGTCCACGTCAACTCACCATGAGGATTTCTGGAGGGCAATGATAGGTTGGTACTTTAATAATTTCTGATAGCAATTGGCCAGAAGAATTATATTATATTTTGCACGAAGCTTTAGGATTATATCAACAAAACTGAAAAGTTTATAACTAAATTGACATTGATACAATAAATTTATGACTGACTTGATAATTATCCCGTCCGATATCCTATGTACGTGAAATTTAATTCAAAGAGAACACATCAAAAAAGCCCAAACCTTCTAACACGGCAAATTATTTTGTTATTCTCGTGCCTGCACTAATATATAGATGATTACTGAATATGGATGGTCGAATATGTCAATGCGATGGATTATATTTCTTTATCAAAAAGGCGAAGGCTAGCATCTGGATAACTTTTGGCTTATAGGAGAAAGAGGTTTGACGTGGGCGCATATTTATCAATATTGGTTAATTATTTGATTCCTGATATTTCATCTACTTATAGCGATGCTTGTTTTTGGCTAGTCTCAAAGGATAGATTATAAACGACACTTTACATCTTACATCGAAATTAATCCCAATCGTCAAGATGACTCACATTTCCCCCTTGGCTCTCAGGCCATAGGTGCCCGCAGGATCTGCGGATATATAGATATCGTTAACAAAATTGGAGCGAGCTGCTCCAATTTTGATACGACGATAATTAAACTCAAGCTTTATATATTGAAAACGAGATCAAATCATGCTCGTATTGTGTCTTGATTGTTCTGTGCCTTGTCGTATAAATTTCATTTTACGGAAACCTTGGAAAGATTCACCGCATGACGCATCATATGAAAAGGATCAACAAAAACGCTAGTTTTATAATTTTCCATGGCGGGATCAAGTCGTAGCGTTATGTGTTTTTGAATATTTGAGTATTTATTTATTTACTCTGTAATTACGTAAAAGAAAGTGTTTCACCAGTTTTGATTCCTGTAGATAATCTTTCACCAAACGATATATTTTGGTTTTATTATAAGGAACTCAAGTCTTGTGTTGAGCTTGGATAAAAGATGTCAAATGCAAAAGAGAATTTTATTCTCAACTTCTCTATACAACCTCGACGACCAATATCCAAATGACTCAAGGACTAATTGTTAAGGAAATCCTTTATGATATTTTGAATATGACAAAATAAATCAAAGGCTACTAACGTGTTTAATGGTTGAATAATAGATTATGCAGATGATAGAATATGTAAAAGATATTGTCGAAGTCTATACTTGGAAGAACCAGAAGATAGACTCTATGCTAAAACTAAACTTATTCAGACTATATCTAGACCTTAAGGCCAAATTTGTTCAAAAGCATAATATATTCAGACTTACGTCTAGATTGTAAAGTCTATTTCAGACGAAAGACACTCGGACTCTATTTCAGACAGAAGACACTCAGACTTTACTTCAGACAGAGGACACTTAGACTTTACTTCAGACAGAACACTCTCAGACTTTATATATAGAACAAGACACAAGTTCAGAACATGACAAGATCCAGAACGAGACACAAGTTCAGAACGTAGCAAATTCAGAACGAAGCATATTCAGAACGAAACAACTTGACAAAACGTAACATAAGCCCAAATGTATAACAGCTAGTAATCTGGTTTGAATTCTACATCAAGATAGATTTGATTAACTCAATCTAATTGATTGACAATTGGATCATGAAGACAAGAACTTTCTAAATGGGGCAGCTCTACTTATGGAAACCAAGATTTTGTTTGTATGGGCGATCAGAATCAACTTGGAATTCTACTTCTGTCACTCAACGGCTACTAAATCTTCTAGATACAAATCTGTCCAATGGGTAGATTAGAAGACAATCATCTAGATACTCTCCAACGGCTAGTTTGGAAGTGGATAAGTATTTAAGGAGATCAAAGACCGATGAGCAAGTAAGAGACAAAGCATAGAATTTATAATTCCAAAGTCTGAGCGAACTTCGATCATATACCTATCTTTGGTGGGCTTAAACGTTTGTGATCGTGAGAGAAATACCAAAAGAATGACTTAGTAAAATAGTGTGATCTACCACTGAGTGTTTGCACTCAAAGTTATAATCTCTTATTGATCGCATGGTGGAATCCAGCCATAAGGCTATTAGCGTGAGAGAATGGTCGTAGGCTTGATCTAAGCCAAACTACTATAAATTTTGTGCGCAACATTCTCTTCTCTTAACTCTTCTTATTTAATTTTGTTGCATACTTACAGGTTGTTTCAGAAGTCTGTTCCATCGCATAACAGATTTTGAAGATCTACTAGAAATCCGATGTCTCGCTTATTAGACTCTGATCCTTATTCAAACTTTGCTCGCAACTTATTTTATTTCGCATTTATTTGTCAATATTTCTTTTAAACACTTATTCACCCCTCTCTAGGTGTTAATACTAGCACTTACAATTGGTATCAGAGTCAAGTGCTCATTTTGTTGAAGTGTTTTTACTTCTGAGCTAAAGATCTTTTATGGCTAGTATCTTAGCACCAGGGCTGATTGAAGGATAGAGCAACAGCAAGCCACCATATTTTGATGGAAATGAATACAATATTTGGAAAAACAAAATGCATGCATTCCTAAGATCTAGAGATCCCTTGCAATGGAATGTTATAGAAAAAGGAATCAATCTCATTACTACATCTACATCAAATAAGAATGGTAAAAACAAACAAACCAAACCCCTTACTCCTATGCCTCAGACGAAGATATCCAAAAGAAAAGCTCTTGAAAACCAATTATGTGGAGAGGCTGGTCTCAGCTTGGCTGGGGAAGCTAGAAGGAGCTGAACTAGCAGACGAATGGCCAAGGGGGCTGGTGGCTCAGACGAGGACATGCCGGGCTGGTGACTAGCTAGGACGGCCGCTGGATGCTGGCACGACCGGCGCGAGGACGGTATGGATGTGGACGGGAGTGCTGGTCGAGTGGGCGGCAAGGCTAGCGGAGGGAGCTGCTGGTGTCTCGGCTTGATGGGACGATGGTGCAGGATCATGGAGGGTGGATGGTTGTTCGATGGATGGGCTGGGACAATGAAGGGCTGGAGTTTGCTGCAACAAGGAATGAAAATGGAGAAGAAGAAGTAAGGAAGAAGAAGGCAGAAGTTGTTCTACAGGTGGGCTAGTCGCATGGAGGGAGAAGAAGAGAGAAAGAGAGAGGGAACAAGGGGCCATGAAGGTCAAGGGGAGGGCCAATGGGAGAGCTTGAGAAATATCCACGTAATGATCAAATTGGCACAAAGTCTTCAGCCACAAAAGTCTATGCATCCTCCAATGGCAATTTTCCACCATCTCCTCACCCAAACAAAGCCTTTTGGGGCGTGCGTGACAAAATTTCTAGAACATAAATTAATTTATGGCCAGAAATTGATTTCTCAATTTCTATTCCATGGACGAGTTTTGAGTAAAGAAACACGTTTGATAACAATTCAAAATTTCTATTTCTGAAATAAAAATTCGTTTGATAATAAAATAAAATTTCTATTTCTAGGAGTGGCAACGACCGACATCGATGGTTGGAGTCCGACGTTCAGCGATCGGTGTACGGCGTCCGATGATCGGCGGCGGCAAAGTCCAAAGTCGACACCAAAGTCCAGCAACCTATGTCCAACGTCCGAGTTCGCGTCGGCGTCGACATCCGAAGTCCAACGACAGGAGACTAGTGGCGGGTGGCCGGTGGCGGAGTCCGACAGGTGGGTGGTGGGCGGCCGACATCCAACGGCCGATGGCGAGCAGCAGACAGTCGCACGGCGAACATCCAGTGGTTGGTGATGAGCCAACGATTGGCGATAAGCAGCCAACGATAGGTGGGCATTCGACATCCAACAACCAGCGGTTAGCAAAGGGCAGCCGAAGTGTGGTGGCCAACGGTCGGCGGCCGAGCGCGGTGGCCGGCAGCCGACATCCGATGGCGACGACTAACATCCGATGGCCAGCGGTCGACGGCTAGTGGTGGGGCCGATGGTGAGCGGGCGGCAACCAACGGCGAGTGTTCGGCATCCCATGAGCGACAAGTGGACGACAACGTGTGACGAGAGTGAACAATGAGAAAAATTTGATTTCTCATTTCTATTCCAAAAATATAAAAGTTAAAAATTTTAACTTATGATTTTTGCTATAAATCTATTTCTAGAATAGAAACCTGTTCCAAAAATAGAAAAATAAAATTACTCTACCAAACGGATTTCTATTCCAAACTTATTCCGGGAATAGAAAAACAGAGAAATAAAGAAACATAAATTTTGTCATGCGCGCCCTTGGCAACCCAAAAATCCCATGCAATAGCCCCTACGTATTTCTTCCATTTTATTCACAAAATAATCCATTTTGGTGGTCAAAAATCCAACTAGGGCTGCCTATACGAATTTCCCTCAATCCTTCACATAACAAATCAAATTAGTGGCCAAAAATCCAATTAAAGGTGCCCATCCGAACTTCTCTTGATTTCTTGTTGCCAAATTTGATTTTCCACACAAATTCCCGGCTCAACGGAATTTCTTCAAAAGATGAGACGAGATCCTAAAAATAAATCGTGACACGCTTGAACGTCCGATTCCTGAGACTTAATTCAATTTCATAGTTAAAATCGACCGAACGCAATTTTAGTACAACTTAACCTACCAAATAGCTTTTAGGAATTTTAATGCAATTTTAGTACAACCTAACCTAACCTACCAAATTCAATTTCGATCCACATTTGTACAAATCGCAAGGTTTCAATTACGTGTCCCGAGTGCACTGTCGATAGAAAATCAGGTTACAACCGTTCGACGCAAATATTGCAATCGTGCGGAATCATCCGCAATTCAATTATGTGTTTCTGACGAATTGACTTATATCCAATCTCAACTCGATTATACGGTGTCATATTGATTATTGCCGATTATTATGGTTGAGCAGTCAATTTCCGATCAAATTTTCTAGTTTGCCGCGTTTATATCCCTTAACGGCTTCACCTAATAGGTTAGTTAACTCGTGAATGGCCAACTTAGAGAAAAAGGACCATAGGCGCGTCGACGAAATGCCAATTTCATATTATCAAGACGGGGTCAAATTTCAAAATGTCACATGACCCATCGATGGCACTTGTGCAACTTGCCCTTCAAGCAAATAATTGTTCCTTATTTATACGCACATTTCTCATAGCAATTATTTTCGTTTGGATTCCAGCGCTAATCCCACTTAATCTTCAAATTCAACACACCATCCTTATAGCTTGACATGTGGTAATTAATTTCCCCGCCATCAACTTTGAGTTTGGCTCCTAGAATCTCGTTAAGGCTTAGCTTAAGTAGCTCTCACGACAACTACTTTTCACTAATTTTGAGAATCAAAACGCGGCATTTCATTTAAAACTTCCGTGACCAGCACATGTTTTCGAGGGTAAATTTTTTTTTTTTTTTTTTTTTGGTAAAGGTAAGAAGTGTAATAGATTTTGCACAAAATTACAAGGGGGATGCCCGGCACCAACAAAACGATCACTCACGAGAGACAAGGAAGAGTGAGGGGGTGCCAAGGGATCCAACGGACAACAAACAGAAACCCTAAACAAGAAAGACTAAGCTAAAACCAAAACCCTCCATCAAAGAAAGATAGAAGGACTCAAGTCCCGGCTCTGTTGCGGTCTTGTTCTTGGGGTATCTATCACATGCTTAAAGGTCGACGCCTTATCCTTGATTGCCTTACGGAGATGCATCTTCATCGCGGGAGGAATAAAGTCTGGTTTCTGAAAATAATATTGTTGCGCTCCTTCTAAATGATATAGCAAAGGGCTCTAAAGCTAAACCTAGCCAAAGAGTTATAAAAGCTCTTATCCGAGAAGTGCTTCATCGCCCAAACCAGGTTCTCTCGCCAGGATTTGTTACGCCACAAAATATTAAACTTAGCAGCCCAGAAGGATGCGAGATTACCCGGAGTTTGGCACGCGAAGAAGAGGTGGTTCACCGAATCAAGCCTACGGGAGCAAAAGGGACAGAGAGCTGCTGGAATCCTGGCGTAGGAGAGGAGCAGGACCTGTGTTGGCAGTCTATTACGAGTAATAAGCCAGAGATGGGTTTGGTACCTTGGCGGTATGGAGGAGCTCCACACGAACGAGGACCAGGGCACAACATCACCTTTCGGCCTCAATAATTCCCAGGCAGAAGCTGTTGAGAAACGGCCCGAGGGGTGCCGAATCCACTGAAAACGATCCGCTTGCTGGTTAAATTCAGGGATGGGATCCCACCAATTGGCCATAATATTAATGGCATACCAGCCTAAAGGCGTGGAGAGAGCATCAGCAACAGAGGCATCTCTTGGGATGCTAGAACGGTAGATCTCCTGGTTAGAGAATAGGCAGTTGAGAGGGCCATTAAGATGCCACGGATCAAACCAAAATGACACAGACCTGCCATTGCCAATCCTCCATCTAAAATGCTGCTGATAAATACTAGGAAGGCAGAGGAGCTTTTTCCAAGCCCAAGAACTAACAGTCGGAATAGGAGTTACCCAGAAATTTTTCCGATTTAAGAAAGTGGAGTGAACCCATTTACACCATAGAGATTCTTTATCCAGAAAAAGAGCTTCCAAATGTGCTTAAGCATCAAGGCAACATTGTTTTCCTTTAAGGAACGAATACCAAGCCCTCCCTCCTCTCTAGGGAGGCAAACATCGCACCAGGCTACTTTGGCCTCGCCTGGACCCAACATCGGCCCCTTCCAAAGGAATTGGCGGAGGATTTTCTCAATTCTATCTAAAACAGCACATGGCAGGAAGAATACACTTGCCCAAAAGCCTTGAATAGAGTAGAGCACGAGACTTAATGAGCTGAAGTCTACCAGCAAATGACGAGGAATCTATGGGTCCAAGATTGAACGCGAACATTATTGCATTGACCAGCATAACACAATCCGCTTTACCTAGCCTTGCGGATATAACTGTACTCAAGGTATCGGAAAGGGAGAGAACCAACACGGAAGCCAAGTTTGTTCAAGATCCCACTTCGAAGATCGGACGAACCACCAACTATGAACACTTCACTTTTATTGATTCGGCTCCAATCCGCTCCAGTGGAGAATGAATCAATTCCAGCCTTCAAGAGATCAATAGAGGCCAAGCTAGCTTCCGAGAATAAAAGGACATCATCCGCAAAGAATAGATGGGAGAGCTTGGTCGATTTACATCTCGAGAAAAACCGAAGCCGAGGGCACACCTGTTTGAATGTCCAATAAACCAGAAAATACTTCCATCACAAGAGTGAATATGTATGGAGACATAGGGTCACCTTGGCGGATACCTCTACCACTTGTAAAAAATCCATGCAGCTCTCCATTTAAGGATGCGAGAATTTTGGAGAACGAACACAGCTCATAATTCGGTCAATAAAGTCGAGGAAGCCGAAAGCTTGAAGGCAAACTTCAATGAATTCCAGTTAAGCGTATCGTATGCTTTCCTAAAATCAACCTTGATTACGCATTTGGGCCGATACGGATCATGGTGAAACCCAGAACAATTCTTGGGCAACCAAAATGTTATCACGATATGCCTACCCTTCACGAATGCATTTTGAGGCAAACTAATGATGGATGGCAGCACACGAGATAAACGATTAGCAATCGGCTTAGTGATACACTTATAAATAGTGTTACAAAGACGCATAGGCTGAAGTCATGGACGGTGGAGGCATTGGGGATTTTGGGCACAAGGGCAATAATGGTTGTATTAATTTGCTTCAACGACTCACTGTTACGAAGAAATCTCTAACCGCCAAGATAACCAGAAGCACCAACAACATCCCAAGAGTGTTTGAAGAACTCAACATTGAAACCATCGGGCAGGGAGCTTTTCCGGTGGCAAGAGAAAACAAAGTATCTTTAATTTCATCATCCGAAATAGGGCGAGATAGAAACCGCACTTTGATCCACATCTAGAGTCTGCTTAAGCACTGCTCGGATCTCCTCCATAGTAGGACAGGCGACAGCAGGAGTTGTAGTAAGAAGATCACGAAAATGATCAACAAATATCTTCTGGACTTCCGAAGGCTCAACGGTAGTGGTATTTCCATTAGTCACAGATATAATTCTGTTTTGAAGGTGACGCTTATTCACAACTTGGTGAAAAAATTTGGTATTAAGGTCCCCATCCTTCAACCCGGCGTACCACTGATTTCGCCGATAAAACGATTCCTCTTGAAGTCGCAAGTCGTGAAAACTTGAATCTGCTTTGCTTCTCGGCTTCCGCAAGACGACCATTTGAGGGATCGGCTTGCAATGCATCTGAGTAGCATGGAGAGCCCGCCTGGCCTTAGCCGTTCTCATAGACAAGTCAGAAAATGCTTCTTTGTTGAGCTGTTTCAGCTTGCATTTCAGAAGCCGAAGCTTTGCACAAAGAGTAAACATGGGCGAGCCTTGAATAGGAGACAGCCAAGCTTCCGAAACCAATGAAAGGAAATCCGGATGGGTCATCCAGAAATTAAAGAACTTAAATGGCTTGAAGATTTTGGTACCTGCATAACCTTAACAAGCATCGAGGAATGATCGATATGCACGGAGCCAAAAGGATGCTTAGAATAAGAAAATGTCGAATTCAATGCCATTTATCAACACTCTGTCTATTTTCCTACGCTTACGGTTAGGACCAGATGAAGTAGTCCAAGTATACCTATATCCAGTATAACGCAGATCATCTAGGCCCGCTTGGGCCAAACAATCTTTAAATTCGTCGAAAGCCGGGATCCAAGCATTTGAACCACCCACTCTATCCGAAGGGTCACGGATTGCGTTGAAGTCCCTAGCAACAATCCAGGGAGTAGAGGAAAGGATACCACTGGTATGAATAAGATCTTCCCATAGAGGCCTTCTAGACATGAAGCAGTGCTCGGCATAGACTACCGAAAGAAACGGGACCTTACCGAAATCAGCCAAAGAAGCCTCCCGTGGATGACTTGCTTCGAGGAGGTATTAACCAAAAATCGACCTCCTGGGGTTCAACCCACCCAAATTCTCCCCTTATGGGAATAATTATAGTTATTAACCCACCGCCAACCAGGTAATAAAACAGAGGATACCGAATTAAAACAAGATCGAGAGATCTTGGTCTCAATAATACCAACACAGCAAAGATTATTGGACCTAACAAAATTCCCTGATTTCGACTTGCTTAACAGGGTTTCCCAATCCCCTAATGTTCCAAACACCAAAATTCATCAAAAAATAGGGAGGGCGAGAAAACACTACCTTCGTGCAGGTGGCCTCCTCTGCTCGACCCCTTATTAGGAGCATTAGAGGGATTGGCCATAGAAGAAATCTTCAGCGGGGCCTTTTGAATATGCGGCGTCTTAGGCCGAGGTTGAGAAGCATCCCTGGAGGCTTGGCGAACCAGGGGCTGAATCCCCTTCCTCACTTGCTACTATCGCTAACAGCCCTTGCATCCTCCTCCAATTCTTCTCCGGAAGACAAAGCTGCCACGGCTTCGACGGAGCTTAGAGATAGCAAGAGCTAAGGAGTTCCCATCACCTTCCGAGATCGACCTTGGGAGCATGTATCTTACTCGGACCATCAGCCATTTTGGCCTTTAAGGTCGGGATTGGAGGAGTAAGTCCTAGCTTCTCCTTATGTCCTGGAGGTGTTTATTTTTCCTATTGGTGACTTGCTTCCATCCCTCCTCCTAGGAGGAAGAGAGATAGGATCTGCGGTGAAGACGGATCTGCGGAGACTAGATTTGCGTAGCAGATGCTGGATTTGCGATGGCGGTTTGCAGCGACAACAGATTGAGCTGCAGCAAGCGGAGGTTGCTTGGTGCCTGCCTTTGCCGGGCAATTATGGCCAAATGCACAGCACTTCTCACATGAATTCGGTCTCCATTCATAAAGCACCCGAACCGAGAAGGCTTTGTCATCCACCCATACCTCAACTTCCTCGCATTTCTCTGTTTTGCAGAAATTTCAACACGAGACTCTAGCAAATGATAAACGTTTCATTTTCTCCGTCAAAGGATCTACATACAAGGGCCTCCCTACTGCGCTTGCAATCTCGCTAATTCCTGGAGCTGACCAATACGCAAAGGGTATATTCTTTAGCCGAATCCAGACAGGAACCGAAGATTGAAGATCTTTTTTCAGCTCCATTGTATGATGCCATTGCTTGAGTACTAACGGGATTCTGGCTACTGTCAAGTGCCCTTCATCCAGTATTTTCTTCCTGAATTCATCATCAGGGATGATGAAAAAATAGAAACCATCATCATTGGCTAGGACTTTGGACGGGTGAGCCCCCAAGCTTTTTTAGAGCCATCTCGAGTAATCTTAAATGGCACATTCTTTCCAATATAATATCCCACAGACAAGAGTTCCATTTCGGATCACCAGCAAACTTAGCATTCTCAGACAACCGCACTACCGATTTCTTCCCCACCGAAATAGGTGGAGCAAAGCCTAGCTCATATCCTTTAGAGGACAGACTAGCCACATTGACCCATGATCGGGTAAGGGGAGCTCTCGAACTCTCCCGATTCAGATTACCAGGGCATCCTCTATTCCGGCCTCTAGAGGCATATCGCTGCACACCTTCGACTCCTTGCAATGGGCACACTGGGGTTTGCCCTTACCCCCTGCCCAGAAGGATCAAAGCTCGTCGATGCCATAGAACACAAACGAAACCGAGCGGTGACGCACCGTAACGCTATCGCGGCACAAGGACACCAGCAATATAGGCCATGGCATGGAAAAAGCTTCGGCTAAGATCCTAAGAGGGATGGGACGAAGCTTACCTTCAAAGGAGACAGCCCAGTGGCCGCAAGATCGGCTCGAAGCTCGGCGAGACGAACTCGGGACGCACGGAACCCTAATCGCGAGTCGGGGGCTCTCACGATTTAGGACAACCCAGCCAAAACGCTTCGGTGAGGATTTGCGGGGGGGGAGATGCGAGGAATACCTCCAAAAATCGCGCCAAACGGATCCCCGAAGAGATCGGAATCACTCAAAAACCAGAACGCTCGCTACAGGGAACCAGTCGCTCGGTAGAGAGCATAGATGAACAGTGATCCGCTCACTCTTTTTGTTTTCGAGGGTAAATTTTGGTGTCAACGAAAAGTGAAAAATACCAAAGAGAAGGAAGAATAGAATGTGAAGAAATGTGAAGAAAGAAATTTAAGTACATGCGGCAACCCTAAAGACATCGAAAAAGCTCATTTTCTTGTATTGGTGAAACAAAAGGCATGAAAATCTAGATTGCTCAATTTTTTCAATTGATATTCAATCAATGGTAATGAAGATGGTTTAAATTTTTATTTTTATTTTAAATGAGGATATAGGCTGCGTACCATACAAAAATCATACGTGTTTCAAATTAATGCAAATGAAGGAGAAAGCGGATACCTTAATATCTTAATAATATTCGTTCATTGAATGGTCAAACTCCTAGGGCTAGGAGTAGGCAACTCGAAGCATATCATGTTGGAAAGATGTTAGAGAAAATGAAAATAATAATAATTGTTGAAAATACATTGAAAAATATAAGAAGATAAAAATAAATGTCGAAGCATGTAAACACTTTGTCACTAATGATAATTTCGCCCATCAAGGTATGAAACTTAATGTGTAAGGCTCTAGCGACTATACTCCTAAAATACAACAAATCTTCTTCTTTATTCCTCACTAAATAATAGAAGAAAACATAACAACATTATATATAAAAACCAATAAAGAAAAGAAAATGTATGAAAAGATAAATTAAAATATTTTGGTTTTGATATATACGTATCACTTTTCAATTATGTTCAGAGTAATAATTTATAGGTAAAAGAAAAGAGAACTGTTAAGAAACAATTATAAATAGATGACCGAAAAAAAAAAAAAAAAAAAGAAGAAGATGAACGTTGATAGCCATGTAAAAATAAATGAAACATTGTACAGCTGTTAGAAAGTTGTTATACAATTGTTACATGACTGTTAAATAACCTTTATAAAACGTTACAAAACTATTTCATATTCATGATAGACAAAAAGTGTTATAAGTTGATAACGATAAAAAACCGTTATAAGAATAATAGCTTTTGAAATTTTCAAAAATATTAAAATTACCAACATATCATGCATCAGTATCAAGTGTGAACAGAATTTCTCTCAACTCATAACATTCAATAACAACCCATACCAATTTGTCATAAATATACCAATTTACAGGTTTTGATAGTCATAAAATTAATTTGTGATAAATTTGTCATATGTATACTAATTTGGGATTTTTTTATGGTGAAAAATTAGCTTAAGGTAAATATATCACAAATATACCGATTTTGAGTTTTTCTTAGTAAAAAAAATTAGCTTAGGTTAATTTGTCACAAGTGCACCAATTTGAAGTTTTTGGTGATCGAAAACTTAGTTTGAAATAAATTCGTTACATGTGTAATAGTTTAAGGTTTCTCATGGTATTAATCATAATATATATCCATTACGTATTAACCGATCAAATTACCCTCTAGTCACAAGATTTGGTTCAAATATTATAAGGTAAAATTCCAAATAAGGGCTAAGGAAATAAAGTGGACTTTATTTCAAATAATAACATAAAGTGCCATCATTTTCTCAAATAAGGATATGAAGTGAAATTTGTTTCAAATAAGAGCCCAAAATAATTATGTCAATTTCATAAGGGCTCAACTTTCTAGTTGGTCACGAATATATTCGTTATTTATCTTTTTTTTCCTTTTTTCTCTTTCATGTTTCCTTTTTATTTTTTATTTTTCTGGTTTTCTCTTCTTCTTTGTCGATCACATGCCTTGGGGAAGGCCACCCTCGTTGACCATAGGCAAGGCCAACCCTCATCGAATCTTAGTGCCTCGACGAGGAAAAAAAGAAGAGAAAACAAAACAAAAAGAAAAGAAGAAGGACAAAAGAAAAAAATAATTTAGATGAAAATGGTCTTTCGACGAAAATATCCTCTAACCAGCCAAAATATTTAGCCGGTCCCCTTATTTAAAATTATCGTTACGTACTTTTAGCTCTTATTTAGGCCCGATACGCCATTTCGATTTCTTATTTGGAGTAAGATCAACTCCATATCCTTATTCGAGAAAATGATGATAATTCAAATCTTTATTTAAAATTTTCCTGATATTATCATTAACATTAGCTCACTGTCTCTCTTTCAATAAAATAATTCATCATCTCTTTGATTCATGACCATATTTGTTGGATATGCATAATTTAAACAAAACCTAGGTTTTAAAGTCAAAAATATATATATTTCCTATATGTGAGCATGATGAATTTAATAATTGCTAATTTGTGAAGATGATCCAGAGCCTCACCAAATTAGGGGGGCGATCAACAATTAATAGCTCCAATCTTTACCAGATCGACACAATTTTTCTACAGTTCGACCGAGGCCAATTTGGTAAATGCAA
Source organism: Eucalyptus grandis (assembly GCF_016545825.1). Taxonomy (NCBI): domain Eukaryota; kingdom Viridiplantae; phylum Streptophyta; class Magnoliopsida; order Myrtales; family Myrtaceae; genus Eucalyptus; species Eucalyptus grandis. Next base: position 8,198,591 of record NC_052620.1, read on the forward strand.
CCAAAAGATTAAAAAAAAGACAAAGGCCCACATTAGAAAGCGGCGGCGAGTCAAACGACGACTTTCCTATTTTCTTAAACCTCCAGTTTTTGTCAATTCAGCCGCACATTCTCTTTAAGGACAGAAGATGACGACGGTCGATGCATTTGATTGTCCGTTCAGTACGCGACAGTGCGGGAATCTACATCCACTCGTGGCTCTCATCCAACCACGTGTCTCATCCGCGGGGTCGACACGTGCCCGAACCGGTGCGGCTACCCGACCCGGACCCGGCTCTCGACCCCCTCGGACTTAAAAAAAAAAAAAAGGAAATTTGAAAATATTGCTCAGACCTGAGACCACCGCCATCATCTCTCGCTCTCTTCGTGGGCGAGGTGGAGATCCCGACGGCGGAGCCGTCAGATCTGGCCACGACCGGGCTCGCCCATGGCCGGAACAGGCGAGGTCGAGATCCCCGGCTGTGACTGGGCTCCCTCTTCCCCCGCCATCGCGATGGCGGGTACCGGTCTATCCGGCTAGTTCGGATCTGCCGCAGCGGAAGGCGTTAGGAAGGGGGGCTCACCGCGCTGGGCGTGGCGGCCGCGGCGGGGCGGAGGGCTACTGGACGGAGGTTACGGCGGAGCGGTGGGCGTAATGAAGGAGAAAAGGGAGGAAAAAGGATCAGATTTTTAATCTGTTTTGTTTGATTTCAGGTCAGTACGTATGTGTCGCATTACGGTTTTTTTGGCTTTTCGGTCGGATGTCAAATTGTAATTAGATGTAGAAAAAGACGCACGCCACCTTAGCTGAAGAACCACCACCGCATGCATCCTCCTCGAAACCTAAAAGCAGGGCAGCGACTGCGACATACAAAAGCTCTGTTTGATGAATATATCGATTGCATTGCCTCTCTATGTTTTGTCATGACTAGTTTATGAGACGATGATTCTTGGGTTACATTACATTACAGATTGGAACTCCGTGGTGTTGTGAAACAAAACTGGCCCCACTTTGGCAGGAGAAACGCGTAACTATCATTTTGTTGCTGATCAGGTGAGTTCCCATATATACTACGAAATATCACTGAGTAATATCATGGAACTCCCCCACCAAGTGATGTTGTCGTTGAGGGTTCTCCTTCACCCAAACCAACTCTTCCCACATCAAGGCCTAGTGGAAGTAAAGGTATTAGCAGAATCAGTGTAGTGTTAGGGCTCAGTGTCACTGTGGCCCCGCCCATATGGTATAAAGATATCATAAACTTAAAATTCACACTATTTTGGAGTCTTAATGTCGCAGAATGTTTATAATTAATGAATTTCAAATGGTTGTCCCATATTTTTCTATTGTTTGTGTAATTTTTAGGATCTCACAATCCACGATCCTATCATTTTGGCACCTTCATTCGTTCCTAATTAGGATGCCAATCCTAACAACCTTTCTATTTCCAGTGAAAAATCTTTAGTAAAAAGCCAGGAGGTGCCGGACAATGTGTTTTTTCTTTTCTTGGTTAGCTTGCTGGACAATGTTAAGAAGAGAAAATTGGTCTACTCCAAAGACAGAAAAAAACAGAGAAAATGTTTTATGTCAGAGTTCAGGAATTCAGACAGCGTTTCTATGTTTGAACATCATTTGCTTGTTTTAATGTCAACAGGTATCTAATTTTGCAAAACTATGTTAAAACTTTACAAATTGGCCTCAGTTTGTTAAATTTGTAGGATCTTATGTTCATCTATCCATTCCTCGAAGACCTCACAATCATCCTGCCTAGGACCCCGATCTGCGAATGCTGTTTTGAAATGCTGCAATTATCAGAATAACTGAAATGAAGTTAATGTTAAGATTATGCTTTAGAGAATATAGAAATATTTATTATGAGGTGTGCTATCGGTGCACTTGTATCCAAATTTTGGAAACTCGCCTTGAGAACTGTTGTTTGTGATTTGGAAACTTTGAAAAGTCAGATACTATGACAAGTGCCCATGTTTGGCACCCATATTGGAGTGGTTGTTCTTTGTAATAAAAATGTGGTGTTTGAATGATAGTTATTGGGAAATTTTGCAAGCGGTCTGGTTTAGAGGGTTAATAATGATAAGATAATTCTTATGGATTTGATGAGATGAGGTAGGGTATTTAAGATACCTTAGATTCCTTGTCCTATGATAAAATTTCTGAAATGCAGTTGACTAAATATAGTCCCTGAATGATGGCCATTCATCAAGGACTGGGAATCCACTGACCTGGATAGATCTTCATCTGTCATGTACCTTTCAATGAAATAATCGCCTATTCCATTTTTGACTAGGTTTTGTTGTTCTTTTGTATTGAAATCATCATACATTTTCTTATTATCTTATCATTCTTAAAAATTCCAAATTCTACTCTTCTCAGCTCGCTCATATTTGCTTGAGATAGAAGAATAGGAGGAAGAAAACCTAGGCACCCCATATGCAAAGCAACAAGCTCTTCTATGTCAGGAGTGCGAAAAGAACCCATCAAACTACCACTGCCTTGCATGTTCTTTCTGCTCAGGTAACCTTTCATGTGTATAGGCTCATAAACACCGTATCGGCTGCATTGGCAAGAGGAGCCAGACTCAGTTCATCTCTCTCTCTCTCTCTCTACACACTGCACATGCATGCATATCTAGATTCTAGCTTTGTTGCTGTCTTGTGAGTATGATTATTCAGGCATAGATTTCTGTCAGTAATTGCCCTGCTCTATCTGAATGGTTTCTTTTCCTCAGAAAATTAAGTTAAGCCAGAGCTTGCTTCTGTTTTCATGTTTTCTTTGTAAAACATATTTCATTTATTCTTGAGTTTTATATATTCATAAATCTTTGGAATTCATGATTGACATAAACTATAATTTTCTCTAGGAAGTGAAGAGGGTCACTGAATCTACCCACAGAGCAAGAGCTAAATTAAGTGTGTCTTTATCTTAAGTTGCCTTTTCACCTCCAAACCTTTGGCGTGCAGAGGAGAATAAACCTCTTGTTCCTTCCAAGTGGACTGTCAAAAGGGGGCAGAAATCAGTCTCGATATGAGGAAAGGTGCAACATCAGAATCTTGACTTTAGAGTGGATTACATATTCGATCCTGTCAATTTTGTAAAGATAAGATACTTTAGGTATAGCAAAGTCTTGCGATGGGGTCTATGTATGCTTCTTATTCTTCTTCTTCTTCTTCTTTTCGGGTGTGGCGCCATTCTCTTGGCTGGGGTATACAACATTAGGTCAGCTAGGGTCTCTCTGAAGGCATTTCAGATTTATCTTTAAAATCTGATTTTGCTTCTGGGGTCAGTGTTTACTCTACCTTTGATGTTGTGATCTGATTCTCATCTTTATTTCTCCCTAAATAAATAATTAACCCATCTGATGATGTTATAGAGATAGATCAGCTCTTCTATCTCTATAACATCACCTTTTTTTCTGAATCATAGATATATGGGTTTATATCTGGATCACCATTGCAGCTGCTAAAAGTATTTTAGATAGAGCATTTAACTGAGAAAATGCTATAGCGAATTGCTTCTTTCTTTGCTTTTTGAAATATTTATGAGGGACATTTTCTTAAACGAGCACAATTGAACTTGTCTAACTAATTTAGCTTTTGATCTCATTTGCTAAGTTATTTTCTTGCCGTGAGATTAGGAGTGCAGGGCTTGTCAGGGTCACGCTTTGGATAGACACATTTAAAGAGTCCGTAAATGTCAACTTTTATCTGGACACGTTTGTCATTGATTTTTAAGCAATTTTTGTCTGCTTGACCTTCGCAATCCCATGCTTTTGGTTATTCTTCCCGCCTTTATGAGCCCTTTTTTTAGATGTTTTTTTAATAGGAAGATTTCTCTTGGGAATCTAAATTTGAAATTATTTTTGGGTTTCTCATCTGTAAAAGCTCTGCTTGTCTAATTGTTTCGGGAGAAATTTTATTTCATGGATAATTGAATGGCGCTTTCACTCGACAGATGTGGTTATTTGTGACCATTGGTGAGTCCTGTGTAAATCCTGTGTAATTTAATCTTGATGAAAGCTGATGTGCAGTACCTATGTTCACCTCCAATGATGAGAACCAATTTGTGCGACTGTCCATATGGGGAAGAAAGCAATGATATCATGTTTTGTGGTTGAGGATGGTTTCTATAGCGGAATACACGAGGACACAGCCCTTTGCACCTTCATTGAGAAACATCTGAAAGTTGGTCCACGGAATCATCAGCTAAAGCAATTTTGTGTTGAATAGTTGGAGAAATCTTAGACTTTTTTCCTCTTAAAATCACCTTTCAAGGAGTTGGATATGAGGACCCCTCCTCTTAGGCAATTGTTGGCAAATGTTGTCATCTTAGAATGTCCCGTTGTAGACGTCTTACTGTCATCAGAGTGGTGATTTAGAAGTTGTCAAAGATGGCAAATGGTGTGCGCTCCGGGGAGTAGGAAATTGAAGATAACGGCTGTTTCATATCCGCGGATGTATCCTTATGCAAGAGTTGAACTCACGTCCAAAATCTCAATTTTTCCATCAGAATACAAAAGCATCAAGCGGCCCCTCAGCAGGACATGCATGTATCTTGACTAAGCGAACCTGGCAAGGGCGAGGGTTGCCCTCACTCCCGCCTGGCAAAGGGCGGCCCTTGTCTGAGGCAAGCAATCTGTGCCAGCCAAGGTCTGACGGTGGCTCGCGGAGGAAAAAAAGGGAAAACGAAAAAAAAAAAAAGACTTATAAAATTTGAAAAAAAAAATATATTAAAAATTAACTGGATTGATTCAATTGATAAAATGCTTAAAGAGTTAGAATTCAATTAATATTAAATTATTTAAAATTAAATCAATAAAAATATAATAAATTAAGAAATTTTAAGATAATTTTCTCATCAAAGTCTCCACAAACAAAAAGGGCACATCTTTTCTTTTACTTACCAAAAAAAAAAAAAAAAAAAAAACAGGGCACACAAAGAATCTTCCTCATTCTCAAGCCAGCAACCGTCAACAGCCCCATCATCACCGTCGCAAGTGGGCAGGTAAAAACAGAGCGGAGAGAGGATCAACCTTTCTTTCTCTTTTCGATTCTCTCTTTCCGCGTTTCGGGTCTCGTCATCCCGAGGTAGAGAGAGAGAGAGAGAGAGAGAGAGGATCAGCCTTTTCGGGTTGCGATCGCCCCCACCAGGTGGATCCAAAGCGGAGCTCAGAAGCCTTGTCGGTCGCATTTAGTGGGTGGCGGCCCCACCCCTATCTCTCTCTCTCTCTTCTGCTCTGGTGAAATTGAATAATTTTAAAGTAATTTGTACTTTAAAATTCGCGTCGTAACAAGGATGGGTCACGGCGCGGTTTTCTTTCGCTCGATGGGCCAACCGAAGTGCCGAGACTGCAGGTCCCCGGGCTTCCTCTTCGGCATAGATTCACCCAAGCTGATTTCTTTTGATTTCCTCTTACAGAGTCGCAAACGGTGCGCGCCGTAAATGCGAATTTTTTTTCGTTTCGTTAGTCATGAATCGCACCCTAAGAAGTCGAAGGGAGAAGGGCCGTGGAATTTGAAGTGGTCCGATTAAGGGAATATTCGCTATCATGACATAATAATAATTGAAAAAAGAGGACGGACAGGGAGAAGAAAAGAGGTGGTTGGTTTGAATTGACAAATCTAAAAGTTAACTAAAAAAAAAGGGCATACTTCTCGTCAGACATGCTTCAATGCTTACGATAACTTGGGCCACCGTCCTTTTTGTGATTTGCCCCTTTTCCCCATTCTTTTAATATTGGCCTTACATTTATTAAACCGCCAATAAAACCTTTTTTTTTTGGCAATATTCATTAGGGAAAATTCCAAAAAAAAAAAAAAAAAATCAAACTTTACTCGCACTAAAAACACAAATATCCGTAACTTTTTTATGCCACAAAGAAAACCACAATTTAGTAAACTCACCTTCCACTTATCAATCCATATTTTGCTTTTGCCTTAACTCTCATCCTTTTTCTCCCATCCATTCTACTGAGCAGTTTATTATCACAAAGCTCATGTGTTCATTGCAATAACTACTCAAAAAAGATGCTCCATATTTTAGCTCTATAAAGAGTTTATTGATCATACTAATATAAGTTCAGAATTTTTATGACAATAAAAAGATTGGGATATTTGTGTCACAATGGGTAAATTTAGAGTTTTAGAAGAAAAAAAAAATTGAAGTATTTATGTCACGGTGAGCAAATTCAGGATTTTTAGATGATATATATATATATATATATATATATATATATATATATATTAAGTATTTAAGACACAGTGGACATGATTTAGAATTTTTATGCCATTAACCATACTCATTAATAAATCAAATCAAGAAGATATGGATTGTCCAACACTTACTTCATTAATTGCATTGTGCTTTTAGACTTAATTTAGGTGTGAAAAACACTCATGCATGTGAATAATTATAACTCTAATTCTTCGATTATTAGTATATTATTTACTATTAACTCTCTACATAGAGTAAGTACCAATACTCGAATCAAACTATATTTATATTTGATATTTTTGGTGATTTTGTGTTAATTTAATTGCAAAATCTTGTCAATTTCCATATTATATTACAACGCTTATGTCCCCCACTTGTAAATGAAAAAGCGAGCAACTCAATGGTAGCATGATGGGAGGCTTATCCACTATCACAGCCAAGCGCAGGGCATATCTATACAATAGTGCCCCTCTTTAATTGGGTTGTAAATTACGAGCATCACCTGCGTGCAAACTTAATTAGAGATGGAGGAAATTTCACAACCCTTTTTGGAAACACGTGAAGTAGATTTATAATAGAAGGTCGAGCTACATTGGTCTGGGTTTTATGAACTAATTGTCGAGTAGTTACTGGCAAGAGGTGGAACTAATGTGTTTAGTTAAAAAATTTCACTCCACTTCTTCGTTTCCCAGTGTTATGTTGAGTAGTATCAACATATTCTAAGTCTTGGTGTACCATGTCGATACGTGGTCTAAGTTGTGCCGCTGTGAATGGCATGCTTCTCATTAACAACTACTTAATAAATCTCTAAATTTGTCGCTGAAGACACGTTTGGGACGCACGAGTTAGCCTAAAGCAAAAACTAACGGGGGTGGTAGGGGTAGGGAGTGAGTGAGGGGTGTCGTCTGACGTGGAAGGAGATGTCGAATCGGACACGCAAAGCTTGGGAGCTTGTGCCGCTGGGCGCCAGTTGTAGAATGGGCTTGTTTGTTAGCTGTGGCCTTCTGGCCTCTTTACACATGACGAGTCGGTTCCAATTTCCCTCCCTCTCTCTCCGTTATAATCGCCCCCCCAATCCGCTGCTGTCCAAATCTCTCTCTCTCTCTCTCTCTGCCTCTTGGATATGGATGCGCAAAAAATGAGTGCTTTACTTGCAGTGTTTCTTTGCATTTTGCTAAGCGTGCCTTCAGCGGCGGAGGGCACGACACGCCGCTACCAGTGGGTAGCGAAACGCGAGCTCACCCCGCCCGGGGGCTACCGGAAGCAGTCCATCACCATAAACGGACGAACCCCCGGCCCGACCATATCGGCTTATCAAGGAGACAAGCTCATCATCGAGGTCACCAACGGCAACGCGTTGGGGGAGGAGGACTTCGCGATCCAGTTTGACGGAGTGCGACCGGTGGTAAGTAACGAAGACATCAAAAAGCATGTCTCGAAACGTGGTCAGTCCATGTGGTGGTGGTGGTGATGATGATGTTGTGGGTTTTGCAGATTGGCGAGGGTTGGACGGACCCCATTCGGCCCCGAAAGACTTTTGCCTATCAGTTCTTCGTTGATCGGGTGAGTCCCATTACAAATCATTATACGAATGATCTTCAGCGTTTTCTACACTCCCAAAATCGGTTCTTCGTTCTTTCTTGACGACCCTTGCCAACCCTCCACGACCCGCAGCCGAACGCTCTCTCCGGCCCACCTCCGCAAGCTCCCGATTCTCGTCTGCTTCCGCGGCGGGGCATTTTGCGTCGGGTCCGCCTTCTCCTTCCCCGTCCACTTCTGCGTCAACCGCCTCGTCGCCTCGGCCGGGGTCGTCGCCTCCGACGAGTACCGCGTCGCCCCGGAGGCCGCCCTCCCCGCCACGTGCGACTGCTGGGCCACGCCGCCGTGGGTCGCCTCCCACATGCCGCCTCAGGGATCTCCGGTGGCGGAGACCCCTTAGGTCGGCGACCGCGCAGACTTCGGTCGGCTCTACGTCGGCGGCAATAGCGCCGGGGCCAACGCCGCCCGAAACATCGCGATGCCAGAGGCGCCGTGGGCTTCTCTGGCGGCGGCGCGTGGGTCCTCGGGGCGTTCACCTCGTAGCCCTATCTCTGGGGTCGGAGACGATCGAGAGAGAGAGAGAGAGAGAGAGAGGAGGAAGGGTCGGTGTCGAGGTCTGGAGGAGAGCGTGATGGTGCAGGTCTGGGAGTTCGTGAACCCATGGCGGCGGGAGGAATGGAGGACCCGGCTATAAATCCGGGAGGTCCCGGGGCTCCGAGCCTGCCGGGGTGGGTTCTGCGAGAGGGTGCTGTTGTGGGTGGCGGAGCGCGCAGAGAGAGAGAAAGGGGGGCGGAGATGGCGGTTTTCTCCTTGACGTTGCGATCTTCTTCTTCATCGGCGGTGGTGGTTGTGGGTAGAGTCCAGTTCTCCGATCTCCATTTTCAGCGTCCGCCATCCTCTCCGACCGGCCCACTTCGAGACCTCCATCGACCCCTGCGCTCTCCGCCGTCAACCCTTCCCTCGCCCTCATCTCCAGCGATCTTTTACGAACACTGACGCTATACTTTTATGGCAGCTCGGAGATTGCCCGTACTACGCTCGTTCAACACTACAAAAAGAGGCCGGACTGAGCGGGTCAATTCGAGTCTCGCCGCCGTACGTCGGCAAGAAGGGCGCACCGTTCGAAGAGGGCGCCGGGCGGGCGGGCCAGCTTCCTCCGCACGCCAAGGGAAGTGGTAAGATCAACGGCACTAAAAGCCCATAACAATATCAGCCCCACTCGAGTTTAACTTGTTTGAATGTCGAGAGTATTTTTCTGACTGCTTTTGCTTGTTGTTCGACGATCGATCTCGATCGGGTTCGAAAAAGGGGCAGCAGAAAATGTTTCCCTATCCTATTATCGTAATTTGAGATTTGCTTGTCGTGTTTTTTCTTTTTTCTTTTTTTTTTGCACCACTTCTCACATTGATTTTGAAGTGTCTCGAACGTGCAAAATCTTCATGATGAGAATCTTTATGACTACCTTATACACGTATCGGTTTCATTCTATTCAATCCAATCATGGCTAATCGGGGGCGCCAAATTGGCTCTAGCGGTCCAAGAAAGAGGTAGGTCCAAGACGACAATCTAGATGAGGGGCCAGGCAATCACTAAATTGTCCAGCTTTTGGAATCTCCCTTTTTGGCACTTCTTATGCTACCCAAAAGGTTGTAGACAGATAATACGTATCCATTTGGTTTTGACTGATCAAATGACCCTTCGATCAAAAAGATTTGGTTCAATACATTGTAATTAGCATTAGCTCACTATCTGCTCGTTTAATAAAAATAATTCATCATCTCTCTTGTTCACATTCCATATTCGAGGAAAGTTTTTAAAAATAAATGAAATTGACTTATCCCCATATCCTTTTGAATCAATAAACAATGATATGCATAATCGAAGTAAAACTGGGGTTCATAAGTAGTGTCTACTAATTTCTATATGTAATGAAATAGAATAACTTACTTAAGATCCACCGTAGTGGTGGCTCCATTTGGATAAGGCTCTGCGATCGCCAGCGACGAAGAAGTGAAGGATTCAAAACTCGGGAGATTTAGGTGTATTAAGTGTGACTCGGGGTAGTGGGTCCTCTACTTAAGTGTCGCACGAGGGTTCTGGCGCGATTGTAGAATTTTTGCCGGTTCCTCCAAAAAATAAAAAATAAAAAAAAAAAATAAAAAAATAACTTACCTAAGATAGTTATTGTGGCAACGAGGGTATATTCTTATTGTATGGACAAGCCTCACTCACTCAGATTGTGACGGTAAAGGCAAAACAACGATACAAGCAGAATAAGGTCATATCCTCAGAGAGAGAGAGAGAGAGAGAGAGAGGAGTGATGGCAGGGAGGCGTTTCTGACCGGACGGTGCAGAGGGAGCGAGGATGAGGGTCCCGCCTCCCCCCGTCGGCGGGCGTTAGTGGCTGATCATCGGGAAGTGTGTCCTCTACAGACTCCGGATGCGAACGTGCCCGCGGCCCCACGCCTGCTCCCCGATCGTTGCGTTGCGCCGGCCGATATACTGCGATTGGCTCTCTGTGCATGTGCGAACCGGATTGGATAAGGAATTGGAACCGTGGGAATCCTCAGCTGGATTATATCGGGATTTTAAAATAATTACAGCATAATTATATAATTTTTATATGATGCTTACTTAAATAGACACGATATTAATATCATATTTTAAAAGAAAATGTGCCATAAATTTCAATTAATCACTTGAATACCATGACTTTTTAATAACGTTTAGTTAAGTACCAGAAAGCTGACGTGATATGACAATTTGTAAAAAGTTAATAATATTCAAGTGATCGATTAAAATGTTATATAACATTCAAGTGAGCACTTGACATGATTTATACTGTACGAGAGTCCTGTACAATGTCCTTTCTCTTTGATTTTTTTTGGGGGCCAATTAATTGATTATTGCTATTGTCAACATGGTCCAAAATCCAAGCGACATTAGAAAGTGGCTCGACAATTCGGATCGTGAGAAAGTCAGTCTGCGATTTAAACCCTAAAAAAGAAAGAAAAAGTCATACCACCACTAAGTTGGACTTTTGCAGAGTGATGTGGAGTCTACTAATCCCTAGAGAACATTAAACAATTAGATCACAAAGGGGAATCGAAGTTACCAATTATTTTTAGCTGACCGATGATCAATTACACATTTGTTCTAAACTTTTTTTTTGTGACACCAAAAATCTCAAGCTGATATCCGTATAACATATTTACTCCAAAATTTTTTCATGACACAAAAAACCCTAAATTTGTACCCATGTGAGAGATATTTATCCTAAATTTTGTCAACCGTGGTACATTTACTCTAAATTTTTTTTGTGATATCAAAACCCCAAACTTATATAGATGAAAGTTTCAAGTTTTTCTAAGTAAATGTGTCACGCGAGTATAAATTTGAGATTTTTGATGACATGGAATTTTTTTTTTTTGTTAAATATGTCACACAGGTACAAGTTTGAAATTTGTTATGTCACCAAAAAAAAAATTAAGGTAAACATATCACAATTGGCAAAAAAAATTCGGTAGCTTTTACCCTATAGTTTAATATAATCAACTTGTGTCTCTTTGGACATTACAAATACCAACAAATCGCAACCTTTGTCCTATCGACAACGTGCTTAAAACCGTTGCATATTTTAATGCCTACTATTACTAGTTCCTCTTCTTTCATTCGTCCTCATCATTGCGGTCAACGATCGCCGCACAAACTCCATCTCTTCGATCAATTTTCATATGCTGTGTGCAGTTCGACTCTTGTAAGCATGAAAGATAAGTCGATTAATCACATTGTTGCTGTGTATTGTCGCGATGATGGCATTGGCGGAGGCTAGAGTGCGTTGCTACAAGTGGGACGTGAAGTAAGAGTTCATGTCACCCGACTGCTACAAGCAGCTAGTCAATCGCCATCAATGGAAGGTCCCCCCGCGCCACAGTCATGCAAGGCCAGCATGTTTTCCCTCTGGGGTCGTACTATTCATTGCTAACGTAATTCCATTTATTTCCTCATGTCGCACACTCAGATTTTTTTTGTCTCATTTTATCTTATATCTATTATGTGTTGTGTGTGGATTGCCCGTCCTTTTCCGAGCCCCACCTCGCTTCTTAGGGGGGTAGGGTGGCCATTGGGACCGTTATTTCATTTTCTTCAAGCGATAGAATTTCTCTTTCATTTTTTTGGGGCATCCTAGAACAGATCTCACTTCATTCGTCCCCACCTTTGACCTCCGGAAAAGCGCCCAATCCAAACACTCATGCTCATGTCCAAAAAAACACACGCATGCCACCTCAGCTGATTGATTCGATTGCTTTTCATCTGTGGGGTGCACTTCGGTATAAGTGCAAACCCACTTTTTTTTTTTTTGAACAGACAAACCCACTTATTCAAACTCCGTCTATTTTACTTGTCCAAAAAAAAAAAAAAAAACTCCGTCTATTTTCATCTCCCGTGCTGTGTGCGGTTCGGCTCCTGTGACCGCAAAAGATGAGAAGATTTGATTGGATTGCTTCTCTATGTTGTGGCGAAGATGACATCGCGAAATGTGTCCATGAAGTCCCACCTATAAGAAACTTTTGAAACTCGGATCGAGAATCTTACAAAAATTTCTGACAGATGGAACTCAATAAACACGTGTTACGCACTGAATGGAGTGCCTTATTAATGAGTTGGTGAAACATCATTACCTAATATTTTCCTATCGTTCCACAAGAAGCTGATGGCACGCCATGAAGCCAAATATTCATTAATTAGCTTTACATAATGTATAGACTGAGCATGCAATATTTTTATCATCCACAGTCAAGAGCACAAAAGACCCAATTGCCATGAGACATGTTGAATACTCTGCAAACATCTTGAATCAATTAATTGAGTTGCATCTTTTGTTTTGTGCAGGTAACCCTAATTTGAAGAAATTTACATATGATTGGGGTGATTTGAACATATAGGATCAAATTTTTAGCTCAAAATCCCTGATGCCTCAATCAAGTGCGTCAGACTTGGTGGTTGAGCATGCAATTTAGTGCTTGAATGACTTAAGTTGCTAGAGAATAGGAAGAGAAGAATATTAAGATATGTGGAAGAACAGAGAACGAGAAAGTAGGGTCAATAAAGAATCTAAATTCAACCCTAGATTAGCGTGTGAAAAAATGGATTAATCACATTGTAATTATCTCAACTATTTCCATGTACAACTTAATCCATGGGTCAACGGTCAAATTATAAAAAGTTGATCTAAATTGCAAAGGCCTTTTATATTATTTTGTTTTGCACAGAAGCATAAGAACATTACCTAAGGGATAATAAATGCATTAAAATTTTTAACAATTATCATGAAAGTGTAATTTAATCCTACAACTTTTAAAAAGTGCAACTAAATCCAAAAATTTGTCACAAAAGTGCAAGTGCAATTCAGTCTAAAATTTCAAAAAATGTTATCAAGTTCTTAAACTTGTCAAATTGGTTTAATCATATCCTTTCGTCGATTGCATTTTTTGAAACTTTGAGGACTTGATTATACTTTTTAAAAATTTTAGGACTTTTAATGCACTTATCTCTTAACTAAAATAAAGGAGCTTTGAATCCTGCTATTTTTATTGTATTGCTTCCGCGTCCACCAACTTTCTTTTGGGGGGAGTTGATAAAATGGAGTAAGAGCACATTTGATAACCAGTTAAACGGTGCCTAACGTAATCGGAAATAGAAAAATTAGCTACGTTACCAAACAAATTTATATTCATTTTGTGTTCCAAAAAGAACAAAAGATAGTAAAAAAAAGAAAAAAGAACATAATTAGTGAAAAATTAACTGGTTACCAAATAGAGCCTTACTCGATAAGTCTTCAAATTTGTCATGATAATATATTTCAGTCCCAAAATTTAAGTGAAAACTAACATCATCTTAGCCTGGGAATTGTGGGGGATCTACATATTCAATAACTATTACGATGTTGATATACGTAGACCAATTTCGTATAATTACTTAGGGGTGTGCAACTTGAACCGCCCAAACCGGGAACCGGCCGGACCGGATCGAACCAGCCGGTTTTGGGCGGTTCCCACGGTTGGCGGTCCGATTCCTGGTTCCTAATCTTGGAACGGTGGCGGTCGGTCAGGTTCTCGATTCCAAGGTGGGAATTGGACCGAACCGGGACAGACCAAACCAAATTTTTTAATATATAATTTATATACATAGAATTAATAAAATATATAAACATGATAACTTATTGCAACCAAAATTGCAATTTGAGGTAGGAACGTCTTATATGGCCAAGAGACCATTAAAACCATTTTTGTTACTCTTTTATTTATAGAAAAAAATCTCCTTGTTAGTAACGTGGGTTGTGACTTGAGTTCTCTATTTTCAAGGTTCCTCGAGTGGTACTAGCAAGTTAGTTATCGAGAGAAAGAGGGAAAGTAAGAGACTCCTTCTTTTTTAATTGATTTATTGGGGATTTTGTGATGAATGGTTGAATGATCCTTGCTTTGTGTTTTGTTCTGCCTGCTTGAGGAAATTAGATAATATACTCTTTAGCGAATAAGATTATAATTTTTTGACTTCTAGTGATTAAAATGTCCCCACGTTACTTGTTTATAGGATTACAATTTAAGCCAAGTCCAACCTTTAGCCAAATTGTTCATGGCCTTTATGGTTAAAGTTAAGTGTGATTCATACTTCATGTGTTTCACACAAGTGAAGTTTAATATTTTGCATGTGAGAACATATGTGATTAGTTTCGTTGAATCGCCCGAGAACCGAATTAGATTGATCAGTCCGGAGCGCGGTTACTATTTAGTGCAAAAAAGTCAGTCACTCTTTAGTGCAAAAAAGTAGAGCTAATTTTATTGGACTAGACAGTCACTTTTTAGTGCAAAAAAATAGAGCCGATTTTGTTGGACTAGACCGGACCGGACCGGAACCGATGGTTCGGTCCGGTCCACGATTCACAATTTTGGGAACCGGTGCTCCCAGTCCGGTTCCCCGGTTTCAAGATGGAACCGGACCGAACCGGGAACCGAAATATTACTTTCTCAAGACAGTATAAAAAAGAAAAAAGTGACCTCGCAATTATCATCTTCACAATTTTAGTTTTCGGTCGAACATCTTCAAATGTCCATAACCTGTGACTTTTTTTAGGGGGACTGATAGGGGTAATAGATACGGAAGAAGAGATGTCGGATTTCACACAGGAGTCTTTGTAGTTGAGTCAACAAATGGAATAATTCGCTGATTTCTAGGCATTGACATCGCTTTTCCATGGGTAAAGAATCGGGTTTTCAAAGCGCCGCAAGCAACCTCTCGAACATTGTCCAGCCGTCGATGAACTAATGTCGATGAAAAGTCTCTCATGCATGATTAATTTCGGCACGATATCTTTTCAACACTTGTGATGGGATGTCTTTTTCTTTATGTTCCTAGGTCGGTAAACTTAAAAGACACGTCCTTCGGCTTTACAAGGCTAGAAAGAAAAGCAAAGGGCGAGAAAATAGGGACAAATTAGTTGTAAGGCATCGCGCACGCCATTTTAATCTGATCGCAGAATCATTAAGTCAGCCCCATTCAAATCCATCAATCCAGTTCGCACGATAAGACTGGTGATTTCATGAGCTTTCAGTCTATTCAAACTTTGAATGAGGGTAGATACGCGATGCATTTACATTATTGCTATCAGCCGTTCAAAATCCCAGAAAAGTGAAATTTCAAGAAACTTCGATTAGAGATTGTAGGAATGAGTCCACTGAGCATGGATTACTAGGAGGGGAAGAGAGTCTAAACAAAACGAGATTATCATGTAATTTCGGGATGAAATTAAGATGATTTTAGTAAGTTCCATAGGGCATTATAACCAGACAAAAGAAAGTAATCTATAAACAGCAATTTACGGATTAGGATTTAAGTGTCTATCATGAAGCTTCCATCAGCAGAATCAACTTTGCCGTGAGCAAAAAGATGACTGCAATATTCACATATCCTTTTTTTTTTCTTGACAAGTTTGGCTCCAGTTATTTCCTTAGTGCACATGCATTCGAGCAACATTTCGCGAGGTATTACCATGTGGAGTCATTCTATTTTTACCTAACCGACCACATACCGAAAAATTATTAAACTAATTTACTGAAAAAAAAAAAAAAACGAAACTCATTAGGACAGATACGCATTTTCTACGTCATGATTACCCATAAAACAAATCTATTCGATAACCTTTTTTTTTATATGGCGGAGGAGGGTGGGCATCTTTTTTGGGCTCTTCACTCTGTGCAAGCTTTTTAGCTCGGCGCAATCTTTCAGGCTTTGTAAAGCTTTGAACTGAGGGTCTTCAATTTCAAAGATTCATCATTTGGCTTTTGCTCTAAATCACCCGGTGCCTTTGATTTTCTTTGTAACTGCCTAGAAGAGCTAGGAGACCGTCATCGCGGGATCAAGCCCGGGGGTTAGTTGGTTAACATTGCCCCCGGCGGTTGGGCCCAGTATCTTTTTCGTCCCCTGAACCCTGGGACTATCCTGTCTTTCCAGGATGTCAGAGCAGTTTGGGACCTGCTCAGGTCCATCTCGGCGCAATCTTTCAGGCTTTGTAAAGCTTTGAACTGAGGGTCTTCAATTTCAAAGATTCATCATTTGGCTTTTGCTCTAAATCACCCGGTGCCTTTGATTTTCTTTGTTTCACTTTTAGAGAGAGAGAGAGAGAGAGAGAGAGAGTTCACATTATTTGATGTGACGACCCCAGATGGAGACAGAGGTTTCTCTCTTGTCGGTATATTACGATAATACTTCGATTCTTTTTTAGAGGGAAAAGATTAGACGATGGTTCCGTCAATCATGGGAGCTCTTGCACCAAAAAAAGAAATTTGGGAGATCGACAAAGCCGTATCATCTCACATTTTATGATTGAAGAATAACTTATTTGCCATTCTAGCTTGCAGCATTAAAACCCACTTGGCTGCGATGGGATGAACGAGCCAATCCCACTATTTTTTTTTTCTTTTTAAGAAATAGATAGGAAAGAGAGGAAGTAAAATCAAATTAATGTAAGATAAATCTCATCATCCCAAGACATTTTACAATCTCGATTGCTCAAGAAACCGATACTCGTGCCCTACTTCCTAGTGCCCCAACCTAGGTCCACAGAGGCAAGATCTAGGCCCATTGAGGTCAAGCCCGAGACTCCAGTGTCGAGCTTTGTTTTTCGAAGCTAGGCCCCAAACCTTGGCACTTAAGACCCAATCCCCAACAATCAGACCCGTTAGGGCGTGGGACCCTAGCACCCATGCCTTAGTCCATTGAGATCAGGGTCGACATCAATGGACTAAGGTGCCAGCGTTAGGGACTCAGACACGAGCACTAGGGACCCAACCACAAGCTCTAGGAATCTCAACCCTGACCTCAATAGACCCAAGTACAAGAGCTGAGGTTCGAGGCCCAACCATGATAAAAGCCGAGCACAACATCTCGTGCACGGGCACCGGTGTCTAGAGCGTGACCTTGATGAACTCGAGGGTCCTTGGCTCGGCCTAGGTAGACTCAAGCTAGGCTCCCAAGCCTAGATACCAAAGTTCTAAGCCTTTCCACTTAGGTCCCAAGCCGTGCCTCGGTGGACTCGAGCTTGCTTTCGATGGACCTCAGTAGATCTAGCCTTAAACTCTAGTCCCAACTTCACTACCAAGGGCTTGGGATCGAGCGTTGGGGTTCTCTTGCCCAAGCACAGGGCAAGTGTCAATATGTAGTTAAATTTTATAAAATGATTTTTTATTTTTTAAAGAGAAAATTATTTTTCTGAATTTAAGCATTAGTTTTTCGTTGACTTGTTTTCACGATCCAAATGTCGCAATGAGAAAAATGTTTTCATGTTGTGTCTTAGTATGCCTAGCATTATTCATATCATCGTTATGAACTTGATAGAATAGACTTGGACAGACTAATAGACGTGATTGAAATGCATATACAATAGTTTTGGTAGGGCGCCACAACCACAAATGGTGCTTTCAAGATTTGCAAGGACTAGAAAAGTCGAGTACATCGCTTGCTAATGAGAACATCGTCAACAAACCCAAAGATATGTCCTTTTTAGCTTTCCATCTGCCCAAGACTCATCTGTTGGCACTCTGATCCTTCAAGGCCATGCACAAGCTCCACAGAGTGATTGGCCTCACCAATCCAAGCACAGGCGTCCCTCGCCTTAGGTTGACGACCTCTACTAGCCATCTACAAGGTTTGTCAGTGGCCAGCAGAGGAAAAAAGAAAAAGAAATGAAATGAAATGAAAAGATAAGGAAAAAGGAAAATTTAATGAAAAATACATTAAAATTTGAAAATAAAATTAAAATATTATTTAAAATTATTCATGTTAACGGAGTGTACCACATAGGACTGTCAATGTCAATTTCAACAATTTCCGGTTAAAATTGGCCGAATAGACTCAATTGACAAAAAAATGAAACGTTTAGGACTCGATTAACAAAACTAAAATATTTAGAATTAAATTGACAAAAATGTAATAGATTTATGACTTTTTGACAATTTTTCCCTTGAACTACAAGGGTTTATTCATCTCTTAGCTTTTAAGCACACATTTAAGCAAACTAGAGTGGAACCGGTTCACTATACTTAGAAAGTTTCTTTTTTGGCATTATAATAGAAATGATAGTAGCTCCTCCCCTTTCCGTTGGCAGTAGGGATGCGGATGAAGATGTCGATTTCTGGACTAATCGTTGGGACAGATTAACATCTTCCCCTCATCATTTAAGGGCACCTAGTATGCTTTTTTTACTTCTCTTCCTTTTCTCACTGAGCTCGGGCCTCATTCACCGTCATTCAGTGCCTTAGTGTTGTATACTTTTAACGTCAATTAAATCCCGTTGAATTGTATATCTATCGGTCTTTGTGTACCCTGTAATATTTCCTATTCGGAATCATCATAGAGTCTGTCTCCTCTTAATAAAACCGAAGAATGACTTCTGATGAAAAGTATTTCATCGCCGAGGCAAGTTCTAGCAAACCACTAATCAAAGAAAATCTCTATTATCAGGCATGTCCAGCGTCTCGAATTTTTTGTTTGTCTTGGCTGTTCAAAATGGTTGACGGTCCCTCGTTACCTTGAGCGACTAGAGTGGCTACAGAGCCTTTTTTTTTTTTTTTTTTCTTTTACTCTTTTCGGGTCGAATAGAGAGAAGTTTGTTAGGGCGTGATCAACTGCGCTCTATTTAAGCTTGAGAAAGAAGACGAGTAAAATGAAAGGGAGAGAAGAGGCTCTGGGCCTTTTTTCTTAATTCGGACGGGCTTCTTTTATATGGGCTTTTTTGTCCTCCAGGGCTCAGTTTTCTTATGCACCTGGTAAGAAGATGGAGTGAAGGCGAGTCTGGGTCGCAACTGGGCTTGTATGGATGGACGGAGTTCAGCGGACTGGAATGGGTTTATTGATTTATTTTCTTCTTTTATTTGTTTATTTATTTTTATTAGTATCTATTTTATTTATTGTATTTTTCATATTTACAAAAAAATATTGCTTGAATTGTGGATGGGTCATTCTAGGTCGGATTATTTTTAAACTGATCCGTTACTTTGACGGGCCTGGTCAAATATAGCTGAAATTGCAGCACTCTCATTCTTCCGCTTGGATGAGCTTTCTTTTTAGATTTTTTTCACATGACTATTTCTAGGTGGAACTCGATTTTGGAATTATTTTTTGAGTTTCTCATCTATAGACTGTACTTGTCTAATTGTCTCAAGAAAAAAATTATTTCAAGAATAATTGGACAGTGCTTTCACTCGACAGATATGGTTTTTTGTCACCATGGTGAGTCATGTGTAATTTTAATCTTGATGAAGTTGATGTGCTGTACATCAGGAGGACATGACCCATGGACGTAATTGAGAAACATCCGAAGCCTAGTCTATGGAACCATCAGCTAAAGCAATTTTGTGATGAATAAATGGACATTCTCATATACGTACGTACATATATATAAAGGCAATCCTCCCTTCTGCAAGCATGTTCGGGAGCTCTTTAGTCTTTCTTTTTGCTTGGTAAAGCTATGAATCATTCTCTTCAATTGAGGGGTGCATCAGATCAATTTTGTATGTCAATCTTTGAAAATGACTGGCCATCTTACATGCTGATTATCAGACTTCTCAACCGTGAAATATTCAGCGTAGTGAGTTCATTTCTACATATGGCACCTTTCAAGGAGTTGGATATAGCGACCCCTCTTAGGCAACTGTTAGCAAATGTTGTCATCTTAGAACATCGTGTAATACACGTCTTCCTTCCATCACACGGTTGTGATTTTGAAATTGTTAAAGACGGGAGAGCCATCGCCCCCAAATCAGATCTGCAATGTTCTGTCTGAAATAATAAGTCTAATGTGAATGGCGTCCGCTCCGGGGAGTACGAAATTGAAGATAATGGCTGCTTGGAAGCGCAGGTGTGACCATATGTGGCAATTGAACTCAAGTCCAAAATGTCATTTTTTTCTATCAGAATTCCAAGTGGGTGTCGCAACCCTCCCAACGGGGGTAGAAAGACAAGTTTAAGAGTTTGTGCCAAGATGAGACTAACGATCTCGAATTGGTATGAATTCTCTCTAACACTTACCTCACGCAACCCTGGATTTTTCATTGTATTGATTTATTTTATGAGATTTCATGTGAAATGGGGTCACCACTAGCTTATTAGAATCAATTAAAAATCAAGTGAGATATAAGAAAATACCTCACTTCCTGTGCAACCAAAGAGGTCAAGGACTTTGTTATACTAGTTATTCAATTAATGCCCTTTTGGTACCTAAATTAGATCATTTGTCAACTAGAGTGTCCACATGGTCTTTTTAGCTTATTATGAATGTTAAAGTTCTCATCCACTAAATGTCCATGTGGTGTTTTTCTATTTAATATAGTCCTAAAATGTAACTTAACCAATCTACTAAAACAAGCAAATCACAACATAAAAATAATACGAAGGCATCACAACCAATTCATCAAGCACAGTAATAAAAGGCCAAGTAAAAAATATAGTACACTAAACTAATCTATTTTCTAAAAGGCTAATCTACCTGAACCTAAACTATATCAAAAGCACTAACTAAAATTTCCGAAGTGGATGTATATCAACTAAATGACAAAAAAAACTAAAACTAACACCAAAATTACAAGCTAATTAAGAAATATTTTTCTATTTTTTTCCAGTTTATTTTCGTTTTTTTTTTTTTTTACTATTTTAATTTTATATTCTGGAAAATTGGGACTCGGGCCGGCCCCTAGGCCTGGTCCGTGCATGGGATCAAATTTGGACTCCCAAGGACGAGGGCCGAAATCTTGGGTTTAGTCCACATGCAAATAGTCAAATTTGGGCTTCACAAGGATAACCTCAAAATGGATTTATTAGTCAAGCCCTTTTCGATTAAAATTCACAAGCCCGAATTTAAATGTAACCCCGCTTAGCCCATGTCCTTCTTTGGCAAAATAAGTCTAGAACCCACATTTTAACCAGTATTTAATTATGCAAATCACAGATTTAAAAACAGACTGAATGGTCCAAAAAAATAATTGCCTCACTACTTTTTTTTTTGGTCGGTAATTGCCTAATAACTTGATACATCTTAAATGGGTTGAGGACCAACTCATTTCGAACCTATATGAAAAATAGAGAACTTTTTCGCCAGTCTTCTAATAGTACATAAAGTGCCTAATTTGTCTTGTGGAGTTGGATATGTCAAGACAATTTTATAAGTTCTTAGTTTTTTTTCTAAATTCGCTCAAAAAATTTTAAATTTTTATTTAATATTCTTTTTTTCTTTTTTTCCTATGAAGTTCGAGGGTTGGTCGGGAACCCTTGCTGGTCATAGGGTATGGTCCTGGCCCTTGTTTAGATGGCCACTAGATGAGGGCCCGACCCTCACTTGTGACTAGTGATGGTCGCCGAGCCTTGCTAAACTTAGAAGAAAAAAAAAGGGAAAGAAAGAAAGGAAAAAAATAATAAAAATAAATTTTAAAAATATATATATATATATATATATATATATATATATATATAAATTCATATTAGCACCAATCATGCCAAGTAGAATATTTAGCATCTACATTAATAATTTTCGGTCAAAGTTGGTGAGAATGATTAAATTGACAAACCATTAAAAAGTTAAGGACTAAATTGAAAATTTGAAAAATTTGAGACTAAATTAGCATTAATGTAATACGTTTAGGATTTTTCTGGTGATTTTCCGTATGTTTTGTCACAACACATGCATACTTTTCCAATTCTTTACATGCATTTCAATCTTTATGTTTTTTTTTTCATGTTTTTTAATGTTATTTACTCACAAATTTTATTTTATCAATCTCATTTTTAATTTGATAAAACAAGTAACATATTCATATGAGCTTAAAGTAAGTTAAATGTTTTGGTACACATATGGATATGTTTTAGTAATATGTCAGGTTGGGTCAGATTTGAGTCACTAAAATTGTATTACATAAAAGTGAGTCAATATAGATTAATTGAGTCAATTTTGATTGGATCATTTTTCGACTTGAACAATCTACCCATTTGACCGAGCTAAATCATTTTGAACCCATTACCTATTATAAATAAACCCACTTTCCATTACCCTAACATTAAGCCCATGCCATCCATTGCGATCATAACTAGCCTATCGTTATACTCCTTTTCATTGTTTTATCCTTTACCCATTTTCTTATCGTCGTCTTCCTTTGCAGACTATGGAATTTGAGCAATGGTCATAGGACATCCAGGCTCCAACAATCAATCAACACCTAGGTTATCTTGAGCCGAAACCGACAAATTTTACCTTCCACCACTTCCAGTCGCCGGACCGACGCCTGTCATCGTCCCTTAGGAACCGACTAACATGCAGCGATCAAAGATCGGCCGTGTGCATATCAATGACCTTCGCTCATTTACCTCGTCCGGTACAGGCCGTGTTCTCTCTAGGACAGAGTAAGGCATTTTGTAGTTGAGTTTTGGTTTTGGCTTGGAATAGGAGTGGGCAAGTGTAGTTTGATTTCACATCCAGTTCATACGTGTTCTTTGCTTATAGTTTGAACTCTGGTTCCCATCCCTCTTTAAGGTCAGCGTTTTCATGTTTATTAAACGTTACAGTCGTCGAAGGGATATGAAAATAGATATCTTCGTTTTACCTAGGAAAAAAAAACTCACTTGAAATGCAAAGTCAATGCCCGAGCTGGAGTTTTTCCTTTTGGATCATGCCCATATGATCATACCTTGTGTAAGCCTCTATTTGCACCAGTATAAAAATGACATGAATACATATGAACTTTAATGTGGGCCGTCTCTTGATTTCATTTCCCCTGTTACTGGCCAAGGTCCATGGACTGAAGCTGAGTCACTTTAGCCCCAGTCTGAGGTTCTTGCATGTTGCCTTCTGCAATTTTCTTAATTATTGACATAGTAATCTCTATGAATATTAAAAGGTTGTATGGAGCCAAAGTTGGGCTAGAAATGGTAGCAACCTCTCTATTCTATTTCCTTAATTAAAGAACTTTTATGGAGGCCAAGGCTCTTTAAAGGGATAAAAATTAATTTCTTTTATTATAGGAATTCAAGATATCGCCCAAAGGAAGCTATTTCAGAGGTTGTCGGGATGATTTTTCTTTTTATCTTATGTAAAGTACAATTTTTTTATCCCTAGGGTATTAGCTCAGAGACTTACCTACATGAGAGTCCACAGACTATCTTATGAATCTCATGAACCAACGTAGTCACAGCCATAGCCAGTGTGGGTGGCCGAGACCTAGAGTATTGTCTATGCAATTGGCAAGATTTAAACAAGTGACTTACAACTTCTAAATAGAAATCTTTCAATACCTTATCAATTGGGTCAATCCTAGATTATATCAATATTTTCTTTATTACCATTACTAACATAAATCCATTTATCTTCTTCATAAAGATTGAGAATCATTGAATAAGCTTATAATGTGAGTGAAATTTTGTAACGTGAACGCTAGCAATGAGGACATGGACTCAAGTAAATAGCATCCCTAAAATGCTTATAATCACGTAACGTTCTTTTTGCATATCTTGGATTTGTGGATCACTAAATTTGTCTGGGTCTAAGTTAAGCTGATCACACTATGACAAATAATGGTTGTAAATTTGAGCTTTGCTTGCCTACAAATCAGCAAGGAGGCAAGTCCACCTTCCTATGATTAACCTGATGAGCTACACTACATACGCAAGGAAAAAGTACATCACAAATTCCAAAACTTAGCCCAGATGAACAAACATGTGCCAATACTTCTAAAGGGTACACTTAAATCCCACTTTTTTTGAAAATTAGATACTTAAGTGCTAATTCCGGTAAGGCCTACCGAAAATCCGACTTGACATCATTTTAATAATTAAACCGATTTACGAGGCTTGCTAGAATATCCACTTAGCAATCATTGTCCTAAAATGACATATTTTATTTTAAATTTGGATATTAATATAGATATTAATTAAATTAAATTAAAAAACTAAATTTAAAAAAGAAGGAGGAGGAGGAGGAGGCATCATTCAGCGAGAACCTCCATAACTCTCGCCATTGCCACGCCACCATCGCGGAAAGGGTCAACAATGGTGGGGCGAGAGTCAGCATGGGTGGCGGTTTTGGTTTTGGTTTTTGGTTTTTAATGGTTTTTTTTTTTTTTTTTTTTTTTTCTATTGTTGATTTCTCCCTAGCCGACCACAAGCAAAAAGCCCTCACCCAAATCTAGGGTGAGGGGTTGCAGTCCTCCTCTAAATCCGGCGAGGGTCGCCAGCTCTCGCCCAAAAGGACCAAGGGTCATTGTTGGTTGTGGTGGACCCCACCCCAGCCAATGGTGACCCTCAGCCAATTTCCATTTTTTTTTTAAAAAAAAAATTATCTCCCATACCATCAAAACCACCAGGATGGGAAGGAGGAGAAGAGTTTGATTTTTCACCTTCTCAGGATTGGGTAAGGAAAGAGTTAGATTATGACAAAAAAAAAAAAAAAAACTGTGTTGACTATCTATTGCTCTCCGGTTCGTGAGATTATGCTAGTTGGCTTTTGCAAGGATTGGTTGCTAGTCGGGTGAGTCCCATACACACGGTACGAAGATTATCAAATAGTTTCGTGGGATATCCTACACTCAAAGCTCTTGTAAATTTTGAGTTCCTGGGCAATTCACTTTATTTGATGAATAACGTAATACTCTATGAAGGTCGGAACCTTCCAGTACTACACGCCGTGCAACAAAGAGAGGCCGGACATTACGGGTGGATACGGGTTTTGCGCCCGTTAGACAACGACAAGGCTAGCCTTCGGAGGAAAATTCGAAAAGGCCATGACATGATTTGACCCGCTCAAATTAATTCTTGTACATTGAGTAATTTTATCATATATGTACCAATTTAAGATTTTTTATGATTAAAAAAATAATTTAAAGTAAATTTATCATAAATATTTAGTTTGAGATTTTTGTTTGGTCAAAAAAATTATTTGGGATAAATTCATCACAAATGTTTTTTATAAATTTGGAATGTTTTTCTTGATATTAACCATTTTAAAAAAATTCATAAGATTAGAATTAGTGGAGACGTCTGATATGTAATTATTTGTAAGCAAGGCAGTCAATCTGGAAATTTGATTTCATCATATGTGTCCGGATGCTGCTCGGGGGACCAAACCGGTATTATCATAATTCATAATTTTTCGGGTAATGTTTCGGTCCGCTAGAATTTAGGGACAAGAGGTCAATGCAATTTGCAATCACTGTATGGCAATGGAACACCCCACCCATGCCCACATAGAAATGAGACTCTATATGGCAATGGAACGCCCAAACGCCAGGATTATCAACTACAAACCTTAAGGCGGTCCACCCGTAATGATGGGTCGCCACCATGTTTTTCCTGATCGGGTTTGCCAAATTGTACTTCTTCATGTTGTTGTCGATGTCAAATTTCTAGTTGGTCAAGGGTATCTTCGTTATTTATCTTTCTTTCCTTTTTCTCGTTCTTGTTTCCCTTTTATTTTTCATTTTTTCTGGTTTTCTCTTCTTCTTTGTCGATCACATGCCTTGGGAAGGCCAATCAAGATGCGATGTCGACCATAGGTCCATGAGCGAGACTTGCTTCCGACCCTACCAAATATGGGTAAAGGTCACCTTGCTAGCAGCCTAGTGTCGTGAATGGCCGATTTTTCTTGCCTTGACATTTGATATAAAAAAAAAAGGAGAGAATAAAGACAAATAAAAAAATAAGAAAAAATAATTTAAGATGAAAATGGTCTTTCGACCCGGCAAAAAATATCCTCTAACCAGCCAAAATATTTAGTCTGGTCCCCGTTCTATTAAAATTGTCATTATTTTTGGATTGAGGTCCTCAGCATTAAAAATGAACGTTCCCTTTGATATCTATTTCCTAAAACTCTTCAAATTTAATATCTTTGCCTAGTAGGCTAATATAGAGAAAGTCGGCTTTTTATCACATGTATATCAATTTTGGATTTTTATCTTATTTGAAAAAATGATAATATTTCAAATTCTTATTATGAAATTAACCTGATATTATTATTAACATTAGTTACTCTCCTCCAATCACAAGATTTTTCAATAAAAATAATTCATCATCTCTCTGATTCACAACCATATTTGTTGGATATGCATAATTTAAACAGAACCTAGGTTTCAAAGTCAAAAAAATATCTTTCCTATTTGTGAGAATGATGAATTTAATAATTGCTCAAAAGAAGATGATCCAGAGCCTCACCAAATTGTTTTGGGGGCGATCAACATTTATTAAATAGCTAACCAATCTTTACAGATCGACACAATTTTTTCGACCGAGGCCAATTTGGTAAATAAAAAACATAAAAAAGATTAAATAAAAAAAGACAAAGGCCCACATTAGAAAGCGGCGGCGAGTCAAAAGACAACTTTCCTATTCTCTTAAACCTCCCGTTTTTGTCAATTCAGCCGCACATTCTCTTTAAGGAAAGAAGATGACGACGGTCGATGCATTGATTGTCCGTGCAGTACGCGACAGTGCGGGAATCTACATCCACCCGTGGCTCTCATCCAACCACGTGTCTCATGCGCCAGGTCGACACGTGCCCGAACCGGAAAGGCCCACTCCCCCACCCGTGCGGCTACCCGACCCGGACCCGGCTCTCGACCCCCTCGGACGGTGTGAAATAAATTTAAAAAAAAAAAAAATTTGAAAATATTGCTCAGACCTGAGACCACCGCCATCATCTCTCGCTCTCTTCGTGGGCGAGGTGGAGATCCCGACGGCGGAGCCTTCAGATCTGGCCACGACCGGGCTCGCCCATGGCCGGAACAGGCGAGGTCGAGATCCCCGGCTGTGATTGGGCTCCGTCTTGCCCCCGCCATCGCGATGGCGGCTGCCGATCTAGCCGGCCAGATCGGAGCTGCCGCGGCGGAAGGCGTTGGGAGGGGGCTCACCGCGGCGGCGGGCGGAGGGCTAGTGGACGGAGGTTACGGCGGAGCGGTGGGTGTGATGAAGGAGATAAGAGGGAGAAAAAGATCAGAGTTTTAATCTGTTTTGTTTGATTTCAGGTCAGTATGAATGTTTCGAATTATAAATTTTTTTGCCTTTTTGGTCGTATGTCAAACTGAAATTAGATGTAGAAAAAGATGCGCGGCGCGCCACCTTAGCTGGGGAACCACCACCGCATGCATCCTCCTTGAAACATAAAAGCAGGGCAGCAACTGCAACATACAAAAGCTCTGTTTGATGAATATATCGATTGCATTGCCTCTCTATGTTTTGTCATAACCAGTTTATGAGACGATGATTGATTCTTGGGTTACATTACATTGCAGATTGGAACTCCGTGGCGTGGCGGAATAAATGGCTCCATTTTGGCAGGAGAAACACGTACCTATCGTTTTGTTGCTGATCAGGTGAGTTCCCATATATACTACGAAATATCACCCCAGTAATATCTTGGAACTCCCCCACCAGGTGATGTTGTTGTTGAGGGTTCTCCTTCACCCAAACCAACTCTTCCTACATCCAGGCCTAGTGGAAGTAAGGCTATTAGCAGAACCAGTGTAGTGTTAGGGCTCAGTGTCACTGTGGCCCCGCCCATATGGTATAAAGATATCATAAACTTAAAATTCACACTATTTTGGAGTCTTAATGTCGCAGAATGTTTATAATTAATGAATTTCAAATGGTTATCCCATATTTTTCCGTTGTTTGTGTAATTTTTAGGATCTCACAATCCACGATCCTATCATTTTGACACCTTCATTCGTTCCTAATTAGGATGCCAATCCTAACAATCTTTAGTAAAAAGCCAGGAGGTGCCGGACAATGTGTTTTTTTCTTTTCTTGGTTAGCTTGCTGGACAATGTTAAGAAGAGAAAATTGGTCTACTCCAAAGACAGAAAAAAACAGAGAAAATGTTTTATGTCGGAGTTCAGGAATTCAGACAGTGTTTCTATGTTTGAACTTCATTTGCTTGTTTTAATGTCGATGGGTCTCTAATTGTGCAAAACTATGTTACAATTTCACAAATTGGCCTCAGTGTGTTAAATTTGTAGGATCTTATGACCCTCTATCCATTCCTCAAAGACCTCACTCACAATCATCCTGCCTAGGACCCCAATTCTGCCAATGCTGTTTCAAAATGCTGGGATTATCGGAACTGAAATGAAGTTAATGTTAAGATTATGCTTTAGTGAATATAGAAATATTTATTATCAGGTGTGCTATCCGAGCACTTGTATCAAAATTTTGGAAACTTGCCTTGAGAACTGTTGTTCGTGATTTGGAAACTTTGAAAAGTCAGATACTATGACAAGTGCCCATGTTTGGCACCCATATTGGAGTGATTGTTCTTTGTAATAAAAATGTGGTGTTTGAATGGTTGCTAATGTCAAATTTTGCGAGTGGTCTGGTTTAGAGGGTTAATAATGATAAGATGATTCTTATGGATTTGATGAGATGAGGTAGGGTATTCAAGATTCCTTAGATTCCTTGTCCTATGATAAAATTTCTGAAATGCATGTGGCTAAATATAGTCCCTGAATGATGGCCATTCGTCAAGGACCGGAAATCCACTGATCAAGATAGATCTTCATCTGTCATGTACCTTTTAATGAAATAACCAGAGGATCGCCTATTTCATTCTTGACTAGGTTTTATTGTTCTTTTGTATTGAAATCATCATACATCTTCTTATTATCCCATTATTCTTAAAAATTCCAAAATCTATTCTTCTCAGCTCTCTCATATTTGCTTGAGATACAAGAAGAGGAAGAAAAACTAGGCAACCCACATGCGAAGCAACAAGCTCTTCTATGTCAAGAGTGCGAAAAGAACCCATCAAAATACCAGTGCCTTGCATGTTCTTTCTGCTCAGGCAACCTTCCATGTGTAAAGGCTTATATAAACACCATACTGGCTGCATTGGCAAGAGGAACCAGACTCAGTTCATCTCTCTCTCTCTCTCTCACACTGCACATGCATGCATATCTAGATTCTAGCTTTGTTGCTGTCTTGTGAGTATGATTATTCAGGCATAGATTTCTGTCAGTAATTGCCCTGCTCTATCTGAATGGTTTCTTTTCCTCAGAAAATTAAGTTAAGCCAGAGCTTGCTTCTGTTTTCATGTTTTCTTTGTAAAACATATTTCATTTATTCTTGAGTTTTATATATTCATAAATCTTTGAATTCATGATTGACATAAACTATAATTTTCTCTAGGAAGTGAAGAGGGTCACTGAATCTACCCACAGAGCAAGAGCTAAATTAAGTGTGTCTTTATCTTAAGTTGCCTTTTCACCTCCAAACCTTTGGCAGCTGCATTGGAGAATAAACCTCTTGTTCCTTCCAAGTGGACTGTCAAAAGGGGCAGAAATCAGTCTCGATATGAGGAAAGGTGCAACATCAGAATCTTGACTTTAGAGTGGATTACATATTCGATCCTGTCAATTTTGTAAAGATAAGATACTTTAGGTATAGCAAAGTCCGATGGGGTCTATGTCTGGCGCCATTCTCTTGGCTGGGGTATACAACATTAGGTCAGCTAGGGTCTCTCTGAAGGCATTTCAGATTTATCTTTAAAATCTGATTTTGCTTCTGGGGTCAGTGTTTACTCTACCTGTGATGATGTGATCTGATTCTCATCTTTATTTCTCCTTAAATAAATAATCAAGCCATCTGATGATAAAAGAGGCATTCCTGAAGGGTAAGATCAGCTCTTCTATCTCTATAATATCACCTTTGTCTCTGAATCATAGATATATGGGTTTATATCTGGATACCATTGCAGCTGCTAGAAGTATTTTGGATAGAGCATTTAACTGAGAAAATGCTATCAGGAATTGCTTCTTTCTTTGCTTTTTGAAATATTTATGAGGAACATTTTCTTAAACGAGCACAATTGAACTTGTCTAACCTGCTAATTTAGCTTTTGATCTCATTTGCTAAGTTATTTTCTTGCCGCAAGATTAGGAGTGCAGGGCTTGTCATGCGTTGGCTTTTTGGGGTCACGCTTTGGATAGACAGATTTAAAGAGTCCGTAAATGTCAACTTTTATCTTGACACGTTTTTCATTGATTTTTAAGCAATTTTTCTGTCTGCTTGACCTTCGCAATCCCATGCTTTTGGTTATTCTTCCCGCCTTTATGAGGCCTTTCTTTAGACGTTTTTTTAATAGGAAGATTTCTCTTGGGAATCTAAATTTGAAATTATTTGTGGGTTTCTCATCTGTAAAAGCTCTGCTTGTCTAATTGTTTCAGGAGAAATTTTATTTCATGGATAATTGAAGGGTGCTTTCACTCGACAGATGTGGTTGTTTGTGACCATTGGTGAGTCCTATGTAAGTCCTGTGCAATTTAATCTTGATGAAAGCTGATGTGCAGTACCTATGTTCACCTCCAATGATGAGAACCAATTTGTGCGACTGTCCATATGGGGAAGAAAGCAATGATATCATGTTTTGTGGTTGAGGATGGTTTCTGTAGTGGAATACACGAGGACACAACCCTTTGTACCTTCATTGAGAAACATCTGAAAGCTGGTCCATGGAATCATCAGCTAAAGCAATTTTGTGATGAATAGTTGAAGAAATCTTAGATTTTTTTCCCCTTAAAATCACCTTTCAAGGAGTTGGATATGAGGACCCCTCCTCTTAGGCAATTGTTGACAAATGTTGTCATCTTAGAATGTCCTGTTGTAGGCGTCTTCCTTTCATCACGGAGTGGTGATTTTGAAGTTGTCAAAGATGGCAAATGGTGTGCGCTTCGGGGAGTAGGAAATTGAAGATAACGGCTGTTTCATATCCGCGGATGTATCCTTATGCAGCAGTTGAACTCACGTCCAAAATCTCAATTTTTCCATCAGAATACAAAAGCATCAAGCGGCCCCTCAGCTGGACATGCATGAATCTTGACTAAGCGAACCTGGCGAGGGCGAGGTTGCCCTCACTCCCGCCTGGGCAAGGGCGGCCCTTGTCTGAGGCAAGCAATCTGTGCCAGCCAAGGTCTGACGTGGCTCGCGGAGGAAAAAAAGGAAAACGAAAAAAAAAAAGATGTATAAAATTTGAAAAAAAAATAAAAATTAACTGGATTGATTTAATTGATAAAATGCTTAAAGAGTTAGAATTCAATTAATATTAAAATATTTAAAATTAAATCAATAAAAGCATAATAAATTAAGAAATTTTAAGATAATTTTCTCATCAAAGTCTCCACAAACAAAAGGGCACACAAAAAGAATCTTCCTGACTCTCAAGTCAGCAACCGTCGACCGCCCCATCATCACCGTCGCAAGTGGGCAGGTAAAAACAGAGTAGAGAGAGAGGATCAAACTTTCTCTCTCTTTTCGATTATCTCTTTCCGCGTTTCGGGTCTCACCATCCCGACGTAGAGAGAGAGAGAGAGAGAGGCTGGATCGGCCTTTCTTTGCCCTTTCGATTCTCTTTCTCGTCGGGTGTCGCCATCCTGAGGTAGAGAGAGAGACAGATAGAGGATCAGCCTTTCTTTCTCTTTTCGATTAGCCCGAGGTAGAGAGAGAGAGAGAGAGAGAGAGAGGATCAGCCATTAAGAAGTCGAACGGAGAAGGGCCCCGGAATTTGAAGTGGTCCATGACATAATAATAATTGAAATGGTTGGTTTGAATTGACAAATCTAAAAGTTAAACTGAAAAAAAGGGGGTTGGAATTTTGCTAAGTTCGAAACTCTTCGTCGTATGTGCTTATGATAACTTGGGCCACCCCCCTTTTTGGGATTTGTCCCTTTTCCCTTTTCTTTTGATATTCTTCCTCACATTTATTAAACGGCCAATAAAACCTTTATTTTTGGCGATATTCATTAGTAAAAATTCAAAAAAATAAAATCAAACTTTTTACCCACACTAAAAACACAAATATCCATAACTTTTTTTATTCCACAAAGAAAACCACAATTTCGTAAACTCAACTTCCACTTATCAATTCATATTCTGCATTTACCTAAACTCTCATCCTTTTTCTTCCATCCATTCTACTAAGCAATTTATGGTCACAAAGTTCATGTGTTCATTGCAATAAATACTCAAAAAAGATGCTCCATATTTTAGCTCTATAAAGAGTTTATTGATCATACTAATATAAGTTCATAATTTTTTATGACAATAAAAAGATTGGGATATTTATGTCACGATGGGCAAATTTAAGGTTTTTAGAAGAAAAAAATTTTATGTCGTGGTGAGCAAATTTAGGATTTTTTGAAGTATTTATGTCACAGTGGACATAATTTAGAATTTTTTATGGCATTAACCATATTCATTAATAAATCAAATCAAGAAAATATGGATTGTCCAAAACATGCTTCATTAATTGCATTGTGCGTTTAGACTTAATTTAGGTGTGAAAAACACTCAAACGTGTGAATGATTATAACTCTAATTCTCCGACTATTAGTACATTATTTATTAGTTAACTCTCTATTAACTACCAACGCTCGAATCAAACCATATTTATATTTGATATTTTTGGTGATTTTGTGTTAATTTAATTACAAAATCTTGTCAATTTCCATATTATATTACAACACTTATGTCCCCCACTTGTAAATGAAAAGCAAGCAACTCAATGGGAGCACGATGGGAGGCTTATCCGCTATCACAGCCAAGCATGGGGCATAATCTATACAACAGTGCCTCTCTTTGATTAGGTCATAAGTTATGAGTATCACCGGTATGCAAACTTAACTAGAGGATGGAGGTAATTTCACGACCCTTTTGGAAGCACAGGAAGTAGATTTATAATAGAAGGTCAAGCTACGTTGGTCCGGGTTTTACGAACTAATGTGTTGAGTAGTTACTGGCAAGAGGCGGAACTAATGTATTTAGTTAAAAAAATCTCACTCCACTTCTCCGTTTCTCAGTGTTATGTTGAGTAGTATCAACAAATTCTAAGTCTTGGTGTACCATGTCGATACGTGGTCTAAGTTGTGCCACTGTGAATGGCATGCTTCTCATTCGATGGGTGCATTAACGATTCTAGCAGGGACAACTACTTAATAAATCTCTAAATTTGTCGCAGAACTAGATTTGTACTCAAAAAATTTAGTAAAATGATTAATTTTCTCCCGGTGCACATTATCCCTACCGAGGCTTCTCTCAGCTTTCTTTGAATAACTTTTCGAAAACACAGAAAGTAGATTTATAATAGAAGGTTGAGCTACGTTGGTCCGTGGTTTTATGAACTAACGTGTTGAGTAGTCACCGGCAAGAGGCGGAACTAACGTGTTCAGTTAGAAAAGCTTCTCTCCACTTCTTCGTTTCTCAGTATTATGTTGAGTTGAGTGGATTCGACATATTCTAAGTCTTGGTGTACCAAGTTGATATGTGGTTTAAGTCATGCCACCGTTCATGGCATGCTTACTAATCCTAGCAGAGATGACTACTCACAACATCATTCTAGCCAATGGAGTAGCGGGGGACTCGTATGTAAGGAGATGTCGAATTACGCACGCTACCTTGGTCGTACCACTGGGCGTGCCAGTTCTAGAAAGGGCTTGTAAACTTCACATATCATCACGATTCGATTCCAATTTCCCTCCGTTCCTCCATTATTATAAACGCCTTCTCTTTCCCTCCGTCTCTCCATTATTATAAACGCCCTCTCCATCCGCTAGCTGTCCCATGTAATTCCACATCACTATTTGGTTCCAACTTTCCTCCGTGTCTCTTCCTTATTATAAAGATCACAAACGCCCTCTCCATCCGCTAGCTGTCCCATGTAATTCCACATCACTATTTGGTTCCAACTTTCCTCCCTGTCTCTTCCTTATTATAAAGATCACAAACGCCCTCTCCATCCGCAAGCTGTCCCATGTAATTCCACATCACTATTTGGTTCCAACTTTCCTCCCTGTCTCTTCCTTATTATAAAGATCACAAACGCCCTCTCCATCCGCAAGCTGTACATTCAAATTCCAAATCTCTCTCTCTCTCTCTCTCTCTCTCTCTCTCTGCCTCTTCGATATGGATGCGCAAAAGATGGCTCCATTACTTGTAGGGTTGCTTTGCATTCTGGTACCGACGACCATGCCTTTGAGGGCGGAGGACACGGCACGACGCTACAGGTGGGTAGCGAAGTACGAGCTCACGCCGCCAGGGGGCTACCGGAAGCTGTCCGTCACCATAAACGGACGAACCCCCGGCCCGATAATATCGGCTTATCAAGGAGACCTGCTCGTCATCGAGGTCACCAACGAGCTGGGGAAGGAGGACCTCGGGATCCAGATCGACGGAGTGAGACCGGTAAGTAACGAAGACATCAAAAAAGCATGTATCGTGAAGGCGGTCAGTCCATGTGGTGGTGGTGATGATGACGACGTTGTGGATTTTGCAGATTGGTGAGGGTTGGACGGACCCCATTCGGCCCGGAAAGACTTTTGCCTATCAGTTCGTCGTTAATCGGGTGAGTCCCATTACAAAGATTTTACGAATGATCTCAAAGCGTTTCTTCATTCTACGGCGGCGCATTTTGCGTCGAGCCCCGCCTTCTCCTCCTTCGTCCACCGCCTTCGTCGACCGCCTCGTCGCAGTCTCCGACGAGTAGCGCGTCGCCCCGGAGGCCGCCCTCCCCGCCGCGTGCGACTGCTGGGCCCCGCTGCAGTGGGTCGCCTCCCACATGCCGCCGCACGAGATCCCCGGCGGCGGAGACCCCTTGCTCGCCGACTGCGCTGACTTCGGTCGGCTCTACGTCGCCAGCGATAGCGCCGGGTCCAACACCGCCCAAAACGTCTCGATGCGGGCTGGCGCCAGGGGCTCCTGTGGCGGCGGCGCGTGGGTCCTCGGGGCGTTCACCTCGTAGCCCTTCCTCCGGGGGTCGGAGGCGATCGGGAGAAAGAGGAGGGAGGGGGTCGGGAGGAGAGCCTGATGGCTGTTTTCTCCTTGACGTTGCGTTCTTCCTCGTCGACGGTGGTGTGGGTACAGTCCAGTG
This sequence comes from Eucalyptus grandis, assembly GCF_016545825.1. Taxonomy (NCBI): domain Eukaryota; kingdom Viridiplantae; phylum Streptophyta; class Magnoliopsida; order Myrtales; family Myrtaceae; genus Eucalyptus; species Eucalyptus grandis. The sequence continues at coordinate 8,233,779 of NC_052620.1, forward strand.
CTCCGATCTCCATTTTCAGCGTCCACCATCATCCCCGACTAGCCCCACTTCGAGACCTCCATCGCCCCGGCTCTCTCCGGCCATATTTTTACTCACTGATGAATCTCCCTCCCCTAAAATTTCGAGTTTCATGGGGGAATAACCCTCTGTAGATGGATACGCTCCGTGTACGAACACTGACATTATATACTTTTATGGCAGCTCGGAGATTGCCCGTACCACGCTCGTTCCAAATTGCAAGAAGTGGCCGGACTGCACGGGTCGATTCGCGTCTTGCCGCGGGACGAGGGCAAGAAGGGCGTAGGGTTCGAAGATCCTCGGCACGTGAAGGGAAGTGGTGAGATCAAGGATTCTAAAGGGCCATGATGATAACAAGATCAGACCCACTCGTATTTAATTATGTTTGAATGTCGAGTGCAGTTTTCTGACTGATTTCCTTCGTGTTGTTTTGCTCTTTTTGTTTTGCTGTTTTGCGAATAAACGGTTCCTCCTTTCCAAATTCAAGAAATTCTCATGTCAAGTTGCAAAGTGGGACCAGAATTCCCAAACTGGCTTCGAAGGCAGAAAAAGGTTTCCATATTAGACATGTCAAATGTCAGCATCTCAGATAAAGTTCCTCATCGGTTATTTAATGTTCTTTCTAGCATTAAACAATTGGATCTCTCGGACAATATGTTATATTAAGAACATATTATGTTATATGTTACCATTATATTATGTTATAAAAAGATGAAACCCACTCGAATTTAATTATGTTTGCATGTCGAGAGCAGTTTCTTGACTGATTTGCTTCCTGTTGTTTTGCGAACAAGCGGGTGCTCCTTAAAAGCGGCGGTAGAAAATCTTTGCTACCGCGGAGGGGGTAAAAAGTGAAAAAAAAGTGGGGACAAATTCCTTCTAGATACATAGGGCTGGAACAGGGATTGCATTAGGTTTATGATCCGTAAAGCTATGACATTAACCACTTAGATTTGGCTAATAATGACCGCCTTGTGTTGATTCTAATTCCCTATCCTATTATTGTATTCTGAGAAGATAAAAAGCTTTGATGGAAGCCAGAGGTCAGTCACCAGCAAAACATATACAATCGCTCGATTTGCTCTCGGCTTCAAAATTGAGCTAAACTTTCATCAGCTATAAATTAGTTCTCCGTTGTTTTCTCTTTTTCTTATCACTTCCCACGTTGATTTCAAAGTTTTGAACATGAAATATCTTCACCACTAACATTTTATTTTCGATTTAAAACCGCAAGAATGTGTTAGACTCTCTTGCAACGTTGCATGCGAGAATTTTTATGATGACCTTGTACACATATCGGTTTTCTTCTGCTTAACAAGTGAAATTTTTGGTTGAATATTTTAAAATTTCAGGATATTAGAATTTCTATAGATAAGATAGATCCATCAGATCATATCTTCATGTACCAAATCCAAATTTGATGTGCCAAACTGGATGTGGTGATCCAAGAAAAGGGAGGCCACCCGAGACGGCAATCTCAGTGAGGGGCCGGCCAGTCACCGAATTGTCCGGCTTTCCCAGTCTCATGTTTGGGCACTTCCCACTACTATCGAAAAGACAGGTTTGTCACTTTCTGAAAAAATGAAAGGACGTAGACAGATAAACGCTCGACAAATCTTCCCACAACTGTTGCTGGCTGATTTGATTTGGTTCAGTCTGGTTCCCTGGTCCGACCAGGGTCGGTACCAAGCCGCTGCACGCTCCTGCTTCGCGTTATTTCCACGACTTTTTAAGATGACACATACCCATTTTGTATTAACTTATCAAATTATCTTCAATCAAAAAGATTCAGTTCAATACATTATTTCCACGAATTTTTAAGATGACACATACCCAATTTGTATTAATTGATCAAATTGTCTTCAATCAAAAAGATTCAGTTCAATACATTATTTTTAACATTAGCTCACTGTCTCTCTTTCAATAAAAAAATGATTCACCATCTCTCCCGTTCACATGGAATGAAATATCAAATCAAGATATAGATGGATCTCTATTTTTTTTTCTCTATCCACGGAGATACCTATTTATATGGATAGAAATCCATCTATAAATCGATCTAGACATCTTCTATCTTGATAGATTTGTCTTTATGAGTGACAACGCCGATCTTTATATGTTTTGGCCACATTTGTTTCCACTCCAAAGAGGAAGGTTTGAATCTTTTTATCTAATGCTGTGAGGGATGTGACCTATGTTAGGTCCACAAGATACCACAGCTTTTGGTGTGTCGTGATTCGCCTCTGAATAATGAGTAGGTGGTTGAATCCTCTTGATTCTTCTCTTCAAAATAAACCAATGAGGGAATTCAGAGCAATTCACCACATTGGTGTTAATTTCTAAAATAGATGAAATTCTTATCCCCATATCCTATTGAGTCAATATAAAAAATTATATGCATACCCTAAGTAAAACTAGGCTTCAAAGTAAAACAATTAAAAAAAATATTTCCTTTTTGTAAGCATGAATTTAATAATTGTTAATTTGTGACGATGATCCGAGCCTTATTAAATTGTTGGCCAATTTGATAAATGCACCCCTCCTGTCCAAGAATCAAAACAACATTAGAAAGTGGCGAGACAATTCAGACCTTGACAACGTTGTTTCTGGTAATGCTGGGAAAGGGACAGATCCTTTATCTCGAAATCTTGGTAGTTGGGACAAGGGAAGCAATCAATATCGGCGAGGACGGATTTTTTTTTTTTCTTTTTTTGGGTTGAAAAGAGGTGTAATTGGAGGGCAGTATGAAAATGACCCACAACAGGTAGTAGAGCTTGTAAACCACAAAGAAAATTCCTAGAATGAACCTCTTCTTCGTAATATTTTCAAAGAGGACACTATGAAGGAAATTTTGGCTATTCCTCTTATAATCCATTCTATTCAAGACAAACTAGCGTAGACAAATTCATCAACAGGGAATTACTCATTGAAAAGTGACTACAGCTACATAAGACTTACCGAGACTATCCGAAAAGCTCCAATAGCCTCCTCATCTTTCTTGGCTCCTCGAGCTTTATGGAATAAGATTTGAAAAATGCAAACAATCCCTAAAATTAAGTTCTTCCTTTGGAATGCATGTCAGAATAGTCTGCCCGCAATGGAGAACATACACAAGCCAAAAATCATACCAGATCCTTACTGCTCCTTATGTAAAGACCAGGTGGACTCTTTGAAAATTTTATGACTTATACTTGTTCTTTACCTAAAGTAAAGGAGCTTTGAATCCTGCTATTCTTATTATATTGCTTCAAGGTCCCTTTCGTGTCCACTGACTTTCTCATGGGGGGATTTGACAAGAATAGAATAATAGACCCGTCTTCTTTTTTAAATGATAGACCCATTTGGCTGCTACAACAGCTATCAAATTCGCAAAGGTATAAATTCATGGATATTTTTATTGTTCGAGAAAAAGTTCATTATTATTATTGGGTCGTACGAAAAGTATGATTATTTTTCTCGAATTTCTCCAATAAAAATGATTTCTTGCATTTAATTTTTTTGACATTTGGTCTTTCAAGGACAGACTAGAGATATTAGCACATCATGAGTTCGGGGAGCAGGATCTCATCAGATATCGACAAAAATGTGGAAAGAAAAAAGAAAAGATCATACTGTCTTTAAAGTTGTCCACAATCACATGGTTTCGCTTTGATCGAAATAGATTGAAATCGATGTTTAAGAAACTGACTGATGCGACAAAAACTGAACTACAAATTTCACCAGCATTTCATCCACCGATATCTAACGCCAACCCAGTGAAACATGTCTCTAAGCATGAGAATTCAGTCAAGTAGCATTAAAAAACTAGTCACAGAGACAGATCCTACAGACAAATAAATCAACTGGATGTTGTAATTGTCAAGACAGAAGCGCGCAGCTGGGCGCACCAACAGCTGAGGATGCCTACTGAAGATACTGTTTGAGAGTCCGCAACACATTACAAAAGGGAAGCAGTAAATCTCATAGAGTGAAAGATAAAGTTCTAGACACGTCCGTCCCACAGGCACTCAGAACTAGCTCTATCACCTTTCAATAGGATCTCGACTTCTTTCGGAGGGTTCAAACCAAGTTTCTGAGCACGCTCCCAGCGAGACAGTCGAGTCATTCCAAGACATGGTCCATAAGCCATGTTCATGTCAAACTGTCTCAGCACTTCTTCTGCTTGTCGTGATCATCTGCAAAGTCATGGGCCACCCACTTTAGTAAATAAAAAGAGTGCTACACTTTCTTGGGCAGAAGAAATTGTCAAACATTAAGTTGTTTTCTCATAAGCCACCTTCACACTGTTTTATGAGACTTTCTACCAAGCGAGTTTCAGTTTGTAAATTATCATACTTCTATCTGGATTTTCCCCAGAGAACCCAGTAGAGTACGATTTAGTAAACCAGGCACAAGTCCACAGGACCACATAACATTATGACAAAACTAGCATTATAGATGAAATATCAGAGAGAGAGAGAGAGAGAGAGAGAAACCTTTCAGGTCAATGGAGCCATGGGATATGAGGGCAGGCGGTTGAGTCACATTAGAACCAACAGTTGAGGCATTAGTCGGTGATCTTTTGGAAGAGCCCTTCTTACTGGAAGTGGACTTTGTGTTCTTCTTCTGCTTGAAGAAACCTTTCATGTTCGCTGATCTAGTTGCCATCCTTCAATGCTAAATTGCTGCAGAGAAAAGTGAAATGATGATGACGAATTGCAAAAGATGCAGGAAAAAGCTGTTATATTAATGCCATAGGCCCAAAATCCAAGAAAGAACTACTATTACATGGCAATTTAAGGGGAAACAAATCAAAATTGAATTTCAACCAGTGAAGGCTCTCTACGAAGTGGGATTTTAAGATCAAGTAGTAAAATGCCAATTTTAGTCAATTATGCAGAGAAACTTCCAAATTGCATTGCACAAATTGCATCAGCTGGACAATGCAGATGAGATTGAGCCAGCATCTTTCCAAAATAGGAAAAACTTTCCAGAACTGGATAAATGTTTGAAACGTAATTCTTATTTTAGCTCTACCACTTGACCTACATTAGTTCATATCTTTTCTTTTGAAAACGAGTACACAAAGTTGGTGCATTACAACCATAAAAATAGCAGGCTTGCTTTGTCAACAAGGTGTAGGCAAGAATTTCAAGGGAAGTAATACTTCTTAGTAAGTGGACTAACAGGCAGTAGTTTCATAAAGCTCCTACTCATAGGACTGATTACTTTCATAACCAAATAAAAACTAACAATAGGAAGCCAAGAAAACATCTATACTGACAGGAATCTCTACTAGAAACACAGCATGAAGCTGAAAACCACGCCAGCACTAGCATCAAAGTAGATGGTCGACATACAAGGGATAAGTTCGCAGCACTTCCAACTAGATTCACTTCAATACTCTGGAAGACTTTCCAGAACAAAACAGAAAACATGCTCCCAAATTCAAGCCGAGACAGATGATGATCCTACCAAGAAAGTCAAAACTATATTGGTCGATACTCAGCATTCACAATCTGCAGAAGCCATAGGCAGGACAAACGGTCCACCATAGAGATCAACAAAACATAGAATTTGAAATCAGATGATTGGCCAACGACAAGAAAGACATAACATAATGAATTTGAACTATTTGCCAAAAGCAAACCTGCAGTAGTTGTTCATTTTCAGGCGTAAAGCAATGTCAAACCAAAATACCCAAAAAAGCATTAGCTCTCCCACGACGGGCAAGATCATCTGCCTACATAGATCTTGGCAAGATCATCTGCCTACATAGATCTTGGCCATGCCCAATCAACCTACAACTACTTAAGGAAAACTCCAGCCGAGTTGCGAAAAGCACCGCAACGCGAACCTCAAGAGGACAACCCCGGGAAAACAGACACACACCCATGAAAATATATCATGCCAACAATCAAAGCGGACCGAACCCACTTCAGAAAATGCAACAAAAGCCAAGAGAGACGCGCACGATGCAGCGAATTCGAAGTATCAGGAATCAAACGACGCGTGAGGACACAAATTCTTCAAGCCGCACAACATTCTTGAACTCCACACGCACGCAGAGAGGGAAGGAGAGAGAGGGTTCGGCGATCGATTACCGGAAGCGCTGACGCAGAGACAAGCCCTTTGAGGGGAGAGAGAGAGAGAGAGAAAGAGGCTTTGGGCGGAAGAAACTGGAACTCGGGAGAGCCCTAATTCAAAATTTCAAATTGCAAGGAGTGCAGAAGACGGTGTTTTTGGGTTTTTTCTCGATTAATATACTCTTTCCGATGATTTTTCTTCTTCTTCTTTTTATTTATATTCGTTGGCTCGGCCAATCAATATATTTGGCTTTTGTAATTACTATTTCAGCCCTTCACAATCCCCATCAATTAGGGGATTTAGCATTTTTAGTATTAAGGCTAATTTTTTTTGTTAATTGTTTAAATAGTTGCAATTTTTTTGAATCTATTTTATCAGTATTATCTTTTATTTTGATGGGATTGTTGGAATTGCTGTGATGATTTCATCAACTTTATATCTTTGAACCGTAAAAAGATAGGACAACTCTTCATTTTCTTCATTTCTTATTATTAATAAGATCACACGAATCAATCATAAAACGATATGCGATAAATCTCAAAACACATGATAATATGCATTGTAAATGTCATATTTACCCTCATCACAACTCTGTCTTTTTGCATACTATTTATCAACCGTCTTTTAGCATACTATTTATCAACAACATAAGTTAACACGGTCGCAAAAATATGCCTTAAGACACATAAACACAAATTACCAGCCCTACGTATCACTTCGTTATTTTATGTCGGCTGGATCACCTTCTCGCAATCTTTATGATGTCATTAAATAATTATGCAAGTGTGGAAAAGCATGATTGTCATGAGGACTACCATGATGCGTAGATAAACCTGAGTGAAGCCCAATCTCAACCCTTGACTTTCACAAGTCCAACGACAGAGACGACAAGAGGATTCTCTGTCTTGGTTCGAAGTCTTGAGTTCTGGAAATCCTGGAAATGGAAAGAACACCAAGGTACTTTATACATAGCATTATTTTGGAAGTTTTCACTCATTAACAGCAGAGATTCATAGAATTTTTCTCATTGGACCTGAAACAAAAGGTTCAAAGAAAATCAATCGAATCGAGCTGTCGAAACCTCTCAAGAGGAATTCCAACATAGCACGACAAGACTCTTGAGATAAAAAGAAGTGTTCCAGAGAATCCACTTCAATATACTCAGATCCTCATGCACAACCCCGGCCTAGAAAGTCCCAACACCTAGGTATCTGCACAAAACCTAACTAAATAATATCCCATGCTCGTTCAACAATTTAAATATTTCTACCAACTGAAAACTTGAAGCCAGCGGAGTCCCTACTGCCTGCCGGTTCTCCTCTGTGCTGCTAATTTGGCTGCAACTTGTTCCTCGGACAATGGCAAGTAGTATATCCGGGGAGAGGCTTTGGTCTTCTTGAAGAGAACATCTAGAGTGACGATGGTAGGGTCGACTTTCTCAGAAAGTGGAGGCGGCGGTGGCGGCGGGAGGGGTAGCCGATCCCTTTCTTGTGAAGCCTTTGCTTGTGGGTGTGGAAGAGGTGGTGGTGGAGGCAGGTGCTGCTGCCTAAGAGGCAGTTGGCGGGGAGAAGGCTGGGGCTGCACCGTAGGTGGAGCAACAGCAGTCGGACCAATATTAAGAGGTGTGGTCGGAGCTGAATCCTGTGGAGGTGCCGGTTTAGGTGTTGGAGGAGCCTCCAGCCGTGCTTTTACTTCTTGGGGGTCAACAAACTCAGCCACAAGTTGACGTCCACCGTTCAGGGGCCATTGAAGGTTATACACAGCATTTCGCGTCTCAGTGGCTTCTTCAACAGAGGAATACTGATCAACAAAAAAAGAAATTAACACAAGAAATCCATAAGGTTCACTCTACTCTGCCACTCAAAGTGCATAAACGTGAATCCTTATCCACACAGAGAGAATAAGTGAGATCTTACCGTAACGTAGCAGTGGGTCTTAATCTGGTCCATCCAGAAGCTGGTAACTGAACCAGTTTTTCCCAATAGCTCTTGGACAGCTTTCAGGGTAAAGGGACGCAAAAACCGATCGATTCTGAGGGAAGTAGTTGGAGGTTTTTGTGGTGGTGGAACTGTCCCCAAAAATTTAAAAAGAAATAACTTTAAGCATGATAAACTAACTTAAACAGTGTCAATATAGTGAAATAACAGATATTTACCAGTACGTTCCTTAGGCGTGTCATCAGTAACCGCAGAGTTAGATCTAGAGAAGGTAGGCCTAAAAGATTGGGCCTGGGCTCCATCCCTAGGTGTTGTTACAGGTGTAACATTTGAACGCTGTGGTTCAACATCTTTGAGGCTCTCAGATTTCCACCTACGCTGCCTCTTTGCAGGATCGGTACTTCCGTTGCCGCCTTGATCTGAAAAAAGCAGGTTATCAAATCAAAATGATCTACAAAGCTTGATCTTTATCAAGCATATTGTTTTATCGTATGGCTTTAACAGTACGCATGTGACAAGACAAACAGCTTCCAAAGTTTTGGATGATAACCTTAATAAAAATATTGAAATTCATGCATGCGCGCATGCAAAAAGGAAGAAAAACAAAAACAAAAACAAAAAACTTTGCAGCCAAAGACTAAGTAAGCAAACATAAACAGCAGAAAAAGAGAAATTAAAATTGATACTTAGCAACTAAATCAAACAAGATCTGCATTGTTACAAGTTGAAACACATCAAGACAATAGACAAGTTACTCACGAGCGAGTGTCCACCAAGCATCAAGAATTTATTAAGTACTTTCCGATACAGTCTCCACCTTAGTGTGATGATTACAAAAACTGAATTCTTATAAAGCAGTATCACAATGGTATGAGAACTCTCACTTATTAAAAACTCCAAAAAACATCTCCATCAGTAATCAACTATCCACTCTAAACCCTATATTGATTAAAATATTCTTGATTGCTCCAGAAACAGCCGTTTTCTTGATTAATTACATTACCAATTTGCATCTCCTTTATCTTCATGAGTAGTCAAGTCCCTAATATTTTACTCTACGAGTTGGTCCCTCCTTTTCTCTCTCAAGTCCCTAATATTTTACTCTATGAGTTGGTCCCTCCTTTTCTCTCTTGATCAATTATATCTTACTTGATATTGTTAGATGAGCAAGTGTTTGGACACTAAATTTTTGCAAAAAAGTAGTAGAATCCAATTAAGCAACTACTGATCAATTTATTACGATGCTCATCAGCAAGCTGACTTGCACAGAAGCCTAAACTGGGAAGTCTCAATAATAGAAAAAAGTACAACGCAAACTCAAACTGCCCAGAGATAAATCTCTCTAATAAACAAAAACCTTGTTCAGATTCAGAAATCTGAAGACGCTAGATATACTGTCCGGAAAATCTGCCAGATTGGTGCAAGAATGTCAGGCAAGTGACATGGTTAATCAAGGAATGTACAGACAAGCATGAGAGAAATTGCTTCATCAAAGCACGTTGAAAACTTTTTCTTCAAAAAAGGCATACCAAGAATCTTTCTTTTCTCTGCAAGCAGAGGCTGGCCATTTCTCTCCACACTGACATCCTTCATGTCAGCATCACCCATGATATCAACAGGGCTTTCCTCCTTAACAGGTCTGACTTCCTTTTTCTCACTTCCACCTCCAACTTCATCAGAGACAGGCTTCGAATCAATGTGCTTACTATCCAACACGTCTTCATCCAGTGAATCATCACCTGAACTTCGATCTAAATTTAACTTTTCCGAGTCCCCCACATCCGTAATCTCATTGATTTTGTTCATGTCTGCATTTGCAGCATCAATGTCTTCTTTAACCTCAACAGCTATCTTGTTCTCAGGTGGCTCTTCAACATCCATAAGATGTGATTCGCCACCAACTGGGACAACATTGCTAGACGATGGTTCCACTTCCACCATCTCCGGCTTAACATCTAGCTCTAATTTTACATTATCAGCAATTATATTATCCTTAGATTCATTCTTTTCATTAATTGACACAGAATCAGCAGAAATAGAATCAGATCTTACTTGAAACCCTAAAGAAGGGCTGACCTCAGATACCTGGTTAGTTGGGGCAGGTGAATCAAGGATGACATCCTCTTGCGGAGCCTTCAAATGCTCACTCTCCAGCTCGATCTCTGAATTTCTGTTCTCCTCCTTTGTCTCAAGATTTTGCAGATCTTGGTCACTTGATGTCACATCGGGCATACTGGTCACGGTGATTGGAATGCTTGCTTCGACAATAGTAGGAACAACTGGCTCCTCCGCTTTCCCCAAAACTGGTTCCTCCTCCCCTTTGCCCAAATTACCAACATTTGTACTTTCCCCTTCTGGAGCAGGTGGATCTAGGACTGGAAAACTGTCATTGATGTCAATCTGAACTTTAGCATCAACCTCTCTCTGATTTCCATCATCACCAGCATTAGAAACCAACTCGTCATTATTTTTATCACCATCATCCACACTTTTTGCACTTTGAAATGCAACAGGATCTGTTCCATCTTCAGTACTAATTCCGGGCTGTGGATCTGACCTCAATTCAGTTTCCACTTGCTTCTCTTTTTCAGCATTTTCCCTTTCAATATTAACTGCTTCAGCCAAGCGCCTTACCAAGTCATCCTTCAGACCTCTTGTAGTCAACTTCCGTTTCTTAAGCTCTTCCTTCAACTCTGTAACCTTCCACTGGTCAATAGGCCGGTTGCCAAGAATCGGATATGATGACATCTTCTAGAATTGCAAATTTTGCTTTTTCCCAGATATGACTGACCATTCACAACCTATCAAATTACCAACACGCAAAATTAGTCACTATCTCATCAGATTCCAGAAGTAAGATGACATAATATAACAACATTTGTCCTTACTCAACATCCTCTAATGCAAAATGAAAAAAGGCAAACAAAACATGCAATTGAAGCTGTTCTCCAGTTAAGTACAACATTCTAGCTTATGCAGTAGAGTAGTAAAAGAGTCCATTTCTTCAAATCAATTCTATCAACTCAATATGTCAGCTCCTCCTCATGATTAGCGCCACTAACCTTAGTAAGATTGCCAAATAATCCAAATTGGAATGTCTAAGGTCAATTGATAAATAGGTATTCCACAGACCAAAATCCAAAGAACATGAAGCCATACAAGATCATTCTTACGCTACATTACACAAGTTAATATTCACACTAGCTAGTCCAAATCAGAAATAAGAGTATTATCAGTGCATCTACACCGCCAACAATGAAACGGATTCCCCATACATGCCAAAATTAAGTTAGATACAAATGTCCCAAAATGCAGAAGCTTTGATGCAACTAAACAGTTAAGGCATCCAGTAAAAAGGACATACTAGCCCCTACAGACAGACAGACAGACAGACAGACAGACAGACAGACAGACAGACAGACAGACAGACAGACGGAGAGTGTAGTAAAAATAACAATACCCACTAACTAATATTACGAAAGAAAGCAAGTAATAACAACTAAGCTAAATTAATTCATTTCCAAAGCCAAAACTGCAGATTTGTGAGTAATAAATCATGACTAAAAATTTCCTATAAAAAAATGTCCAATGGCGCATCCCAAAATACGCCCAATACGTCCAAATAAAATACACAGAATAGAAATGCAAAAATTTCCATATTGCCTATGTAAGCGTCAAAAATATGTGTATCATTACATTTCAGCGTCAAAAATATGTGTATCATTACATTTCAGATTACATTTTATGTACCAAGTTACTCAAAATAAAGTACACATTAGCACCCAGAGAAAAAGCTCAAAACTTTAAAGGCTCAAACATAAAACCACGGAAAACGATGCATGACAAGCCCGTTGACACTGATAACCAGACATGGTGGGTAAAAATTCAGCCCAGAACTTGCTTTCGCGAGAATTTCTTAAGATGGCACTCAATCATAACAAAATCCCCATCTGAAATTTTCCCAAAATCCTTGCACCGAAACAAACGAACGAACAATGATCCAATACCACCTTCACAGAAGAAAAAGAATAGCGAAACCACGAAAAGACACGGCAAAAACGAAGACATTCGCACATTCATAAGAGAGTCACAAATGTCAAAAAAAAACAATGAAGGAACCATCTCCTCGTAAACAGTGACCAAAACTTACAGGAAAGTCCGCCCCGGCGTCGACAGATTCGATGACGCGAAACCCTAATTAATCAGCAGGAAACCCGCCTATCACCAAAATCCAACGGAGAAATCGCAAAACCCAGGCAACAGCGCCACTCAATCGGAGCCCAGGCGAGAGAGTATCGAGCCTCCGAGCTCAAACCCCGAGCTCTCCCACCCTTCCGCTGGCCTGTCAACAGAAAACACAACACTCTAAAACCAGGCAGGGGGGAAAAACGCAGCAGAGAAAAACGCACAGCACGAGAGGCGAGCGAGGGGGCGAATCGGAATCTGCCGCGGGAAGCGGCGGCGGATCGTCGGCGGCGAGCGGCGGAGGGAATGGCGGATTTTTTTTTTTTCACGGCGATTGCGGACGCATTTTTTTTTTTTGGGGGGAGGGGACGATTTCTAGGGTTTCTTCTGTTGTGGTTTTTTGCGAGTTTCGCTTATGGAGGAGCGAGAAGAGAGGGCAATCGGATTGCCCATATTGCCCTTTTCCTATTGGGTAAGTGATGCCTCTTTCTGTACTCTTGCTCTGGGCATAATGGTAATTTGATAATTTCCATCTTTTTTTTTCCTGGCCGTGAATGGTAAAGAAGCTTTTTTTGGGTAGCGAGAAAAGGAAATGGAAATAAGTATTTTCGTGTCATAAAAAATCATCTGGAATCTACTTACTGTGAAATTGATTACCCTTGAGCTTAGGATAAGGATCATAAATCTGTGATGGTGAGATCTGCATCCCAAAATAACTTCGTGTTATTTTTGGTTTCAGGGTAAGCAGATTCCATATCAGGAACCTAGAAATCTACTTAATCAAGGTTGGTTCTTAATTTTTGGAATTGAGAATTGAACCGGCCAAATTTAAGGTTGATCTGAGAACCAAGCTTAATGTAAAGTAATATAACGATTATTTTATGAAAACATAGGTTGAGAGATTGATGGAATTTCCACTCTTCTCATGTTCAAAACCTTTTTACAGTATATCCATCATTTCTAACAAAAATAAGGAAAAGCTAAAAACCAATTCTCAAGTAAAAAGGATGTATTTGTTTCACTAAAAAATTAATGACAATAGAAAATATCTTTCATGAAAATCATTTCCAGAGAAAATTGTTAATTTTCATTTGTTTGATAATTTAAGGAAGTGATATCCTTCTTATTTAAAGAGGATGTCATTTTCCCTAATCTAAACCTTGTTGATCTTAATGCATGAAAAACATTTTCTATAAGGCAATTACTTTTCCGTTGTCCAAATATTGGAAAATCGGAAAATAATTTCTAAAAAGGACCCTTGAAATTTATGGTTTAAAATTAGGAATCAAACTGGTCAAAGCTACCCAATTTTTTGCTTAGGAACATATGTGGCCCTCTTGTGAGCCAACCTAAAATCGGTTAGGTACGATTGCAACTAACTTGCTTGCTTACCCCTATTAGATGTATTTGTTTCACGTAAAAATACAATGGATCATTTATAAGAAAAATGACTAATTTTCTTTTATACGATAGTTGCAACTTAATAATCTTTTGTGTTAGCTCACTTGCGAAGATAATTTTTAAATTGCGCAAAGCTACTTTTTTTTTTTTTTACGAGAATTGCGCAAAGCTACTTAAAAGCTAATTTATATTGCCCATCTCAAAATTAAAACAATGACAAGCACAATTTTTATTTTTCACTAAAACATTGTAGTCTGAAAAAGTGAATTGACATGAGAACAACTTAACTCGGCATTTTAAAAGACACCTTTCATGCATTTCTCTATAACAACTAGAAACGCATGACTGGAGCATCAAATCATGAAATCAATGAGGTTGTCTACTTCATAATTAAGGTTTCGTTTATTTCGGGATAAATAAATAATTTAAATTATAATTTCTCTTATATTATTTATAAAAATGAGTGAATGAAATTTTTTTCTTCATTCATAAAATTTTTTTGACATAAATTTAATCAATAATGCAAACACTTTCATTAATTTATTATTTTAAGCAATGCAAAAGATCATATATTAAAAAAAAGTATTTTTCTTTTTTTTTTTTTTCTTTTTTTTTTTTTGTGAATGAGACGCATGACATGAAATTTTCCCAGCAAAGAAAGAATGTTGCATGGACCTGTGGGCTCAAGCAATTCTATCGAGATTCCGCAAAAGCAAAAAAAAAAAAAAAAAACCCACAAAAAAATACTTAATCGAAACGAGAGATATCTTAGGGGTGCGCATGATAAAATTTCTGAAATAGAAATCAATTAATCACTAAAAATTGATTTCTTAATTTATATTACAAGGACGAGTTTATGAGTAAAGTAATATAACTATTATTTTATGAAAACATAGGTTGAGAGATTGATGGAATTTCCACTCTTCTTATCTTCAAAACCTTTTTCCAGCATATCCATAATTTCTAACAAAAGTAAGGAAAAGCTAAAAACCAATTCTCAAGTAAAAAGGGTATATTTGTTTCACTGAAAAATTTATGACAAAGGAAAATATATTTCATGAAAATCATTTCCAAGAAAAATTGTTAGTTTTTATTTGTTTGATAATTTAAGAGAAGTGATATCCTTCTTATTTGGAGAGGATGTCATTTTCCCTAATCTAAACCTTGTTGATCTTAATGCATGAAAAACATTTTCTATAAGGCAATTACTTTTCCATTGTCCAAATATTGGAAAATCGGAAAATAATTTCTAAAAAAGACCCTTAAAATTTATGGTTTAAAATTAGGAATCAAACTGGTCAAAGCTGCCCAATTTTTTGCCTAGGAACATATGTGGCCCTCTTGTGAGCCGACCTAAAATTGGTTAGGTACGATTGCAACTAACTTGCTTGCTTACCCCTATTAGATGTATCTGTTTCACGTAAAACCACAATGGATCATTTATAAGAAAAATGACTAATTTTCTTTTATACGATAGTTGCAATTTGACAATCTTCTGTGTTAGTTCACTTGTGAAGATAATTTTTAAATTGCGCAGAGCTACTAAAAAGCTAATTTATATTGCCCATCTCAGACTTAAAATAACGACAACCACAATTTTCATTTTTCACTAAAACAGTGTAGTCTGAAAAATTGAATTGACGTGAGAACAGCTTAGCTCGGCATTTTAAAAGACACCTTTCGTGCATTTCTCTACAACAACTAGAAACGCATGACTGGGGCATCAAATCACGAAATCAATGAAGTTGTCTACTTCTTAATTAAGGTTCCGTTTATTTCGGGATAAAATAAATAATTTAAATTATAATTTCTCTTATATTATTTATAAAAATGAGTGAATGAAATTTTTTCTTCATTCATAAATTTAATCAATCATGCAAACACTTTTCATTAATATATTATTTTAAGTAATGCAAATAATCATATTTAAAATATATATTTTTCAATTATTTATTTTTTGTGAATGAGACGCATGACATGAAATTTTCCTAGCAAAAGAAAGAATATTGCATGGACCTGTGGGCTCAAGCAATTCTATCAAGATTCCGCAAAAGCAAAATTAAAAAAAAAAAAAAAAAAAAAAACCCACAGAAAAATGCTTGACCGAAACATAGATATGCTTAGGGCACGTATGACAAAAATTTCTAGAATAGAAATCAATTTCTAGCTAAAAATTGATTTCTCAATTTCTATTTCATGGACGAGTTTTTGAGTAAAGAAATGCATTTGATAATGATTCAAAATTCCTATTTCTAAAATGAAAATTCATTTGATAACGAGAATAAAATTTTTATTTCTAGGAGCGGCACAACCGATGACCGACGTTCGGCGTCTAGTGAACGATGGCGAGCGGGAAGTCCAAAGTCCGACGACCAACAACTAGTGTCTAATGTTCGGAGTTCAATGTCCAATGTTCAACATTCGAAGTTTGGCGACCGGAGGTTGGTGATGGGTTGCCATTGGCTTGAGTCGGTGGTGGGCGGCCGACATCCGGCGGCCATTGGCAAGCGGCGGACAATTAACGCAGCAGACATCCGGTGGTTGGTGATGAGCCTCCGGCATCCAATGATTGGCGATGAGTGGCCAACAACCCGTGGGAGTTTGGCATTCGGCGACCAACGGTTGGAGACAGGCGGCCAAAGTTTGGTGGCCAGTGGCTAACGTTTGGTGGCCGGCGGTTGATAGCTAGTGGCCAGGGCCAGTGGCGGCTGGCGGGCCGACAACTGGTGGCGAGCTGGCATCCCACGGACAACAAGTGAGTGACGAGGGTGAATGATAAGGAAAATTTTGATTTGTATAGAAATAGAAAAGCTAAAAATTTTAATTTCTTATTTTTCGCTCCAAATATATTTATAGAACATAAATCTGTTCCAGAAATAGAAAAATGAAATTGCGTTATTAAATGAATTTCCGTTCCAAACTTATTTCGAGAAACAGAAAAATAAAAAAATAAAAAAACAGACATGTTGTCATGCGCGCCCTTAAAGCAATAACAAAATAAATAAATAAATAAATAAATAAACCTTATATATCTAGTCGCATTCGATTTCCCAGAAAATGTAGCAAATCCTTCATAGTCACACAACTCATGCTTTTGAAATGGGACTTTTGGGTTTTTACTTATGGATGCAAGCTCGTCAAGTCGAGTCGCGAAATTCAAGCAACTCAATTCGTCTCAAGTCCAAGTGGCTTGACGAATCGACTCGGATCGAAGTTCAGAGGTACCTGGATCGAGTAGCTTCCAAGCTTTGTCCAACAGGAGAAGGTTCCATCTTGATTATCTATTTATTGATGGAATAAATTAGCAATTTGTCGGCTCAGTACTCCCAGTTGAAAGACATCGTACGTACAAATGATGCTATGATTCATCCGATGTACTTTCGGAATATGGGTTTGCTGTGAAGACTCTGAGTTTATAATAAATTCACCTGCAAATTGGGTAATCAAGATAATTGAAGGTTGAGGGAGTTGAATCAACTTGATATGGCTTAAGAGGCATGTCTATACTTGGCATAATTGAGCTAAGTCAAATTAACTCAAATTAATTATTTGGATTTGTCTAGTGGCCACCCTTCCAACTTGAAAGTGGAAAGGGGAAGTAGGAGGTTCAAATCTCCACATTCTGAGGAGGTTGGGGTGGGAACAATATAATTTCAAGAATGAGTTTCGACTCTCACGCTCTACAATGAGGTAGGGCAAAAGTTTAAGAGTGAAAGTTAGAGTAGAAATATAATAGGACTGACAAAAAAAAAATCAACTCAAATTAATTACTCGAGCTCGAGCCCAAGCCCAAGTGCATGCCGATGATGTAGTTTCCAAGCACCATGTCATAACACAATACTCATTGGTTAGGATTATTATTCTATTACACAATAACCAATTAGTTTTAAATCTTTCAATTGTGCATATTTAACCCCAAATTTTCTTTTATGATTTGCCAATTCATTCTTAACCCTATTATTTGTTATATTGATAAATTATCAAAAGATTTACGACTAAATTGATACAATTAAAAGTTTAAAACTCTATTCTTTTTACAAAATATGTGATGTTTTTAGAAAAGTCATTTTCGAAAAAAAAACTATATTTTCCAATATTCAACTAAAAGCATAAATTGAAGTGGAAAATATTTTCCACCATTTGGTATTTGATTTTATTTTATTTCATACACTCCTTTAGATTTATTTTATTTTACTTTATTTTTTGAAAAAGTCGAATTTTAAATTATTGTCATTTTTAGTTTATTTTTATTTTTCTCAATCGATCACCACCACAACAATGGTTGGTGATTTTCGCCATAAGGCAAGGCTCGAGCTCGAGTGTTGCTATTTTGGGAGGCCCTAGTCTCATGCCCTCTAGTAGAGGTGTGCAAAAGAACCATAATCCACCCAGAACTGGATCGAAACCGCCCGGAACCGATGGTTCTTAAGAGAATCGGTCCGGTTCCCGGTTCTAATTTATGGGAACCGGTGGGTATCAGTCCGATTCCCGGTTCCATGGGCGGATCCGTCCACTCGCCCACCTTGACCAAACCGATTAATTTTTAATATTAAAAACTGGACTTATAACAAAGGGTTTGATAGGTGGATTTGGACTTTATGGAAATAGCTTTCTCTCTCTCTCTCTCTCTCTCCTCTTTTCTTTTCTTTGGCCTTTCCTGTCTTTGATTTCAGTTATTTGCTAAATTAGAGTGGATTTGCATTTACTCATTCCTCGCTTCATCTCTCAGTCATCAGCCATTAGTAATTAGTGTCAATCTCCAACACCCCCCCTTCTCTTTTTTACATGCATCATCAAGGTTATCTTTGTTCTCCCATCCCACCCCTCTCTCTCTCTCTCTCTTTGCTAAAGAGTTTGTCTTCTTGAGTCGTCGACAGTATATTCTCTTTGCAACTATAAATTTGCATAGATACTCTCTCCAAATGTCCTCCTTTTCTTTTCTGTATATTAAATTTTCACTGCCCATTGTAGCGCCCAGTGCATATATGAAAATTAGACAAGTGTATTATTACCTAATATGAGAAAAGGAGACTATATGGTTCATGAAATTTTCTTTTGGTCTTTGAATGTTGCCTCTTGTAATGCTATGTTGTGTTTTCAATGGTTATTTTTTATCCATCCCTTGAATATTATCTTGGTAATGCCAACATGTTGCTATGGTAGTAAACTTGATTATCAATAGAAATAATTAGCAGCAATTTTTTACATATTTAGTGCAAATTAGTTTTTCTATTTTTAACTAAAATTGCAGTCTGATTCCCGGATGGATCCATGCAACAAATGAGTAAATCTCGGTTTCAATTTTTCAGAATCGGTCCTTAACGAGCGGTTCCCGGTTCTAGGTTGGGAATTGTCCGCCCGGATTATACACACCCCTACCATCTAGTGAAGCTTGAGCACCACTAATCTAGGAGGCCCGAGTGACGCTTGAGCACCGATCTGTAAGGCTCAAGCCTCACCGCCCAATGGCGACTCTTGAGTGTTGCCGATTTGCGAGGCCCGAGCCTCATCATCCTCAAGCAAGCTCGAGCTTGCCGATGAAATAAGAAGATAAAAGAAAAAGGAAAAAAAGGAATTAAATATTCATATTTTTAAAAAATAAAAATAATAAAAATGAGTGATGTACACTTTTTAGAAAGTGGAAAATATTTTCTTCAATTTTGATGGTATTTTCTCCATTGGCAAATTTTTTTTTCTTGATTAACTTATTTTTTGTAAAGCAAATGCTAAAAAATCCAAAAAACATTTTCTTGGAAGTTATTTGAAATGAAGAGAGCCCAGGAATCAGCAATACATTTAAGACAAAAGGACACAACTGAAAATTTTAGAATTAAATCAGCCTTCATGCAATAGATCTGGGACTTTTACAATTCCACCTTATTGGCCTTAACCTTTTCCGATCCTCCGAATGAATCAGAATGAGACCGCAGCCCCGACAACCTCAAAGCATTTTAGTATGGATAGCTTCTCTGGATATGTGTGTGTAAAAGGTCGAAATCCACTCAATCCTCTCTCTACTCTCAGTAGCAAAGTGCCTTACATGGGTGCACAAGAGACGGAAAAGGAGAATTCACAATGTGTTTTGGACAAGAAACTTTTGCAAGATTTCTTCACCTGAGCAGAAATCCTACTCACTCCCATGCCTTTTCTTTTCTCCATCGAGCGCACTCGCCGGCAGATGCACAAAGGTTTCGAACAATCTACGCAAATAACTGCTGCGTGGCAGGGAGCAGCTCAACATGGTCCGCAAGTAGAATACTAAATGGCTGCCTTCACTCCATCTGCAAGCCTCATACCAGTAAATACAGAACCATAATGAAAGCTACAACACTCAACCAATTCAAGCACAGAAACGTCCTGCTGTGACATGAAAGCTGATCCTACCAAACCTGCATATTAAAACTTCTTCATATACAGAGCAGAAGCCGCCCAAAACGGTGAAAAGAAAGTCGGAAGACTGTTGCAGTGAAAGCACAGACGGACCATAGTCAACAACAGCTACTCGCTCTCGTCTTCACTGTCCTCGAGGACTAAGTGATTCATATTCCTCTCAAGAGGTGGAAGCCCATCTTCAGAATCGCACGAGTCCTTGTCCTCGTCCTCGTCCTCGTCGTGGGATTCCGTGGCTGTCCCTGTGGAGGCAAAGTGAACACAGCTAGATTATGAGATCATATTCAAATGATTGACAGTTTTTAGGGTAGTTCTTCGCAACTAGCAAAGAAAGAAGCACTGAACCATTGTTAACCCCTTGACTCCCCTCTATCAACGGACTATGTGAAACAAATTGAGAAAAACTAATGAATCTCTCGTCTTCCTCTTGTTTCAGTGTGCAACATCTCCTTGTCATATAATTCCCAAAAGCATCCCCATGATATAAAAGGGATGCAAAAGCCATTTGCTGCCACAAACAAGTGAGAGATGTGGACTAGAGTATCCATCTATATATAAATGGAAAGTAACCAACCTAATTAATCTCAAGCTCATCTTTATGTATAAACACTATTATAATCAAGTCAAGCTCAAGTATTAGGAATTTTCATTCAAGTCAAGCTCAAGCCTAAAACTCGAGCTTGGCACTACATCGACTTGACTTGATTACACCCTTAATCTCCACTGACACTCCACTGGTGATCCAGAGGACTGAGCAGTTTGCTTCATGATGCTGTGAATCTACTGCTAAAACGTATGAACTCAAATTGTCATCATCTAGAAGTCAACTGCAAAATAAATTTTCAGAAAGCAGCACATACTGATAACGCATTACGACTGACATGTACTCTAGAAGGCTGTGTGATAGAAAAAAAATGATACACAAATCAAAATTGCAGCATATGGTGAACAATCTTAAAAGTCATCTGACAAGGTCAGATAGAACTCTTCCATAGTTGCTGAACTTGTCAGGTCCATGCAAAGTAACCTTTCACATAATCAACTCCTTTTTTGTGAGAAAACATAGCAGTACTAGCTCGGCCAGAATATACAGGATTCAAAGTTTCTCATATATTCTTCATGATTCCTCATTAGTAATGCCATAAAATTTGTACCATAACATGGTAATAATTTGCTCGCATGACTCTCCTCTAATATGGCTCTCAAGTGACAAATAGAAGGCAGAGTTTTAAATCAACAAAGGAGAATACCCTCTATTTCGGCTGGGACCTTTGGAATTTCATTCTGTTGGGAAAGCCATGAATTTTGGACCGAAATAATATCAGCACCACTTTCACATTGAGAGTATGCTTTGAGAAGTTCCCTGCATTAAAATAAACCCCCAAGCTGGTTATAGAATTGGATATGAAGGCAACATGCAATTAATGCACCATATCAGCAGGATCTCCCCTCAAAAAGTTATTAATGCACCATTCTTTTTCAATAATCTAACAACTAACCCTTTCTTCCTCAGAATTTGTGACAGGCCAAGCTGGCTTTCTGTCAGTGTCTCAACAATCTCAATGATTCCACTGTGATTGTGTAAATGATGGAAGAGACATAATCCTATTATTATGCTTAAAAATCCCCACACATTTAGCCCAACCGACGACAGCACAACCTAATACCCAGCATCTATGTTTTCGAAATCAGACTGGAGTAAGACCATGTGAGGATTCATGAGTCCACTGATGGAGCCATCGGCCCGATAATATTTTTTTAGGGGCTAAAGATACCTAAAGGCTCCTGACCAAACTGGCATCTGCTCCAGGTGACATAATCTCACTCATTGGCTTCTTAAGGGGATAAGTTCAATTCCCTTCTCCTTTCATTTGCAAATTTGTGTAAAGTGTATACACATATAGAATAAGTAAATATGCCTCGTTACTAAGAGAATGCTCTGGACTGAAGCCTTGATAGTTCGTAGACTATTTCTTAACTGTTGAAAAAAGCAAGGGTTCAGGTGTTTTTCTTCACAAGCTCTCTTAAGTTTTACCAAAGCCTTGTCTGGCTGATCAGCCAACTACCTCAACAGGGTCCAGTGCTCTCTTAAATTTTAGCAAATCCTTGTCTAGCTGATCAGCCAACCATGTCAACAGGGTCTGGTGGTCCACTTGATTCACTAGGATCCTGAAGAAGCAAATTCGTCTGGACTCAAATGTGGGTTCGAAGCCCAACTGGTTGGAATGGCTGGACCCATCCAG
Source organism: Eucalyptus grandis (assembly GCF_016545825.1). Lineage (NCBI taxonomy): Eukaryota > Viridiplantae > Streptophyta > Magnoliopsida > Myrtales > Myrtaceae > Eucalyptus > Eucalyptus grandis. The sequence goes on from NC_052620.1 coordinate 8,256,019, forward strand.
CACTAGAAGAAGACCCAAGAATATAGATCACACAATAAGATTGCCACAGGGAATAATGCCTCCACAGAAATCATCACCTCTTTTAAAGATCCCTTCCACCTACCCCACATGCATACAAAAAAAAAAAAAAAAAAAGACAAGAGTAGACAGATGAAAATAGAGGAACAAAAATAAACCTCCATGCAATCACCCATGAGAGAGAGAGAGAGAGTCCAGTACCTATTCAGAGAAAGAAAAGCATGACCCCACTTGAACTTTCCCAGCAACAAATTTGCAGTTTCCTCTTCTCCACTGTGAATGAACATGAAAGGATGAAACAAGCACCTATCCTTGTGAAATTTATCACTTCTACAGATTGAGAGAAAAAACTGAACTGTGAAATACTGCTGAAACTTAAATTTCCACAGACAAATATAGTATGGCAACCTCCCACTAGGAAAAAACACAGATTAAAGAACTCGAAAATGATATGCCACTGGCCAAAGGTAAAAGTCTATTTGAAAAAGGAATGAATCGTTCTCTTCTTAAAGTCTAAACTAGTGGGCAACCAAATTTAAACCCAACAACTTGGAAACTGTTTAGCTTGATTGATAGGAATCTGCACAGACATATTCCATCATAAAAAGGGTTCAAGTATTACTCATAAGTCTCTGATCTAATGAAGGTAAACTTCTAGTCCACCTTTGAGCATCCCACATACTCAAGCACAAACTGGAGTTAGTCGTTTCACCAAGCCAACAAGTTCGACTAGTCTAATAGTTCCTCTATGGGAAAATCAGGAATTTATTCCTGCTCGGCAACTTCAAACACATGCAATTTCAAAGTTATCAATGACATTAATATCAACACAATGCACAGACTACTCCAGTGGCCATATGGCAATCATGTGCCCTTGCAAAATCATTCTCGAGACTGTTTTCAGAAAGATCAACACCAATTTTCAGCTCTTAGTACACGAGTGTTCAAGAGATGGTACGAGGATCCAAACCATGGCATTTATAGTATATCGCTATCATTATCCACGTTATAGATATAGCAAAAGGAGAGGAAAAACGTTTCCTTTGAGAAGAATGTAAATACCATATTATGAGAGCGGCAGACAATGCCTCAACACAAGATAGCTGACACGGTCGACCATAATTTACTGGATTAGCTGCTACAAGCCATGGTACTGCAGTTACAACTGATATGTTACTTTCAGGAAAGGAGTATGATATGACAGATGAATTTAATGAGGCTTGCATGAGATGTGAATTACTGTGAGGAAAGATGTGAATTACTGTGACGAAACCAAACCTCAATAGAAGAAAATCAACCTTCAGGATAAGTTAAATCATCAAGAGAAGGTTAAATTTTTTCTAGGGTAAAGTGAACAATACCTTTGATGTTATAACTACAGCAGATAGTTACATCTATTTTAGCAGTTTCACAACATTTAATAAGTTAATTTGATTCACAGCTAGAAAACAGATTACCTCACTAACTGCCTTTCTAAAACATTCACACGTTAATTACAGACTGCAGATCCTTGAGAAAGAAACATCTGTGAATACTTTGCTAATTGCTAGTTCACGTGGTTCCAACCTTTATAAAAGTCGACTTAAACTTTACCCATTAAATACACTCATACAGTCTTGATTCAGACAGCACTTGACTTAGCATAAATTTGAAGAAGATATTAATGTCTAGTATATTCAACAATTCCTTTCCTTGTCAACTATTGTTGATCTTCAATGGTGAAGATTGACAAGGGCTTACCATGAAAAGCAACAAATTCACAGGGAAGAAGTCAACACATTGCTAAAAGAGATGAAAACAAATACATGAGATGCCCAAACATTCAGATAAACCCATGGAGAATATGTACTCCAACACCAAAATCCACAAGTCTGTATAGACTGCATCTACTGTGTGACATGTGACTAATCAGAAAATAAAATTGACAAGCGAAGGACCATACAAAGGCGTGGAGAAGAACACCGCAGTTTTATGAATGGTACATCACTCAAGCGTGCCCACGAACAGTCAACAACAGCCAATCCTTTCCTCTTGATTAAGTTGTAGTCTTCTTTTGAGACACACTGTTTCCCAACAGGACTGTATGAAACATAGTAAAAGAGTCAGTGCATCTGTCCAGGATAAGATACAGGTTTTATGAATGCAAGCATAGGATGGTTCCAAATTATACATTCCAAGAAGTGCTTTTGCTTGTTAGTGGCTCTAAGACTTGAACAAAGCATGCTAGAAGCTTCGATTTTTTAGACATGCCAGCTACAAAAGATCAAAGACATTGATCTAGCCAAATTATCTAAACATTTGATTTAAAAATTAAATTAGCTACATTTGGTTAGAACATATTAAACAGCAGCTCCATAAGCATATGTGACACCTACAAGACAAAAGGTATGATAAAGCACACATGAACTGTTAATGAGTGTATGAGGTTAAAAGGTATTCTTGTCTTTCTGTACTACCATTATATGTTCTACATAGAGTAGGATGCCAAATGGATGAAAGATTTTTCACTCTCTCTTCTCTTCACTATTTTCTCTTGTTCTTTTCTTTTTTGACATAGCAACAGAGAATTCAAAAGAGAAACTGAAGGCTCCTTCATACACTCATGAACATATAATGGTAGAACAAAAAGACAAGAACACCCCAAAACACTCATAAACATGAACCATTAGAAAGATCCAAAAATACCTCAAAGCAATGCCACCAAACCCACTATTCACGCGCAGCTCCTGCAAGGGTTTTTTCATCAATCAAATTACTGACATTTAATAAATAGTTTATCTCACAGGACTTCACAAGGTATTAAGCATCATCTTTAAATCATGAGTAGTCATGCAAATAGCATCTTACCAATTATAATATGTCCAACTAAATCATATACCATTAATGTGGATCTGCAGGGAAAAAAGCACCTATTCGGCATATTGCCTCTATGTCAGGCAACTTTAGTTATTTCTTTCTGCTAGTTTTATATCAGTGACTCTGAAAATCAATGTGATTGTTCTATACAATTCCTGGCTCGTTCAGTCAAAACAAGACAGATAAAATCATAACTCCAGAGACTAATTCTACTTGAGCACTTATAAAGCAGCGAAAATATATTCCACCTCAAGTAATATTGGACCTCAAAAGAGCAGCTTAAATACATCGATAGATTGCAATCTCAAGGTTTTAGCAACTACAGCTATCCCTCTCTGGATGGGCTAGTTCGAAAGAAAAGAAGGCTCTTTGGTTTGGGTGCTGGGTTGAGATGATTAAGAAAGATGTGCAAAGAATGGTCTGAAATTTCATCTCAATCTTGCGGAGGTAATGCTTCACTGCTCCTAAGTCCCAGAAAGGGCTCCATACCTCCAACAACCCAACTACCAAGCTCTAATAAACTAACCGATCCAAAGCAAGCAAAAGAAACTAACTGTGAGCTCTACCAAATCTTCTGAACCAAGGAAGGGGCAGAAACTCCTCATCGATGGACTGAACACCGTATTAGTCAGAGAAGGAAGATATCAGTGGACAAATATGCTAGATATTGATTCCATTCAACGAAAAATGAATGGTGCATACTAAATTTTCTATATACATAAAAGTATTCAGTGGATTTATCAGAGACTATTTTCCTTCAAATATTATTAACTTATTTGGTTTTTGGGCTGGTTTATTTGCTGACATGTATTAGATGTTCAAAAGGCACTTTTACACAATTCATCATTCCCAAATTTCTTCTAACTAGTGTGGACTCATTTGGTTTTGGGGCTCGTTTAATTTGTTGACATTCAATAAACTGCATTAAATGTTCAAAAGTCACTTTTGCCAAACATATTATCAATAGTATGGTCACTCTGAATGCAGCTTGAAGTTTTTTTTCATGGAAAGGAAAAGGCATTGTAGCAACGATATGCATAGAGAAGAATAAACGGACAACACTTTAGAAGCAGATACTTTCTTTTATCAAGCCAAATCTCGAAAGTTTCCGTCCCGTGCACCTTTTTGCATCACATTGCCCAAAATCCTGAGGAAGAAGTACCACAAGACTAATGAGTCAAACTACACAAATATCCAGCAAGATAATACATTGAAATTGTATATCTATGGAGCTCTTTTTTATCATTTTCAGAGCATATTAATCCATGATTGTTCATTAAAATAATCGATCATGGAATTCAGTGAATCACTTATCCTAATAGGCAACAACGATACCAAAGAGAATTATGCTCCTTAACGACTAAATAATTTAATCCAGATAAGATAATCCTCATTCGTATATTTGACTATAGAAGGTCTGGATCAAGAAATGCGTCAGAGGAGAGAGTTTTATCTTTACCCATGTAAGAGAACATATACCTCTGCTAAGGAGATACTTTCATGACAACACAGGTAAAAAAACAAAGAGGCACAGCAAAAATCACAAGGGCCAAGTTGCTTTTCAATCACCACTTCTCGCACCACATTCGTAAGCCATACAGGCCATGTTTAATCAATAAAACTGTAAGGAATCCACTACTGGATGCTATGATCACCGAAAAAATAAATAGCTAAACGAATTTCCACAGGTGCCGCTAATTTTTTCCCAAAATTCATACCCAATAGTGGTGACTATTTCTAAACGATTCGAAGGGTATAGAAAAGGCATACCCACATGGCAAGCTGAATTCTGGGCACTGGTACTCTCCTCCTCCTCCTCCTACCAGCTGCAAAAGGAAGAATCTCGTTAGGACTCAATACAGAACAACAACAATTTGGGATCACCAAAGCATTCCATCAAGTACTTGGCACGCGACCGCAATCAAACTGTCAAGAACGAGAGGGAGGAGCTAACCTGGGTCACTCGGCAGAGACTCATCTTCCCTGCAAAAAAGAGACTAAACCAGTGAAAAAAACAGCCCAAAGACAAAGACCCAGTGCCCAGAAAGGCAGAACAAAAAGGGATGAGAGCTCGAGCGGCTCCAGAGAGCAGATGAATTGCCTCGCCGCTTGATGGGTCTTGCTGGATTGGCCGCCTCGGTGATTGTGGTGGTCCTTGAATCGTCCGGTCCTGTTTTTGCCCATGATCCAGGGAAAGAAGGTGGGAGAAAGCGCTACTGTTGCGTTGGTTTTCGACCGCCTCTGCTGCGAACTGCGTTAAACAGCAGGAGCGCCGGGCTAAGATGGCGTCCTGTCCGGGCCCTTGGCCCTCTCGGGTCGGCGGCAGTCGGGTCGCCTAAACCGGGCGACCCGGCCCGTGTCCATATCGGTGAACAGAGGAAGACCGGTCCAGGTTGATCCGAGAACCGGACCGAACCGGACATTGGACGATTCGAGGCCGGTGCCTGGTTTCGGGAAACTGAGACCGGTATTTAAAGGAAATAATATTAACAATGAGATTCGGCATGAAAAAACAACAATATAATCGCTTGACTAATATATATTTTCACAATGAAATAGTGCAAAAACAAAAATGCGAAACAATTGTTTTGGTTCTCAATACTTTTATTTTTTGAGATAAGTGTAATGAAAATTTTAAAACTTATAAAAAAGTACGATTGAGTCATAAAATTTTATAAAAAATACAATCAAATTTGAAAATTCGTCAAATTGGTGCAATTAAGTTCTAAAATATATTTGTATTTTTATTAATGGAAGAACTTGATTATAGAGGTGAGTATGGTCCGAAGTGGATGATTTTCACCCTAGAATTTGGAACCACCAACTAAGCATTGGTTCCGAAAAATTGAAATAAATAATCGCTCATTGGTTCCATTAGGGGTGTGCAATGGAAACCGCCCAAACCAGAACCGGACTGGACTGTCTGCATTTCGAGCGATCCTAAAGGGTCTCGGTCTAGTCTCAGGTTCCTATTTTTGGAACCGATGACCGGTTGGTCCGATTCCCGATTTGGGGTCGAACCGAACCAGCGGACCGACCATTTATATATATATATATATATATATATATATATATTTTTTTTTTTTTTTTAATTTCTGAAATAATTTATAGTACCCATTATCATCATATTCATTTCTTCTCTCATAACTCAAAGCTAATAATCCCTCCCTTTTTTGCTTCTAAACTACACTCAACCGTAACAATCACATTAGCTTTTATTTTCCAAATTTTTGCAATTCTCCTCACTTGCCTTTCCCTCTCTTGAAACTTAAATGAATGGCTAAACCCCTCTTTTTTTTTTTTTGGTTAGTTTCTGCTTTAATGCTTTAATATACAGTAACCATCACATCAACTTCTATTTTCCCAATTTTTGTGATCCAACTTGGCGGTAATTCGATTCAACTTTCATTTTCCCAAACCCTTCCTAATTCCTCCCCACATCGTCATCATCTCTTCCTCTCTCCCGTCTCTCGTCACTACCCTGACGATTCCCAAGGCCCTCTCGTGGGAATCGGTTGGTCCAGTTCGGTTTTCGGTTCCAAGATAGCCGGTCCGGTCCACGGTCCAGAAAAGTGGGAACCGGTCCTCTCGATCCGATTCCCGATTCTTGGGTGGAACCAGACCGAACCGGGAACCGATCACCCCTGGTTCCATGGTGGGTTCAAGGAATTGATCCCGCACTTAGTGCGACCTTTTCCAACAAACCAAAGTAAAGTAAAATGCAATCTTATTTGCGAATTTAGTAAAAAAATTAAACTAACATTAAAAGTTGAAAGTCGATTCCATAAGTTGATGAGTGTTGAGCTTAAAAGTGGATATCGTAAGTGAGGAATAGAGTGACGACTTTAACGAGGTAAAAGTAAGATAAGACAAATACTTAGTTAATGGAAGTTAAGCTTTTAAGGTTTTCATTTTTGTTAAATTGTTTTTTGCTCGGAAATCTTTCTTAAAAATTAAATACATATTTATTTATTACTAATTAGGTCCGAATGGGTGGCTACACCTAGAATCGACCAACAGTTTCAATAAATTCGAATTGAGAATTGGACCAACTCCCTTGGGAATCCTCCATTTGGATATGGTCCGATTTGGTTTTAGACATTCAAAGTGATTCTTGGTCCTTTTGCACACCTCTATTTGATTACACCAAATTAATAAGTTTTAGAACTCGAATATTTTTTTAAATTTTAATACTCAATTGTACTTTTATAATAAAGTTTTAAAACTTTCAATATATCAATCTATATTTTTCTTGATCGGGAGTCGAACCATTTTGGTTCTCGATCGAAAGTCGAACCATTTTGGAAACCGGTTCTACCCGGCCCGGCCCGGCCCGGCCCGATCCCGCCCAGCCGTGCTTGCTAGTAAGGGGGCTTCTTGAAGAATCCTTGTGTACCGTCCCTCTCTCCTTCTCTACTGCGATTACAACGATCCGCCATTGACGAACGACGGCGCCACCGTCGAACCGAATGAAACGAATCAACTGAAGAAGAGATGATCCGGTAAGACGCGATTTTCCGGCGATACTCTCCGAAACCGAGAGAGACAGTGTTCCTCCGGATTATTTTTTCTCCCTTTTCCTTTTGGTTTGGTTTTGAACTTCCAGCGCGAAATGCATCATCTCGCGTCGTCCGTTTTCCGAGAAGTTTCTAGGGTTTTTCCTTTTATCATATGTGGGTCGCCGCTTGAGGTTCCGGCGAGGCGAACTCGCGGCGGCATTTGCTGAATTCGGGCGCTAACTTACGGTGGTGGATTCGCAGGTCGATTCTGGAATCGCCCGCCCGCCGATCCTTCGGAAGGATCCCGAGGCGAATCGCCGGTCAGGTATTACGGCAGCTGTTGATTGAGCTTCGTGAAAGCTACTTTTTTTTTATAGCATTTCCTTTGGCTTTTGTGTTCAGTTTGACTGTGGATGTCGATGTCGATGGTTCAGGTCGTCTTGTTTTGGTTTTCAATACCATTGTATTGCTTGATTATCAATCCCGTTTCACTAGATTCTAGAATGTGGAGAACTTGGTTTATAGGAATGTTAAGACAATTCAGTAATTTTCACTTTAATTCTGGATGCAATGCATTTCTTTTTTATTTAAAGATTGGGAACTCCATTGCAAGGATCTCCACTTCTTAAAATCCTCGGTTTTTTAAGTACTTCATCCTGTTCTGTTCACGGTGTGCGAGAAATCTTTGTTTTTTTTTTTTGGTATAAGAGAGTCTTAGACAAGTGCATGAGGAATCATTTTTGTTGAGCATCGCATCTTTTTACAGTGCTTAATTTATGATGGTTATATTTCGGCAGAGGTCCTTGTATCTTTCTTCAAGAAGGGAATTTTCAACTGCTTCTCCACAAAATGCATCAACTGGGAAACCAGGAAAGGCACCTGAGTCTGGAAGTTCGTTACCGAAGTTCATTTTGGGAGGTGTTGCCGTCAGCGCTGCTTTCATGGCAGCTTATCAATCTGGCTACTTAGATCAGATGCTTGGTAAAGAGAAGCATGATTCTCTCGAGACCTCTAGGATTGGTCTTGATTTTAAAAATCAGGATGCAAGTTCTCAAGATGCAAAATCCGTCCATCATTTCAAAGAGGAAGAAGTTTTAACGGGTAGTGAAGTGCCTAAAGATTTGAGTCCTCAAATGGGTGATGGGGGGAAGGATGAAATTCAGCCAGTTGCTCCTCAATCTGATGCTTTAAATGAGACTAAGATTGATATTGAGTCTTCCTCACAAGATAAATCTGAAGTCACGCTTGGAGAAAGTAACACATTGAACCAACATAAAGACTTGCCCACAGGTGATGCAGTTTCTAATGTTGAAAGCACAGATTCTGCAATATCATCTGAAGGCAGTCCTGATACACAAGGCCCAACGATTAGCATAAGTAAGCTACCAGATGAAGAAGTTAAAGTTGGGGAATTATCCGACCAGGCTACTTTAGTAACCAACCTTGATGAGGCAAAAGTAATGCCTCATCAGGATCTTGTAGCAGAAGAGAGACAGGAGGTGCTTTGTCATTGCTCACTAAGCACACCATCATATGTTGCATTTATCTTTTGTTTGGATTGCTAGGTTTTTAGTTCGGTGATGGTGTCTGCTATAAATAGTATATTGCCTAATTTCATCTTGTAGTGGTTTTTTTCATCTTCTGTTAGTAGCTGCATGAAGTAGTGGGGATGGCTCATTCTAGTTCTCTCATTTAGATGCCATCTTACTTTGTGCTTTATAACCTTGGTTAGACTATGTTTTGCTATGTATATAGGAGTTCTTCTGTTATTCACATCTGCCATCAGAGTATAATATGGCATATCTAGGGGGAGAGAGAGAAAGAGTGGAAAGGAGTTGGCAGCAGTGTGGTGTTTTAAGCCTTGAAGACATTGGGAAAGCCTAACTTGTCTGACAGTGCTTCCCTTTAGTTTGATGATGTTGGTTAGGTACTTTTAAAAAGGCCAATTTCCAGGGATGTTGCCATGAAATGTTCATTTATTTTTATATTCTTAAATTAATCTATACTTGCACTTTTCTTGAGAGCAGTGGACAGAGAAGTTGTTTTTTTATTGTTTTAAGGATAGAAGTTGATTAATTTGGAATTCCTCTTTCTTTTACATGTTCTTTTCTAGGATGCATCTGGTCATTTTATTGAAACACCGGTTTCTCTTCTTGAATCATATCATCTTGAGGATAAATCCGAAGGGAGACCTCCCTCTTCTCTTGATAGAGACATTGACATTGAGGTACTGTATTTTTTTTCTTTTCTTTGTGTTTGTTTAATCCAGGCTGATTTCATGGAAGTCCATGGTGCACTTATCATTTCTATAAAAGTTTATTGTGGACTTACCTTTGTTTGTTCCAGGCTTTTGCTAGTGCAATTGAGGAGTCAAATGATGGTGCAGCTACCAAAGATGGAAAACTGATTCTTGATTTCTTACAAGCAATTCATGCAGCTGAAAAGAGACAAGCTGAGTTAGATGCTCATCAATTTGCTGAAGAAAAGAGAAAAATGAAGGTAAAGGACAAACCCCTGTGACTAGAGACTTGAATTACACACCACCTAGTGGTGCTATTTTTTTTCCCCTTACAGACATAAACATTTTACATAATACAAATTATAAATATTATCCTCTCTTGTTCTTATTTACTCAACTTTTAAAGAACTGGTGAGTTTATTGAATCATTAAACTTTTTGGGTTCTTCAGGAGAAGCACGAGAAGGAATTGAAAGATGCAATTGCTAGAGACCTTATGCATGCAGAAGAGGCTGCATTACTAGATAAGGTGGTTCTTGTTTCCATGTTTGAGTCTTCATATAGTATTTTGATTCCGTATCCTCATCAAATCTTGGAGTGCATAAGGCAGTGTTTTCAGGAATGTCATGAATCTTCATATTTGTACTGCTTGAATATCATTATCAAATAATTTTCTTCAAAGTCACTTGGGTTTTATTCTTCATCATTTTCCTTTTTCCTTTTTTTCTTTTTCTTTTTCTTTTTATTTTTGTTTGGGGGGGGGCGTACAACTGTTTGAAGTAGTTTGTTCCCTGTTCAAACCTCAAGTCTGTGAATCGTGAGGTAATATAAGTCTCATTGATGGCTCACTACATCTGATGAGATCATTATGTTCCTGAATTTGGGTGTGATGATATCAGAATGTCCTATCCTATGCTGGGTGAGCGGTATATTGCAAGCCAGATTGGATAACCTCTTTCTGATCAGCATTTGGGTGATGACTTTCAGACTGAATAGTCTCAGATAAGGCCAGATATAGCCAATGTATAGAATCTGGCCTTGAAGGGCTCGAAAGTACATAGCCTATCTGGCAAAAGAAATTAATAATAAAACTGAACGTAAGTACTGGCCTTTTGACCAGTTCTCTGTTGTTATCAACAATTGTCATCCATTGTCACTGTCAAAGTCACCATATCTCTGATCTGAGCAGGGCTAAGTCCTGGGCAAGCAACAATGATTTGGTTGAGTACATAGATTGCGCCTGAATGTGTTACTCTCCCTTCTCTTGACCCCACATTCTCTTTCTCATGGATGATCTGGTAGGGCAAAGTCATGGCTGCAATTTGCTCTTGACAACGCAGTGGCTGCAACTTAGACTAGAGTATACAGACCAAGTTGCAGCAGCTGAGATGGCCAACTTGTGTCAATTACTTTGGGTTCTGGTGTTTAATTCATAGATTTGTTAATACCTACCCTTCACAATCCTATGCTATCCTAATTCCTATCTGGAGTTTTACATAAGACCAATTCAGCCCTCCTTGGGGTGAGATGCTCCACTTACAAGTTGGTATCCCCCTTGTTGCTTTATTATGAAAGTTACTTGGGAAATTTAAAAAATGGTGTTCCTATATCTTTGTATTTGTCCATTTTGTATGTACATTAAACTCAATTATAAATGAGATAACACTAATTGTTACAGCCTTAAATTCTTTGTGGCCTTTCTTAATTTGGTTCTTTTGACCTCCCGCCGGAATTTGTGGTACTCGTTAATTTGTAGCAGCAATACTGAGTAATTAAATGCATTTCTTTTTATTTTGGTTCATCAGATCGATGAAGTGCGAGTGAGTTTGAGAGGGTGATGTAGTGTGTAATCATTTCAGTACATAGGACTCACTTTTGCTGATGTGACAATCTCCGGTTGTGCAGGAACTGAAAAGAGAGAGGGCAAAAGCAGCAGCTGCTTTGGCAGCTCTTCAGCAGAAGTTGGAAGAGACACACAGATTGGAAGTAGAGCTAAAGGTGCAACCTGGCCTTTTCCCGTTAAAAGTCTTCTTGTCATTAGCAAATGTCAAACTCAAATTGTTGGTTTAAAATATTACAGGAGAGTGAAGCAGAAATGAAACTGAAAAAAGCGGAGGAATTGGCAAAAGCAGAAATGGTTTCTGCAATTGCACGTGAGAAGGCTGCTCAGATTGAGAAAATGGCAGAAGCGAATCTCCATGTATAAATTAATTTTTTCATAAATTTGAGAAATTTATTTGCATTTCATTTGCAAGGCATAACTTGGATGTATAGTGTTTAAAAAGAACATCACTATAGCACTGAAGAAAGTGTTCTTATATGGCAACATGTTAGGTAACACCTAGAGATATTCCATTGCAAAGGCATCTTGTTAAAGGATGTTTTGTGCACTTCTGGGTATAAGGGAAGAGCATGCATGCTGTATGTGAGGGAATCATTTGTGCATTGTGTGCTGATAAGCCTGGCTCTTTGGAATATGATATGTTGTAGGGCTCATTTCTTGATACAATAGCTGAAAAGCTAAATGAAAAGCTAAATGCTGGTAATTTTTTCAGTGCAAATTTCTGGAATCAGGATGTGCAGAAGCAACTTGATATAACTAGCCTGTGAGTAGCGATGATGTAAGAAAACTGGAAGGTACCTGATGTTTTCGGTGGAAGAATGATTGGCAATTAATTCAGTGGACAATAATTGGAAAGCAGTTCTATATTCTTAAATGACCTCTACATTCAGGAAAGTTAGAAAAATTTCGAGGGCAACTTAGGACACTATGCAAGATTCTTACTTTTCAGGCTATTAATATCTTCATTCTAATCGAGCGGCAATAAATTAGTAAGTCTGGCCTGTCTGGTTTAAGTTTTAATTAGCTGTGTAATTGTTAGCTGTGGTTAAAGAAAATTGGAGAAAGATGTAGGAGAATCGAATTGACTTAAATGCATCATGCAGCAGCATTGCTTATATTGTTAGCTGGGCATGCTTTTTTCCTCTCCAATTAACCTCCTGGAGTAGAAACCAGGGGATAAAGTAAAGAAAACAGGCCCTTGTACAATCATCTATCGGTCCAAATGCAGTTGTTTACCCTTTGAACCTTTCAATGGATCAGTATGCTTGGACCTGAAAATTAGTAAAAAATTGGAAGTGATAAATATAGCTGCCTTTGGCCTGAGAAGCCCCTTCTGGCTTCTATGATTGTTTTTTTCCATCCTTGCTTTTGTCTTCTATTCCTCATTTCCTGGTCTTATTGTTGTGAGGGCATTCTTTTTGTATCCTTCAGAGAACTGGACTTAGACATTATCATTTAGAAAAGCAAACCAGCTGTTTTCCTGGCCATTAACCTGACTTATCGGATGTGATGCTTACTCATGCATAACAATCATATTTTAACAATATTCTGCTGAGGTCTGGCTTTTTTTATGAGCAGCCTTACAGCAAGCCATTTTAGTTTGATTGAGTTCAGCATATATCCATCTTCCTGGTATATGAGGGTTGTGCAGTTCTTAGTTTAACCTTTTAAATGCTTTGCATGAAAAAGCTCTGCTGTCAAAAGCATGGTTGAACCTATATATCTCTGGTTAAGTGCATAGAATTCTTCACATGTTACCATCCCCATTTATCAATAAATAGCCATTTTATGTCATTAGTGTCCTTTCCCTTCCTTTTTTTAATACGTTTCTTATAAACTGGAACACTCTTTTTTAAAAAGCACTAATTTTATGTAAATGAAATGACATTGATGTATATCTATTTTGATTTGTAGATAAATGCTTTATGCATGGCATTTTATGCTCGATCTGAAGAGGCTCGGCAGAGTCATTCTGTTCATAAGCTCGCTTTGGTAATGGTTCTTTTTGTTTGTCTCCTGCATAGTTTTTTCCTCCACCTCTATATTCTTTTGGCTTTGGATATCAGGTTCAATTGATGTGGTTTTGAATTTTCTAGTCTGCATATTTATGTCTGCCTGCTTGTATTGTCGTTCAGGGAGCACTCGCGCTGGAAGATGCTCTTTCCAAAGGGCTGCCTATTAAGGCAGAAATAGAAGCTTTGCAAACCTATCTTGACGGTATAGACAAAGATTCAGTTTTGGATTTGGTCTTATCATCTCTTCCAGAAGAAACAGTTTTCCATGGCACTGATACTGTACTGCAATTGAACCATCAGGTGAGATATTTCTCTTACCATAAAGATTTTGAAATTGATGGGTTTATCAATTTTGTAATTTTTCAGAACTTAATACTGTCCAACTTGTGAATTTTCTTTAAGAAGATTGCATTGATGAAAAAGCTAATAACCTGTCATTACTTCTGCTTATAGGGGCCACTTGGTCTAATGATTACATCCATGTTTGTTGGACTCCCTATGTGTTTTCTTTTTAACCGTTAGGCTTGTTAAAGGGAGCATAATAATAGCTAGGGGGATCAGTTAGAGAGTTCCACTGTTAATATGCTTGAACTGTGCTGTTTTCCTAAATTTTTATGGCAAATATGGTGATCCTTTTCTCGAAACATAGTTCTTCCTTGGCACTTTTGCTTGGTACAGAACGTGCACTGTAGAGGGTTCAGTAAAGTCTCACCCTACTTGACTAAAACCAGCTTTACCCATGAGATGCCCCTCCCTTTGCTTCTTCAATAATCTTCACTCGATGAAATGCTTCTAGAGGGAAGAAAAAGAAGGGTTCTGCTTTGGTGGTCTCTTCTCTATTAAGAAAATGTGACCATTGGTTTCTCCAGAGAAATGTATGAGATTTATCTTTTTGACTCTCTGAGGTATCTTTCAACTGCCTTGATTACTTACTAAAATGACTCTTAAGATTTTAAAGATATAAAGCAAAAACATGGTTCTCAAAGTTTCAACTTTGACGTAAGGATGATCATTATTTGAATCGTGAAAAGAACTGTGTTGTGATACTTATGGGAGTTTTCTTATTTCCAAGCTCTAAGATGGCTTTGTTTCTCAGTTTCTAATCCAAACAGCGAGTGGAAAGGATAGTTTTGAATTTTTCCTCCTTAAGAGGAGAAATATACTTCTATAGCGGTGCCTCAAGTTGCTTACCAAGGCCCCACTTGTCTCCTTGAATTGTTTTCTTAGTTCTCTCATAGTTCTGGAGTTCTTTCAGAATGTATCATCCTACTAAAAGCTAGAGTTTTTACATAGCAACATGATGTTTAGCTGTTGAGAACTCGGATACTGATGATATGTTGAGATTAATCTATAAAATCATGCTAGATATGGAGATACAAATGCATTCGCATTCAAGTATGCATGTGAATTTGCTTCCTTTGGTGAAGGTAATCACTGATTGTTTTTAACACCCTGCTTCCAATAGTTTGATACATTAAAAGGGACGCTCCGACACTTCAGCTTTATTCCACCTGGAGGTGGTGGCATCTTGGCTCATTCTTTAGCACGGGTTGCTTCATGGTTGAAGGTCAGGAAAAAGAAATATACATTCAACAATTTTCCTTAGTTAATTTTCAAATCAGCATGATGTCTGCTTTTATTGTAAGAGGTTGCTCACAAAATTAGGCTATTTATTAGTGTCATTTTCAAAAAATGCATGATTACTGATGAAACCCCATTCTATCAAAACTAGGTTTAACCCCTGTTAGTGCTTATTGTATCTGTGACTCCAGAGACACATTAGGCAATAAAACTAAGAAATATATGTTGTGGATGTGCAAACTTAGCAACCATTGGGAAGATAAGTTAATTCTATGGAGTATTGGGCTGCAGTATTAGATTCACTGAAAGGTATATCTTCCACTTTGCTATAGGTCAAAGAAGGTGGCCGTTCTGATGATGGGATCGAATCCATCATTAGTAGAGTAGAGAGCTTCTTGGCAGAAGGGAAACTTGCCGAAGCAGCAGATGCTCTTGAGGAAGGTCTACAAGGAAGCCAAGCAGCCGAGATAGTCCGTGTGTGGGTCAAGCAGGCAAGGAATAGGGCAATTGCCGAGCAAGCCCTAACTCTGCTTCAGTCATTTGCCACTTCAGTTAGCCTCACTTAAACTGCAATAACCCAATCTCACTTGAGGCATGTCCCATAATATCTGCAGACCCCATAAAGATACATCGCGGGAAATTGAGCAATGTCCTGAAATAGGACTGAGTGGATTTTTTAACACCATAACTTTGGCTACTGAACCTGAACAAATCTGTTCAGTGTGGCAAGCCATTTTCGTTATTCCGTCTTAACAAGGAATTGCTCTGAGGTTGTCCTACTTCGACTGTCTGTAGTCTTTTTGAATAAGAAAATCTTCTCACAAATTTGGATAGAAGTTCTTTTTCCCCAAGGATCAGCTTACCTTTTCAGGCTGATGGTGTATTGAGGATGAGGACGCTTGTCCTTGCGAACCCTTGATTCCCTGAAGTTGATGAGAACGTGTTCAACGGAACGGAAACTCATATGTTCCTTGGCGGTTGGCAGACGGAGTCCTGTATCTGTACATTGATTTTGTGCAGCCAGTCTGTTATATTCCAATGTGAAACTGAATAAGACCCACTAAGCTTTTGGTCTGGAAATCATTCTGTCCTCTTTCCAACGTATTCCTTCGTCTTGCATTCATTTCTTTCCAAGCCCCTATTTGATAATTTCTTTCATCTAGTCATTGTTCTGTAATGGCCATCGATTAATACAGCGATGTAATCGTAATTGGCATGTACTGAATGAGTGAAATTGGCGAGTCAAGTTTCTAGTGTGTCAGTGTGTTGATTTCTCTTGGGCATGTTCGCTTTTTATCCTCGATTGTTGTCCCATTTTAAGGATCTTGACCCCAACAGATATCAAATGACAGGGAATGGTAGCTGGTCTTTCCATGTCGGTTGTGGCAGAATCATTTTCCGCCGTCTCAGAATGCCTAATAATTCTCTCATCTCCCTGTCGTGGTGCACGTGCTTTGAAGTTCAAATGCATGTGGGAATAAAACGAGAAAGAAAGAAAACGCCAAAAATGACTAAATAATGATTGTTCCACATCTTGACAAATGGGTTTTGATGGTGGGTCTTCGAGGTCAATTGAAGAGGTACTGATTTGTATACTTGATTTGGGTTATTAAGATGAGTATCATCATTAGTGAAAACGTAAACTTGAACAAAAGAGTCAAATGAACCTTGAGTGCTTACAATTAGACTATAACAAGAAGAAAATCACATCGAACGATAAAAAATTAAGCTAGCTCAGTAATTTAAACATGAGATGATGCTAGCGGCATGTGACAAACTCCGCCTTACACCAGCCCTGCAGAAAAGTTACATTTGATTAGTGCGAATATAAAGCCATCCAAGATTAAAATCGAACCAAATCAAAGTCGTGACAAAGAACCGATGTCATCAAGATTTTCCAATCATATTCAATCTTGTTGGGTTGGTCTGGTTTTATGCATTCGATTTTGTGCTTTTTGATTTCGATTCTTTCGTCGATATTGTAAGGATTTAATCACACTTGCTGGTGGGGGTCGCCTTCCTGATAATGACTTGTTGGGATCACTGAAAGCGAAGACCCAGCTTCAAAGGCGTGATTTTAGATGGGAATATTCTCGCATCGTATCCTTTCGGAAGCACTAACAGCCTCATGTGACTGCGCTTTGTTTTCATTCTCTAATGAGATAATGGCAGCTAAGTGATTTATATGCAATTAAGGAAATAAATAGAACCAATCCTGCTTTTGATTTAATGACCACTTCCATATCGGTATTTTCAAAAATACCATTCTCGTATCTTTAAGCCAAACCCCACATTGAAAAAGATCAAATGGTCCATCCTCATGAACTCACTCTAACATCTCGTTTAGGATTTGGATGGTTTGTCTATAAGTTAGTTCTAAACGCTTTTGTGGGTCGTGCATAGATTTGGAATTTATGTGAAGTTGTAAAGAGATCTTCAAAGGTAAAACTTATATGTGTATTTTAATAATTTCAAAAGTAAGAACATATAATCATTGGATAAAAGGTAAGATACGTTTTTTTAATATTTTTCTTGCAACATATGCATGCATTTACATGCCATTAGTTTGGAGGGTTGGAACTTATACCGATATGCGCTTGAGAATCTCCATAGTTTTTATCGTTTTGTGTGTCTGTAGTTATATTTAAAACTTTTGTCAAATATTCAATCCAAATCCTTTTATCATGTAGCACCTAACAACACGTGGCAACATTAATGTTGCAATGTACAGGAAACTGTTAATTTTTTTCCTTTCATGGAGAGCATTGATTAAACATGTATTGTAAGTCTTGTAACTTAATTGGATAAGGTAAAAGTTTTAGGGTTAGATTGCAATATAGATTTGAAAACTCTTTTGATAACCCCTCTCATCGATTTTTTAAATTTATTCATTGATTGATCTGTGTGCAAATAATAAATAACCTCAAGTGCTACTATTACTAAAAAAAATTTTAAAAATGATTATTAATATGCCCTTCCAATGTTCCAACTAACGGCACACCTGTTATTTTGCAGGCCGGAAAATGATGCATTGCCTTTCCATTATTTTCGGAATTTTTAAAATGAAAAATCTCTCCGACGGTCCTAATCATGCACGGTGAGCAATCACTTCTCATGAAATACTTTTCTATAATTAAAAAATTAGACTGAGAACATGGGGATTGAAGGGCTACACCTCAACTAACTCCAGCTCCATTTCCATGTTCCTTTCAAATTGGACAATTTTTTATTTATTCATCTATAGGCATATGGTTGGGCAGAGTCTCAATCGTTGTCAACTGGGCCCCACTTAAAACCACATATGAGCATACAAAATTTATGAAAGAAAAAGTATTTAATATTCACCTTCTTGATTTCACCTCACGAGCACCTTAAAAATTATCCTGTAGATGTGAAAATTAAATTTGAATGATTAAATCCGATAATATCCGCACGAGATATGTTATTTTCAATGGTTTAGATTCAAGTTGATACATATATCGCCCTTATTTAGTAATTTCTTGGGAGTATGTAGGTTAACCAATGTGTTGGATGTACTAGAACTTGATAAAATGGAAAAATGGGGTAGAGGAAAGAAAATGGTATGAAACTGGAGATATCTATCCATAGTCCATGCTTGTCCCTCTCTAAGCTCACATCACATGTGATCTCAGCTCAGTACCTGCTACTTTGCCAATATTAAGGAAGTACTCCTGCTAATAATGGTTGAATAGTGTGGGGATAACTGGTAACAATCAATGGCAAAGGTCATCTTCAAATTAAACAAAGTCAAATCATAGGCAAAATAAGTATTATTACCTATAGTTTTCACTAGTATATAGTGACATATACACAAAATGTCAGCAATACAACTACCAACTTTTGCTCTTACCACTTTCGAAAAATCTGCACAACATCGTCATTTGTTCCATGCAATTTCATGGGAAATAAATATTTACTTAAATGGGCAAGTATTAGCCGGCCTCGCAATTTATTGGTGTTTCTCAATATACACTTGCCCACTCAATCATAAACAATATTTTTGCTAAAAACACTAATACCCTAATTCTCCCCCAATCTCTGTCCCACCGCAACCACAACATGCTCCATGCCGCCATCCGCCTCGCACCAAAATCAATTTCTATTATGAAAATCCCTGGACCCACTTATTAGAATTCCTCTCTACTTTTAATCAAGTGACTCTAGTATGTACGGTTCATCATTGTGCGACGTGAGAATCGTTTTCCTAATCGATTTAGGATATTCACAAGAAAAATACCATTTTTTAACCCGAAATAAAGAAATCATGTGAACCAATAACCTCTAAAGTTTACAAGCACCCTTCGAATTCGGATCAAGGGCATTTAATGAGAGCTGCTTATTTCAGTTAAACAAGAAAATGGGTTTTCAAGGAATTAAAATTAAAATTGCTAAAAATTAGAATCACCTAAAGCATTAGGTGTTATCCTACTGTCCTGACCTTCTGATTTGTCTTTTGGTCATTAAAAAATATCTGCATGCACATTGTTTTTCAGCCAACCAAGCAACCTCTGAGCCAACTTTTTCTCCAGCGGCTTGGCGGCTTCGATGGATGCCGAAGCTGCTTTCCTCCAGCAATTTTTTCGATTTTCGAATAATAATTTTAATATTGATAATTGACGGTGAGGGTTGGTTTACCGTTGACTCGAGCCTTCGCGTTACGCGAGCGAGAGCAGTAATTTTGGATATTCTCAATTTAGTTGAAAAGGAAACATGAATCAATTACGATCCGTCCGGAATGAATTTAGACTCGACTTTTTAAGTGCTGGAGGCAGGGGCAACCACTTGCCCCAGCCCGCCATTGCTTAAGATCTCCGTTTAGATTTGATATGAATACTGAGTTTGAATTAAAAATGATCAATTATGTGGTAAGTTCTAGACTTGAATCTGAAATTTACTTTATTATAACCGGTTCCTAAATTTGAGATTCTGGAACTTGTCAAGATAAAATCAATTCCTGATTTTTGAAATATGAAACCTACTTTATTTGTCTTGAAACCAGATAGCGTGAGCAACAAAGTGGTCGAAGTAATATGTCCTACAAAACAAGCAAAAATATAAAAGCAATAGAGAAGTTAAGTATATTCAAGAAAAATCATTCTTTTCCAATTGCATGAACACATGTTATATTGTCAATTCCTAGATGGGTGGGTGGGTTTAGCTTTTAGAATTTAAAACCTAATCGCAAAGTATCAGTTTCAAATTTTTAGAACTTGGAATTGGACCTATTACTATGGCCGGTTTGGTTCGGACTCCGAATAGAATTAGTCCGGTCACATCGCTTTAGTTTGATCTAGAGCTATAAACATCCTGAGTTTGATCTCTCGCCTTTGGCTGTAGAGTGACAAATTTGGGTATTGAGGAGTTGTCATGTCAAGCTTTTGTGTCTAAGTGCATGGACCTGAATCGCTTTAGTTTGATCTAGAGCTATAGACACTCGGAGTTTGATCCCATGCCTTTGGCCATAGAGTGACAAATTTGGGTGTTGAGGACTCTGCGTGTTAGGCTTTCGTGTCTAAGTTTGTGGACTCGAATCGAGTCTAGGGGGTCTGAGCCCTAGGATCCTAATCACAAGGAATTTGATTTTGTAGCACAAGGGCAACTTATTAGCAAATTGGCATCCCAAATCCGTGCGTTGAGCTAAGCTCCATCCCTCGAAGTCTTGTACCCAAGTGTCGGGTTCCAAATTTGGTTGATTATGTTGAATTTTCCAAAAATATACTCCGATTCTCAAATTATTTTTTTTTTTTGCTTTGCTAGCATAACAATTATAGAGATATTATGAGAATAATAGTTTATCGTAAACCACAAATTCTCAAAGAAGTGCATCTAATAACAATTGATAATTATATGTGATTTGATTTTTTACGATCTATAAGAAACTGTTATTCTCATGATATATTGAAAACTGTCATGCAATTCATCGCCAAAATCATTTTCTACTCACTTAGGGCGCGCATGATAAAATTTCTACTTATCTATTTCTCTATTTCTTTATTACGGAATAGATTTAAATAAAAATTCATTTGGTAATGTAATTTAATTTTTTATTTAGAAGATTTAGATTTCAGAAATGGATTTAAATAAGAAATCAAAATTAAAATTTTTACATTTCAATTTCTGAAATAGAAATTTCTTGATAGAAATTAATTTTTGTTACCAAAATTTTGTCATGGATACCTCATTTTTCTGGAAAACCCTCTCTGTTTCCAGGGAGCCGGCTCTGTGAACCAGCTGGCAGGCATGAGTCATGGCTTGCTCAAAAGCGGAAAGAAGCCGAGCCAAAGCTGGAGACGCCAGCTGCTCAGAGCTCCTGTGAGGCAGCGTGAATTGTCGGTGGTCGACTGGAAACCATCAACAAGCACACGCCCACTCTCTCTCTCTCTCTCTCTCCTCAAAGCTTGTCCTTCACTCTCTTTCTCTCTCTCTCTGGCACATACAGCATGGATTAAAAATCGAAGCTTTAATCGGGGGGCACAACAAATTTGGTTGGAAAATGGAGACAAACACCGCGGTCCCTCTCCATCTCCCTTGCTCCCATTATTATCCCTCCTCCTCTTGATGCTCCCTTCTCTTCTACGTCAACACCCTCTTTCCAGTTTCCACAACTCCCTCTCTCTCTCTCTCTCTCTCTCTCTCTCTCTCTCTACAAGGTGTTCTCTCCATCCCTCGCTTTGTCTCTGCATTCGTTGCGCTCTTTGCATTGCTGGGCATTCTCGTTTTCTGCTAATGTTCTTCCTTGTTGGGTTCTCTCTCCTTATCTCTGTTTCGCATTCATTGGGGAGAGTGTGTTGGGGGGTGTGGGTGTGTTGGGGGTGTTTTGGATTCCAGCTGGTTCTCCAAGTCCGACCCATTTGACTTAATGGGTTTGCGGCTTTGCTCAGATTCGATCTGGGGAATTGGGTTCCGTGGCTCTGTTGGGGTGTTGTTGTTTGTGGGGAACTGGGGTTGAGGGGATTGTGGTGAATGTGTTTGAGATGAGCCTCTCGTGATCTGTGTCGTGTTGCTTGGTTTTGCTCTAGCTTACGGTAGTTGACTGGTTTTCGAGCATTTTCGAGTCGAGTGTCGAGTTCGTTAGATTCGGAGCCTCGGATCGTGGGTTTTTATGGGTCTTTGGTTCTGATGGAGGTTGCTTTTTGCTGTACTGAAGTTGAGGTGGCTGATCTTGATGCTGCGTGAGGCTGAATTTCATTGCGTTTTGCTGAATTGCAGGGGATCTTGATGCTTTGACTGTGGCTTAGAGGGTAGATCTGGGGAGCTGGGGCGGGATCTGGGTGGATCCTCGTTTCAGTGTAAGTTCTTGAAGTGTAGCAAAGCTGGCGGCCACACTGGCTTGGAGGTTCCCTGCCAGCAATGGCAGTGGCCACGGTGCTAATGATCTGGTAATTGCTGCATCTGCTGCTTAGATTCTGACAGCTAGTCATTGAACCGGTCAAAAAAAATAAAAGAGTTTCTTTATTCAGTCGGGGTGTATCCTGGTATTGGATTTGCCATTATTTTACTTCCCTCTCTCCTTATTGCTTAACTAAATTTTGATTGGATCTCTAGTTCTTTTGCTGTGTAATTTTGGTAAATGCTGCTTTCCCAGTGCTTTTGCAGCTGAGTTTCATTTTCCAGTGATTATGAACGTTGTTTGCAATTTTGAGCTTCTTGAGTATCTGAATTATAAGTTTGATGAACTGCGGTAAACTCGTTACTTTTCCTGCTTATCAATAACATGAGTTTTGTAGTGGAACTGATGACTTTATTTCACACTCAAGTAGCTGTGCCTATGCAATCTTTAAAACTAGCTTCAAAAGGAAGTAATTATGGAATGCAAAATTCAAGATCCTGCTACACTTTGGATCGATATGCATCCCTACTCCCTAGAAAGACAGTGGCAGAAATTTTTACTGACTGGATGTAGAACTTCTTCACTTTTCTACAGCTTACGGTCTTTCTTACATTCTCCATGTTGGATCATCCTTCTTTTCTATTAGTTCATGCCAGCCAAATTTTTGGCACCTCTAATGCGTATCTTCACCTTTGCAGGAAAGAAATGGGAATGGCAAACTTCAAGACTCAGAGCCCCCAACTCCACATTCAGTTATGAAGATGAATTTAAGGTTAGTAAATCTTTTAAATTGTAGCTATGTACTTTTTTTCATCCTGCAGGAATATACCCAGGTGCCTCTTTGCCATTTGGGTCATGATGTTTTGATGCTGATTGCTGTGCTTATAAAAATGGAAATTTTTTCCTAAGAGTATTTTGTGCATCAACCACGTATTGTTTTTGGGAGCAATTTTCCATTAAAAAATAACTTATGCTGTTTTGACATGCCATTCTGGCATGTATTTAGAAAGCTGCATTGATTTATGACAGAAATGCATAACTTCCTTGAATGCCATGATGATTTTGCTGTTTGGTTTAGTTGTTCTGATCTTGAAGATTCTTAACTGAGATTCACATGTGACCATGAACATGAGACTTGATAACTCACCAAAGATCAATTCCATACAACATGTTACTTGCAAATGATCTGAACAATGCAGAGTGAGATAGGTTAAATTAAGTGAATATTTGGTCAATGAGGATTAAGGAGAATTTCCCTTATTAATGGGTACATTGTGTTAGAACCATGTAAATAGCTCTGTATATCTAAGTTAAGCATGCATTAGATCAGAGATGAATGGTCGTAAGCTTCAAATTTCACATTCAGCTTGGATGATAGCATTGTTTTAAGACTGTGTATGTGTATTAATCAAGAAAAATATGGCCTGCTGTGGCGCTGCTCCAAATGCCTTTTCATGTCTTAAGAAGTTTTGCCTTTTGAAGACTGGGGCGTGGAATGATGATTTAGACCCATATGAGAGAGCTGTTCCATTGAGGAAAGAAAGATATGCAAGCGTTATAATTTTTATGTTCATCTGTACTAAGTCTCACTGCAATATTTTGGATTCTGAAGGACATCCAGGCTGTTCACTGACCAACCATATAAAAATTCAATACACAGATGTATACCCATGGGCCATGGCAACCCTGATATGGAGGGTCCATTGAATGAGTTGCTCTTAAAATGTAAAGAAATCGGTTAGATAGGAAATGAATGGATTGGACAATACAATGGTAGATACGCTATGTCTAAAATTAGCTGTACCATTTTGTATGCCTTCCATGATTTTTCCTTTCTTCTGTGAGGTGGTTGCATTTACTTTTTGCATTTTATGCTTCCAACCTGTGCAAGCTAAGACAAATAAACTGCTCATAAAAAAATTTACTTACCAAGTTCAGCAAAATGCTCACAATGCTCTCCTACTGTCTATTGCATCATGGTGGTTGGATACAGGAGCTTTCTTCATTCCTACTAAGTGGCAGTTCATTGTCCTTTGTGTTGTCTCCCGTTCTTGGTTTAATATGCAATTTCATACCCAAGAAGTAAATTTTCTCAGATTTGGTTCTGCCTTTTCCTTTCCTCCCCTGGAAAACAAAAGTCATCGTGTTGTTAAGTTCCTTTGAAGGGTTAATTTGCCAGCTTTGCTTTATTATATATTTAGCCTGCACTTAATGGTCGTTATGTAGCTCCTAGTTACGTAACTTATGTTCTCTATTATCTTGCAGGGACCGCAGTAGTAGCATGGAGGATCCAGATGGAACATTGGCAAGTGTTGCTCAGTGCATTGAGCAGTTGCGGCAAAGTACTTCTTCTGCTCAAGAGAAAGAGCATTCTCTGAGGCAGTTGCTGGAACTTATTGATACCCGTGAAAATGCTTTCAGTGCTGTTGGATCTCATTCTCAGGCCGTCCCAGTGCTTGTTTCGCTTCTCCGTTCAGGATCCGTGGAAGTGAAGATACAAGCTGCTAATGTTCTGGGATCTCTTTGCAAAGAGAATGACCTGAGGGTAAAAGTTCTTTTAGGAGGATGTATTCCTCCCTTGCTTGGTCTCCTCAAGTCCAGCTCTGCTGAAGGTCAAACTGCTGCTGCGAAGACTATATATGCTGTTTCTCAAGGTGGCTCTAAGGATCATGTTGGATCGAAAATTTTCTCGACTGAAGGTGTTGTGCCGGTGCTTTGGAAGCAACTACGGAAAGCCGGAAACTTAGTGGATGGCTTATTGACCGGAGCTTTACGGAGCCTGTCCAGCAGCACAGAAGGATTCTGGTCTGCTACGATACAAGCTGGAGGAGCGGATATCCTAGTGAAGTTGCTTATAGATGGACACTCAACTACTCAGGCAAATGTGTGCTTTCTTCTTGCCTGCATGATGATGGAAGATGCATCTGTTTGTTCTAATGTCTTGGCTGCAGACACCACCAAACATCTTCTCAAGTTATTGGGACCAGGAAATGAAGCTTCCATAAGAGCAGAAGCTGCAAATGCTCTCAAGTCTCTTTCTGCTCAATGCAAAGAAGCAAGACAGAAAATCGCCAGTACTAACGGGATTCCTGCACTGATAAATGCTACAATTGCTCCATCGAAGGAGTTCATGCAAGGTGAGTACGCCCAAGCACTGCAGGAGAATGCAATGTGTGCACTCGCTAATATTTCTGGTGGTTTGTCATATGTCATCTCAAGCCTTGGTCAAAGCCTTGAATCATGCGCTTCCCCAGCCCAGGTTGCTGATACATTGGGAGCTTTAGCTTCAGCTCTCATGATATATGACAGTAAAGCAGAGTCAACACGAGCGTCAGATCCTATGGCTGTTGAGCTGACGCTAATTAAGCAGTTCAAACCACGCCTACCATTTCTTGTGCAGGAACGTACAATTGAGGCCCTTGCCAGTTTGTACGGCAATCCCATTCTCTCGCTTAAACTGGCAAATTCTGATGACAAGCGTCTGCTTGTTGGTTTGATCACCATGGCAACCAATGAAGTGCAGGATGAACTCACACGAGCTCTTCTTGCACTTTGCAACAATGAAGGCAGTTTATGGCGTGCTCTTCAGGGACGTGAAGGTGTTCAGTTGTTGATTTCTCTTCTCGGTCTTTCTTCAGAGCAGCAGCAAGAATGTGCAGTTGCATTACTTTCTCTTCTGTCTAATGAGAATGATGAAAGTAAATGGGCGATCACGGCAGCTGGTGGTATACCTCCACTTGTTCAAATATTGGAGATAGGATCTGTCAAAGCGAAGGAAGACTCAGCACTGATCCTGAGGAATCTTTGCAATCATAGTGAAGATATCCGTGAATGTGTGGAAAGTGCAGATGCTGTGCCTGCTTTACTGTGGCTATTAAAGAATGGAAGCACAAATGGAAAAGAAATTGCAGCTAAGACCTTAAACCATTTAATCCACAAATCTGATACGGCAACCATCAGCCAGCTCACTGCATTACTCACCAGCGACCTGCCTGAATCTAAAGTGTACGTTTTGGATGCACTGCGGAGCATGCTTTCTGTTGCTCCCCTTGGAGATACCCTGCGAGAGGGTAGTGCTGCAAATGATGCTATTGAGACCATGATTAAACTACTGAGCTCTAGCAAAGAAGAAACTCAAGCCAAGTCTGCATCGGCCTTAGCTGGAATCTTTTGTCAAAGGAAGGACTTGCGTGAAAGCAGTATTGCAGTGAAGGCCCTTGTGTCTGTGTTAAAGCTACTGAATGTTGAATCTCAAAATATTCTCATGGAGTCCTCCCGTTGCCTTGCTGCAATTTTTCTGTCGATTAAGGTGAACAAGGATGTAGCTGCTATTGCCAAAGAAGCTCTCTCGCCCTTGGTTGTGTTAGCGAACTCCACCGAGCTGGATGTTGTGGAGCAAGCAACATGCGCCTTGGCCAATCTTATATTAGATAGTGAAATGTCGGAGACAGCAATTCCTGAAGAAATTATTTCCCCTGCTACCAGGGTCCTGCGTGAAGGCACGTTTGGTGGAAAGACCCATGCTGCTGCTGCAATTGCAAGGCTGCTTCATACTCGTCAAGTTGATTCTGCCTTGACTGACTATGTGAATCACTCGGGAATAGTTCTTGCATTGGTTTCTTTTCTAGAATCTACTAACAACGATCCAACTGCTACTTCAGAGGCACTGGATGCACTTGCACTTCTATCGAGATCAGGATCCAGTGGGCACATAAAACCTACATGGGCTGTTCTAGCTGAATTTCCAAACAGCATAACCCCTATAGTTGCGTCAATTGCCAATGCAGAACCTTTGCTGCAGGACAAAGCTATTGAAGTGCTATCACGACTTTGTCGTGATCAGCTTCTTGTTCTGGGTGATGCAGTTGCCAGCGCCAGTGGCTGTGTGTCGTCAGTAGCAAGAAGGATAATAAACTCGAAAAGCAGGAGAGTTAAAATTGGAGGAACTGCATTACTTATTTGTGCTGCCAAGGTCAATTACCAGAGAGTGATAGAGGATCTAAACCAGTCTAATTCTTGCACTTATCTGATTCAATCTCTGGTCACCCTTGCCAGTTCTGCTGAATCTTCTCCTCTGATAGGCCAGACACTTGATGATAAGGAGGCCTTGATCCTCTTCAGACATCATAAAGAGGAAACAGGGAGTGTTGAATCTGATGCAGGCAGTGTGACGGTGATTCATGGTGTAAACTTGGCAATATGGCTACTCTCTGTGCTTGCCAGTCATGATGAAAAAATTAAGACCGTGATCATGGAGGCTGGAGCCATTGAGGTGCTCACTGACAAAATCACGCATTACTACTCACTCTATTCCCAGGTATGATTTTCTTTTTCCCAAAATTCTTTTGCTGAATGGTAATTATATGTTTGTTGATATGAATGACAATGATGCAGATTGAAGATAAGGAGGACAGTAGCATATGGATATGTGCTTTGCTTCTGGCAATTTTGTTCCAAGATAGAGATATCATAAGAGCGAATGCAACCATGAAATCAATTCCAGCTCTGGCAAATTTATTGAAGACTGAAGAGCCAGCAAACAGATACTTTGCTGCCCAAGCAATGTGCAGCCTTGTCTGCAATGGAAGCAGGGGAACTCTGCTTTCTGTGGCAAATTCGGGTGCAGTAAATACGGTTGCAGCAGGTGGGCTTATTTCATTACTTGGTTGTGCTCACGTTGATATATTCCATCTCTTGGAATTGTCAGAAGAGTTTGCTCTAGTGCGCTATCCAGACCAAGTTGCTCTTGAGAGGTTATTCAGAGTTGAGGACATTAGGGTGGGGGCAACTTCTCGAAAAGCCATCCCTGCCCTTGTGGACTTGCTGAAGCCGATTCCTGATCGTCCAGATGCACCCTTCCTGGCACTGGGCTTCTGACTCAGCTTGCAAAAGACTGTCCCTCGAACAAGATACTAATGGTTGAAGCAGGTGCTCTGGAAGCCCTGACCAAGTACCTTTCACTGGGCCCACAGGATGTGACTGAAGAAGCTGCTACTGACCTACTGGGAATCTTATTTAGCACTCCTGAAATAAGGAAGCATGAATCTGCATTTGGTGCTGTGAGTCAATTGGTAGCAGTTTTACGTTTAGGTGGAAGAGCTGCACGGTATAGTGCCTCTAAAGCTCTGGAAAGCCTTTTTCTGCTGACCATATTAGAAATGCTGAAACTTCAAGGCAAGCTGTTCAACCTCTGGTCGAGGTTCTTAGCACTGGTTTAGAGAAGGAACAGCATGCTGCTATTGCTGCATTGGTTAGATTATTGAGTGAGAACCCGTCAAGAGCTCTAGCTGTTGCAGATGTTGAAATGAACGCAGTGGATGTCCTTTGCAGGATCCTTTCTTCAAATTGTTCAATGGAGCTGAAGGGAGATGCAGCTGAGTTGTGCTGTGTTCTATTTGGAAACACAAGAATCAGGTCGACCATGGCTGCGGCTCGCTGTGTTGAGCCTTTGGTCTCTCTCCTTGTCACCGAATTTAGTCCTGCTCAGCATTCGGTTGTTCGCGCATTGGAAAAACTTGTTGAAGATGAGCAGCTGGCAGAATTAGTTGCTGCACATGGTGCAGTTGTTCCACTTGTTGGCCTTCTCTATGGCAGGAATTACTTGCTTCATGAAGCTATATCAAGGGCTCTCGTGAAGTTGGGAAAAGACAGACCTGCTTGTAAGATGGAAATGGTGAAAGCGGGAGTTATAGAAGGCATACTTGATATCCTCCATGAAGCACCGGATTTTCTTTGTGCTGCTTTTGCAGAATTGCTTCGGATCTTGACCAACAATGCCGGCATTGCCAAAGGAGCGTCTGCAGCTAAAGTGGTGGAACCCCTTTTTCATCTTTTGACAAGAGCGGAGTTTGGGCCAGATGGCCAGCATAGTGCATTGCAAGTTCTTGTCAATGTTTTGGAGCATCCCCAGTGCCGATCTGAGTACCACCTTAGTTCCCACCAGGCTATTGAGCCTCTCATCCCTTTACTTGATTCTACAGCTCCAGCTGTCCAGCAATTGGCAGCTGAGCTTCTGTCCCATCTGCTTTCAGGAGAACACCTCCAGAAGGACTCAGTAATGCTGCAGGTAATTGGTCCCCTTGTACGAGTACTCGGTTCTGGGATACATACGTTGCAGCAGAGGGCTGTAAGGGCCCTAGAAAGAATTGCACTCGCATGGCCGAATGAAATTGCAAAAGAAGGTGGCGTTGCAGAGCTTTCCAAAGTGATATTGCAAACTGACCCTTTGCTTCCCCATGCTTTGTGGGAATCTGCATCTTCTGTTTTATCCAGTATTCTACAGTTTAGTTCTGAGTTCTATCTGGAGGTACCTGTCGCGGTGTTGGTAAGGTTACTCCATTCTGGCTCAGAAAGCACAGTAGTAGGTGCTTTGAATGCTCTCCTGGTTTTGGAGAGTGATGATTCAACTAGTGCCGAAGCAATGGCTGAAAGTGGTGCAGTAGAGGCTCTTTTGGAACTCATTAGGTCTCATCAGTGTGAGGAAACGGCAGCAAGACTGCTGGAAGTATTGCTGAACAATGTTAAGATCCGAGAGACAAAAGTTACCAAATCTGCAATCTTGCCTTTATCGCAGTACCTTCTTGATCCGCAAACGCAAGCCCAGCAGGCCAGACTCCTTGCTACTCTTGCCCTTGGTGACATATTTCAGAATGAAGGTCTTGCTAGAAGTGCAGATGCTGTTTCAGCTTGTCGTGCCTTAGTAAATGTGCTTGAAGACCAACCTACCGAAGAAATGAAAGTTGTCGCTATATGTGCTTTACAGAATCTTGTTATGTACAGTAGATCAAACAAAAGGGCAGTTGCAGAGGCTGGCGGTGTTCAAGTTGTATTAGATTTGATTGGTTCAAGTGATCCAGACACTTCTGTCCAAGCTGCAATGTTTATTAAGCTTCTATTCTCCAATCATACCATTCAGGAGTATGCCTCAAGTGAAACAGTCAGAGCTATCACTGGTGAGACTTCTTTGTATCTGATTTAGGATTCATAGGTTTTATCTTTTGGAATTTGAGAAGCACAAGCATATGCACGTAATAAGGCACTTTATTATTGTCATTGCTGGTTTTTTTCCCCTCAAAGTTCAAATCATCCATCTTTAGATATTGCAACTTCTTGTGTCATTTTTTGACATTTGTGATATTTTAACAAGATTACGATGATGATTTCCCTGTTTTGTGAGTCAATCCACGTGGCAATTTTGGCAGCGAAGATCATGTGCCATGGTGCAAATAATATTGCTGTAGGTACTAAATTGTGAAGGACAAGGACATGCTAACTTCAACCTGTTCTAAATCACTATTTTATAACTATGACAGAGAATCTTTCATCAGAAGTTTCCTTGTGCAATTGCGAAATGATAGAATATCTGTTGAGTCATCCTAGGGCATGAACATGTATATATCGCATGTCAGAGAAAAGGTTCTCTCTCATTCAATTGACGGCAAGAGTCCAACTAATTGGAGCTCAGCGATGTGTTGAATAGCATAGTGGACAGTTCAAGTTATTGTATAGCCAATTTACCACATTGATTTAGTGCTGCATTATTCTGACCAAGTCCATGCACTTCAGGTTGGAAAAACAGTTGCACTGTGCTAGTAATTTCTTCGTCTGTGTTGCTATTTATGGCCTTGCTTCTATTCTGTAATCTTTTCACCTCTTTAATGATTATCCTCTCACCTTGCAGCTGCCATTGAGAAGGATCTGTGGGCAACTGGAACTGTCAATGAAGAGTATCTAAAGGCTCTGAATGCATTCTTTGGCAATTTTCCACGTTTACGAGCCACCGAGCCTGCAACACTCAGTATTCCTCATCTGGTTACCTCCCTAAAGACGGGTTCTGAGGCAACGCAAGAAGCCGCTTTAGATGCACTTTTCCTGCTACGGCAAGCCTGGTCAGCATGCCCAGCTGAGGTTTCAAGAGCTCAATCAGTAGCTGCGGCAGATGCAATTCCCTTGCTGCAATACTTGATTCAGTCTGGCCCGCCTAGGTTTCAGGAAAAGGCTGAATTTCTGTTGCAGTGTTTGCCAGGGACATTGGTAGTCATAATCAAGCGTGGCAATAATATGAAGCAGTCTGTTGGTAACCCTAGCGTTTTCTGCAAGCTCACACTTGGCAACACACCACCCAGGCAAACTAAGGTTAGCTGCATATACTATATCAGTTGCTTCTTGTATTATGGTATGAACAACAAATTGTTGAAACTTGTTGTAACTACCAACTACCTTGCAAGCGGTTTGGGTGGAAGCTGCAAGTCCAAATAGAATTTGTTTAGCCAGAGCCTATCTCCATTTCGCATATGATGGTACTAATATTTACCTTACAGTATGAGCCCTGTTGGACTTAAGCAGCAAGGAATTGTTGTAGGACACAAAAGTCCTTCAAAACAAAATTGTGGTGAATCACTGCCACGTTTTTACTTTGAACTGTATAGACTTAGGTTTTTGTCATGCTGTCCTTGAGCTGGTGCTTGACAGTTGAAATCACTCTTGCATTCATGAATTGGATGTTGACTTGATCTTGTTCAAACTTGCTAAACGGGAGAACGTTTTTAGTCTTCAACCTCAATATAATGCTTGTGATTTTAGATGCCATTTAATCTGCTAACTACTGCCTAAATGACTGGGACAATTAAGTAAATACTTTTTCCATTTTGTCTGGTCGGGCAACTGTGAGATTTTTAAGTTCCTAAAGGTTAGCTATACCTTTTTCTCCTTCCAGGACATGAAGTTATTCTCTCTTCCAATTCTTCCATCTAAAATTTCATCATTAGTCATGTCATTGTGTCTAATTGCCTTATTTTTAGTGATGCCTCAGTTTTTTCACTGGTGCTAATTTGGTGTCCTTGCAAATCTCTTCTTTGTAATCAGGTTGTTGCCACTGGTCCAAATCCGGAGTGGGAAGAAAGCTTCTCATGGTCCTTTGAAAGTCCTCCCAAAGGCCAGAAGCTTCATATTTCCTGCAAGAACAAAAGCAAAATGGGAAAGGTAACTTAATTGTGGCTGTTATATCTGATGACAGGAATGTGAAAAGCTCTAAGTCTTGATTCAGTTGCTAATTACTCATGGCTGGTGTTCTCTGTCTCGATGCAGAGTTCTTTTGGGAAAGTGACAATTCAGATTGATCGGGTCGTGATGCTGGGGGCTGTTGCTGGGGAGTACACTTTGTTGCCAGAGAGCAAAAGCGGCCCGTCGAGGAATTTGGAGATCGAGTTCCAGTGGTCGAACAAGTGATGTTTACGCCGCGGAACTCGCCATTCTTCCCCGAAGCGAGCCTCGGCGAGGACCCGAGTTCGAGAAAGGAATTCTTTTACGTAAGATTTTTGTCTGGAGTACTTATGATGTCATTGTATATACGTTGCTGGAGTGGGGGCCTTTTTCAGAGTTTTCCTAGTGATTGTTTCTGTGTAACATAGTCAAGACAAGTCAGTGTATTCTTTTGTAACTTGATGTATTCTTTTTTCCTTTCTGGGTGAACATAATGAACAGAAGGATCGATTTCCCGATAAGCGACGGAGATAATAAACCATATTTACTTGTATATCTTGATGATACTCCGACAAGCGACTAGTATGCAACGAGGCCGCTTCTTGTCGGCCTCGTCGATGATATTCTCAGCTGATCCATGGTCCTGCAAATCTCATGTTTACGCGAATCATCGTAAGTTTCGACGAATTGGTCATGGTAGTTTGGTTTAGAAAATGTGCTGGTGTCTAAATCAAATGATGCAAAGGCAGGGCAAAATCAAGTTCTTGAGGTCCCATTGATTGGGGAGTCATCCTTTTGCTTCCTTTTTGCCTTCAATATGCTTGCAATTCACGACTTCTGCACAAGGACAGCGGTTTCCACTGATCTAGTAAGAACAGGCCATGGCCCATCAGTTGGGACATGGAGCTCATTTGATGGAAAAGATGAAATTATAAGTTATGAACATTCAAATGCTTAATTTTTCAGAATTGAAAATGGAAAAATAATTATTTGATAATAGCTGAAAATCTAGCATGGTATATAATATTATTACTTTCTCACCAAACATTTACTTATGGATAATAACTGATGGATTTTTCTCCACATATTTAGAATTCATTTTAAATTTGCGTTAATATTTTTTTGAGCCTTTATAGCAAACATCGGCGACGGAAAGCTTTCTTTTCAGAAGCGGATTGTGATTGTGGCATGTGTACAATATTCTATGGACACCTTCTCAAGTGCTTTATTTTCAAAAGCGGATTGCGATTGTGGGGCGTGTACGATATTCTATGGACAGCTTCTTAAGTGCACACGTCGGGAGATGTCGCATATTAAACTAGTGGAGTCGATCAATACCTTACAAGTTTTCATTTTCATTACAATCTAGAAATATTTCTCTCTTTCCACATATATGTAAATAATCTCTTCATATTGTGTTAATAATTTCTACCCACTAATTAATATTCCAAAAATATTATCATTTTTTTAAATGTTGATGTTTTTTTTTTCTTTGGTGACCAAGGATTCATTGGAGTATGCTTTTG
Source organism: Eucalyptus grandis (assembly GCF_016545825.1). Taxonomy (NCBI): domain Eukaryota; kingdom Viridiplantae; phylum Streptophyta; class Magnoliopsida; order Myrtales; family Myrtaceae; genus Eucalyptus; species Eucalyptus grandis. Next base: position 8,289,927 of record NC_052620.1, read on the forward strand.
TTAGCTTACGCCGATTCGGGGTCTCATGGGCCTCCGCGATGGAAGCCCAACAGCGACTATACCTTGGAAAAAGCTAGCCCAGCAACCCATCGCTAGGGCCCCCTACTTAAATTACTAGCATTGTGGGGATTCGAACTCTCGACCACATTGAAGCAGGGGAGAACGAATACCAGCGTGGCTGCCTATGGATGAGTTCGATGTTTTACATTGATGTAATGGAAAATTATTCAAAAAATCTTGAACTTATTTCACTTTTACCTATCCAATTATAAACCTTCTAATTATGCTAATTGAATTCTAAATCTTTTTACATTGTGTCAATTGAGTCTATATGTAACCTATTTTGGTCGGAAATTGCTGACATAGACAAATTTTAATATTATTTTAATTTTTTTTTTGAATTTTGTCTTTCTTTTCTTTGTTCTTGTTTTTCTTTGTACAACTTGGACTAGCGAGGGTGTCGTAGTCCTTGCTTAGATTCAGGCTAGGGCCGACACCCTTGAATTTGGTCAGCAAGGGCACCTATTTGGGTGAGGGCTTGGATGCCCTTGCCGGCTAGAGTAGTAAAAGAAATAAACACAAGAATTTTTTTTTTTAAAATTGAATAAAACATTAAGATATTATTAAAAATCATCCACGATGGCATTACATAGGACATACGATGTCCATATTAGTAATTTTGGACCAAAATTGGTTAGATAAATTTAATTGGCATAATTAAAATATTTATAATTAAATCAGTAAAAGTGCAATAATTTCAAAAAAAATTGGACAATTTTTCCTTTGGTCTTTCTATACTGATATAGTAAGAGATAGGCTAAGGGAGATGCTTTGAAATTTGCCATTTGGCAAATTGTTTTAATATGAAAGTGTAAAAGATAATCTAGAATCCCAACAGGTAGATGAATGGGGACAAATAATGGAAAAGCCAAAACAAAATACTTTACCGACAAAATGCGAAAAATGAAAGTATTTCCACAAAAATCTAAATGATAAATTTACAAATGTCAATTAAAATTTGGCTAAAAAATGAAAATATTAATCAATCAAAAAATAAAAATATTAATTAAAAATCGAACTGTTTAACTGTTACTATCAAATATTAACATAAAATCCATTTCTCGATTGCAAACAATCAAAGTGAAAAGTTTTAGGCCAATTTTAGATATATTAAAGGTTTGAATATCAATTGAGATATATTTAAATTATATTCCATATTTGTTGGAAATCAAGACATTCCACCCATAAAATATTAATTAAACTAATTGAGATGATGATATCATATTATAAATCACATTTTATTAGTTATATTCAATATTCAATATTCAATTAGTTAATGGATCAGAATCAGAATCACTATGCTCAAACATCGACTTATATATTAAGCCATAGTAGCAATGATGCATTAAAGAGTAATTAATTTATTATTATGACTAATATTAAAGTCGATCAGATGCATCATACATAATTCAATTATTGCAATTATAAAATGAGTACATTATTAATAGCACCGTTGTTTAAAAAATATAATGATTAGTGTTGTTAAGTATATTTTATTTCCATAAATGTTACCCAACACGAATATAGTGGAGGAGAGGAAAGAAGCACGTGTAATTTAATAATTATGATTTATGGCTATTCATATATATAGATGGATATTACTACTAGCTCGTAGATCTATAACAGACGTAGTTACGGTCATCGATGCTATAATTTAATATTAAAGCAATTGCCAGAAATTGTTTTCCACATGCGAGCTCTAATCAATACCTTTTGGACATGTAATTCATACACTTCGCCTTCTTTCCTATTGAAGAAAAGTGGCGAGAGATGGTGTGAAATTCTGGTGGGAGTACCTAAAAGTTTAAGTTATTAAATGAAAGTATAATTTAATATTTAATTACTCTAATGAGAAATACGATGACAAATGGTGTGAGATTTTGATAAGATCACTGCTATCTAAAAGTTTAAAGCTTTTTGCTAGTGTAAAACTTGGGTAGGACCACTATCAACTATTTTAAAAGTTTAAATCTTTCAATAAAGACGTAATTTAATATTTATTTATTGTAATAAGAAAATTGGCGAGAGAGAGAGAGAGATGTGAGATTTTGGTGCAACTAATACCAAAAGTTTAAGTCTTTAATTAAGGCGTGGTTGAGTATTAATTACTCTTCCCATGCTTAGTTTGGCATTTTTGCTTAGTACTAAGGGTGACATATTTAATCGAATAGGTAAATGGGGCCTAAAAAGATTCGAACTTAGGATCTTCAGCTTTAATATCATGTGAGATTTGGTGGAATAATTGTCGACTAATATAAAAGCACAAGCTATTAGATGAATGTGTCGTTTAATATTTAATTATTTTAACACTCGCATTCTTGAGATGTTTCATCTCTAGAGATTTCATATACTTTTATGGAAAGCTTTGTCTATGCATGTCCTCGACCTTGGCTCGTAGTGCCTTCATTGCCCTTGATATGAGTTTCTCCGAGCTTGATTATCAAGCTCGTGGAATTTAGATAAGTTAAAATGGGTCATAAAACACATTTCTTATTAATACATATATGATGGGTTGAGCTTTTTTAGTAAATGGATGATAAATGAGTTTAGTAAATCTAAAATAATGTGTATGTTAAATGGATTTACAACTTATTAAACTAAACTCACTTCTATGACGCTCTCTTTGTTTTCTCTTGCCCCCACTCATTCTCACACTACCTCACTCTATACACTTATCTCAATTAAGGTATAAGTTTTCTTAAATCGTGTTAAGTATAGAATTGGTTTATCAATTGGGCCAAATATGTGTTATTAGAATTGTATTACCTCGTCAAATCCACTTGTTTAACGAGCCAAGTGGGATTAAAATTGGTGACCATTTGAAGCAAAAAGGGATAACGACATAATTAGTCAATGAACTTTTAACTTATTCAATATGACCTCTCAACTTTTGCTTAATGTGTAATGTCATCCTAAATTTTTAATTTGTTCAATGTGATTTCGATACTCAAAATAATCCCTAGATGATTTGAAAACATTCAATATTGTTCTTCCATTAATTCAAGCTTAATAATAAAATTGAATATTTTCATATAATTTATGGATTAAATTGTACATGTATCAAAAGTTTTGAGATTAAATTAGATAAATTGAAAATTTAGGGATGTCATTACATATTAGGTTAAAATTCAGATATCACGATAAATAAATTAAAAGTTCAGAAATTATATTATATATTAAATTAAAATTTACGAATCATTTGTGTCATTTTTCAAAAAAAAAAAAAAACACTCAATAATATACGCTTATGCAAATGAGTTTTTTTTTTTTTTTTTTGGGACTAATGCAGATGAGGTTAAAACCCATAGTTTTTCGAATTGTGTTTGGACTCGTAAAGCAAACCTGGGAGAAAGCGGGGCGGCCGGAGGGGGGGGACCACCCACGTGTCGCTTCTTCGCAACGCCACCCTCGAACCAGTGAATGGACTGGATTGCCCCTACCCTCCCTAATCACGCGCCCCCTCCAAAAAGACGCCCCTCGATTTATATAAAATAATAAAATAGAAATAATTCGCCGTCAGTTACTGTTCAAAACAAAATAAAAACCAGGGAGAAAAATCCACGTGGCCCCGTGGCTCGCATTCCGATACCCCATGACCACACGCGCCGCTCACGGACCCCAGAAGGTGCGCACTGCGCACCCCCCGCCCCCTTGCCCTTCCCCTTCCTTCCTTCTTCATCTTCTCCATCGTCGTCTTCTTCGTCAGCTCACTCCCCCAAGCTCCCCACCTTCGCCGCCATTTCCGCCATTTCCACCACCACCGCCACTGCTCTCCCTGCTCAACCCATCGCCCCCCCTCTCTCTCTCTTCTTTCTCTCTCTAGATTCCCCCATTGCCGCCGTTCGCGCCTGCCCGGCTGTCCGCCGGAGCTCGGGAAACCCTAGATCTCGCCGCGCCGGCGCCGGCGTCGTCGCAGCAATGGCCACCCTCCTCCTGCCTGTCTCGCTCCTGCTGTCCTGCCTCGCCGTCGAGGCGGCCGCCGCGGCCACCTTCTCCTCGCGCCTGATCCACCGGTTCTCCGACGAGGTCAGGTCGCTCCGGGCCCCCGCCCGCCGCGGCGGCGCGAACGGCTCCTGCGCCGCCGAGGCCCCGTGGCCGGAGAAGAGGAGCGTGGAGTACTACCAGGTCCTCGTGGCCAGCGACCTCCGGCGGCAGAACATGAAGCTCGGCGCGCGCCACCAGCTGCTCTTCCCTTCCGAAGGGAGCAAGACGATGTCGCTGGGGGATGATTTCGGATGGTCAGATTCGGCGCGCCTTGTCTTTGAATTTTGTGGTTTCTTTGGTTGTTATTTACTGAGGAACGTCTCTTTCTTCTCTCTCCGCTCGTGATTCTGTAGACGCCTTAGCTTTCCTTGTGTGGTTGACTGATTAGTCTGCTCCAAGAGACGACGACCCAGTCAATGGACCATGGTCGTGGCCATGAATATATATTTAAACTCCTTGGCATTATTATAAAGGTGACGGTATCGGCATAATTTGAGCAGCGCTTTTGGTTTATTCGCCATTTCTCTTGATTCTTGGATTAGCTTCCTTTAATGTTATCCTAATTTGTCTGTGGGGTTTGGAATCTCCGGTCGAGAGATTATTTTGGGATAGATTTTGCTTTCCAAGGCCCAAAAAGGGGAAGTTAGATGAGACGGCGAATAGCTTGTTAAGATTTATCTGTGAATCTTTCCATGGAAAAACTTAGTCCTAACTCCTGGTCTGGAAATTTTTCTGGGAAATGTTTAGGCGCTTCGAACCAGGGGAATTAGATTGCAGGGCAATTTTAACGTAGCATAGCATGAGGATTGAGGAACAAAGAAGACAAATTGAGAATGCCCATCTAAAGGATTTTTACAATTTGAAAAATGCCCATGTTGATATCAGCTGTTGATTTTTTCTGTTTGGCTCTGGTGTTTAAGCAGATGCTTAACCTGCCTGCTGCGTCTGTGCTTATGGTTGACTCTCCTTTATATTCTGGGCACTGAACGCAAATGCCCGTGTAGCCATTTGATGTGATTTATATCAGTCTCAGATGAGACAGTCCCTTGTGACCCTTATTGTTCACGCATCTCAGTGTGGCTTCCACCTTTCAGGCTACACTACTCCTGGATCGACGTCGGTAGCCCAAGTGTTTCTTTCCTTGTTGCACTGGATGGTGGGAGTGATCTTCTTTGGCTTCCGTGTGAATGTGTACAATGTGCTCCTCTGTCTGCCAGCTACTACAGCAGTCTGGTAGTTCTTCCCCTTACTTGATACATTTGTTTTCCGCCGCTGTCTTTGGCTTGCTTTTTTTCTATCAACTAGTGGTCTTTATGGTTATTATTAGTGTAGGCGCTATGTGAACTCTATCCTGTGCAGATGTCAGCATGTCCTTATTTTGTTTGCAGTAGCCGTGAATAATACCTATCAGGAAAGAATACGCTTTTCTCTGTGTAGTAATTGCTTTGCCCTTGAGTAGTAGGTTTTACGTTAGGAAAAAGACAAGTTCTCAAAAGTAGTTAGGAAGCAGCTCTCTGTACTGTTGAGGTAAGATATGAACTTCAGGTGAAGGATCAAGTATCAGAACCCTCTTGATTTTATAACGATACTTATAAACTCAAGATAGCTGGAAGTAAATAGAAGAATATATCAAGAACATCAGAAGGAGAAAAATGAAGACTTTACAGGGTCTTATGCTATTATTAGGCAAAATTTGATTTAAGAAGCATGACAGTAATGTAGTTAACACATGCAACAGCTCACCAGCCACAAGCAGTGCCATTTGCGTGGTTCTCTGTTGAATATTTGCTTTCATGGAGTCGTGAGATAGTGAAGTTCCGGCCTTAAGTTCGTAACAGTTTTAGCACTTATTTCCGATGATTGATTGGCAGGTGCTCCCTTGTATTTGGGGCAATTATTGTGCAGGATAGAGATCTGAATGAATACAATCCATCTGGCTCCAGCAGTAGCAAGCACATAACTTGCAGCCATCGGCTATGTGAATCGGGCCCGAGCTGTAAAAGTCCTGGAGAATCATGTCCATACACTGTTAACTACTACACTGAGAACACATCAACTTCTGGATTACTGGTGGAAGATATATTACATCTTGCCTCAGGCAGTGGTCAGGCATCAAATAGTTCTGTATCGGCTCCAGTCGTTATAGGGTGTGTTTCTTTTGCTGATTTTCCTCTTTTAGCAGTTAATTTTCTATTTCTATTAATGTTTGTGCTGTCTCTGGTAGCAATTAAATGTGACTCTGGCATGGCCTAATTAGTTATGACTTTTTTTCACATGCTTTTGAACTCAGATGTGGTATGAAACAGAGTGGGGGTTACTTGGATGGTGATGCTCCTGATGGTCTGATGGGATTGGGGCTTGGAGAAATTTCTGTTCCATCTTTTCTTGCTAAAGGAGGATTGGTCCCCAACTCATTTTCATTGTGCTTTGATGAAGATGATTCTGGGACAATTTTCTTTGGGGACCAGGGTCCAGCCAACCAGAAATATACAGCTTTTCTACCTTCAAATGGAAAATAGTGTGTACCAGAATCCTCTCTTGACGTTCGGCTAGTAAATAATACACACTTAAAGATCATGTTGATGTTTCGTTTGTGATGTTTCTCATGATTAACTCATCATCTTGGTTCAGTGAGACATACATTGTTGGGGTTGAGGCATGTTGCATTGGAAACTCTTGTCTCAACCAAACAAGTTTCAGTGCTCTGGTAGATAGTGGCACGTCATTCACATTTCTTCCCAATGGAGTTTTTGAAACTATTGCCCAAGAGGTACTTTACATCAATACTATTTCTGTGTGATTTTGTGAAGTTCAATATGTAATTTCAATGTCTTCTAATAGTTTGACAGACGAGTAAATGCAACACGCTCTAGCATTAAAGAAGTACCTTGGAAGTATTGCTACAAACCCAGGTGAATGTGCTTGAGGATGAGTTGTAAATGCTGCTTCCCCCCTCTTAAGTATGTTTCTGTAGATTGACATTCTACTTGTTTTGACAGTACGAAGGAGAAGCCAAAAGTTCCCTCTCTCACGTTTGTTTTTCCACTAAATAAGAGCTTTGTTGTCTTTGATCCTGTTTTCAAGATCTATGGCATGGAGGTATGTATTGTTTGATTTCTGCGATGGTGGGCTGTCTAAACTAGCTTTGCAATATATCACATGTTCATTGAACACGACCAATAAAAAAATTATGTTCGTCCAATAAGTTTTGGCTATGTGAGGTGAGAGTTGGTGGCTGATCAATTGGGGCTTTACTTTCTGCAACACCAAGATCACTAGTGAAAGTCTTGTTGCACTGCAAAGAGTTGATGCCCATTCATCGTAATTCACTCTATGGTTTGTAGGTTACTGGTTACCCCACCTTTCTGCTGGAAGAAGGCCGGTTATGTGTCTTGATGGATGTAGGATTGCTTTGGTAGGATGCAATGAGTACAAGTTAAGACATTGAAAGGGTCTTTTTTAACAACTGCCTTAGCGGCACTTGTTAAGTATGTTGTATGAAGAAAGTTTTAATTTTCAAAATACTGATTACATACTTCATTGGTATAGTTATGCATTGAAAACTATAATTGTTTTGTCAGTAGTCACTTATCAAGTTCTTGTACTCAGTTTGCAAATTTCCATTTTGAAAATGTGAGATTGACAGTCCTTTTGGGAATGTTTTTGGGATACACAACAAAGCTTGTTAAAATGATGCCTATGGGAAGTGTAGATGGTGAAATGTATTAGTAAAGCACATTGGTTGCAAAATTAGTATTTCGATTTCTGTGTATCTTGCATGTACGGAGTGCTTCATCATCTCCTTAGAGCAGAACTGCAGTTCTTGGTTTCTGTTGAGATAAGATCTCAAATTCAATTGTTTCTGTGGGTTGCAGGGGCTGGTGGGATTCTGTTTAGCCATACAGGGAACTGATATAGATATCGGAACAATTGGACGTAAGTGTTCCCTCTGCTTATGCTAATCTTTCTCATACATTGCGTGCTGTCATTCACTTATAAGATATCCATGCAGAGAACTTTATGATGGGATACCGCATAGTGTTTGACCGAGAAAATTTAAAGTTAGGCTGGTCACGCTCAAACTGTAAGTTCTCTGGCTCTTTTCATTCATCATCTTCTTTTCATTGCCCCATCACTTGTTTGGCTAACATGTGTTGCTACTACCAGTTTTGTAACCTCAGGTCTTCTTTTTGCTACCCCTCTTTCCCTTATACAATGTGATACTTCTGTTCATATCCACATTCTTGCTGGTTAGGTTTGCACTGCTTATACAAATTACTACTTAAAACCTGCATAAAATCCATTTGAACTTGTGCAGGCCAAGATATAGATGATGATCGGAGCATGCCTCTAACACCGAATGGCAGATCCCCAAACCCGTTACCCACAACTGAGCAACAGAGCGCTCCCGGAGGAGGGCATGCGGTGGCGCCTGCTGTGGCTGGGAGAGCGGTCTCCAAACCATCGGCTGCTTCAGAGAAGCTCATATCATCCCGCTTAAGTTTAATCAGTTTAATGCCGCTTTTGCTACTCTTGCACTTTCTTGCCACTTTCCTGCACATGAACGAACCCTTTTCTCTCATACACCAAAACTCGCTTCGCTGATGGTGGGGTTGGTCTTACATGTAAATTTTCCTCAGTTTTGCAAGAGAGTTAGTCGGGATGGGGGAGCTTGTCGGCGTCGACCATTGCCTGTCAGGTTTTTTGTGTTTCTTCTGGGCTGGTGGTTGATAATGTTATTGTAAATTTGTCACGTCTTATAAATATTCCCGTGTCTTCTTCTATCTCCCGTGCCTTCCATATTGTCCTCATTCGCTATAATTTTGAATGGAGTGTGGTTTTATTCCGCGTCTGTTTGTGGGACTCCAGTCGTGCTCGGGTCGTTCTGGTGGAGGCCAGGAACTTAAGAAAATGGTAATGGTGGTTGGAGGACAGAAGGACAGGTTGACCCACATTCTAATCATTTGCTTAACTGTGTCCTATGGGGGCAGAAGCAGACAGCCGGATCATGGTTTTTAAAATTTTTCGACGAGTCTACTTTTCTGCGCAGGATGTCATTAGAGCTTTGTCAGATACCGTCTCGTGATTTCCTCAGACAAAACTCTTATGATGGCAGAGCTCAAGTTGTCCTCCCATCTAAAAAAATCAAGCACAAACCCTAGCGTCAAGATTCCCCATCAACCTAGTTCCCAAAAGCTCCAACGTCCACATGCCTATGTCAATGTATCCAAGGAGGCAAGGATACAAGAAACATGGACAATAAGTTGATGTTGAACCTAGGAGTTCAGTTTCTACACTGTCTAGCACTGCTCTGTTGCCTCGTCCTGTCTTCAAAATGTGCCCTCAAAGAGAACACGAAAGTCCTTTTGGAATGGTGGATCTCGGTGATTTGCGTCGTCCCTCGGGACCAGAAGTCCTTTGTGCCTTTTCCCTGTAATTATTGATAATCAGATATACAAGTACAATTCGGAACGATGGGCATCTTAATTAATATACAATGATGTTTGAATCACGGGTCAGGACAAACTTTACGAAAAATCGCTTTCGTATTGTGCCGGGTCGGTTTGCCACTATTCGCGTCCTAGTTTCAGGCTTCATTTTTTGTCAATCCACTTACATTATGCAATCATACGTGTTACTTTCCCACTTCGTATGCATGCGTCAAAGTGTATGCTATAATGCTACAATAAGGTGAGCAATTATTGGGTCGCAGAGAGGGAAGTGCACTGCATGATTGAAGAAAGGGCGCCGACCCAACATTAAAAGAAATCTGCGCCATCGTCCTAAAGCTTTTTCGCCTGTTGTACAAGACACACAAGCCTCCAAGCACAAAAGAGCAACGCGCACTAGAAAGTATCGTGGGGAATATGGATCTTCCCTCGTGGTTTTGCTTTTGGGCGTTGCACGTATTGAAGTAGAAACAAAGTTGCAGTGGGAGGAGAACATTGTTTTGTGCTCTCTTTGTTGGTGGAAAGCAGCTGTAGAAGTTGCCAAAGGCACCCATCTTCACGCTCTTCACTTACCTTTTTCCCTTTGTCGATCTAAAATTCTTAAATCGGAAATTCGACAAGACCCAATGAGGGTAATAATGTTGAGGTGCACTTGTTAGGACGTTAGGCGAAAGAATTATACGATAGAGAATTGATATGATATGAAATAGTTTATGTATCGAGCAATTGCAATTCATGGACTTGAACTTTCGAATGAAAGTAGGTCTATGTAAGTATGCTGTGACTTGGATTTGAGCTCTTTATTGATGATTTTTGAAAGTAAGGTGTTGAAATTTGGTTGCCCGTCCTAACAAAGGAAGCATTGAACTTCCAGACCGCCACATCGCGTGAGAATGGGGTTATTGGTGGAGAATGTCCGATTTCGAATTGGTCTACTCGGAGTTATCACATCTTGTTAGATTGATAGCTCTCATCATGTTTTTTCTTTCCCAATTCCTGATAGAAGAAAATCAGTCTTTTAAACGAAAAGTTATAAATCTGAACATCACTAATTTTATATTTAATCAAGTTTACACGTAGATAATGTACATAACCCATAAATTGTTAATCTATCAATCAAAAGTATGATCGGAGGAAATTTCGTGAAAAAATGAAAAATATAGCCCTTTCGGGTATTCTTTTTTGGGAAAATGAAATATTAGATAAGCAACATGACCAATGAAGGAAGATGATTTGTTAAAAGGGTGGCATGCATCAGACTCTCTCTATCACTTTATTTCCCATTCTATCCTTGTTCTCTATGGGCAAAAGATAAAGCATGGTTAGAACTGCATTCTTTTTGTACCCATAGGGAGAGACGGCATAGACTCACAGCTTTTTTTCTCTTGTATGCCTTTTCTGATTTTTGTTTTCTATAGATTGTCTTGACATTTGGATTTTTTATTTATTTGATTTGGAGATATAAGTCTTGAATATTTTGTAAATCTGCTACAAGCCCTAAATCGTATATCATATTGGCTGATGCGGTGAGGGTTTCGAACAAGATAGCATAGAATCGAACTTTGTAAATCATAATGAAATAAGTGCATTGAAAATACTAAAAACTTATTACGGAAGTATAGTCGAGTACTAAAAACTTATTACGGAAGTATAGTTGAATCCAAAAAATGTTTAAAAGTGTAAGTTCTTAAATTTGTCACGAAAATATAATTAAATTTTAAAACTTTCAAAAAGAATAATCTAATCTTAATATTTGTCAAGTTGATGCAATCAAATTCTTCCATTAGTTCCATTTTATTTAGCTAATGATAAATGCTGATAAGTTTTAGGACTTAATTGTATTTTTGAAAATTTTATGACTTAATTGTATTTTTATAATAAATTTTAGGATTTCAAGTACACTTATTCCAATTACGACAATTGAGTTGCAATTAGACAACTCCATCCTGCTATATGTGGACAATCCCAAAGAAATGGTAAAGAAAAGGGATATGTCCCTTGATTTTTGGTATTGCAAGATTTATACATTATGATATTTCGACTGGGCTTACGTAGAGATAGTAGTAAGAATAAATAATAATGAGTATAAATTATTAGTAGAAAAGTTGTGTACTTTCCTTGCCTTTTGTGAAGCCTTTCAAAGTCACTTTTTGAATGCTGAATTTTGCTGCCATAAATCAGCCTTTATCTTAAGCTCAGAGAAATAAGATACATCAGCTTGCTCCAGCTGGAAAGGTTTTGCATCTTCCCAATTTTACTCACAATCCCATGCGCTGTACTTGGTGCAGGTTCACTGAATTTTAGGACTGCCAAAGTGATTCTGCCTGAACTCAAATTGATCTTTTCCAATGATAGATTAGGAGTAAAGATACCATCAAATAAAGCTGATATAGCTTTTGTATGTATATGGCAATTTGCCATATGCAGCACGTTATTTACTATTTATTGGGAAAAAAAAATCAACAACTTGACAAATCTTAACCGTTGAATATTGAACTATCTTGAAAAGAGATTTGACAATTCCTTTGTTGTCAGTCTTTCATTGATGGAAGTATGGTGGGTTCCACAGGTTAACAATTCCTTTGTCATCATTTTAATTCGAACACGACACATTATTTGTTGTGTTATGAAAAATGAAATTTAAACGTACGATAACTTTACTGAATATATATATACCACACAACATGTTCAGTACATGTAATAAATGATTTTTTTCCATATTATCAGTACATAGAAATCGGTTTAGATAGTATAATAACATGTACGGTGATGCAATTAACTTCTTAACATATTCAATTGAAGATGCTTGAATGTGTACATGTAAATGAGCTAAATCAACCCGCTTACTCAACAGCTAGGTTGGCACAAACACGACTAAATTCAATCCCAACGTTTTTGTGATCATTATTGTTGTTTGAGAGATAATATCAAATTATACTGATAAGAAGATAATAATATAATATTAATGGAAAAAGGCGAAAATAGGAATTAAATGGTCACTGCATAAGCTGGGTGTTGCCTGATTGCATAAATTAACTTTAGAATTCCATTTTTGGTTGCTGAGGATCTGCAAAATCTCATTCAATGTCTGATATTTTCCTCGTCTGAGTAAAAGTACAAAAGAGAGGAGCAATGAATTCACTGTCGTAGCAGGTGAAAGGTGAAGCTTATAGGTCGCCTCTCCTCTGCACTTTTTACATCAATCACATTAAGAAGATATCCCTCCGACTGATCTCGCCCATGGGTTTGTTCTATAAAAAGGGGAAAAAAGTATTTTATGCGTCGATTAATTATACAGTTGATATAATACATAACGAATTAATTACATTCTTTGTGGCATATCCATCTTGAATAACTGTAGTTTTAAATTTTAAATTTTTTTATTTATTATTAATTTATTTCTCTACGTGTTATACTTGCGTGATGCATCTGATACACAAAAATATCTTCTCAATAAAAAGAGAAGCCTTGCATAACTGTGCCTAGCATTTTCCCTTTTGGATAAACTAATTTGAATTAGAAGTACCTCAGCTTTCTCTTATTTCTGAATTTCCCCTCTTTTGCAACATGCAATTTACACCTCAAAAGTATGGAAAAGTCATATATATATATTATATGTACACACACATACTATACGTATAGAACGTGTAAAATGCATACCTTTTTTTAGCTTTCAGGGTGCAAAGTGTAGAATCTTGAAACTAAACAGTAAAATATAAATGGGGAATTACATAAACTAAAGGGAAAAATGGGGAAGGCTTGTGTAATTTTTATTGACTACAATATAGATTATTGTACTACGGATTGTGTGGTGGAAGCACATATATCATGTCCTTTTCTAGGGTACTATCTTTGGAGAGGGCCTCACAGTTGTTAAACAGTTTCTATATGTGTCAAGTTAAATCAAGGACGTGATTTAATTTTAAATAATAAACGTGCAATATTTTTTTATTTTCATGATGAAAATGGAACAGCTTATTGGATGGAGTGGTGGGTTCGGTGGGTAATTATTTAATTCATAACCAAAATAATATTCTTGGTGGTGAGGATCAACCATGCAACGACAGCTACGTGACAATTACACATCCATATATTTTTCTTGTCCATATAATGAAAAAAAGTATATTATTGGACGTGAAGAGGGATGCCCAAGATTCAGCAGACGACAAACCCAAAACTCCAATAATCACCCACATAATTAAATTTGGTTTCTTTAAACTTACAAGCAAGAGCTTGATCTTTTGCTAAAGAATGACTTCACATTCAACATCTAATTACTATTTTATGTAATGTGATTTCAACTAGATAAGATCACAAGTTGATACTCCAAGTTCCTCTTTCGCTTATTAAGTAATAGGTTTGGGCTATCCTCTTTCGTTCTTTTAATGGTCAAATTTTGCTTTTTGCTAGAGCACGTAAGGATAGAAAAATTCTTATATGCACCTGAAGCATATGAGTCTACTTCATTTCAACCATTGGATATCGTGAATCTCACGCTAGGCTCGTATATTCAGATAATTGGGATGAAACGATTCAACATATACCGAAAGTGTGTGATGCTTGCTCTATATGAATATAATAACATTATGGAAGGGCCCATATGCAAGCTAATGCACACTTGAAAAGAACAGGAGAGCATATATATAGAAATTTATAGGAGGAGCCTAGGAAGCTTCAAAATTTCAAAACCTAGGAGACGTTGGCAAGATATAATATTCCAGCTGTTTTCGTTTGGCAAATTCCCACCAAGAAAGTTGATGGACGCGAATGTTGAACCTTAAAGCAATTTAATAACAAGAATGGAAGGATTCAAGCTCCTTTATTTTATGTAGTGTTCTTACCCTGCAAAAAAGGAATGATTTATACCTAACCGGTCCACGCCGAATAGGAGATTTTCAAACCTAGGATTTTCCCCTACCACTTCCATAAAAAAGGGCCCTTGTGAACTTTTTACAAATTTGCAATGATCGATCGAGTCGTAATTAGGAGAAATTGAAGTTATTACGATGCGATCCATGAGGCTTTTCACGGAAGTCGATTTGTTATCAAACTCTACTTCTCCGTTCTCCTGTTCTTCCACATGCCTCCATATTCTTCTCGTCCCGTTTTCTAACAACTCAAATCATTCGATCACGGAATTGCAGGATTGGCCTCCAAGGTTGATGGGTCCAGCGTTTCCAGCTTAGAAACTTTTGATGTCGTCTGATCAAATCACACAAATTACATGTAAATCATTCTGAATTGAGGTTATCTATAAAGGCCTAAAATTCCGAACGCAGTTCATGGGTTTCTTGGGTTTCTTGATAGTCGAATCTACGTGCTTGTGGCCATGCTTAGATTACGCATGGTGTAAGCTAAATTTCATGAATTTGGCATAAATATATTTTGGTCTCTGACTCTGAGGACGTTTGCTTGGTGGCGCCATCAGCTTCCCATGGAGCGACCCACCGACTTGGTCGGAACAAAAGACGGACGGCCCCGCCCATCGGAGGGGCGCCACCTGCTCCAACTCGGCTCCTCGAGCAATCTCCGCTGTCGATCGGATCCACGTGGCGTGCATCCCGCTTGCTCTTTGCCTTTGGGGGGACTTTTCAAGCTCAGGTCGCTTTCGGTCCTTTATTGTAAAGTGGAATAAATTAGTGTGTTCATCAGGAGGAGGGCGCTCCATTATTAAGCAGATTGTTGGGGAGCCAGTCCCTTTCCATGAACGTTCCTCTAGGAACCTAATCTCCCTGTTGTCTAGCTTTCCTCCTTTTGACTTGAAGGGATAAGAATGGGGGAGGAAAAATGAAAAATTAATTGCATTCTCCAATTCAGTGCAGACGTTTTCATAAAAGAAAGTAGCACAAAAAATCTCAAGTTATGCTCGTTATGACACTAAGACTCAATTTTTTTTCAATTGCAAAAATTCCTAAACTTATATCAATATAACAATAGCATCCTCCATCACAATTCTCTTAATCCTAGTGGCAACTTACGTGAATCCAATAGTAGGCAAACTAGTTGGCGTGCCTTTTGTAAAGTCAAAATGACATCGGTTCTCTTAATCATTTTCACCCATGTTAGATTTTTTGCACGACACAAAATATCTCATAGATTCAACAAATGAGGTGGGTCTTTTCCATACAGAAATGACATTGTTTTGGCTTCACTAAAACAACATTGAATTCAAAAAGGAAGATTGTTTGCATGTGCCACTATGTAGGTTTAACGGCCAACTTCGACAGAACTATGATAGAGAGTATATTTATTATACCGGTACGAGTTTGAGAGCTTTTTTAGGTACGAAAAGGAATTTGGAGCCTTGATATTACAACTTACATGGTTTAGAGTTTCTAGTAATTTTTTTACGTTCTTATGAATACATCCAACTCATTCAACATTCCTTATCTATGAAATCAATCCATTGAGATTGACTCAATCATGATGAGTGCTGGACATGTACGATAGAGAAAGTACGAGACTATTTGGTGAATTTCATCATAATAATTTTAACAGTTTCCCAGTAGATACCATGGCTTTTGTAAAGTATTTGACAAATATCTCACGGTAACTTTTAGAAAATTTATTCGCCGACCTTTTAGGTTAATGCAACACGCTAATCGTTCAGCCACGACCATACCAAAATGGATCTAAGTAGGAAAAAAAAGAGAAAAAGGTAAGTAGCACATGAATATGATGCAAGGGCACCATCCAAGAAGGTCCAACGGCACGTTTCAAATATTCTTGCTTGCCTCCGAAGGACGCATTACCGGGTGCAAAGCTTTCCTCCCTAAGCAATGCCCCATCTTTCTTAACACAAAAAGTTAGTATAAATCAAATCTCGTCAAGAGTATCGTTTGATGAGCTGATGGATATTTTAAGACAGCATTGTCTGATGCGACCAGCAGATATCGAGGTCCCATAATTCGTCTGTTCCCTCCTGTTCGTGGGTCCCGACTCCAGAATGCTTTGCTCCATCGAAGC
The DNA here is from genome assembly GCF_016545825.1 of Eucalyptus grandis. NCBI lineage: Eukaryota > Viridiplantae > Streptophyta > Magnoliopsida > Myrtales > Myrtaceae > Eucalyptus > Eucalyptus grandis. Next base: position 8,306,387 of record NC_052620.1, read on the forward strand.
GACTATATAAGCGTGTCCTCGGTCCTAAGGAACTTCCTCATACTCGCAGATAAACAAAGAGGAGAGGAGAGCACAGCCTTTGAAGCAGTCTTTCTTGGTTTTGTTGCAAGGCAAGAAAAGCATTTTTTCGGAGGGAAGTTTGTTTAATCTTTGTGATTTCTCTCGTAGGGTTTTCTTGAAATCCCCACCCCACTTTGATCCACAGAACCCATCAACATCTTCGCCTGAACTTCTCTTTTGTACGAGGCTTTCAGCTTCAGCACACAGAGAGAGAGAGAGAGAGAGAGAGAGAGAGATGGGTGTTGCAGGGACTTTGGAGTACTTGTCTGACTTGATGAGCAGTGGGCACAAGCACAAGAGGAGGAAGCAGTTGCAGACGGTGGAGCTGAAGGTGAGGATGGACTGTGATGGCTGTGAGCTCAAGGTCAGGAAGGCCCTCTCTTCTTTAGACGGTGAGTTTCAGATTAATATCTGTCCTTCTTGAACGTTTGGTTGAAAAGAGAACATGAAAAGACAGATTCACATTTAGTGACTGAATTTCCCATTAGTTCAAACTTTAGGAGAGTCTCTCTGTTCCTAGCATTTTTCCTTCTTCAACTGAACTGAATTTTTGCATCCCAAAAGCCATTAAAAAACGAAACTGACCAAAGTGAGAGCAAAGGTTTTTCAAGAACATGATTTGTTTGACATATAAATTGTCCACTCAAGGGGGGGTGTTCGATGGTGATTGCAGGAGTGAAGACGGTGGAGATAAACAGGAAGCAGCAGAAGGTGACGGTGAACGGGTACGTCGACCAGAATAAGGTGCTGAAGAGGGCCAAGTCGACGGGGAAGAAGGCGGAGATATGGCCCTACATACCCTACAGTGTGGTGGCTCACCAGCCGTACATCGCCCAGTCCTACGACAAGAAGGCACCTCCCGGCCACGTGAGGAAGGTCGAGCCAACCGCCACCAGTGCCATCGTGACCCGGCACGAGGACCCTTACATGACCCTCTTCAGCGACGACAACCCCAATGCTTGCTCCATCATGTAGGACTCGGGACCCGAGTTTGTTATGTACATGTTTTGCAAGGTTGTCGAACTCGAAGCAATAGTAAGAGCAACGGTTCTCGCGGTTTGGTTCGCGGTCAATCATGTGAGGAGGAGGAGGAGCGTACAGCTCCGAATTTGAATTTCGGGTTGGTGTATAGCGGGGTACTGAGATTTTGGTAAAGTGGGAGGAATATTGGGTTGATTAGGGTCAAAATTATTGTTGTGTATGCATCTTTGTTATTGGCAACTTTCAGAATCTAGAGTGTTTAGTCAGTGTTGTGCCCTTTTGTAGGCTAGCTGAGTTTTGTAACTTTCTTCTCCTCTACTTTGTCAATGCCCATGTTGTCATATACGTATTGTATGGATCTATTGCTCTTTTGGGTCATGTAATGTGGCGATGAATAGTCTATGCAATGTAAGCTTTGCTTGTGTTTTTCTTTTTTCCCTGTTGTCGTTTATTGCATGATGTGATGTTACGTTTCCAAGTTCATGATTGAGATGACTTTGATTTCGTCCCCCAGCTGGACCTGGACATTATAGGCATAGAGCAAGCTGGATGCAATATGGTGATCCTGAGTAGGTTGCTGTGTTTAGTTCTGACCCAAATCACAAAATCAACCAGATCTGGCTTACGTTTTGCAGCGCCAAGTACTGGTTCTTCCGTAGAAAGAGACTCGAGAAATAATCACCTGGAGTCCTCACTCGATTATTTGAATAAATTTAAATAGACTTACCAAAAAGAAAGAGATTTAAATAGATTACTACCGATGGATTCGACATTCCGACATTCACAATAATCAAAAGGCCAGATATTCAATTGGATCATTGTTTTAAGACTTTTGTACTTAACTATTATCAAGTCTCAAATGCGCCTGAAAGCATCATTGTTTTAAGACATTTGTAATGCGCCTGAAAGCGTTAACTCTTATCAAGTCTTAAATGCGCCTGAAAGCGACAAGGCAGACGTTATAAATTAAATTCCCAAAGCAGGATAATATGGAAGATTGGAATGGTTCGAATTATTTCAAACTCATTTGGTTCCAAATGGGAGCTAGAGGAAAAGCAGAAAAAGGGCACATTCTTCATGTCCCACCAAACCAAACACAAGAATCAATCAACTTTCTTTTGCCCTTCAGCTTTCTCTCTTTTGAGGACCCTTTGTTGGAGCCAAAGAAAGCGTAAAGTCACTGTGAAGACAGCAGAGATTCATAAGAAGTTGTCCAGTAAATCTCAAGATCCACTCTCTTAAGTCTCAAACCCCCTTTTGACAAAATGGTACAAATCAGAACTTTTAAAAGCACTTAACATCCAAAAAGACTCCCGGCTATTAGTTTTAAACCTAGACGATGCTCGTACTTGCCAAAGTTCTCGCCACAATCTCTGATTTGTCCCCAACGGGTCAAAATCTTTTTGAAGGAGCTGAAAATGACAAAAATCTACGTAAGTTGCATCTGTGTGCATAGGCAGGCGCATACTATACAAATGCACTGTGGCTGAGTGAATGCTTAATACCACCTCAAACCCTGCCACTCAAGCTAGCAGAGATCAGGTCAACTGTCACCATGGAAATATATCAATTTAACATGAAGCTTTCATCTTAACACTTATGTATCAATACATCCGGAGTGCAGAAGCTGTTTCGCTACAAAGCTCAAGTTGCTCTACATGTGAATAGATGTACCGCATACTAAAGTATCAATCGGTATGACAATTGCCCCATTCAAGGCAGTGAAGAGATGGAGGTCAGTGGCTCCAAGCCAGCCCAGAAACATATTAGCAGGGATCTTCATATTTCTCTTCTGGGCAGAAGCGACAGGTTAGGTTAGAGACATAGGCTCTATGTTCATGTGAAACAAATTGTCTCGTTCACATTTCTCATCATCATGGGACAGATTTGTTCTTTACTTCCAAAATGAAACCTAATCACAAGCAAGCAAGCAAGCAAGCGATGTCAAAATGGTGGGCAAAATAATAATGTGCAACATGCTATTTCTTTCCCAAAGGCCTTTGAAAAATAATATCTTTATTATAAAAGATTTAACAAATCAGTCATCCAGTCAGGCAATAGCTTTAGAAATTCAAGGGAAGTAGCTTGATGGATATTCAGGACTTATGACCAATGACATTAAATGGGGGGCCAATAAAACCACCTCATCCTCTCACGTTCATTCATGGGCTAGAGCCCTCCAGTGAATCCAGAGTCTTTGTGGAGAATGAACTCAGCATCAAATCCTAAATACGTCATGTATGACTCCATACAAAGATCTCCTCCACATCACCGAAGATCACTCGTGGGGCTTTTCATGTCACCATGCCATTGAATTCGTTAAATGTCAATGTTTTCAATAATTACTTTTAAACAGGAAAGGCCATTGCAAGCAGATGGAAAAAATAAACCGATTAGCAGCTCTTTTCTGTCTTTTGGTTTTTAAATTAAGAACAGTCTTGTAGAACTAAAACCCACAATTGCAGCTTTTTTTCGTCTTCCAACTAAAATGAAAAGAAGCTTCTATTTCTTTCAGAATTTTCTTGTCCTAAAATATGAAAAAGCAGAAATTTTGACATATAAAAAACAATTAGACCAAGCACGCTTTTAGGATCAGGAAACCGGAAAAGAAAAATAGTTTCCAGTACAAATGAAAACTCGAACACTTCACTTACTTTGATCATTTGATTTGAACTGAGCTTTAGTTAACAATCAACAGACAATTAGCCGACAAAAGGCTAATTGCCTGGCAAGAAGAAGATTTCTAATAAATGAGATACCCCTCGAGTGCAAGTACAGCTGACAATTTGGTTTGGCATGTCATAATTGTGTTTGCAATTTGCGTCGGCCTAAAACATCTTAATTTTGATTCCATGTACTTAATAATTGAAATACGATGCGAAAGCATTATTTCACGTTAACATATAAAGTTAAGCATGTTGGGTCATGTCATGATCGGTTGTTCCCTTTGTAATTGGTATATCACCATGTGTCGTGCAAATGGGTCGTGTCTGGCATTGCTAGCCTTAAATGCAAGTTAGAATACAGTTGTTCGAACTATTGCCTAGCTCTTCCACCCCAGCATTGTTTGTTGCATAGACCTCGACTAGCCATATCTCACAAATGGTACGATTCCTGAAATGGCTAAGTTGATGTCCTTAAATTTTGGCTCTTGATGACTACATAGGAAAAGCTATAAGTTGTACTAATAATCCAAATATATTAAATCTCAAGGTTCCTTCAACGATAGCATTGGGGGTTTCATTTAGTGGGAGGGACTTCATAGCAAGAAGAAAAGGATTACTGACCTCAACACACCTTCAACGTCCTCAGATTTACTTTATAATGCAGGGGACTTAGACCTCACTTTGCATTTCCCGAGTAGATACCCACCAAATTTATGTCATAGACGAGAGTCGCATTGGCAGGTATATTGCAGTCACCTATCCAAAAAATTCACACTTTGAGCTTCCAGTTGGATGAGTTTATACCAATGCATGGGTTTTTTGGGCATATACTCAAGTATAAGACACCTAAAGAGAGGTATTTTGATTTTGACACAAGCATTTGTTTTAGAAAAGAATATACTAGCCGAAAGCTAGTTGTACAAGGTGTTAACATACAATGGCCCGTAATGCTGTTTTCATGAGAAAAACATAGAGGCATGGGGTTCCCTCAAACAGAAAGAATATATCAAAACAGAGAAGATGCAAACAATACTAAAACAACTCCTTGTCCAATAATACTCTTCTTTGACCACATAAGCTGACTTTCGCTTCTTGAAGGAAAATAGCTTTAAGCGTTTGTGTAACTAAATGATGTAATGCTTAATCTGTAAGTATTTGCAAAGTCACCTGAAAAGCATCCTGCAGGTTCTGGCCCATATGCCAACTGTGGAGGAATCTGAAGCTTACGTTTACCACCTACAGAAATTTGGCAGGGTTATATTTTTGTATAAACCAAAAAAAAAAAAAAAAAAAGAGTACAGAATTTGAAGAAGATTATATATTGCCTTCAATATCTTACCGACTTGCATTGGTGGCACCCCAGCACCTCCTAGTATCCCCTGGTCAAGTCCTCTAATTACCTGGGCATCCAAAGCAGAACACAGAGCTTCTTATCTGACTTGCTATTTTTCTCAAGGCACACAACATCACTACTCTAAAATTTCCGAGGCATTTTTTCTGTTAAAGACCAACTACAATCAGGCACAGAAGGCTAGCCCAGAAACAAAGACATAATTTTTGTGCTTCTCTTGTCCCTATCCCCCCTGCCCATGTTCGTCCTAGTAATGAATCATAACATTATCACTTACATCAAAAGATATGACCACATAATTTGGCAAACAAGTTCCAGCACTAGTGGTTGATTGCTTAAAAGAAAATATATACTTTTGCTCTCTTTGCAAGTTCAAATTAACAAGACAAACTTTGGTTTTCAAGAGGCAAGTGCATATCATCAAGAAATATTGGACATGTTAAAATATACCATCTAATTATAGAAATTTGTGCATCGACTTGCCACGCTCAGGAATTGATGTAAAGATATCTGAGGATGCCTTGGATAATTCATAAAGTGGACAGGAACAATATCTTTTTGCACCATCTACGAAGGAATCTTTTCAACTGTATGAAGGAAGAAGATTTTATCAAACTGAAGCAACAAGATGCTCCAAAGAGGGAGAGTGGGTTTGGATTTGTCATCAATGTGACACCAGAATCCATGTACAAGAGAAGCATGAATTGCAAAGAAAAGAAAAATAATTAGACTTCTGGAGCTTGAGATGGCATTTGAAGATATTGCATTGGAATGTGTCCTTATTATCTAACCGGCAGTCAATCTTGGACATTATAGATTATATGTCCAGAAAAATTTCTTTTCTCCTGCAGGCTGTGACTTCACATCTCCAACCACCTTGTATTCATTACATGTAAAGCACAGTACACCATTTATGAAGTTGCTCAAGCAACCCTCTGAGTTTGAATTATGTTATCATGTAGAGGACAACCTGCTCAATAACAGTAAGAAGATGCAGCAACGGATTGATGGTAAGAGAACAGCACAATGAAAATTTTTGTTGTCAAGTGAGCATTGCTAAAGAACTTCGCCTTGAACTTAAACCAACTAAGCAGTCACTTCATCAACCTATTGATGACCAGTGATCTAAACCTAAAAGAAGCTCAACAAATAAGAAGAAAAATCTCATACCTTTCCAACACCAACACGCATAGTAAGATACCTAGCACGTTTGTAGCTGCTATCAAAGACTCTGCCATCTGCAAATCGTGCAGTGTAGTGAACCTGCACAATAAACAAAGATGGCATTATGGAGGAATACCTTGGGCATAGAGTAACTTCTTATCTGCCTCAAGGCAATAAAAGGAAACATAACAACTTGTAAACTAAGAAACTGAGTCCTTTCAGATTATGTTAAATCGACGGAAGATTGTTTACATAAATAATGCTGATCATGATTTTGAGATTACACACACTGCCTGGATTTTTACAAAGGGTTTGGCAGATCAGAATCACTCAAAGTTGGCCTTATCCCCATAGTATGAACCATGAACAGAAAAAAATTCAAGAGATTGTCCCATCACCATTGGCATGCCCTTGAAGGTCCAGCATTCTTCATTGATCGTATTCTGTATCTTTATAGAGCACAACTATCGTCCTAAAACACAAAACCTTCTAACTGAGGTACAAGAAAAACATAAGACCTACATATTACGTTACAATTGGTGTTTGGGATACAAACACTTGGTGTGTCCTGTATCACGCCTATCATAAAGTAGTCTGTTGTGGAATCCTGTGAAGACCTATTTCCCAAAGCTGGTAACTTTTGAGCTCATAACATAACTTACTTGCAACTAACGCTTTCTTTTCTCGTGTCAATATGCCTTTCACATCTCCACAGAAGTCTATGGATATACATAAGAAATGGGCACAAAGACTAGCCATGCGCGCCGAGGGGTCAACTGCTTTTCAACCCATAAGCTGGAAAGATTCTGCGGTAATTGGAAGTAATTATACACCAAATGAAAGAATGGCTTAATTCACCTCTCTCTCTCTCTCTCTCTCTCTCTCTCTCTCTAAATTATGAATTCTGTTTTCCATTCTCATCCCAATCTCACTAACAGGTGGGAAGAGAGTCGTAAAAGAACCCAAAATGGCATCCATCTTGCAGACAATTACACTACTCAAAGAGAAGCAAGTACATTCTAATCTCGATATTGCGATAATTCCATCCAATATCAACAAATTACGCAACGGCTTCTCGAAAAGATAGAACATATTTGACCTTTCAACTGTAATGCAGATACAAACCAAGCCTAACAGAGACAACAGAGTCAATTCAGTTCACTCACATTGACAAGCTCGCCACGAGGGACCTCCACGCCCGAACCGACCACGACGTCGCAGAAGCCAAGCCCCGAGCTCGCGAAGCTGAGCTCGCACGTGGGCTCGCCAACGGTGGCGTAGTACTCGACCCGGGTGGCGTCGGCATCCAGCGGGCTCATAACCAGAACGGACGCCGCCAAAAACCCAACTCCCACGTTCAGCGCGAGCGCCTTCCCCGCCGCGGAGCTCGAGCTCGCGCGCATCCTCGCGTTGGTGGCAAGCGAGGAGCAAGAACGAGAGAAGCGAGGAGGAAAGGAGGGAGGAGGAGAAGGAGAAGAAGACGGGGGAGGCTTGGAAAGGGGGGAGGGCTTGGGACTGAGGGCATGCAAAGGGTTGTGAGGTTTTGGAGTGGTGAGCGTCAAAGTGGAGAGCGCCATTGTTGCTCGCTCTTGGTTGGGCTGCGAAGAAGGAGAAGAAGCGTTGAAGAAGAAGATGATGATGATGCTATCTGAAGATTGGGGAGGAGTTTGTATGGTTTTTGTTGGGGCTTTTTGCCAAATGGCAAGTGGGACCTTTGGAATTTTGGATAATATATATATATATATATATATATATATATATATATATATATATATTGGATTAATCATATTTACTCTTATTTTAATTTTCACTCTTAGAATTTTACTTTACATTCTTTTAGGGTATGGAAATCGAAAATCTTATTCAAAGCTAAATTGTTATGTGAAAATGGTGGGTACTAGAATTGGTTCATCTATTTAGTTTAGGCACCTTTTTAAGTTGTGAAATTTTTTAATTATTTTTTGATAATTATGAATATCCAAACCTCGACTTGATTAAATTCCAATAAATTTATAAAGTAGGGAATAATGTGATTTGAATACGAAATTCGCCCTTTTAAAATTGAGAGACTGTGATCGTTCAACTATTTGTAGAAGAGTTTTAAGTTGGATAAAAAACAAGATAAATGTGCGGGCTGAATTGAGATTACGTCAACCTAAAAGATATGTTTGTTTTATGTTTAGTTCCCTGGATTTTGTTTAAAATGTACTTATAAGTGACTAACTAATACGATTTTTAGTGCATTTATTATTCTAGTGAAGTGTATAATTGGTGCTTAAAATTGAAAGCGTTCCTTATATATTATGTTTTGCAAGTGTCATAATTAAGTGTAACTATTGACAAGCTACCATTTTCTTCCTTTTCTTTTGTTCAATTAAAGCACACTGTCCTCAATGGGGAGAATTGAGTCAACCTGTGGTTGATGACAGTGCCATAAGGCGTGTCAACCCAATAGTGGGCATTTAACCCACCCTTACTCATTCCAGGCGCGTGAGGTTACTATACCTGCCTGCCTACCCACTAGTAGTCAGAACTGAAGTCTTGACGTGGTGTCTACCTTTACCACCGTGAGGCCTCCTAATTCCCTATTTATCTTTGTCTTCCCGACAGAGAGGGAATATGAGGATAGCGTGGGGTCTCTCACATCAGGACAATTTCTTCACCTATTTCCTCCGTGAGTCTTTTAAGGACTTACTCAGGTCCAATCACACTTTTTAAGGACAATGCACGAGAGTTCCGAGGTCGAGCTTTCTCTTGATTTCTTGCTGACCTCGGAACTCTTGTGCATTGTCCTTTCGATCTTGGGAGCTTCTTGGGATTTTGTTTGAGATTTTCTCTTGGGTTTTCTCTCTTCTTCCTCAAACAAATAAATTGAGTCAATTATAGGTCTAAACACTAACATGTAAATAATGATCATGCGGGTTCACAAAAACAATAGAACACTAAATAGATCAAAACAATAAATAAATTGCTAGAAATACGGCAAACCTCAATGTATTAAGCAAAGCATATCTTCACTATGATTAATTTCCCAATATTTGCACGATGTTAATTGAAAAATGCATGCATGGCCTAAACATGATTTCTAAATTCAACAGCATTTAGTTCTTTTTTGGGTTTTTCTAATGGATGCAATTTTTAATCTAAATTATGTCTATGCCAATTCTAATTTGAATTGATGACAATTTTTTTTGGTAATTTATATGCAACCTAATTATAATGACAAGTAAAGAAACTATGAATTAACCTAACATGACATGCAATGACATGAAAATTGTGATGTGGATACCATGATGATGTGTAATTGATGATACAAACATTATGACGACATGAGAATGTGATGACATGGCAACAATGATGTGGCAAAGATGACATGGCAACGATGATGTAGCAATGATGATGACATGGCACTTACGACTTAGCAATGATTCAACTAATTCTATATGATTTATTCATGTTATTTTCATGAATTTCTTTTAAACTAGAATAGGAAATTACCTAAGACATGTGATTACCTAATTTAAATTAGTAAATAATTTATATTAAATCCTATTCTAAATTAGGCAATTTTCTAATCAACTACATGATTCCCAGATATGCAATTGAAAATTAGGAATGTAATCTATCTTAAATGCAACGCAAATTTTTTGGTATTTTTGAAAATAGGAAAGTTTCTTGAATTAATAACATATAATAGATGAACCCAAACAATCAAATATTTGCCACGTTAAAAAATAGGACATAATGATAATCGGGGTCCGATCTTTAGTTTACAAGATTTAAACCTCGGCTTTTGTGCACAACTCATAAAGGAAATTTTCCAATTGGGGTACATCTTAAAATTTAATCGTAATCAAGGTTAGAATCACAATAATCATGATTTAGTGACTGAAAATGAAGAAATCAGAGGAATTGTATTGTATTATTATGATTTGTATGCATGTACATAAGCCCATTTATAGTGAAAAAAAGAAAAATATGAAAATAGGGAAAAAAATACAAGATTACGTTTTCTTATTCTATTAAATCAGTCATTTATAGTGAAAAAAAGAAAAAAATATGAAAATAGGGAAAAAAAATACAAGATTACGTTTTCTTATTCTATTAAATCAGTTAGTCTATAATTGCAATCCATATCATAAACAATTCCCTTCATTTCTCCAATACTCCCCCTCCAGCTAGCGGCTTGTACGTACCAAAGAAGTCTAGCTTGCTTAGTAGATACGTATGTTGTCTCTGACACAATGGTTGGTAAAAATGTCTGTAGGCTGTTCCACAGTTCCACTTCCTCTCGTTACAAGTATACCTTTTTGGAATTTTTTTTTGAATAAAATGACAATAAACCTCTATATGCTTTGTTGTTCATGAAAGACTGGATTTGCTGCTTGTCACAAAATAGCCTTTTTGATTCATCAGCTTGTACTCTAAGTTTCGGGAGTAAATTTCGTTTCCAAACTATTCCATAAATAGTTTTGGCCATGACTTGATATTATGATTTAGCTGACAATGAGACAGTTGATTGTTTCTTTATCTTCCATCAAATCAATGACCTCCCTAGTTTGATGCAAAAACCAGTAATATATCTTATAGTCATTGAATAATAAGTTGTCATCTTCATATTGCAAAGTTGTATTACACACAAAAAAATAAATAAAAATAACAAATCAAAGAAAAAGAAGTAGGTCTCGAGATAAAAGTGTACCAAGTCCTGTACATCCTTTCCTGTACATCCTTTCAAGTACTTTATGACCTTTAGTGCTCGATTCATATCAGACTGCTTTGGGATATGTATGAATTGACCGAGTATCTGCATTGCATGACATATATTAGGTCTTGTCATAGTGAGGTATATTAGTTTTGCAACGAACCTAACGGATGTTTAAGCAATGAGTCTTCATTAGATGATGAACTCACATCATATTTATGTGTCGTTAACTTAACATTTTACTCAATTGGTATAACAATTAGCTTACACCCTAACAATTTTGCTTATGAGATAATCTCCAAAACAAATTTTTGTTGGCCGAGATAGATTCCTTTGTCGGATCAAGCCATCTCAATGCCAAGAAAATAGTTGGGAGATCCTAATCCTTTTTGTGAAAAGTAGAGTGCATATATTTTTTGAATTTCTCAATGGAAAATTCATCATTTCTCAAGATAAGTATATCATTAGCATATATTAATAAATAATTTGATTATGTACCTCTAGTCCAAGTAAATAGAGCATAATCATGTTTGAAGTGCTAGAAGCTTGCACCTATGAGTGCATTAGTAAATTTGGCATACCATTATTGAGAATCCTACTTAAGTCCATATAGGGATTTACGGAGACAACATACTAAAGAATCCCCCTGTCTTGGCAAGTCCTGTGAAAGTTTCACATAGATTTCTTCATCTAGATCCCATGTAGAAAAGCATTTTGGACATTCATTTGATGCAGTTGTCAATTGTGAAAAGTAGCAATGGATAAAAAAGAACGAACAGTTGTCTCATTGGTGATTGGAAAAAAGGTCTTGTAATAATCAAAACCTTTCAGTTGCATAAAATTGCTTAGCAACTGAGTGAGCCTTGTAATGTTCAATAGAGCCATCTGCTTTGTATTTGATCTTGTATACTCATTTGCATCCAATGAGTTTACAATGTGGGGGTAATAGAACAATGTCGCAAGTATGATTTTGCATAAGGGCATTTAACTCAACCTTTGCAACATGTTGCCAGTGTCGATCACACTACTTCTATATAAGAAAGCAGTTCCTCTTCCTCGAATATACAAATAATACAACATGTGTTCTGGTGATAGTCAAATAAATGAGACATATGAGGATACTGGAAAATATGTACTTGGGGAATCCAATGCAAGATAAACCAAATCCTTGGTCCATGTGGGGGGCGAACATGACGTCCAAAGTGTCGAGGTTGCATAGTAATTTTCTATTTGGGGGATATTGAAAAAGATCCATCAATAAGAGGTGGTGGAGATGCCACTGGTGATATAAACAAATGATTCTCCTTAAATGATAATGTTGGAGACCCAATTGCTTGATCCATGAAATCATGATTGACTGACATTGACCAAGTGGGTCTGGGGCAATGAAGATGCATTGGGGTGTCATAGATAAATCATCTTTAGATACAAATATCCCGTGATTAGATGACGAGATATGTGATGTAATATCTTCGATTTCGACTTTTATATCGATCTTGACTAGTAGACCACAAAACTAGCTACAAGACTAGTCGATTGGCCCAAGGATTGGCCAGTGGACCCAGTCATGAGCCCCTTTCACTCGATAAAGGGGAGCTTGAGCTTGGTTTTGCCGATTGAGCCTGGTTGCATCCGGCTCCATTTGGTCATGGCTCACGCATGAACCTTAGGCCAAATAAGGTAGTCGGTCGCGGTTAAACTTGATTAACACCCACCCAATGAGACGGCCTTCTAACTTAGATATTTTCCCATGGGTGTAGTTATTACTTTTGGAAGCTAGTAATTAATGACAAGCCATTAATGAAAGGGATGACTCATAAGTTTAGGCGTTATAGTCATCATGACAAGCCACTAGTGAAAGAAGATGACTCATAAGCTTAGGTATATAGTTATCATGATAGGCCATTAATGAATGAGGTGAATCACATGTCCATGTGTCCCTAAAGAACTTAGTTTATGATTCCACTACTTTGAGACTTGGAAGATAAGTTCTTCCCAACCTTAAATGCTTGGTGAATGATTGGTCTAGAAGAATTAATGAAGGATGGTCTCAAAAGACCATTAGGGGTGCCATCTCTCCTCCATAGACTTGCCACCTTGAGTTTCATAGGTTTTGACTTTCCAATTTTTCGAAACTGCTAGACCTTTCCTACTTTTCAATTTTATAGAGCTCTTTGTGGTTCGAATTTGGAGAAAATTTCTTGATAAAAGTTATTCAAAACATTTCAACCTATAACATATTTTAATTTCATATTTGTCTGAAAAAGGAAATGGTTGGGATGAGGGCCTGATCATTTATTAGTTAGAACCTACCTAGTGTAGTAAAATCAGTGACTAGGTTGCCCTCTCCATTTTTTTATAAAATTTTTACTTTTGAATTTGGACATATTTCCTTCATAAAATTTTAAAGGACATCTATGTCTACAACATATGAAAATTTCAAAGAGTTTTGTGAAGGCTTGGATTTTGAAATGGGTCTTTTTCTCCAACCGTTGAACCTACTTGACAGACAAATTTTTGGGTTGTGTTAAGTGACTTACTACTCTTTCCATAAAATGAATTTTTCCAAGCTTCCTTCATGAAAAATGTTGTTGATCTTCTCTACAACATATTAAAATTTTATAATTTATCAAGCCCATTTGATAAGGTAACGGTGCCTATTTTGTAAATTGCTTAAAACTATTTTTCACCCTAGGATAAGAGGGTCACATGCTCAACTTGGAAGGAAAGGGGGTTGCATGCCCAACTTGAGAAGCAAGCCAATCTAGAGACTTCTTGACTTGAAGATAAGAATGCATCAAGTGCTCTTGGACCTTAGTGCATTAGTGCTAGGTTGAGTCATAAGGCTTAGGTGTCCCTTAATTAATATAGTCATCATTACTATTCATCATTACAAAGATGACTCAACCCCAAATGGCTCAACAAGAGAAAAAGCAAATGTCCTCCTCTAGGAACAAGACATGCCACTCATCTCTTTAACCTTGCCACCTTATCAACCTAGACTTGCCACATAAAAAAATCCTATTGGTCTATTTGGAAGGGTAATGATGAGAGGTTTGCCGGCAAAAGAACAGCTCAAGTGCCATAACTTGGCACGGAGGGACACTTAAGTGCCATAACTTTAAAATGGTACACTTGAGTGTCAGTTTTGAAGTTAAATGAGACACTTAAGTGCCACTCCGGCGAAAATCCGGCCAAATGGCTGACGTGGCGATTTTCCGGCGAGTTTGGTCCAAAACAGCGTTGTTTTGCATGCTGACGTGGCGGAGAAAATGCAAAAACGACGCCGTTTCGTGTCTACGTGTAAATAATAATATAAAAAATAATTAAATTAAATTTAAAATATTCAAAAAATTTAAAAATTAAGAAAATTTTAAAAATTTTAAAAAATTAAGAAAAGTTAAAAAAGGGGGTCGAATGGGGCGGCCGAGGGCGAGCCCTCGCCGCCGCCGCCTCCCGCCGTCGCCGGGAAGGGTCGGCGACGGAGGGGGCAGTGGTCGGCCGGGGTCGCCGGCCCTCGGCCGACCGATGGTGAGGGCTGCGAGCCCTCGTCGTATCGCAGCGGCGAGGGCCGTGACCCTCGCCCCATATGGGCGAGGGCTCACGGGCCCGCCGCCGGTCGGCTGGCCTCGCCGGCCGACCCTCCCCACTCCGTCGCCAGCCCTTCCCGGTGGCGGCGGGAGGCGGCGAGGGCCCGCGACCCTTGCCCTAGATCTAGGCGCGGCCGCGACCTCGCCCGGATCCGGCGAGGGCTCGTGGGCCCTCGCCGCCTCCCCGCCGCCGTCGGGAAGGGCCGGCGACGGAGTGGGGAGGGTCGGCCGGCGAGGGCTCGCAACCCTCGCCGTCGGTCGGCTAGGGCCGGCGACCCCGGCCGACCCTCTCCCCTCCGTCGCCGACCCTTCCCAGCCGACGGGGGGAGGCGGCGGCGGCAGGGCTCACCCTCCCGCCTCGTTCGAACCCCACCTTTTTTATTTATAAATTTTATAAATTTTCTTAAAATTTTCTTAATTTTTTAAAATTTTTAAAATTTTCTTAATTTTTTAAAATTTTTAAATTTTTCTAAAATTTTTAAAATTTTTAAAATTTTCTTAATTTTTGAATATTTTAAATAAAATTAATTTTAAATCTAATTTAATTAATTTTTATATTATTATTTACACGTAGACATGAAACGGCGTCTTTTTGCATTTTCTCCGCCACGTCGCCGTGCAAAACGACGCCGTTTTGGACCAAACTCGCAGAAAATGGCCACGTCAGCCATTTGGTCGGATTTTCGTCTGAGTGGCACTTAAGTGTCCCATTTTACTCCAATATTGGCACTTAAGTGTACCATTTTAAAGTTATGACACTTAAGTGTCCCTCCGTGCCAAGTTATGACATTCCAGGTGTCCCAACCTCGAGGTTTGCCTATAAATAGAGGCAATCCTACCATCACCACACACACACCACCCCATCTCTTCTCCTTCACTTGCTCTCTCTTCTTTCTCTCTCTCTCTCTCTCTCTCTCTCTCTCTCTCTCATACCCTCTCACTATCACTCCTTCTCCCCTTGCTTGCCCACCACCTCACAAGACAACCTTCTCTTAGTAAAACCATCTATAGTTTATCGAGGTTTATCAAAGTAAGTAGAATGTCTAACTCTTGGCTAGGACAGTAGCTTATGTCGTCAAGTTTAGTGATGTGCTCACTCGTGTAAGCCGTGTGTATGTTTTTTTTGTATGGTTTGTTCATGTTTGCATACTTGAGTGCATTCATGCCTCTAGATGAGGTCGAGGTTTGCTGGGCTTGGAATCGACGTCAAGTCACAATGGTCTAAGCATGCGGCTCAAGCCACAGACCAAGAATCGTGCTTGGCATATCATATAATATGATGTTAAGAGTTATGGCACACTCACTTGAATGGGCACGCTTTAGGGCCGTGTATGAGTGGATTAAGAAGAAAAGTAAGAACCGGCTTGTGTGATGCATTTTTATGACGCACTTAAAGAGGAAAAAACGCCTGTCACCACATAGCGTTGTCGACGATGCCTCGTTCATTGAATGTGATGCCTTGGTTGAATTAGGATGCCTGGGTTTGAGCCCAGATGCTTTGAGTAAGTTAGCTTCGGGATGCTTTGGTTGAGCTAGGATGCCTGGATTGAGCTGGAATATCCTGATTGAGTTAGGAAGCCTAGCAAGAAGCTGAAAGCCCTGGTTGAGCTGGAAAGGCCTGGTTGAGCCAGGACAACGGTAAATTAATTTGCATGAGTGCCTGCTATGCATAAATATGACATGTTGAAATGTTTCTTGATAAGTCAGAGGTAAGTATGCATTAAAGCATGTTGTGATGGACATCTGCATGTAATCAAGAGGTGTAACAGTAAGTTTACCATTTATCTGTTATCGACATTGTATTGCGAGTATTGTACCTATTGGATTTTGATGATGAGATGTCCTCTAGTAGAGAATTAGGGATTTTACTTACTGAGTCCATAACTCATCCCGTTATATTTTCATAATTGTAGGTATGGAAGAGTTGTAGTTT
Source organism: Eucalyptus grandis (assembly GCF_016545825.1). Classification (NCBI taxonomy): domain Eukaryota; kingdom Viridiplantae; phylum Streptophyta; class Magnoliopsida; order Myrtales; family Myrtaceae; genus Eucalyptus; species Eucalyptus grandis. Next base: position 8,322,837 of record NC_052620.1, read on the forward strand.
TGATAGAGGAATTAAGGTTTACCCTGGCCTTTTTGAGCATAGAGCATGTAATGGTTGTAAATATAATGGCTCGTGACAAAAGGGCTTGTAAATATAATTGATGTAATTGTGTACTCATAAGTGGTTGTTTTCTTGATTGTTTGTTATTGTCTAGGTGTTGTATGTACATTTTTGCATGTGCTTAAATTAAAGATTAAAAAGAAATGGGATGGTGATGCACCTAGGATGTCGCGAAAATAACCCTTGTTGCTGAAGACCCTGGAGATGGAGTTGGGGTCGTTACAGGCGATTGGCACGAAGATGTCATCTCTTAGAATATGAACACATCTTCATGGAAAACAATGTCTTGGCTAAAAAAGCAATAGCTCGAGGATATCTCCATGACTTAATAACCTTTATGTAGAGTAGGATATCCCATGAAAACACATTGAAGAGCATAGCGATCCATTTTATCTCGAGCGCCCACGGTCGTTACATACGTAAGCACAAAAAAACTCTCAATCTCAGGTTTTGTTTCCAAAAAGCATCTCAAAAGGAGTTTGACCTTCACATATTTGAGTTGGCATGCAATAATATGCTGCCGTGACTACACAATCTCCTCAAAAAATTTTAGGAATCGAAGCTTGGTATTTTAGAGTTCGAGCTACTTCCAAGAGTGTTGATGTTTGCACCTGATAATCCCTTTTTGTCTGGGAGTGTAAGTGCGGGAGCTTTCATGGAGTATCCCTTGAGAGGATGGAAAAGAATTGCATTCACTAGTGATAAACTCACGCCCATTATTTGTCCGAATTTGTTGGATAGATTTGTCAAACTAATTTTTAACCAAGGAAGGGAACTTCGATGGATGAGAAAAAGTTGGGACTCTTGGATTGCATAAGAAATACCAAAGTGGCATGTGTATAATCATCAACAATGGTGAGGAAAACAGGGGATCCATTACAATGTTGAGTATGATGGGGACCCTAGATATCCATATGAATCAAGAAAAAGCACTAGTAGCTTGAGATGTATTGATCGAGGGTGATAATTGTGATTGCTTAGCCAAATGATACTCTGGACATTTTGGATGAGGAAAATGAGTAGCATGGCCTAGACGTTGATGAGAAATAAAATTTTTACTACTAGTAGTAGCATTACGAGAGATTCCCTTATTCAACAAATTAAAATCTTTCAAAAAACTAGTCCAAAAATATAGTCCTCATTCGATACTACCAACATCCATTGGTTTGCTAGTCAAATAGTCTTGAAAGAAGCAATTTTCAAAATTGAATATGACATGACAAGAATTATCGTCACAGGTTTTGGAAGCAAATTTAAGATGAACGGTGCCAATTTTATTGACATAAGCGCTATTTTTGTGATATCCTGAAATTTGACCCATTTCGAAATATATAAAATAATTGTTTTATCAATGCACTGATAGTGAATTTATTATTAATTGATCACTCATGAGTTAACTAATTAATTGGGTGAGGTCATAAATGATTAAAATTTGAAAGATCAAAGAATTAAATCAGGGACAAACCACTCGACCATAATGATCGACAAAGGTCAATTCTACACTATTATGAGTCCATTAATGAACGGATATAAATCGATTTGATAGAAGTACGTAATTAGTTTGCAGGTGACTCTGCACAATTATGATACTTGTGTCAAACGACGATAAACCGATTCTCTATTGATTATGTACTTAGGGTACATAACTGAATTCTTGCAATTATGTGACAAATGAGGGTCGTCCACGATTTGAAGAGACATAAATGTGGATTGAAAATCATCGATCATGGGTTAATTGGGTGAAAACCTTAAAAGCTGCCCGATAGTTTAGATCGGACTAAAGTCACATTTGATAGATTTTAATCATGAAATTAAATTCGATTTCAGGAATCGAACTTTTAAGGATTTCGAAACTAACCTATTTGACATTGTCTCATTTATTTGCGATTTATTGGCAAGCTTTAAGTTTTGGATAAGGACTAATCAGTCGAGAATTGGAAGCTGGAAAGGGAAGTCGAGCCAAGTGAATGCTAATGGGCCATGAGGGCTTCAGTGGGCCAAGCCAAATGCACCAAGCCCATTTCAAGTCCAATTCAAGCAAACGCGCCCAAGGGTGAATTTGGAAATTTTGGTCAAAAAGTGTGTGAAATAACCAAAATGCTCTTTTAGAAGCTTGCATATATGGACTATATGACAAAATAGGAGAATGAGTGAAGGAGAGGGATTTGGGGATTTTTGTTGAACTTTTCATGATGAATTTTTGGGGAAAATCTTCAAATCTCTCTCTCTCTCCCCTCATTCTTTCCCTCAAGTGGTCATAGCCCCCTCCCCTCTATTTTCCTCCTCCTCCTCTTCTTCTCCTTCTTATTCTTCTTCCATTTCCTCACCTTAGCCGCCCTATTTGCCACCACCTTTTGCTATTGTTAACTGTTGTTGTCCACTTATGCTGTCACGCCATCTGTGCCGCTATCTCTCAAGCTGCTGGATTGCCACCAAGCCACAAGCCACCTCCCAAGCCCAAGCTTGGCTGTGAGCTTGAATCGCAACCACTGCACGGGGGTGTCGCCGTTGGACCAAGAGACTCGTGTTTTCATTGCTGTCGCGCCGTTGTCGTCATGAGTTTGCCATTGCTAGAAAAGCGTGAGTTGACTCCTAAGCTTTGATTATAAAGTTAATTATGTTTAAGGATTGGTTTAGTTTAGGGATAATGGTGAGTGTTAGTTAATTAAGGACAATAAGTTTAATTAATCATGGTTAGCTTAATTAATCATGATTAGCTTAATCAGGTGTAATCAGCTTAATTAATTGTAGTTAGATTAATTAACAATAGTTAGTCATAACTAATCATAGTTAGTTTAATTAATCATAGTTAATTTAATTAATCACGATTAGTCCTAATTAATGACGATTAGTGCAAATTTAATGATGGATTAGTCGTTAAACAGAATTTTTTACCTGACTTATTGGATGAAATTATGCATAATTTTTGTTGTCGGAGTTTGTTATGCCATGATATTGATTATCCAATTTATAAGCCTTAATTATTATTTTTAAAGTAGGTTTTATGGGCATTCAAATGGGAATTCATGAGGTATCATGTTCAAATGCATGAAAAATTCCTAAAACTACCCGGTAGGTTAGGACGCGTTAAACTCGTGTCAGATTGAAATTAATCGCGAAATTGAATCCAATTTAAGAATTTGAAAGTTCTGTCATGTCACAAATCATTTTAGGAACGTCGACTCATCCTTCAAAGATTTTTCTACAAACCGAGATATTTGGCGGAAATTCAAAGAATTGGCAGAATTGGATTGGGAAAATTCATGGGATCATTTTGAGTGCACCCATGGCCGTTAAGTTAGTTCAATTGATGAGGAAAAATCATGATTTAAGTGTGGACACCATGACTGATTTGTTTGGCCTTCAATTGGATGGAATTGAAGTGTAATTGAATGGATTTGAAGGAGAAATTGAATGAAATTAATGGGCAAAGGTACAAAATTCGTAGGCCATGGTGGGGTGCAACATTTGGGACACATGGGAAGCTTCTTGAGGAAGATTGAAGAGAGAGAAAGGGCTGAAGATAGGGCTGAAGTGGTGGGGGCAAGCAATGAGTGAATGAGGCTAAGGTTGAAGACTTTGGAGGCCATTCGGTGGACCCTCTTCAGTAGCTACCTTCTTCTTCCTCTTTCTCCCTCCTTTCTCCATTAGAGGCCATTTGAAGCTCCCAAAATACTAGAGGAATTGAGCACAGCAGCCCCCTAGCTGGTTGCACACCCGCCCAAGCGACCGGACCTCTTTCCTTCTCTGTTTTCCTCTCTTCCAGTTTTTGCTCCAACTGACATTTCGTAAAAAACTCAAGTTAAAAGTTGTATTCTCGTGAGAATTAGCCCATGCTCCACACACCATCGTCTTCAGCACGTCCAATTCGTACAGGAGCATCTCGCCATTCGCCGGAATGATCTGCCGGTGAGAAGCCACCGGTTGCCGGTCTGTCGGTTTGCCCGCCTAGTCTGCCTGTTTCGCGTTTTCTTCGATTTTTCTTCCATTTTGACCCTTCCTTTGCTTGTATCAATCACCAACAAGACCCCTTTGACCCCCAGGAGCCATTGGTTGTCGGCCACCCACTCGCCGAAGCTTCGATCAGCCGCCTCTTCGCCGTTCAGCTGCTGGTTTCCCTCATTTGGTCCAAGAGTAGAAGCTGAAGTTCCAGCAAGGCTTTGGGACTTCATGGCCCATTTTCAAGCCCTTCCCGGCCTTGCTTGGTGTCGCAGCTAGGAGGATTGTCGCTCGACTCTGCGTCACTGTCGCTGTGGACTCATCGGAACACTAAACTAGTGAGTTTACTAACTAATCTCCGCTTAGGAGTTAATGATGCTTAATGGGTGTTTAGATTATACTAAGTATATTTAGGTGGTTAGATTAATTTAAGTAAATGTTAATTATATTAGATGAATGATTAGTTTAATGGATGGATTAATTAGTCTAATTATGTGATTAAATTAGTGTTAAGCATGATTAGACTTATAATTAATTATTTTATTTATTTAAATTAAGTATTATTTAATTGAATTATTTAATATTTAAATTAAATTAATTTTCAGAATTTATTTAATTATTAATTAATTAATTAATTAATATTTTCTAGAAAATTATGTCGGGAGAGCCGCTCGATAGAATTTCGAGCTGGTCACCTGTGGTATGGCAAGAATGTGTAGTCGATTGCTAGATTGATCAATTGAGTGAGGTTTTGTGAAATTGTGTGATAATTGTGAATTGGTTAGATTATGCAATTGATGGTTGGATTTGTGGCATCCCAAAATTCATGGCAATCTTTAGAAGCATTAAAGTCTATGAATAGGTGATAGAAGTACCATCAAGTTATATTGTAGCTATTTGATTCATAATTTGCAATGAGATTTATGCCCAAGCTTTTAGTGGATAATTAGTTTGATAGGAAAGAAAATTCTATCATTGGCCATGTGTGTTATAAATTGGAATTTATGGATTTATGACTTCAAGTATTATGGCCATACTATTTTTGTAAGTTAGGAATTTATTTGAGTGGAAGATATTAGTAGATTAAATTAGAGAAGAGTGGGCCAAGACTCTTAGGCCAAGACCAGCCCAAGATCACCTACCATTCAGCCACATGGGCCTAGCCCACGAAGCCCAAAGGGAGAGGAGGAGCTGCCGTCGACCAAGCTGGCCCAAGCCCAGCTGGATTCAAGCCCATCATGCATGGCAATTGCCAAGTGGCGCCGGCATGCAAAGATCATGATTGTTAATCATGAGGGGGAAGAAATTAGAGAGTGAGGGGGGCGGATTAAGCGAGAGAAAGAGAAGAGGAAGAGGGAGAGTCGTCCGAGAGAGAGAGAGAGAGGAGAGAAAGAGAGAAAGGAAAGGAAGAAAGGAAGAGAGAAAGGAGAGGCCACGCGTGCGAGAGGAAGGAGGGAGGTCCGTCCGCCGATCGTTCGCCTAGCTCGCCGCCGTTTGTTCGCCGCTTTGCCCGCCGTTTGTTGCTGTTTTGAGTTTAAATTCGAGGCAAGTAGAGTCCTAAAACCTACCCTTTGCTTGCTGTGTTGTGTGTGTAGAAGATGGTAAATTTTGGTTGTGGTAGATGTGATGAAAGGTCGAAGCTATGGGGAGAAATTCGTTGGCCTAGTATGCTGTTTTCTGGAAAAACCAGTCCGACCCTTCACGAGTTTGTGAGCTGCATGTGACCTTTTAGTTGAAATCTTGCTTCAATCTATTCATAAAAGTTGTAGAGAACATCTTGAGGAATAACATACTAAAATTTGAGACAAAACGGACATATGTAGATCGGTGAAACGAGTTTCCTTTGAAAGAAGATAATCTGGAAAAACGACACCGAGAACAGGGGGAATTAATCGTCTATATCTATTAATCTAGAACGATTTGTGTCACACCCCGGACCCCGAGCGCGTGCCATCCCTATCTGGTCGATAATAATTTGCGACTTCCCAGGACGAGTCGCCGACCCTTTCCATTTTATTGCACATGCGGAAGCGAAAAGAAATCCCCTGACAGTAATCATCTCGGGATAGAAAGGCAGGACAATAGATTCACAAACAAACATGCTTTTATATATACACTGAGTCATGCACACAGGTTTATGGCCAAAAGACTACAAAAGACTGGCCTTTCAAAAAGAAGCAGTCCTAACTGACCTATACTTCCGATCACCTCCTCTCAGCTCCAGGTCCTCCACTCGACGACCCTGAAAATGTTGTCCCACAACGGGGTGAGATATCATCTCAGCGAGTCTAAGCTCTAAACCCCAATTAGGAGGGAAATACGCCAAGAAGCGTCCTAAGCACGCAATCACACAATCAAGAGACTTACCTCGTCTCAGACCCACCCTGCAAGTCAGTACAATTTATCTTAAAGACAACATGAGAGCATGAGCAACAAATAAGCTCCAATAATTGAAACGCCACACTCAATTAATCACGCGTTCCTAATTTTGATCTCGGCATATAGCACGGCCTACTCTTAGTTCGGCGGTCTTTTGGCATTGCCAGGCTTCGTCTCACCCCATTGAACACGGCACGTCTCTTTATCAGACGGCTTTCCCGAAGGAGCATAGGGTCCATAATCAACTGTGACCGGCTTCCCGTTGTCCAGGGGGTATCCCACATTGGGATAACGTCCAGCTCAACAGCCCGGGACGATTTCTCATAACCATCACACGATCACTCAAATATGGCCCAGGACACCGTGCATTGCACTCAAATGCTTCAATTAAAATGGTGAGCCTGGCCTTTTTCTTCATATTAGAAATTCACATGAAATTACTTGTGTGTGGGGACACGGTCAACTTGATCCAGAAAAATTGATATTCCTCCTTTTTGAAATCCCACTATTTCATATAGTACTAAAAACCATTTTCGGTATCAAAACCCGACACCTGGGATTTTTTGAATAAATATTTGAAATTCACAATTTTGGAATTAAATACCAAAAATCCAATCAGCACTCAATTTGCATAACTTAGCACTCAATTGTAGAAATTAACCACACCATTGCAATCGCACGAAATTCGGTCACCGGCTATCCGGTCTAATTTCCGGAAAAATAATTAATAATTAAATAATTACTGAAATTAATTAAATAAATAAATTTCAATTCTAAAAATACTAACCTAGGCAGAATCATTAAATTAAAAATAATACGGACTGAAAATTCCCGAACCCTTCTAGATAAACAAGACAATTTATTTAGGCTTTAGGTAAACCATGCTAACCACCTAACATGCTGAATTAAATAATTCAATTTCTAATTTAATCTAACTAACCACCTAATTCCTAATAAAATAAATCTAACACCCCTTAAACGTCATTAACCTACTAAGCGAGTTTAGAGTATAAACTCACGGTGTATCGTGAAAACCGGTTCACCGCGACAACGACTCGATGGCGGCCGAAATCGAAATTTTCGGCGGCGTCGACAAACTTGGGCCGGGCCTAAACTTAGCCCAACAAATCTCAGCCCAACTGAGATTTGTTGCTGAAACGGGCTGGGCTTCACTGGACTGAGCTGACTTCAAGATGGGTTGCTGGACTTGGGCTTAAAGATTGGGCTGCTGGAATTCGCTGTACTAAGCTTCAAATGGGCTGAAGACTGCTGATTCGGTGGGCCTGGCTTTTGATGGACTGGCCTGTGCGGGCTGCTGCAGCTAAAGTCCACGACTGGGCCTGACTTCAATTGGGCCGGAGAGAGGGGCAGCGAGGAGTTGCTGGGCGAAGCACAGGCAAAGGAGAAAGAGCAGCTTCGTGGGAGATCTTCGGCTTTGCCGGCGTGTGGACGACGTTGCTGGCAGGAGATGGGCTCGGTCCAGTTGGCGTGAGCGGAGGAAAGAAGATGGGACCAGGCGGCGTTGGTTCGGTGGTTTGTGGCTTCGTTTGCTGCAGACTGACCGAAGAAGTCCCAGCGTTGGAGATGAAGACACTGTGAAGATGGGCCTGCGATTGGAGACTTTAACCTCGTGCCGTCCAAGTAAGGACACGAAGAAAGTGGGGGCAGGCGCGCAGCTAGAGGAGTCAACCGGTGGCCTCGCTTGAAAATAAACAGAGAAGCAGCTTCGGCCACTTGCTGGAACGTGGAGCTTGACCGAAGAAAATGAAGAAGACGGACGTATGGCGCGAGCGTGGGCTACAAGCGGTCAACTGCTGGGCTTCGTGGGCTTGAAGGTTGACCAAGAGCTGCTGGTTGAGGGACAAGTGGCGAGGATGAGGGGAATTCGGTGGATGGGCAGGCGTTTTCGGTGGGGGTGTCGTTGCAGAGGAGAAGACCGAAATGCAGAAGCTGAAAAAATGAAAATGAAAGTGAAGTAGCACACGGACGAGAAGAGATCGACGCTGTGGTGAGTGTGCGGCTATGAGCGTCCGAAGGAGGGGGTGAATCGTGAAGTAGAAGCCAGCCAAAAAGGGAAGATTAGTCAACAACCTTAGCCACTCCATTAATTGGATGTTCCCTATTACTTTCCAATCAATTATCCACCAAAATAACTCAATTTAAGTGCAAAATTCCATCCCCAATTATTGATCCGAATTTCACTAATTTTAGGATAAATTTCTTCACTCAATTTCCCAAATTGAGATCCAATCTCGATGAAGAAAAATCCCGAACGATTTTCTATAAATTCCCGACACTCACAAGCGCTGGCTTAGAAGTTCCATTTCCATCAATTTAGCCCATCTGAATTTCCGCAACGTCCGAATCGATTTTCCGCAAAAATCCCGAAATCTCTGAAAATTCTTCGGAGAATGAGTCGACGTTCCTCAAATAGCTCGTGACACCGCATAACTTTCAATTTTTGAAATCGGGTTCAAATTCACGGTTATTTTCAATCCGGCGCGCTTTTAGCGTGACCTAGTCTATCGGGTAGCTTTTAGGAATTTTTAGTGCAATTGACCCGTGATCGATTTATCTCGAGTCACAATGTACATCTTCGACACATTGACGACTTTCAATTGTCATGAAAATCTCAAGGTTTCAAATACGGACACAGGGTACCTAAAACGATAGAAAATCAATTTAGTGCCGATCGGTGAGAATTTTGCAATCATGTGGAATCACCCACATTTTGATTACTCATCTCAATCGAATCGACCTATCTCTGATCTCTAATCGATTTTTAAGTGTGCCGTAATGATCCTTGCAAATTAGCATGGTCGAGTAGTCGATTCCTGGTCGAATTCTCAAGCCTTTTGCGTTAAAATCCCTTAATAATTTTCCCAGATAGTCTAGTTATCTCATGAGTGATCGGCTCAGAGAATAACACTATAGACGTGTCGACGAAAGGCCCGATTTATTCAATTGAAATCAGATTTGAAAAATCAGGATGTCACAATTTGGGGTTCGATTTATTCACGAGATATTTACCTTTAGGACTTTTATATAACATATCAAAATTTCATAATTTTCGGAGTTCAATTCGATATTTAATTTAAATTACTTCCGAAACTGTGCAAGCTGAAGTGTTAAAATTTTGAAGACCGTGATGCATGGACCGTACTGTTTTGTGTGAGATTCTTTTGGTATGGTGGTCTTCATGAGATATCTGCCTTTAGGTCTTGTCTATAATGTGTCAATTTTTCAGAATTTATTTATACCATTTACTAATTTTCCTAGAGTTTTAACCAAAGGAGTGTATTCTGTTTTATCTAAAAATTGATGTGTTATAAAAAATAAATGAATTTTTCCATGTGATGCAATGCTTTGAGTGGTTGATTTTGCTGCATATGTGATGACATATGGCATGTTATATGGCATTAAAAGCTGGTTGAGACTCTTGATATTGATGCATCAGATGCCATGTTGAAATTGAGATTCGTATGTGAATATAAATTGAGATAATAACAAGACCTTCGAAGGTGTGAGCCGACGATGCCTCGGGAGTTTCGAGATGCCTGGAGTGTGGGTGCCGGATGCCCGGAGTATGTGTGCCGGATGTCCTCGGAAGTTTTGGAATGCCCGGAGGTGTGTGCCGGAAGCCTCGGAGGTGTGTGCCGGGGGGGGGGGGGATACCTCGTGATGCTAGTCGAGATGCCCGGAGTGTGTGTGTCGGATGCCCGAAGGTTCCTCGTGATGCCAGGTTGGATGCGAGCGATAAATTGAGGGATGCAAACATTGGTTCCTGGAAAGATAAAAAAATTGAGACTGTATCAAGTGCATGGTGGTATATGCACATATGACATGGTGATATATGCATGATTGTTTGATGATAAGTGCATGGTGGTATATGCACATATGGCATGGTGATATATACATGACCGTTGATGATAAGTGCATGGTGGTATATGCACATATGTTATGGTGATATATGCATGATTGTTTGATGATAAGTGCATGGTGGTATATGCACATATGGCATGGTGATATACGCATGGCTGCAAGGTAAGGTATGCTTGAATGCATGAATCATATGTGCTTTATTCATGATACCTTGATTGTTCTGTTTGACGCATTGTGTAGTTTGGTGGATCTTTACTGCTGAGTGGTTGTACTCACCCATTTTAGGTATTAACATTTCAGATTAGAAAGATGCCTCTTTCACCAATTGTGCGTGGTACCTTTTATGGCATACCTATTGACATCGAGGTGGAGTGCATCGAGTATTCCTATATTAGTATACCTGGTCTGGAGTATGTCCGAGTTCAAGTATTGGTGATGTAAGACGTGGGATTAGTTGATGGCCCTATCATCCAAGAGTTTTTGTTCGTTCACGTTTGATGCAATGGGGTGATGCTAGGGATGTTACCGTCGCCGCCGCCCGATGCACCGGGGTGGGTGTGATGGCACATAAGATTGGTGGGAGCTGACGCTTTCTTTTTAGGGATAGTCGACACTTGTTGATGGAGGGATGTACATGTTTCGTATAGGGTCGAGTTCTCTTTTGGGTATAGCCAAGTATAGTTAAAAATCTTGGCCTTTTTGTATCGACTTGAAAGTCCATCATGAAAATATAAATAAAAGTGAATTGGCTTTATCTTTTCTTTTGATGCATAGTTGGTGTGCATTGCATTGGGGTTATTGGAGGAAGAGATGGTGAGACTTGTTTATGCTTTCGCTGATGAACTGCACTAGGACCTTTACAAAAAAAATGATAAGAAACTCCATTGATCAACCTCTATGAACTGTGGTTTCATTTTAATCATAAAAGTCAATAAACTGGCATGCAATAGGATGAGTGGCAAGTAATTTGTGGTGACCCTAACGGATTGGGGGCCGTCGAGGGGTGCCATAGGATTGTACTATTGATGATTGGGTTGTGAAATTGTGTATTGATTGTGAATTGTGAGCAATTGTGTATGACACCTGGCTAAGCTAGAAAACCACCTGATAGAGCTTGTGCCCATCGGGTCATGATTACCACCTAATAGAGGTTGTGCCCATTGGGTCGTGATTACTACCTAATATAGGTTGTGCCCGTTGGGCCATGATTTACCGCTGATCATTTAGTAGGCTGTGCTCGAGTGTGGCCGTAATTATTAGTTGGAATGAATAATTGGAATGACCGTGTGACGGTCTTGATGACATGAAATTGACTGGATTGATCGACCGATAATTCGATCTATTTTGATGATTTGAGTTGTTGGAGCGATTGATTGAGATATAGTATGATGCATTCCAATTGTTGAGTGATGATTGTACGTATATGAGATATGAATTGTGCTAACGTGCATGAAGGAATTGAGGTAAGGTAAGTCATCTGTTGTGTGTGGTTAGGCCACCCTTGGGTGTATTTCCTTTCTAATAAGGGATTAAGGGATGGACTTGCCGAGACATTATCTCACTGGTTATTGTATAACCATTTTCAGGTTCTTAGATGGTGGTCATGGAAGACCGAAGCCCCAGAGTCTGTGGAGGTGGAGTCCGAAGGATCGGCATATTTGTTTAACTAGTATGTCGTAGGACAGCTCCTTTTTGAGAACCGATCTTTTGTAGGCTTTTGACCAGACTTGTTTTATACCTAAACCCCATTGTTTATAAGAATGCGATGTTGTGAAATGTTGCCCCGCTTTCCTATCCCATGCTATTTGTTGTCAGGGGTATTTGTTTTGCTTCCGCATGTGCATTAAAATGAAAGAGTCGATGACTCGTCCTGGGAAGTCGCAAATATCTATCGACTAGTGAGGGATGCGTACACACTCAAGGATCGGGGCATGACATCAACAACACCTAATAGACACTACTCCTAAATGGATATGAGGGCACAATGTTGGAATCTAATCAACGGCGCTGAAAAGTGAAAATAACACTTAGTAAACACTGCTCCTAGATGGATATGAGGACATAACATCGGAATTTAATTGACAATGTTGGACGGTACAAACAACACCTAGTAAACATTGCTCCTAGATGGGTGTGAGGACACAACGTCCGAATTTAATCGAGGACATTGGACAACACCATTAGACACTACTCTTAGATGGATATGATGACATAACATCGGAATCTAATCAATGACGCTGGACAATGGAAACATACATTGCTCCTAGATGGGTATGAAGACACAATGTTGGAATCTAATCAACATCACTAGATGGTGGAAACAACACCTAATAAACACTGCTACTAAATAGGTATGAGGACACATATCGGAATCTAATCAATGATGCTGGATGGTGGAAACGAAACTGGAATCTAATCAACGGCACTACCTAGGATATATATACTAGTTGGAATTGAATCTATGACGGGAATTCAAAGCTATAATTAAGCTAAACTTTGCAAAGATAACTAAAGGGCAAGAGAAAGGAATTTTGTGTGTTGTTCGGGGAGCTCTCTGTTGGATTGCCTATAGTATTTATAGGTCAATTTGATAACCATCAGTGGTTGCTTCGTCCTTAAAAGTTGCTTTACGTTCTTTATTGAACTACCTTATCCATATCCTGTTGCTTTCTGACCTATTCGACAATGTTCACATGGTTTGTTTAGCAAGTATTAACCGTTCCTTTGATTTTGGTGCCCTTTAAACATCAACTGTTCCCGCCCAAATTTTGCCGTCTATTCCATCTAAATTCTGTCTTTAATAGCATCTCTTGGCTTGGACACATGACAATCAATTGCTTTATCATCAAATTATGTATCTCCGCCTATAGGTTTGTCGAAATCTAGCCCAAGGGCTCTTGAAATCCTTGGCCATCCTTTGTTTCCATGACTAACATGGGCTGGGGTGATGTCAATCAGAGTCCACATGTGATAGCAAGGATGATTTTATTTCTTCCCTCGTGATCAGCACATGATAGCAAAGGTATTTTTGGGTGTCAGCATCTTGTTTTTGCTGTTTAAATGTTTGTGAATGTTGTGGAAACTGTACTCCGAATTTTATTTTACCAAAATAGTTGAAATCTTTCATTATACTCTAGTATTGACAGGTAGAATCATGTGCAATTTTAGCTTTCAACTTTTAGATGAAAGTCATATATCGTTGTAGCTGATAAGTGCTGTCAAACATGTCCGTCCGTGAATATTTCACGTCATTCACGGAAAAACAAGAAGAAAGAGAAGTTTACCGACTCGTCACTGTGAACTAAAGTTCAACAGTCCATCCGGATTACTATGTCCTTCCACAAGGTCTATGTTTAAATTTGGAATGCAAGCAAATAGGTGTCAAAGTCTATGCTGTCACTAATCAAATGCATAACTCCAAATTAAGAAACTTTGATCTCCTTCAAAGTCTCGAAGAAAAAGATAATATGATAGTTTGCCCATTAGCCAAAAGAAAGATCATAGATAAGGGCTCAAAACATGGTATCAAACTTGTCTGAGTTCAAAAGTTTTGCTAGGGCATAGCCATCCCATTTGCAACTTCTGCTTTCTGGATTTTCTTCAATGCTCAGCAAGTTTTCTGGTGCCATATTTCCCTGCTCCTGCTGAGCATCACAAAAGAAAATAGTCAGTAAAAAGAAAATTAGAACATAATCAAGCAGAAGTAAATACTTTAATACCTCAGAAGTAGATTTATTCAATAAAAACAAGTCTTCTTGCTTTACTGGAGATGGATTCCCATGATAAAGAGCAGGATGATGACCCTCATTGTTTCCATCAACAGGTGAGGGATATATATTTCTATGAGTTAAATGAAACAAAAAACAAAAAAATATCAATATCGATATTGATATAATAAGTCACGGAAATCAACATCCAAGATAGAGTTAATTGTTTCATCATACCTCTCAGGATCCACCAGAGCATTGCAGTCCAAATTATCATTAGCACTGAAATTATGACTACTTTGCCAGAACAAGTCGTGCACATTTGTAGGAACATGAAATGTTGGTATTCCAAATGTTTGCTCAAATGAGTTGTTCTGAGTCAAAATGTTAGCTATACGTTGTAAGCGCAAAGGAAGAGTTTATGGTCAGGAAACATACATTTACAGTTAAAATAAAAACATGCTCAGGTATATAAAAACAATATCATATAGATTTTCATACCTCAGAAGTAGGTTTATTCAATAAATACAAGTTTTCTTGCTTTTCTGGTGATAGATTCCCATGATAAAGAGCAGCATGATGACCATCATTGTTTCCATCAACAAATGAGAGATATATATTTCTACGAGTGCAATGAGGTAAACAAAATAAATAAACATCAAATTAATCAGTCATAGAAACATCCAAAATATAATGAATTATTTCTTCTAGAATACAAAGAGTGCTATTATGAATCATGATGTGGTGAGAGAACATACCTCTCAGGATCCACCAGAGCATTGCCGTCCAAATTATCATTAGCACTGAAATTACAACCATTTTGCCAGAACAAGTCGTTGACATTTGCAGGAGCATAAGATGTTGGTATTCTGAATGTTTGCTTAATCGAGTTATTCTGACTCAGAATGTTAGTTATACAACGTAAGCACAAAGGAAGAGAGTTTACGGTTGGGAAACATATACTTATAGTTAAAATAAAAACATGCTCAGGTAGATAAAAACAATGTCATACAGGTAAAGGATTTTCATACCTCAGAAGTAGGATTATTCAATAAATGCAAGTCTTCTAGCTTTTCAGATGTTGGATTCCCATGATACAGAGCAGCATGATGATCATCATTGTTTCCATTAACAAATGAGGGATAGCTATGAGTAAGATGGAAAAAAAAAATCAAAATAATTAGTCATGGCAACGAGCATCCAATATATGGAGAATTAGTTCTTCTGGAATACAAAGGGTCCTGTCATGAATTATGATGTGGAGAGAGACCATACCTCTCAGTATCCAGAAAAGCATTGCAGTCCAGATTATCAGTAGCACTGGAATGAGGATCATCTTGCCAAAACAAGTTATGCACATTTGCCGGAAGATGAGATGTTGGTATTCCCGATGTCTGCTCCATTGACTTATTCTGAATCAATATCGTAGTTGCGCCTCATAAGTGCAAAGGAAAAGAGTTTATCATTCAGAAACATACTCTTAAAACAGACTCATATGATGTCATAATGGAAAATATTATATTGCTAACATTTTTCATTGAAACCTAAGTGTTTGATAACGTCTGCTGCTCTTTACTTCTGTGGATAGAATTGTGAGGTTCGTATAGATAAGAGGATGTTACTATTTTCTTGTTTCTTTAAGCTACGTTTTGTGATGATGAAATTTTCCCTACCAGTTGGGAAAATTGTTCAAGAAGTCCGAAATTATTATACAGTAGCCAATTTAATACTAAACTTTTTAATTTGACTAATTCATTATATCGATAAAAGGATATTATTCTCTTTATGTTTCTTTAAGCTGTGTCGATTCGACAATCGTCTTTTCCTAGCAAAATGCCTCTCGGTTTCTGTTCTCTTTCATCTCAAAGTTTTGAAATTTTGTCTTTTCATCTGGATTGATCGCAGTCCACAATGCAAGGGGAGTGCAAGGCCGTTAGTGCTTCAGATGATGATTTGTGCCTCGACTTATCTGGGGAAAACCTAGAGTATTCTTTGCTTTCCCCCACCTTGAACCAGTCCTCTATTAAGGACCTTTAGTTGTATAAAAACGAGTTCAGTTAGCTCTCATAGTGGGTGGGCGAGCTCAGAAGGCTGAAGATGATGTTCTTCCGCAACGAGTAAAAAAAGAAAAGAAAATTGAAAAGTTTAGAATTGAATTGGCCACCGTTACAATAGTTTTGTCACTTTTTGGATAATTATCCCCCTAACAGTTAGTTTCTTTCTTTTATCCTCTGCCTATATACAAAGTACAGCCGTAGGGGAGGTCATAAGTAGTTGGTCCATCAGCACATATGCAAACAATAACAACTTGATCTGAGCCATCGGGTTGGACGGAGCTCAGAAATTGAAGGCATTTGGTCGAGGAGCCTCACCTCATAGATGTCTCTTACCAGACAAAATGGCCCTGAAAACGGTATCTAGCCTGGCTGAAAAGAAGGGGCTGGGTGGGCTCATTCAAGTGATCAGGTATATGTACGATCTACTTGAGAAAATAACACAGCACCTGTAAATAACATGATTTTCTTTTCACTTACCGAAACTGAATAGTATGTCTGGCCTGTTATACCAAAGGGCACGAGTACATCTCTTGTCACACCTTGAAGCTGGACGTTGAAGGGTGAAGCATCACTATGTGGACCATGTTCATGGCCTTGAGGGATCAGAGCGCAAACAGATGATTCTTGAACGGATGGGAAGCTCAAGAAGGACAGATCCATGGGCTTGTTGACGATGCTCTCATCAGCAAATGATGAACTTGTGTTTACTTGTCTCTGCAAATATTGGGGAGCACCACCTTCTGGTTGTGGTTGTCTGCATTTCAATGACATCTATAAGTCTAACTAAATCTATTCTATTTAGCCTGCAACAATGACACGAACAGTGCCAGGTATACTAAGACTATTGTAATTGAAATTGACAGAATAGAACCTGGATGGGTTGATCCATGCATCATGTTGCCCTAAATTGTGGTCACTGGTTTGGTGATTCGTCCCTGAATATAACTTCTTCTCATAGTCATTTATGCGGGGAAATGACTGCTGATGGTTTTTCATTTCAATCTGAATCGAGATGTGAGAAACAGCATTCATAAAGGTTTGTACTATATTAGTGAACCGATGTTTGATGTTTTTTATTTTGGTCATTGGATGGAGGACTTGCCTGAAATCTTGGTGTTTCAGAAAATGAAGTTGAAAAGTTATTGAGCAACATTCTCTGATACATTTTAAGAAAGAACATTGAGAACAAAGCAACCTTAATAAAGAAAAATAATAGGACTTGAAAATTTATTTGTAATGTACAGACTTTTATATTTATCATTTGTTGCAAGCTTGTCTTCAGATGGTTCTCACACCATTCTAACTCAGCAAGTGAAGGATCTTGTGTAGGATCTGGCAAATAATTCCTTCAAATAAGATCAGGTTTACCATTAGAAAGGATAGTAACATTAAATTTAACAAAAATCAAAACAAAGATAACAACAATCATCATATATTAAGTCCTTTTACCTCAATTCCGCCTCTGATATTTCTAATTCAATTTTAGACTTCTTAACTTGTAACTCCATTTGCTACGACAAAAACCAAACTTTTCAGTTATCAATTCATACATTGAGGTGCTTCTGTCAAATTAGATTCGAAATTGATCAAAGACATGATATGAAGTGAATGAAGACTTACTTTTATCCTTGAAGTAGTGAGGTTCCATATGAACATAGGCAGCATCAGTGGGCAGTACAATGTAATTAAGTAAATAATATTCTACAGAAATTAAAATATAAAAGATGTAATATAAGAAGGGAGAGAGAGAGACTTATTGTTTAGGAAATGCAACTTGTTCTCATCCCCCTTGATATTGCTAAGATGCCTTAGCTGCCTCACCTTCTCCTACATCACTCAGTATTAACTCATCTTTAATTAAGTTTTGGTATTAAGTCAATCCACAAGCACTAACCAGCCGCATATAAAAAGACAAAGTTTACTATTAATCGAGAGAAATGCACCTCAACGTGGTCTTTGTTGCTGTTGGATCTTGTGTTGCACACGCATTAAGAACAAGAGAAAGATACGTGATTAAAAAGCAGCTTCTATCAAATTGAAACGGAGAAAAATGATCAAGTAAACAAGAGCATCATACTGATGTTTTTCCTCTGGGGGCAAATTAAGATAACGTTGAAGCACATCTTCAATCCTAAAACCCATACCAAAAAAAAAAAAAAAAAAAAAAAAACAGATTTGAAAGATCAAGAATCAATGAACTGCAAATTAGACAATATCTTATCGGATGAAAAAATCATTCTACTCTTGTGGTTTGAACTGAATAGAACCTGTTGCGGCTGCAGAACTTGCTGAGGCGACCAGAGGGTGAGAAGGCAACAAACGCAGCATCGATGTCGCAACAGATCGCGGTCTCATTGATCTTTTTCATGAGACTACTTCGACGCTTCGAGAATGTCACTTGACGCTTTGTTGCATTCTCGATCTTTTTGATATCCATGGCCGAAGAAGACTAAAGTTAAGAACAACTGAGAAAGAAAGAGACAGATAAAAGCTAGAATTGACTCGTGAGGATTTTATGCATGTTTGTGTTAGAACCAAGGTTCTTTATAAGGAGTGACGATGTTAAGCATTTAATTGCATTCATGAAATTATGGACACTTAGAAGCCATGTAAGAGGGGTATTAAATGTGCGTAACAATATTGTCAATTATGGACTTTTAAATAATTTACTGTAGTTGAATGGAGTTAAAAGACTTCCACCTTACTAAGTATGGAACATTAGTACAGTATTCATCAACTCTTCCATAGTTGGAACATTAGTACAGTATTCAATCCTATCTGTCAAGTCAAATGTTAAAACTCCAAATATGGAGTAACTTCTATTTTTGAACTTTCGACTTTTTTTAAATTTTGTGAAATCCATATTTTGACTTTTATTTCATTTGAGATACTAAAAATCTTTCGAAATAGTCCAACATTGACAATATATTTAATTATGTGTAATTGTTTTTTGAAAATTTTGCGAACCTCAAATAGTATTTTAATTTTTACCTTCAGGGGGAAAGCCACATATAAAAATTATAAGTAGCCAATAGGTGGAGGTAAATAGGTCACTTCATAAACACTTTGTCAGAGAAAGAACAAAAAAGAAAAGTGTACTGACTCGTCATTATAACGTATCGACAAATTCCAAGTCTATTATGACTATTTCTTTAGCTGAGATAATAAATACATAATAAACAATCAAGTTGACTATTGAAACCTCCTTACAAGACTTCGCATGGTGATCGACTTACTAGACTAACTCATTTCAAGGCATTATCCCCTCCGATCCATTTATGTAATTTAGCTTGATGATTTTTTTTTTTTGATGCCGAGGATCCGGCCTAGGTCACCTTATGGGAGCACAACATTGATTATACCTCGAGGGAGACTGGTCTAGTAATCCACTGCCGGAGCCCATTGTAAATCATAAAACCACTTTAAGAGTTTCAAACCCTTGATCGTTCGGTCCACAGAAATGTAGAGGGGCACGACTCAACTAGCACAGCCATGCGTGGGAGGGTTTTAGCTTGATGATTTTATCTTAAAGCATAATTAAAATTTAGCCAGTTAAGCACTTTCCCTCACGAGGTCATTCGTTGAGGTAGTGGTCTAGCTGGAGAGCTTCTATTATAGTTCTAATGTTAAGCAAAGCTGTTACACTCAAATACGCCTATTGTGAGATGATTCTATTTTCACATGCCATTAATACTCACTCTTTTGCCATCACAGAAGCCTAACAAGAGACAACTTGTCAAAGACATGATATAGAGATAAAAGCCAGCTTTGAATGGTGGGGATCTCATGCATGTTTGTGTTAAAACCAAAGTGTATTTATAAGAAGTGACAGGCTTAAGCATTTAATTGCATTCATGGACCCATAGCTAGTTAGTGGCCATGAAAGAGGGATATTTAACATTATCTGTCAAGTCAAATGGTAAAAATCCTTTTTGGAATAACTTATATTTTTTCCTTTTCTTGTCAAAAGGAAAGATTTATTTCACATAAAAGAGATACACAACTTCTAGATAAAACCAATCCCAAAAAGTTGCAGTCCAAAGCAAATCCAAAAATTGAAACAACTTAGCACAGTTTTTAGAGAATCGTTCATTACATAAGAATAGATTTGTTATAACTTCAAAGCACGATCAGCGATCGATCATTGGAACTCGTGTCATCCTTAGTGATGAGCACATGTGGAGATTTCCCTCTCTAGTAGTTACGGCTTTACCAAAAGGTAGTGTGTGCCTAGTCAGATTCCTCAACATCATCATTGTGTAGAGACAACAACAATACCAATAGGATGAAAAAACACAAATAACACATTGTAAATCCCAAATCTATAGCTAGATTGGCATAGAAGAGCACCCAAATCTAAATTTAACTCTTAATCAGGAGAGGAGCTGCAAAACAAATACCGATCGATTACAAAATCACTTTCAAATAATCCTAGATCTCTAGCTAGATCATCACAAAAGAGCACCTAAATCTAGATTTGACTTTAAATCAGAAGAGAAGAGCCATAAAACAAATGCTGATCGATCACAAAATCACTTTTAAATAAGCCAACTGCTGAGCGCGATAAATGAGCTACGAAGATTTTTGGAGCGCTTGACTATGGGCTCGTTTGGTTCGATTTTGGGGAAATGCCTTTGGTCAAATGCAAATATCTTTAGGGTAAAGGGATTTTCGGGAATGCTCGGACGTTTGGCAAATTACACATTGGAAAGTGGCTTGTGCAAAAATACCGTTTGACAAAACTTATTACAAATGAGCTTTTGCTTTTAATTTTTTAAAAAAATCTGAAAATTAAATTCGGCGGCCGGTAGTGCCGGACAGCTAGATTTGGCTGTCCGGCCGCGACCTCGGGCACTGGAGGCGTAGAGGCCGATCTGGCGGCCTGAGGTTGCGCGGACCCGGGCGGCGCGACCTCAGCGATGCCGTCGCCGCCTGGAGGCGCGACCTTAGGCGCTTGAGGTCGTAGAGGCTAGATCTGGCGGCCTGGGTCCACATGACCTCAGGCAATGTGGACCTCGGCGGCGTCGCCGAGGTCACGCGGACCTAGGCGGCATCGCGCGTCACACCACCCCTAGACGGTGGTCACCGGTGACGCGAGACCCTCAGGTGGCAGCGGCGGCGGCTGCCGGAGAAGTCCGGTGGCCAGGAAGAAGAAGAAGAAGACGAGAAGAAGAAGAAGAAGACACGGGGAAGAAGAAAGATGAACAGTAGGCGTGGCATTTCCCAAATGCCGAATGCTCAATGCTGCCCCTCCCCAGCTTTCAACATTGAGCATTCGGAATGCTCATATTTGGGCAGATGAGCTTTCAAAAAATTTGCCAAAGACCAAAATATTTCCCCAGGGGGCTTTGGGGGCCCAAAGCCCCTTGGGAATGCCCAACCAAACAGCCCCTATATGGGGAAACACATAAAGCCAAAGTGAGCGAGTAGATCCGAAAATATTATATTCTTCTAAGGCACTTGCACTTCGATCGTTGGAGCCCACAACGATAATAAAGAAGAGGTCTTAAAAAAGTCTTGTAGAGGAAGAGATAGGGAGAAAAAGATAGGGAGAGGGAGAGGGAGAGAGGAAATCCTAAGAGAGAGACCTCTCTTTCGCTCTAAACCGTAGCTTCAGAAAAGGGGTAAGGCGGCTTTGGAAAGAGGAAACCCAAAGAGAGGGAGAGAGGTGGCGGAATGAAAATAGAGTGATTTCACCTTATTTTTCAATGGTTGATTTATTGTAAATTTTGCGCGTCGCGACTTTATGTGAATCGCCAAGGGAAAGTTGATAGATTATTTAATTGGAACACAAATTCCTTTCACGAGGCAACCGTTCACGTTTAGCATGGACTTTCCCAATTCATACCAATGGCAAATTTGGGGCTTCAAACTAATTAAACATTCAATTTAATTCAATTAGAAGTCATAACTAATTTGTTATGGGTCGATTAGAAACTTAAGTAAAAAGTGAGAAAATAATTGACTTCTGTGAACTAGAGATTCTTAGCTATGAGTACATCGTCAGGCTGGATTAATCTAATGCTCTTTCGGTATTTCTTTTTTCATTTTAATTTTTTTTTCACAAGTAGTTTTTTTGGTCAATTTTAATCTTAAGTCACTAACATGTGAGAGGTGATCACTCAATTGATTTAATACCCAATAAATTAAAGTAATAAATAAATGACTAGAAATAGGACAAAAACCATAACGTATTAAGCAAAGAAAAAGTAAGACTTTATTATTCTCAATACAAGTAATCTTGCAAGATGTTAGTTAACAACTAAATAATGCATGCATAACCTAAACATGATTTCTAAATGAGATTATACAATCCTAACTAATTCTTTTTTGGGGGGATTTTTTTTTGTTTAATATAAAAATGATTTAATTTAAATGACATGACAAAGTAACATGAAATTCTAAGTGAAATGCAAGCTTTATTAAGAACTTAAATGCAACGTATATGCATTCTACTAACATGAATTAGAATTAACCATAAATTAACCCCATTATTTAAAGTACATGACAGAGTAATTATTTTTCTTAAATTTTCTTAAAAAAAGACTAAACTTGACACCTAATATGACCTAAGTAACAGTATTAAAAAATAATGACTTAAAGATGCAATTATAATGTTTTTGGTATTTTCTTTTTGTAAAAATAAAACTATATGCAATGCATGAGATGTAATACATGACATGAATTATATGACTCTAAAGCATATGATCACTAATGATGTGTAATATATGACATGGATATTATAAAACCGATTAATTCTATATGAGATATGCATACAATATTTTTTTGTAAAAATTTTCTTTGTTAATTAAAATTGGTAACTGCCTAAAACTACAATAATGACTTGATTTAAACTATGATGTTATTTGTGTAAAATCCTAATCTAAATTAGATAATTTCCTAAATTACTAAATAATTCCATAGCATGATGCACAAAATTATGAAACTTATGTGGATATAATCTAATCCTAGATGCAATGCAATTTCTATGTGATGAATGATTTTAATCTAAGGACATATAATATCTAAACCCTATATAATTGACGGTATAATAAACATTCACCACGACCAAATAAGGAAATAAGTTCAATTGGAGATCCAATCTTGTCAAATCTCCAATTGTATAACAACTCAAACGGGAAAGTTTGCCTATTCGGGAGACATATAGCACTCAAACCAAATCGAATAAAGTTAGAATCAAATGATCTCAATTTTAGGCTGTTGAATTCAATCAAGCATGTAAATTTGGAAACTGCCTTAATTGAGAATACGATTCACACGACAACTGGTGACCGGAAAGTTTCATGGCGACCGGGAAAATGTATTAATGATGGTCAATCGGGCGGCTAGGATTGGAAAATCGCCTGAGATTCGTAGGACTTCATCGTCGTCGGGCCAAAGTCTGCTGGAGGCGTGACAGGGGACTGTTCTATAAACAGAGGGGTCGCCGGAAATTGGAGGAGGGTGTTGAGACGATGGTGCATGCTGGGCATGGCGAGGAATTGCTGGAAAATCGGGTGGAACTGCAGCGGTAGCAGCCGGTCGCATCATTGAGCAGCATCGAGCAAGGAGTAACAGCACCGTTGGGATGCAGCAACTTCAAGAAACTGGACATTAGCCGAGCGTGAGGGCAACGGCCGCGCGTGGGGGGGAAGAAAGGACCACGTCCTTTGGATATTATCTGTTCTATATGCGTCTCTTCTGTGTTCTTTCTTGAGATCACAACGATCTCTAGCCGGTCTTTTATTGGATATTTCGATGAACTCCGGGGAATGGCCTTTGTTCTCCTTTCTCCACCGCTTCCAAAGCCGTGAATTTTTCCTAATTTGACTCAAGACCAAATCTGCCCATCTCTCCTTTCAAGCTAGAAACCATCGAATAAAGGACAAATTTTCACCGCTTGAAGTCACAGCTTCCTTCAAGTCATGCTCTTTTCCTTTCTGCTTTACTGCACCACTCACTTTAACTCAAGAGCACTCATGCACCAATTCTCTCTTTTTCTTGCTGAGTTCATGTGTCGAAGAAAAGTGGCTGAGCATGTATGGACGTTGAATAGTGAAGGAGAGTGTATAGGCGTTGGAGATCTCAAGGTGAGCGTCGGTGTGTTTATTGAGCCTCGTCCTTTGTGAATCTTTTTTCAGCACATGCATAAGTAGGGGTCTAGAGTTCCTTGCTTATACTTATTTCCTTGACTTAAACCACAAGAGTCTTATGACATCTCCAGTATTAGGAAACCTATCTCTTATTCCAATGTGGCCTAAATTTGACAATATAATGCTTAGTTTCTCGACAAGTTTGCTTCAATAAAACAATCTTTCCTAATTTGGCATTCCCATGTGCCTCCCATACGCGCATCTTGGTTATTGAGGCTTTTAATGGGCTTGGCCGTAAATCATAATGTCGCGGGCTCCGTTTAAAAATTAATTAAGCTTAGAGCTTCTCTGCTTGAGACCATTAACTCCAATTCAATTAGAATATAATTCATGTGAGCTTATTACTATGAAAATGCAATGTGAATAAACAATATTTTCGTTCAGGGGTGGAGGCTATTTCTAATGTTCTATGTAGTAACATGACTATAATTAGTTGTCCAAATTTAGGCATTGATATTGCGGAATACATACTTTGACTTTTATTTAATATGAGATACTAAAATCTTTCAAAATATTGCAACAATAAAAGCATATTAAATCAACATTTTTTAATAATTTTTTAAACTTAGATAATTTGTAAATTTGTAAATTTAGGGAAAGCCATAATATCAAATTGCAAGCCGCCAATATGTGCTGGAAAACAGGTCATTCAATAAAACTTTTAATTAAAAACAAAAAAGAGAAGTTTACTAACTAGTCATTATGACGTAACGACAAATTCCAGATCTATTCCGATTGTATTTCCAGCTGAGATATTAAATATATAATAAATAATGTAGATGATTATTATAACCTCCTTACAAGACTTTTATTTTTTTTTGGTCAGTTCCTTACAAGACTTTGAAAGGTGACAATGTGACTTACGAGACCAATTCATTTCGAGGTATTATTCTCTTTAACCCGTCTCTGTTGGTGAGCCTTACAATTTTATCCTACAATATAATTAAATAGACCTAGATAAACATTTTATATCGAGAGGTCATCCATTTTGATTCTATCTAGAGCTTGCTTTATATTATAGTTCTAATGTTAACTAAGGCCTTTACACTAATGCCTACTATGAGGTGATTCTATTTTCATATGCTAGAAAGAAGTACAACCTTATTGTCATATGCTAGAAAGAATTACAACCTAAGTTCCAAAACTTGGCACAGATGAACACATAAGTGCTAAAATGTCTAAAAGATACACTTAAATGCCAAAATTAAAGAAGGAATGAACACATAAGTGTCAGCGATGAGAATTTTCGATCAAATTACTGACGTGGCTTTTTTTGGCAAGAATAATTACTAATGTGGCAATTCTTTTAATAAAAAATTATCCTTATGGTGCTAATGTGGCTAGCTTGTTTCAAAACAATGTTGTTTTGTTCATAAATTTGATTTATAATATATATTAATTAAATTGAGTTAAAACTAAATTTTAAAGGGGGGATTAGCAAGCACCTCTATGGACCTCGCCACCGCCACCGCCACCGCCCCACCATCGCGAAGGTTAGTCGGGGTTGCCGAGCGCTAGCTAGGGTTGTAACCCTTCGCCTGTAGTTGGCCAAGGTCGTTGGCCACTGGCCGAGGCCCCACGGCCTCGGCTTGATTCTCACCCCATTGTCGCTGGTCCTTTCCAGCGATGGTGAGGTGGCAGCAAGGGTGAGGGTCGTAGAGGCCTTTGCTAATTTGCTTCCCCCCATTTAATTAGTTTTTTAAAGTTAATTTTGTAACGTCTCAGTCTGTCATTTCCTAGACCCTGGCCTTATCTTTAATTGGAGTTATTGCACAAGTGCAAATCTTTCATAAAGGTTAACATTTATATCATGAATTGAACAAGAGCAAGAGAGGACACCATTGCCCAAGCGAAGAGGCTGTGAGCCTCGAGTTGCCACCATTGCTGCGCCGTGGTGCCGTTGTTGGTACCGTGAGTCTCGTAGTCTCGATTCTGTTGCCATGAGCTCATTGTCGTTGTAAAACTTGTGAGCTAACTTTTTAATATTTGATTAGGGTATTAATTGCGTTTAGGGATAGTTTAGATTAAGGCTAATGGTGGTTTAGTGCTAAGTAATGATGGCTTAGCATTAATCACGTTTAAGGATGGATTAGATTAAATTTAATTATAGTTAGTCTTAATTAATGATGATTGGCGCTAATTAATGATGGGTTAGTGCTAACTGAGCTTAAGGATTGTTTTTTTTTTTTTGGGTAGTCTTACTCTATTCCTACTTTATACTCACTCTCAGACAATTAGTGCTAATTAATGACAGTTTAGTCAATAGGCTATCGCGATAAGTGATAAATGGACTTGATAGGTTATCGTGATAAGTAGTTAGTGGACTTGATAGGTTATCATGATAGGTAATGAGTGGACTGATAGGTTATCAAGGATAGATAATAACTTATCACCAAAGGGATAATAAGTTATTGAGAAACTGGTGATAAGTTATCACCAAAGGGGTGACAAGCTATCAAAAAATAGACGATAAGTTATCATTGATGGAGCAATAAGCTATCGGCTTAAGGTTGATAGGCTATCGCAATAGCGCAATAAGTGGTAAGTTTTTTTTTTTTTTTTTTTTTGTACTTGATTTATTAGATGAATTTCTACAAAATTTGTATTGTTTGAGCTTGTTATGCCATGATGTTGATTGCCCAAGTCATGAGTTTAAATGCTATTTTAAAAGAAATTTTATTTGAAAAGAAAATGACAAACTTTGAGGTGTCATATTTGGACATTGTGTTTTATGTGCTAAATGAGGCAATGAGGTTTTAAAATGAAAACGTGCAAAATTTGGCGGGTTCATTTTAAGTACGTGACCACGTGTGATTATTTTATTGAAATTTTAAATGTATAGCTTTTCTGAGGTTTGTTAATTAAGCATGAACTCTTTTACATTAGGTTAATTGACATAATTGACAGTAGATAGGAATTGGATTGAGTGTTGGCATGCTTGTTTGGTCACTTAATTGAACCCGTCATCCAACCGGAGTTTGGAGACGATGCACGATGTTTATCGGATGCTCGACAGGGGGTCCGGATGCTAAGTTGCTGTTGACCCCGGACCGATACTCCTTATGGAATGCCGTCTAGGTGAGAGTTCTAGATGATACTGTGCATGAGAGGTCGTAATAATCAGAACACGTGTGAATGATTATGATGCATTGTGCCTAATTATGGGATAAAACTGTGAGACATGGTATGGGATGGGCCAAAACGAGTTTTATCATATAATTAGGATTCGTGTATATGCTTCATGCATGAAAGTTATGTGTTTAGATTATTGATCATATTTGTTGCATTGATAATGATGTATGTGATGTACTAATATGCAGTGGTGTACCAAGGCGATGTAAGATTGTATGCCGTTGCACGTTTAAGTTGCCTTTAAGGAGAATTTGTATCCTAATCGAGGCTTAGGTCATTAACTCGTTGAGATTTATATCTCACTCTGTTGTTATTAACTATTTTTAGATCTATAATATAGAGAACCGTCGCGTGGGGTTTGGGGTCCCAATGGACCAAGATGCAAGCATGCTTAGTGTCACTTTTGGTTTGCCTCATTGTCTCGATGGAACTGACCCTGCAAGTTTTAGAGATGATTGGTAGGAAGCGATTGTAGAAAGGCTTGCAATTATTAAACTTGCTAGGGTTAACAGTATTTAAATAAAAATCGTGCTTTTGGAAATTTCATGTTGTGTTTTTACTATCTCTATTTTTTGTTGTTTGACTATGTGTTATTTATATTAAATGCTTATGCTTGTGTCTAATAGAAAGATAAAAAGAATGGGGCGGCGAGGAGTCCTAAAAGAGAGATCACAATTTAATTGACTGTTGAGGGATCTTCACGTGCTCGAGGGTTCGGGGTGTGACATAGGATGTCCATCGTCCATCCAAAGAACAACTTCATATTGAGTAAATGTTAGGCCTGACTCCTTATCAAACACGTCTTGGAACACGCCCTCAAGATGGGCGGGTGCTCCATAATGTGTAACTAGAAGCACATCCATGCTAATTATTTGAAAAATATAAGAAGCGAGTTGTCATACCCCGAACCTTGAGCGCGTGCACATCCCTTGATGGTCGATCAAATTGTGACGTTCCTAGAATGCGTTGCCGACCCATACATTTTATATGCATGCAAAAACGAAATAACAATCTCGAGACAACAATCAACATGGGATAGACAAGTAGGACAGTCAATAATCACAAAACATACTTTATAAACCAACCAAATTAGTCCTGCAAAGTTATATACAAAAAGTCAAGACCCCAAAAAGGACTACCTAGCCAACCTTACCTCGGACCCTCCTACTTGGGATTTGGGTCGACTACGACACCGTCGGGGACATTGAGGTCTAGAGGATTAGCTACTTCCTCTACTTCGGGCTCATCAACTTCGGGACCCTGGTTCGCCTCGATAACAGTTATGATATCGGCGTCCATGACAGGGTCGAGGTGCTCCACATACTCGTCATTGACGGCAGGTCGGTCAAAGCTATCCAAGGGGCCCTCCCGAACACTATTGGGCCCATGGTGAAACCACACTTTGAATCGATGATGTACCAACTAACATAGGCCCTCATTGACCTAAATGGTAGTAACCACAAGCTCACGGGTCCAGTTGGGGTTCCCATGAATAGGGAGTATGGTGTGTGCCTCCTTGGCCTTTGGCGGCCACCCAAAATGAATAGGGCATACTTCCATCTAAAAACCTAAAAATTGTAAACCACGACGGGGTGAGATGATGTCAGCGAATCTACACCCTAAACCCCAATTAGGAAGGTGATTCACCTAGAGGCAGCTTAAGCACACAACAAATGAGACTTACCTCGTCTTAGCACCTCCCTGCACATTAGTACAACTCATAAACATGTGTATGCAATAAATGCACTCAATAACTGGAATGCTTCACTTTCATATCTCAATTAATCATAGAGATCCCGATTATAAGGCCTAATCATTATGACACGTTCGATTTCATGCCAGACAATTTTGTCCCATAATCAAGCGTGATTATCTCACTCATTCAAATGTCCTAATTCTTATGACCCATCGGCCATTTTCAACTCAATAGTTGGCAGTCCTACGGTATAACCGGGCGTCGTCTTGCCCCATTGAGCACGGCAGTGTCTATCGTTAAACAACATTCCTGAAGGAGCATCGGTCCAGCATTTACCGCAATTTGACATCCGTTGAAGTGGGGCATTCCATATAGGAGCATCGCCCACCCGACCTTCATCGGGTGACGGGTTCTCATAGCGATCACACACATATCCAATCCCGGCCAAAGATATCGTGCTTTACACTCAAATGCCTCAATTTCAAATAATGTACTTGGCCTATTTTCTTCAGATTAAAAATACATGGTAAAATAGTTGTACGTGGACACACGATCGGATTGATCCATAAAATGCGATATCATCTTTTTTAAAAATCCCACGATTTTATATAATACCTAAAAATATTTTTGGTGTCAAAATCCGACATCCGGTATTTTTCTAATTAAATACCAAAATTGCATATTTTTGAAATAATAAATCAAAATCATCAATCAACATCCAATTACATAATTTAACACTCAATTGCACAAACCAACACTTCCACGACGATTAGCACGAAATTCTGACGCTCGGCTATCCCGGCATGAGGCGGTCGGGCGGGCTGGAGACATAAACGGGGACGGGCTTGCGAGTGGCTTGGCGGGGGTGGCTTGCGGTCTCGGTGGGCTGGCTAACGGCGGTGTGAGGTTGGTGAATGAAGCAGCTGGGATGGAGGGCTGGTTGTTAGCTTTGAGTTGCAGCAACAATGGAGAATGAGGGATTAAGGAAGAAGAAGAATAAGCTGTTGCTAGGAAGGAGGGGGACAAGAAGCTTCAAAGTCAAGCTTAAATATCTCCAATACTCAAGTGCAAGGCCCCCACAAGTTTCAATCTTATCCAGCAGCCATTTTCCCCTCCCAATCTTCTCAAACAAGCCAAGATTGAAGGCCAAATGTTGTAGCCCCCACAGCCCTACGAATTTCAGGTATTTCCCTCACCAAATCAACTCAATTTCACAATAATTAACTTCCATTCAATGGCCATAGATTCCATGGTAGCAACCCACACAATTTTCTTGCAATCCCTTCACCAATTAGCTCACTTTAGGGGCCAAATATCCACTTAATTTGGCCCCTCCGAATTTCTTGAATTTAAATTGTCCAATTTTGAATTTTCACCAAAAATCTCAGGCTTGCCGAAAATTCTTCAAAGGATGTGTTGATATCCTAAAAATAAATCGTGACACGCTAGAATTGTCAATTTCCGAAACTGAGTTTAATTTCGTGGTTAATTTCGATCGGATGCAATTTTAGCGTGACCTTACCTACCGGGTAGCTTTTAGGAATTTTATCACATTTCAGCCGTGGTTGATAAATTTCAATCCATTTGTGCATCTCCGACTCATAGGTGACTCTCGGTTGTCGTAAAAATCTCAATGTTTCAATTATGAGCACCAGGTATAGAATTGGCAAAAAAATCGGTTTAGTACCGTTCGACATGAATTTTGCAGTCATGTGGAATCACCCACAATTTAATTATATGCCTCTATCGAATTGACCTATCTCCGGTTTCTAATCGATTTTAACGGGGTTGTATTGACCCTTGTAGATTAGCACGGTCGAGCAGTCGATTTCTGATCGAATTCTCAAATTTGTCGCGTTTATATTTCTTAACAGCTTCACCTAATAGATTAGTTATCTCGTGAGTGGTCAACTCAGAGAAAAAGGGCCATAGACGCGTTGATGAAAAGCCCATTTTATTTAATTGAAACATGGTTGAAAATTAAAATGTCACACGAGTGGCGCCTAGTAAGAGAAATAGCTAGGTCCCAGGCTACATGATCTGCCCACCGCTTGTAGAAAATATAGTCCAAGGACGAGCAAACTAATTCATGCAATATGCATGGGCCAAAAACAAATGAACCAATTCATCCAATATTCATTCGGTAACAGCATATCGCACAATTGAACAAGGCAAGGCAGACTATATCGATTCTATACACATAATTTTCATGCATAATTTAAACACCACAACATACAATTCACATGCAAAGTCACATGCCTTGGGAATTTAAATTCTTCATATAATCATTAATTTCCATCATCGAGTTGGATTTACACTAGGGATGTTGGTTGGTTTGCTCGAGTCACTTTCAGGTCGCTGGCTGAACTTCCATGGGATGATGGCTATGGGCATCTTACTCCAAGATATCTTGGTATCATACAGCCGAGGCATCCAAGGGGTGTTGGCCTTGGACATCCTGACCACACAACTGAACTGATGGAAATCTCTTAAATTTAGTTCATTATACATGGTGCACACTTCCACACCTTAAATTATGTCACACCACACTCAGAACTAGCACTCATAGCATCTACTACACCTGTTTGTCACCCACACATCACATTGATTTGCACAATGCACTCAATGTGATACACAGGTAGCTTCTATTGTTATAGCATATATATCACTCGCACTTTCGGCACTCAAAGGTTCACCGTTAACACTAAACCAGCATCCACAGCATCCACAGCATTCATAGGCATAGCGATTCATCCATGTGAGCTTATAATACATAACTTGAAGATTCCAGAACATAACGTCACGGTTTTCACCCATGAAAAGCTTTACTTTCGGATTAGCTACCAAAACTAGCCCTTGTCGTACAGTTTCAGAAATCAGTTGCAAAACCATAGTAAGTGGGCTTAAAGAATTATGTCGTAGAAAAGACCTTAACTAACGTTTTTCATGGGTGAGTTAAGTCTAGTTCCTAATGTATAAATGGCAATAAATTTATGCAACATAATACAGAAAATGCTCACTCGAAACAGAATCACTGGTCCCAAAGGTAAATTTGAGCAACATTATACGTTAAAAACTTCATCAATTGCTCTGAGATTTCTATATGTTCTACATGAGAATGTAGTTAACAACATTCAAGAAGGATGCATGTCAAAATTTGAGCTAGAAAAATTTATAAAAATTCGTGAAAGCTCGAGGTCACAAAATCTGCAGTTCTGGACAGTTCAATCTCAGTAGGAAAATGGGTCTATAAGTCGATCTTCCTAAGCCGAAATTTTTTGAAATAAATATATGTTGTAGGTCTAGTGTTTAACACAACTTTGTGAAGGAAGTCCCCACACAATCACATCACAGTAGCCACCACAAAATCGACAAGTACACAAACGGTTTCACGAAGAACAGGTACTACCCATCCGTTTTTGTAGTACTCGAGTTCAAGGATCAAGAACTCATCAAGAGAGTCACATGCACGCATCACGGGTTATCTAAACTCCTATCTAAAGCCTAGAAAGAGCTTGCATCTAAACCATGCAATTCGCCTAGCAATAAGAGAGGATCATGGAATCTAGCAACGAGTAGTTTCACTTATATGGAGGTTGTTCTAAGGACTTCTTGCCTCACCACCTGTTGTGAAAAGGCGAGCGATCGAACAATAATATAGACAGAAAAAGAAAACAAATCGGACATTAGATTTACGTGGTTCAGTCGTAAAGACCACGTCCACGGGGAAAGCAGCAGCGAATTTCACTATAGATCAAGCGATACAAGGAGATTATACACTCAAGTCATTCAAATACTCTCTCGGTGTTTCCCAAGCCCCAATTACACTCAATAACACACGCAGTGTTTAGCTTCAAAATTCATCAAGAAATAATCTCTCAATCTCACGAAGGAATTACACGCAAATCTTACCACAAGATTTAATTGGCTTCAACACTAAATTTTCTTGGATATAATTCACGATAAAGAAAATCCCTCCCAAGCGCTCGACAATGAGATGGCGCTTCAAGACCAAATCTTCATGATCAACTTTCTTCCATCCATGGCCACAAGTCTATATATATAAGTGAAACCCTTATTCCTTTGCCAACTTCTCATAGGATTCTATTTCCTATCAAAAACATATCTTTGTATATTTTAAACAAAATCCAAGTCCTAGTCAAAGTTGGACTTTCCTATTTTAGTGGCCAAACTCTTCAATGTAGATTCAAACTTTGAGAAGTTGATCTTCGGATCTTTTTTGCTCGATTTCGAATGTCCACAACATATCTAATTCGGAATATTCGTAATTTCATATTGGGCTCAAACTCGAGACATATTTTAACACTACCCTTGCTGGTTTTTGAGTTTTTGAAGCTCTAGAGGAGTTTTCTTCGGAGGATTTTCGAGAGAAAATGAGAAGGGGGAGTTGATGATGGTTCGACGAGAGAGAGAAGGAGAAGATGAGGGAGGAGGCGGTTTTGGGGGGTTTTTTAGCTCGTCAAACTTGCATGAGTTGACAAGGGTGGATTGCTTAGGCAGCGCATGGTAACGTTTCTATTTTTCCCAATTTATGTTCTTTTGTTCCCTGAAACAAAAAAAGAACAGAAACTTGTTTGGTAAAACATTTGTTCCTAGGAACAATTTCTCTAGTATTTTGTTCTAAGGAATAGTTTTGAGAAATAAAAAAAAGTTGCTTCTTGTTCCCAGGAACAATTTTTAGAAATAAGCCATTTTTTTTTTTTTTTGTTTCTCTCTCTTGCTGCGGCCACCTCCAATTGCTCGGAGCCACCGCCGACCACCGCCACCATCGGTCGCCGCCGCCGCCGGCTGTCACCGTGCTAGCTGCCACCACCGCTGCCCGTCGCTGCCCGCCACCCGTCGCCGCCCACCGTTGCCGTTGCACGACCGCTCGCGGTGACGGTCGGGCGGGCGGTGCGGCGGCGGCGACGGTTAGCGATCCGTAAGCAAGAATAAAAAATGAACAAATACAAAAAAGAAATTATTGCATTACCAAAGATATTTCTATTCTTGTTCTATTCCAAGAGTATAAATTTTGTGTAATTACCAAACGGGTTCTTTTACTTAGAAATTGTTTCCCAGAATAGAAATAGAAAAGAATTATTTCTGAAAAAAAAACTCTTCCCCGGAATAGAAGCGTTGTCATGCACAGCCTTAGCTTCTTGGACCATTTTGGGGCATGAAACTGAGAAGGGGCGGAAGAAACAAGGCAAATTTCATCATTGCCTTGCATGAAATTCCATTGAGCCATAGGTTAATCTTGCTACTAGTCAAGGATTTAAGGTCTAATTGAAGTGGCTTGGGAAATTTCATCAAAATTTCCCTTCATGAACAATCATGAAGCCCACATCCCATCATTGGTCTCTATTCAAGATGTCTAAATGCCCAGTTTGCCCTTAAATTTCAGTTGCGAGCAAGAGTGGAGAGTGTCCGATTAATTAGGTTGAGTCTAGGAGTCATGTTAGTGTCACATATAAGAGCTTACTAATTATATGTGTCCCCCTTAAGAATTCAGCTGTTTAAATAAGAATGATTAGTGCAGTTCATTAGGGTTAGTTAAATGACTTTAGCATTGCTGCTCTGTAATGTAATTCTTAATTTTCTAGGGTCATATGGTCAATAATGTTAATACTAAAAGTCACATCAAAGTGTAACGAGTGCTAAATGAACGATCAAAGAACTTGTTTCGATTCCAATACTTAACCCTGACACTACTATCCCTTAACTGATGTTATGCTTCACTAGTTGTGAATATTTCGACCATGATCACGAACCCAATTGGCTTGTTCGCACCTTCAAATAGATGGTTGTATTTGAGTCCTTCACTTATCAAGGGAAACAAGGATCTCTATAGTCTATTGATGATTCTAGGATTGAGAAATTTTAGGGTGCCACAAATTTAAAAACACTTATATTGAAAATTAAATTTGGGAGCAAAACGATGTCGTTTTAGGACAAGCTAGCCATGTCGGCGTCACATGGATTTCCGGCGAGCCACATAGAACAACTTTATTATTAAAATAAAGCCATGTTGGATTTCTGGTGAGTTTCGCAGGAGTTGGCACTTGGGTGTCCAATTTTCCAAAAAAGTGGCACTTAAGTATACATTTGAGAAGTTTTAGTACTTATGTGTTCATTTGAGCCAAGTTTTGTCACTAAAGGTATTTGTTCTCACATGCCACCAATACTCACATCTTGTCCGATGTACAAACCTGTCTCCTTTGCCATCTTGGAAGCTTGACAAGTTATAACTTATTTAAGCCGTTTGGCCCTAATGATCATTTCCCACCCTTATCAAATCAAGTAATTGAATATGATATCATATTTACGTTGGCACATAATTATTCCATTGGAAAGTTTCAAGATGAAAGTGTATCATATACATATGTTTTTAGAGCTTTTAGTATACTTATCTCAGCGATGAGCAAATATGTGTCTACTTCCCTATTAGTTGGGGAAGGCTTGTTGTGTGTATGTTTGTCAACCTTCACACATCGATTTGGAATCATATAATATTCCTTCTTCTTCTTTTTTATTTTTTGCCCTTTTATGCAATATACTTTTGTTGACACTCAAAATTAACCCTACCGTCACATGCTCGCCATGGAGAAGAAATGTAAAATAGACAAACTGGAATCACATGCATGTCATGTGAGTAGTATTGTTACATGCTTGACCATCGACAAGCGTAGGGATAAAAACGCAATGATCGATGACAAGGTAGGGGACCAGTACATGTCTAGTTGTTAAAATATGATGATGGACGGTTGGTAGCTGCCTAAATGAGTAATGGCGGCAAACTGTTAGATATTATTCAAGAACACCGAAATAACAAGCACCATGTATGTGCACTCTTAAAAAGCAGCTGCTATTTGAAAACCCCGTGATGGAATAGCTATCGATAACTTTAAAACCTTTTGGGTTATGAAGAAATGAGTAAAGTGATCTACGGAGAGAAAGGGACGTGAACAAGGTGAGGATCGGTCAAGGATACACACCTATCCATCGGTTACCAAGTTCCTCTATAAATATCATCAATCATCTCATGAAGAACCCCCAACAAATCAATCAAATATTATCTCTTTTACATTTCCTATATTGCATTTTAACTTCTCTAGTTGTAGCTTTCAGATTCCCATTGTCGATTAGATTTTGGCGTTGTGTCCCCCATTCTAATATATCGTCGTTGATTAAATTTCAGCGTTGTATCTTGGAGCAGTGTTGTTGATTAAATTCTGGTATAGTTTAAGGTTAATGTTGTAATTTATGGGCTTTGTTGTTGATTAAATTCTAACTTAGCTTAGTATTGTAAAGTGTTGTTTGGATTTGGAAGTTAATATTTACATTGCATTTGACATCCTTTATCCAGATTTGGAACAGAATTCTTGTACCTCTTAATAAAAACCGAAGAATGACTTTTGATGAAGATATTTAATTGTGGGATAAATTCCAATAAAACAACTTTATTATTATTATTTTTTTTTGGGGTGAGTTCACACCCTTTCGCTTATATGATTTTTATAATTAGATTTTGAGAATTTAAGTTTGTATTATCGAATCCTTTTAGATTACATCGCTTAAGCCTTTCAGTTATATTGAGCTTCGTATCGTCCTTTGTGTCTTCTTTTAGCTCATGTATAAGTGTGGGTCTAGAATTCCTTGTTGCTATTTATTTCCTAACTTAAACAAAAAGGATTTTATGACATATACAGTATCAGGAAAACTTCCTCTTATTCCAATGTGACCTAATTTGACATTATAATGCTTAATTTCTCACCAAGTTTGCTTCAATAAAACAGTCTTTCCTAATTTGGCATTTACACGTGCCTCTCATATGCAAATTCCAGTTACTGAGGCTTTCAGTGGGCTTGGCAGTAAATTATAACGTTGCAGGCTCAGTTAAAAAAAAGATTAATTAATTAAGCTTAGAGCTTCCCTACTTGAGTCCGTTAACCGCAGTCCAATTAGAATACAATTCACTTAAGCTTATTGCTATAAAAATGCAAATGTGAATTAATAATATCTGTGTTCGGGGATCGAGACCGATCCCTAATTCTCTACGCAATAACATAACTAATATGAGTTATTCAAATTTGGGCATTGATATTGCGGAATCCTTACTTTGACTTTTATTTCATATGAGATAATAAAAATCTTTCAAAATATTGCAACAATAAAGATATATCAGATCAATATATATTTATAATTCTTGAAACTTCAATAATATTTTTATTTTAATTAGAGGGAAAGCCACATATAAATTGCAATTAGCCAATACGTGTTGGAAAACAGGTCAGTCCATAAAACTCTCAGTTAGAGAAAAAACAAAAAGAGAAATTACTAACTTGTTATCATGACGTGACAACAAATTCTAAGTCTATTCAGATTGTCTTTCAAGGTGAGATATTCAATATGTAATAAATAATAAAGTCGACTATTGTAACCTTCTTACAAGACTTTGAATGCTGATAATGTGACTTACTAGACCAACTCATTTCGAGGTACTATTCTCTTGGGCCCATAGATGTTATTGAGCCTTACAATTTTACCTTACAATATAATTTTTTGGGAGTCTAATCCCACAGTATAACTAAATAGAGCCAGATAAGCGCTTTCTCTCAAGAGCTTATCCATTTGGTATGTTCGGCCTAGAGAACACTTCATATTATAGTTCTAATGTTAACTAAAGCCTTTACACTAAACATGTCTATTGTGAGGTGATTCTACTTTCACATCCCACCAATACTCACACCTTGTTCGATGTACCATTCCTGTCTCCTTTGCCTATTTGAAGTTTAACAAATGATAACTAATTTGGCCCTAATAATCATTCTCCACCCTTATCAAATCAAGTTGTTAACAGTGATATCATGTTTATGTTGGCATAATATTATTCCATTGGAAAGTGTCAAGACTAATTATTTCAACAAATCTGGTTTGGGTATGACACCGGAAACCATTTCTTTAATTGATTTTCCAAAAGTGAAGGAAATAATCAAACAAAGACCTATAAAAACTTTTTATAGGAATAATTTTCAAAAGGCTTTTGTAAAACCTATTGGCCGAAATGCTCTCAAATGTTCAAAATGTAATAGCTTAGAACATTTCGAGAATGGATGTCCTAAGGTTTGGAGACCTGTTAAGAGAGATTGGGCAAAGACTGTATTTTGTACTAACTCCCATAGACTCAAGAAAATGTGAGTACCAAAGAAAGCTTAAGTTCCTTTTTTGATTGCAAGTCACTATAAAAGAAAAAGATTAAATGGTATTTGGATAGTGGCTGTTTGAGAGACATGACAGGAGATTCAAGTTGTTTTATAAAGCTTATGCATATAAATTGTGGAAAAGTTTCTTTTGGTGGAAACAGCAAATGATGAATTGTTCGATGTGGAACTGTGATTGGAAGTCTCGCAATCAATAATGTCTCATTGGTGGAAGGTTTGAATTACAATATTCTCAGCATTAGTCAACTATGTGACACTAATTCAAAATTAATTTCTAAGAAGGCATTTGTTCAGGAACTAGTAAAAATCTCTCTCAATCTTTCACTGGATGAAGACTTGATAATATTTATCTTTTGGATATAAAACCGGAAAGCTCTTAGTGTCTAATATCAATTCAAGATAAAGCAAATCTTTGGCATAGAAAGCTTGGCCATGTTAACATGAAGCAGATTGCCAAGATCTCCTCTAAGAAGCTTGTTCATGGATTGCCCAACCTGACTTATCAAAAGTCCAAATTATGCACACTATGTGTATTGGGAAAACAAGTTAGAAGTTCTTTTAAACCTATAAATCAAGTTTTTACTAATCGAGTTTTGCAGCTTCTACATATGGATCTTTTTGGACCAACTAGAATTCAAAGCTTTGGTGGAAAGAGATACTGCTTAGTAATTGTGGATGATTATTCTCGCTTTACATGGGTATATTTCCTAGCAAGTAAGTTTGAAGCATTCTCTTACTTTTCAAAATTTGCCAAGAAGGTTCAGAATGAAAAATGTTATGTTATTTTAAGCATACGCACGGACCATGGAGGTGAGTTTGAAAATCAAGACTTTGCAAAATTCTGTGATGAATCTGGTTTTCAGCATGTTTTCTCTTCTCCATATACTTCAGAACAGAATGGGGTTATGGAAAGAAGAACATATCTTTGCAGAAAATGGCAAGAACACTCTTAATTGAGAGTAATATTTCCTCTCGATTTTGGGTTGAAGCAGTCTCTACAGCTTGCTATATTATTAACAAAATATTCTTGAGGCCTATTATAGAGAAAACTCCTTATGAGGTATTCAAAGGAAAGAAGCCAAATGTTTCTTATTTTCATGTGTTTGGTTGTAAGTGTTTTGTCTTAAAGAATGCAAATAATTAAACTAGTAAGTTTGAAGAAAAATTAGATGAAGGAATTTTCCTTGGCTACTCAACCTTAAGCAAAGCTTACAGAGTATTCAACAATAAGACTCAGTCTATGAAAAATCTATGAACGTCAAGTTTCAAGACTTTGTGCAGAATCAACTGGATCAAACTCAAGAATTTGAACCTGCTTTAGATGTTATAAAGTCTACTTCCTCCGAAGTGGTTCAGACTTCTGAAGATCAACAACAAGATGAACCAGAAGATTCAACTGAAGCAGAGGATCAACAAACTCACAAACCAACTAGTAACTAGAAGCATAAGTCAAGTCATCCCAAGGAACTCATTATTGACAACATTGATGAAGGAATTCGCACCAGATCCAAAAGGCGAGAAGAGTCTAGTGCTTTAGTACTTGTTTATGAGATTGAACTCAAAAGTGCAGAAGAAGTCTTGGTTGATGAAAGCTGGAATTGAAGTTATGCAAGAAGAGTTCAGACAGTTCAGCATCAACGATGTTTGGAAATAAATTCTAAACCTAAAGGTAAATATATTATTGGAACTAAATGGGTTTTCAGGAACAAGGTGGACGGGAAAGGAAAAGTGGTCAGGAACAAAGCAAGACTTGTGGCCAAAGGATATACACAAGAAGAATGGATAGACTATGATGAGACCTATGCACCAGTAGTGAGGTTAGAAGCAATTAGATTATTACTTACTTTTACTTGCTATAAAAATTTCAGGCTATTATGAATGAATGTAAAAAGTGCATTTTTAAATGGATTCATCCAAGAGGAAGTTTATAGACTGAAGAACGAAGAAAGCCAGACTTAGTCTATAGACTGAAGAAGGCACTATATGGATTGAAGCAGGCACCTCAAGCTTGGTATGAAAGTTTAAGTAAATTCCTAACTCAAAATGGCTTTGTTAAAGGAAAGGTAGATACTACTTTATTCATTAAAAAGGAGGTAAAGATTTTCTACTTGTTCAGATTTATGTTGATGATATCATATTTGGATAATCTAATGAAAATTTATGCAAGAAATTCTCTAGATGCATGCAGGATGAATTCAAGATGAGCATGATGGGTGAGTTAACCTTCTTTCTGGGTTTACAAGTTAAAAATCAAAGGAAGAAATTTTCATTCATCAAGAAAAGTATGCAAATGATCTCATCAAGAAGTTTGAATTGGAGAATTGCAAAAAGACATAGACACCTATGTCAAGTTTTTCAAAACTGGACAAAGATGAAGAAGGAAAGAGTGTAGACCAGAAGTTATAGAGGAGTATTATTGGTTCACTTCTTTACCTACTGCATCTAGACCTGACATTTTGCTTAGTGTTTGTATCTGTGCTAGATTCCAATCAAATCCTCATTTAATTGCTACAAAGCGCATCATCAAATACGTTGCAACTACTCCAAAGCTAGGTTTATGGTATCCCAAGGAAGGAGACTTTACTCTCATTGGATATTCAAACACAAATTTAGCAGGATGCAAAGTGGACAGAAATAGTACTTTTGGTACATGTCAACTGTTTCGCAACAAGCTGGTATCTTGGTTTTCAAGAAAGCAGAGTACCGCAGCTCTCTCAATAGCTGAAGCATAATATGTTACTCTTGGGAGTTGCTGCTCTCAAATATTATGTATAAAGCAACAACTAAGAGACTATGAAATTGAAGAATCGTGCACTGAAATCAAATGTGACAATACCAGCACCATTAGTCTCACAAAAAATCCAATTCTTCATTCAAGGGCAAAGCATATAGAGATTCAACATCATTTCATTAGAGATCATGTTTAGAATGGAGAAGTTATGATTTAGTTTATTGACTAGAAGAATTAGTTGGTAGATTTATTTACAAAGTCATTAGAAAAAAAGCCTGTTTGAGTGTATTCTCACCAGACTGAACATCATCGGTTAAAGTTTGAAGATGATCAGACTCAGAACATCCAAAAGTTGTGACTGTAAGTTAATTCTGTGCAAGTAATTTAATTTTTGGATAAAAAAATTTGAAAAAAGGTACGTTTATTTTTTGAATCACTACTTACTTATTTCTTTTTCGGGTTTTTTAATTTATGATAGTTTTTCATTTTCAAAAAGGCAGTTTTACTTTTTCCTTTATGACGATTCGTATACCTCGCTTCATCTGCTTTATATACTGTCGAAATTCTTCTTCTTTGTTTACATTCTCTCAAACCCTAGAATACAGAGATCCTATTTTCTCTCATTTTCTCCCAAGTTTGATAAAAAGTTTTCACCTTTTTTCATAGAGTGAGTTCAAGAAATCCTTCAAGATAGTGACAATGTCTTTCTAGAAGAAGTCTTCTAGAATTGTGAACAGGGGACCACATCATATGCTAGAGGGTCCTACTCACTTTGACTTAATTGAGGAGGAAGATTCTCCTCAGTAGCAGCATCGACAACATTCTCAATTGCGTTAATCTTCACAGCAAGAGACTCAAAATCCTTTACAGCAACATGCTGAAGAAAAATCATTGAAGATGTTGAACCCGTAAGAATTTTGAAACCTGAATTTCTCTTCAAACTCTACTCTAAGTTAAAGGAGGGTGGTACTGCGATGACTTTCATTGATGAGTTTTTGAGCGAGAGAGGGTACAAGAATGAGACTCATTTTTTGAGAACAATTGAA
The DNA here is from genome assembly GCF_016545825.1 of Eucalyptus grandis. Lineage (NCBI taxonomy): Eukaryota > Viridiplantae > Streptophyta > Magnoliopsida > Myrtales > Myrtaceae > Eucalyptus > Eucalyptus grandis. The sequence goes on from NC_052620.1 coordinate 8,364,843, forward strand.
AGTATGGGCATTGCGCCTGTAGGTTTGGCAGCAAAAACTTTTGCACATTTTCCAAGTGATCCATGGTTTGGATCATTTAATCAGCCTGAAGGGAAGGATGATGATGAAAGGATGTATGCGCGTTTTCAGCCTAGGATGGACATCGCTGCAAATATTGTGGTGAAAGGACGAACTTATTTCGTTCTAAGGACCACAAGAAGACTTATTCGAAACTGTTGAAGGGAGAGATTATGAACCTTAAAAGTGTGGACTTTGATTTTCTTGATTCGGTGAAAATGAATCTGAGGGAGAAGCTTGCACTCCTTCAACTCGAACGATTTTGCTCTGAGACGATTGTCACCTACCCAGAAGTCACAGCTTATTTCTATTCAATTCTATCATTTTTAGATGCGAATAGAGTTTCTTTTATGGTTAGGGATAAATAATTTGTGGTCGATGTAGACACGTTGGCTGATGTGATTGGAGTGGAAAGAGGGAGTTTCCAACCGATCAGTGTGTCTGTTGCTCACGCTACACTGAAACTTGTTCGGGACAGATTTGCTGAAAGCAAGATTTCATACTCTAGGATGAATGCCTCAAATATCTTATTTCACAAGATCGTGATCAACTGCATCAGACCCAAATCAACTTCAAAAATTGATGTCTCTTACTCTAAAGGGAAGCTGATGTATGCAATCAACATCGGATTCAAGTTCTCTCTGCCTTACACTATCCTAATGTACATGTATAGGACATTTGTGAAAGATAAGGGGCAACTTTCTTACTTTGCACTTGTTACTCAACTATTCAGACATTTCAACATTCAGCCTCCTGCTATTTTGTGTGTTCAAACCATTGCTCCAATGGTAGTTGGATTAAAGATGGTGTCAAAAATGTGATTGAAGGAATTGAATAAGGCATTAGAGCACTGAAGTAGAAATCCCCTGCCAAAACTATGCAAGACTTTGTAGTGAAGAAGAGGAAAGACAAAGAGCCCATGAGCACACCAATCAAGAAAAGGAGAGCTCTTATCTTGCAGGATGATGAAAATGAGGACAATGTTACTCTCTCTACTTTTACCTTAAGAAATTTGAAGAGTTTTGTTAGTTTTGAGGAGACAGAGGACAGAGAACACAGAGAAAGAGAAGAGACAGAAAAGAGAGGTGAACAGAGAAAAGAACAGAGAACAGAGGAAGAAGAAAGAGGAAGAGAAAATGAAGAAGAAGAGGGTCAAGATTATCTTGAGCCCACATTTGCTATATCCTTGTTAGAGACTCGGAAGAAACAAAAGGTAGGACTACAGGAGAAGTGTGGGAAAAACATCACATTGGTGCTGAAGAAGAGCAAGAACAGGTAGAGGAATTTTTTTTCTCCACCTAAAGGCACAGAAACATGGGGAGCTATTGACAAAAGAGGTACTTTTTCACTTGTTTTCACTAGTGATGTTAGTAGATCTCCAGCAGATCCAGATGATGTCTATGCCTCTCAATTCCCTGAAGTTGATATTGAGGCATCATGTCCAAGTTTGGATGTTCCAACTGAGATTCCATCATTGGTGAACACTCCTCAAATTGAACGTGCTGAAGCTAGTATTCAAATGGACAATACAACAGACTTTAAGAGATTGCTCGAGCTTCTTGTGGAAATAAAAGCTCACCTATATGGAATGAAGTGTGAATTTCAGACTCTAAAATCTGCACATCAAGCCACCTAAGTCTCTCTACACGATCGGGTATAAGTCCTTAAGCTTCAAGTTCAAGCTAATGCAAAGGGTGAGGATATTGAGCAACTGAAGGAGGATCTAAGGAAGTTGGAGGAGATTGTCAAGTCTATAGGGGATTTCTAGATCATTCGCATCCCCAAACAGCCATGATTTTTACCCATTTTTAAAAGTTTTTCTCCACTTTTTGCTGATGACAAAAATGGGGAGAGTTTATGCAGATTTGACCAATTTTTGGATATCTTATGGTATTTTTTGCTTGGTTTGATTTTTATGACTTTTTAGACTTTGGTACGTTTTGGTTTTTGGACTGACTTTGGATTGGTGTACTTTGAACCTTGACTGCTGTTTGATTTTGAATTTTTTGACGCTTGCAGCAACTAAGTCTGTGATATTGATTGTGGCTGGATAGTTATCTTATAGGATTAACATGTTTTTGTGGTTGTAGAATCGATGCTATCCAGGATTCAATCTACTTTTATAATATGTCAAGTTTTGCTTAAGTGTTATTTTGCAGGTTAAAATTTTCAAATCTGCAGGAAAGTTTTGTCACCATAAAAAAAGGGGAGATTGTTGGAGAAAACTCATTTATTGTTTTGAAGTTGGCAAAACATTTTCATTAAGTCTAGTCTGAAGACTTCTAGACTCAACTGTCAAAGTCTGAAGAATGCCAGACTCAAGATTCAAAGTCTGCCCTCACTGATAGTTCCGGACGAAGAATGAAGACTTATCAAGATACGGGATTATCTTCAAGGATTCAATTCGTATGGTTTTTGGAAGACCTTATGGCTGGATATAGCATTTACATGATTGATTATTCTTATTGGAATCTACTTCGATTTGAAGATCTTTTGAAAGGCAAGCAAACTTGGAATGTTCTACTTATGGAAACCAAAGATCCTGATTGTATGGACGAACATGATTGATGGGCTTTCATCATAAATCATCTAACGACTCGAGATCACCTTAATTGATTCTGTCCAACAGGTAGATTGGAAGAATTTCTTTGGAAAGTGCCAATGGTCGTGAAAGGCATGAAGGAGTATTTAAGGCGGACTCTTAAGTTGTTTGAAGTAGTGCGTGAAAGAAGAATTTCAAAATCTGAATCTCTATAGTTCATTGCTATTTTATTTATAAGTTGTATACAAAAAGAGAAACACTGAGACTTTTGAAGAGACCAGTAGAGACTTGATCACAAGTTGTAAAATCTCTTTTGATTTATAGTGGAATCTAGCCAGCGGGCTGTTAGCGCGAGAGAGTTGACGTAGGCTTGATCTAAGCCGAACCACTATAAACCCTGTCTTCCAATTCTCTTTCCTTAACTCTTTACCTTTATTCGTTGATTTATATAATTGTTCTAAAAGCTGTTTACATCTTTAGTCCATAATCTTTAAGAGGCAATTTACTTCTACTAAGTCTTGTGTGAAAATTTTACTTACACTTACTCATCCCCACTTTAGGTGTTTGCACTAGCCCTTTCATGATCGAATCCTTCTAGCTTATACGGTTCAAGCAATTAACTTCTTTTGTCGTTGACACACTTTATTTTATGCTGACGTGGCTATTGCAATGGACTTTTATTATTGAAAAGTGCAAAAAGAAAGAGCGGACCTCCGGATGTTGCAGAACGGTAATCAAAAGAAACCGGAAAAGGGCATTAGAATTAGGTCAAAGAAAAGAAAAGGGGATAAGAACAGAGATAGAGGAGGGGATTGGAAAACCTCATTAGCAGCCAAATCTAAATCATCTCAAATTACTGCGGATGATAAACCCAACAATTACTGTTCTAGTGGCAAAAAATGGGAAGAGATACAATTGAAAATGACCGTACAACAATGAACAAATCTAAAGAAATATCCTCTAAAAAACTTGCATAAATCCAAAAAAATTTAACGAGCATAAATAATTGTATGAATAATCTTGTTACGGTCTCTTGAAGCCTTTTGTCTCACCGCATCCCATGATCTCTGATGGCAACTTGCCCACCCTTTCGACACCTTCTTCAAACACCACGCCCATGCCCATATAAAGATGAGGCTCTATATGGCAATGGAAAAACCAAACGCCCGGATTATCCGCCACAAATCAGAGGGCGGTCCACCCGTAAGGATGGACTGCCACTGTGTTCTTCTTGATCGGGTTCACCAAATTGTACTTCTTCAGGTCGTTGTTAGCGTCGAATTTCCCTGTCCCGTACCCGAGGACCCAGAAATCGTGACCATGGAGGTGCCACGGGTGTGTCTCGCTGGTGTTTGCGGTCAGAGTATTTGCATTTTGCAATATGATGTCCACTGTAGTGTTGAACTTTAGTCTATAGATTGCATTGCTAGAGGTAGCATTGGTGTTGTTCGCGACACGGTAGATGTCATAGTTCGTGAAGTCGCGTAGCCGATCGGGCGGAGGGCTTTGATCGAACACGTGGTGGAGATTCTCCTTAAGGGCGATCAGGTATGGTGTATGCGGGAGCGTGAACGACACGTTGTTCACGGACCAATGAAAGTAACCATCGATCTTGTTCTGCGTGTTGAGGAACACAATCACTCGGTCTGACTTGGGCGGTGGAGTGTGGATGTATCCCTGGCGGGCTTTGATCGCTAGGCTTTGAGCCAATCGTGGCGCGACATCATTCCAGATTGGGCCAGCAGGCGGACCCGTGGGTGGGACCCGCTTCGGGTGGTTGGGGTAGTAATTGAGGGTGGCCAGGCCAGGAGGGGTTGTGGCAGTGGCATTGCGGCTAACGATGTTGGTCATGATCCAGTAATTTCTAGATGGTTCTTGATCCATTTTGATCAAGACGGAGTATGTCTCCCCCGAGTAGATGAACAGATTTTGTGCCACGATAGGCTCTACATAGTGCCCGTCTGCTTCAACTATAGTCATGTTGTGACCCTGCAAAATAAAGTTAAATTTGGCATATGATCCAAGTAGTAAATTCCAACGTACGAGCCTTTGCAAATGTTTTATATAAGAAGCACATTTATTTTGATTGTATAGAAAAAGAAAATTAAATAATATCTCAAAAAATGTGTATGTACGTGAATTGCATTGAACGTTGTTTGCCTTTTATTAGCACATGCGGATATTCTTATTTTCTCATAAAGTGGATACTTATTTAACATTTGGCCTACATCGAAACAATTTGGCTCCTCGATTAAAAAAATAGAATAAAACATCACACACTACATCATCAAATTGACATTTAGTTACAATTCCCCCAATTCTAATCTTGTGAAAATTTTGAAATATTCCAACCGAAAAACTTAACTTATCAAGTGGAATCAAACTAAGATCTGTATAAGGTCATTAAAGATGCTCGAATGCAACGTTCCAAGCTAATTTAACACAATCTCTAGCGTGTAATCCGAAATAAAATGTCAGTGTGAGAAGGTTTACCTCAATTTGAAAGCTGAGAGCAGATAGAGCAGTCATGCTTGAAATCCTGAGGCGATACGTTTTACCGGGGATGACTGTCAGTACATAAGGCAAACATTCGGAACTGGTCGCATTGCAAGCCGTGGGATCTAAGGTTGGAGAGGCCAATTTGGAGCAACTGAACTTTCCCCTTCCTTGAATTAGTAGCGACTACAATTCAAGAAACAAAAGAGAATGAAAAAAAAGTAAGAGCAATGAGCGAAGATCGCGTTTTAAGTTTTGGAACTGGGAATCAAATTAACTTAAATCACCTGAGGCTCCCCAACCCAACCGAAGGGAATGGAGGATAAGCCAGCAGCTTGCTCATAAGTGCTCTTGTGGTACCAGTCATTGAGGATGATGCTCTTGTCGTAGTCGTAAGCGAACGGCTCAGCCATGCCGTCCGGCAGCGAAACCCGGATTGATCCGTACAGTCCGGCCACTCTTTGCATCCCATAATGCGCGTGATACAAGTACGTTCCGGGATGTATAAGGAGGAAAGTACAATGTCATCCAGAGCTGCCTTGCAAGATGAGAATTTAATCGTCTCTCTCGGATCTATATACGAACAAGTACCGTTTGGTAAATTTGAGTGACGAAAGTATTTGGTTGCACTCGGTACACATAAGACCAGTTTTTCATAAATGATCAAATGAGGTGTGGTTCACATAAATCTCACATGATCTTTCGATTAACAAGAGTGCACATGAACATAGTGAAGGATAATCATTTTACTATATACATGGACTCACCCGGTCAACGACAAAACGGTAGGTAAAAGTGTCTCCAGGCAAAATGGGGCATTGAGTCACGCCCTCGGTTCCATCACTCCATGGACTTCCGATCTGCAATTTAATCCAACCCAAAAATCATCATCTCATAAGCTTCTTATTATGATCTTCATCAAACACTCGACAAAGACCTTTATGAGATAGTTTCGATGTGTTCACTATATATACCTGTCGGATTCCATGCCAATGGATCGCCAAATTCTCCGTCACCAAGCCATTGGTAACTTCCACGACGACGACGTCGCCTTGTTGAGCAAGGATGGATGGGCCTGGGGACCTTCCGTTGATGGTGATGACCAGCTTCTTGTAGCAGTCTGGCGACTTGAACTCGTACTTCACGTCCCATTTGTAGCGACGAATTCTAGCCTCTGCCAATGCCATCGTCGCCAAAACACATAGAAACAATGCGATCAATCGACTCATCTTTCGTGCTCAGGAGAACCGAATTGCACACAGCGTACTAATTTTTTTTCGAACGGATGGGGTTTGTGCAGCGACCGTCGACCACAACAATGAGGATGAAAGAAGAAGAAGTTGGTATGAGAATATGCCACGGTTTTAGGCACTTTGTCGATAAGAAAGAGGATCCTCTTTGTTGGTATTAATAATGTCTAAGGAGACACAAGTTGATTATATTATATGCAATGTTACTTTTGAACGTATTCGTCAACGCGTTTTGCTAGGGAGTCTGACCAGGGCCATGTATGCATAATTTGTAATACAAGATATATATATATATATATATATATATATATATATATATATATATATATATCAATCAATTAAAATGCTTGGTAACTTCGATAGCCTTGAAAAATCAGATTTTTTTTTTTAAAGGCCAAATTGGCCATGGTCAAACTGTAGAAGGTACGTCCTGTCCTAGTTGCACCCCAAAATCTAGTAGAGTGGGAACTATTCAATGGACCCCAAATTTAAAAAGGCTTGGGGCACCATCACTTACAAAACGATTAAAATAAGAAAGATATTTTTGGGTCCTTGAGACAAAATTTGGAACTATTCATTGGACACAAAATTTAAAAAGGCCTGGGGACACCGTTACTTACAAAACGATAAAAATAAGAAAGATATTTTTAAGTCATTGGGACAAATTTGATAAGATGGAAAAAAGAAGAAATCATTCACTCAGTCCTAAATCTATTTTACGAATATCAATTCAATCACAAAACTTTTTTGTTTTGTCAATGTAATACTAAATCTTTAAACTAAATTCCAATATATTACTTCTGCCGATTTTCACTAGAAATTGTTGATGTAATAATGTGCCATGTAAGATGGCTATTGAAGACTAGATTGCCACGTCATCAAGTTTCAGTGAAAATTTACGAGGAGGACTATATTGAAATTTCGTGTAAAGGTTTAGAGTTAAATTGACAAAATTGAAAAGTTTATGACTAAATTACCATTCGTACAATAGGGTTCAAATTGATTAGGTAGTTGGTTCATGTAAAAGTAACATTGTCATACAAACAAAATTTTTATTTGCTACACAGTTTTTATTAAAGACCGTGTATCTTGTCATACAAACACAATTTTCATTTGCCTAGCCCCCAATAAAATATATAGGTGCATCGACTAGTCTTCTTTTTTTTTTTTTTTTTTTTCACCAATTCTTATGCCAAAAAAAAAAAAGTCAAGTCAACTCTGCTAGAATTATGCTGAAATTGCGTCACAAATCATGTGAAAATGTAATGCAAAATTAAAAATAAATTTAAGTCCATCTCAACTGTTACTCATGTAAATATAAGGATAACGATAGATCCCCAACTTTTCTTTTATGTCATGAAAAAACCCAAACGTTTATGTGTGATATGTATTCTTTATTTTAGTTCTATCAGGGTATTTTTTCATACTAATATAAGTTTATGGTTTTTTATGACACAAAAAAAGTTTAGGATATTTACATCATGATGAGTAAATTTAAGGTTTTAATGATAAAAAAAAGGTTTGGTAGGATTAGAAAAGTCTCGCAAAATATTTGGCACAGTTGGACCATTTTAACTCATTCTTGCATGATCCGTGAGATTAGTAGCCGATCTTGTGATCTTAAAATTCGTCCACGTAACTAAAATAGATTCCTCTTTGAAAAAAGAAAATCAAGAAATTATTTTTTAAGGAGGATCCAATGGCTCAGGACAAATGTAAAGAAATAGAGGCCATCAATCTTATCAAAGTAAGAAATTTTTACCAGATATCACAAAAGGAAAATCCAACAGAGACCATGAAACTGTTAAAGTAAGAATCTTCCAAGAAAGAAATAGCGGCGTGTGAAATACCATGGAGTATCACGCACGGAATCTTTCTCATTGACTGGCGCCTATTGAACTTGACATATTTTAAGCGAAAGTCTTGGATTGATTGAATGGATCCACCTGCAATTTTAATTAGGATTTTGGACATGGCAATCCGAATTGGAGTTTAAATTTGGCCAATGAGAAATGGAGGTCAATGGATAACGGCTAGATTCAGTGGCTTGAAAAGGGGACTGCACATCATGATCTTGAAAGACCCGTGATTCGGGGGCGTGCTCGAAGCCAAAAGGAGGAATCGGTGAAATTTCTTCCACAATTAAGAATTCATATTTTGAAAGTACGGCCTTCAAGGGGGCAAAATATATGATTTTTTTCGGCAGGATAGTGGGTGAGGAATGGAAAGAAAAGAAAAGAAATTATGAAGAGATGAAATGAAGTAAAGAATCATGATATTTGCAGAAGTTAGTGCTCCTGAAATTAGCAAACCGTGAAACCGCAAGGATAGTGAGCAAATTCAGGGAAGGAATCAGTAGGATTTATCCGGCAATATGGACAGAATTGACGCTCGCTCGGCCGAATGAAATTCAGGTATATACGTACTAATTTGTGAGAATAAGAAAGTTGGAAAGAAATCAATTGGAGAAGAAGTGAAAGACCGGCCATCTTTGTATTATGGGGTCGCAATCTCCACAAGAAGGAAAGAGACTAATCAATCCAGCATTTTTGGCCATGCCAAGTGGAGCGATTAGACTAAGCGTTGCAGTAATGAGAACGAAATAAAGAGACGACCGAGAATTCATCACTATATTCTACCGAATGAAATCCGAAAGGAAATAAGTATACACAAGGAAGGCGTGAATTTTGGCCATTCATTCTTGCTGGAGTCTCGGAAATCAAGGGGCAGAGTTTCTGACCATATGTAGAGACGTATACAATCGGTATAAAAGGCGGTGAGTATCTCACGAGGAGGGGAAAAGTCTCGGAGAAGGGGAAGATAGAGAGAGGTGTCTTTGTTATCATCATCGTGGCTATCTTCTGTGAGTCTATATTGCAGGAGCGAAGCAATCAAAAAATACCTTCATCTTGCTGAAGGTCACGTTCACCGCTAGAGAGACCCGTCCTCTTGACGTCCGCGTTCATCTTGATTCGCGGACGTTGGCGACGAAATCACATTCACGCTTCATAGTGACGCATGATATGCCTCGAGTTGACTACTACTTCTTCCTAGCGCTAGCCGTTTGACCATTCAACGAACGAAAAATTATTAGGATAGGGTATTCGCTTTCTCCTTAATCTGCATTGGTTTGAAACTCATCAGATTTTCCTATGGTACACAACCTATGTGCTCCGTTTTCTATACGACCCATTTTCATCACCCATCCGTTGGAAATTTTCTCGTCTTTTGTATTTCTCACTTTCTTGGCACTTCTTTTACGTAATTATAGAGTAATTAATAGTATATACTTCAAATATTGAAAATACCCGACACTATAGTATGATCGCGCCATTAAATTATAAAACTAAAGTTTCTGCTCGTCTCTCTTCTCCCAGAAAGACATATATTAAGATGTCCAAATGCAATTTAGATGACTAGGCACAGCAGATTGTTGACCAGTTCTTTCTATGTTCAACTTATATCGTTGATTGTTTCTAGAAAGCTTAAATCCTACCCATTAATGATTACAAAACTTGTTTTTCTCTTGAAGTGCAGAAGTATTTCATATTGCTTTACAATAATGTTTATATGCTCTTTATCTACATGAGCTTTCTATTTTGGATTGGCCTTTTTAATAATAGTGTTTAGACATCTCAAAGAACACAATTAACATCATTGGATCACGAGCTCACCGCCAGTATGAGAGAGAATTAATAGAACTAGTTCATTGGTTAGCAACTAATTAAAGCTCGTTGATTAATAAAATTTGCCATTCTTTCACGTGCACGTTGTACGTGGTCTGCTGAAGACTTTCTCTCCATCGCGTGCTCATGCATCCCACCTTTAAATGGTAAACCACGCAACTGCACATGCGTGAAGACCATGTCCAAAGCCAGGTCAAGACAACATTGTGAAAGTCATCTCCAATGACTTCAATAAAAAAGGATCACGACTAAATAAAGGACCAAATCAGCAAGGAGTCAACTCTTCCTTTCCATTCTCTTGTCGATGTATGTGAACTTCTTTTTTTGGGTCTAAAAACGGATAATATATTAATATCGCAAATTAGAAGAGACATTTAGCATAATGTTGAAATACAGAAGATCTCGTAGAAAAGGAGGAGGGTTATAAACCCAGTTAGAAGGGAGTAAGAAGGGAGTAAAGAGGCCCCATGGGCCTTCGCGGCCCGGTCCGCAACTAGATTCGCTTCCCTTTTGCAATGAACGATCTGTAGATTAGGGCACCAATAGAGAAGCGCCGTGGTTTCTTCAACTAAGGACTTGATCTCCCAAGGCACTAGATTAGGGTTTCGAATGGCATCCACAAGAGGTAAGCAATCGGATTCCATAACCATTTGATATGTGGCTTTTCCTTTCTGCAGTAAGAATTGAAGCGTTAGATTAAGAGCCATTGCCTCGGCTTGCAGGGCCGAAGAGGTAGTGGCAGATTGTGCAAAACCATCGATCACGATGCCGGAGGAATCTCGACACACGTAGGCCACCGAAGCTTTGCTACAATTGTACTGGTAAGTTGCATCTATATTGATTTTTATCACTCCTCAATCCGGTGGACGCCATCGTTGATCTGTTTCTGCTTGTTGCAAGCTTCGTCTCGGTTTCACCCCATAATAGCATCTATTGGACTTGGCGTTTGCTAAAGCCGTATGCATGACTTGTTCCAGGTTTGGTTGCTGTTGGCGAAAGATGAAGTTGTTGCGGGCTTTCCAGATTTGCCAAATGATGGATGCAGTTGTCTTCAAATCTGGTAAGCCGTCTCTGTTTTCAATTAAGTCGACCAACCATGATTCTATCCGATGAACTCCACGGAAATGTTGCTTTATGTTGATTGCTGGGTTGAACTAGATATTTTGAGTCCATGGGCTAAGAAAAGATGTTCTGGTGTTTTTAGGATCTGATCATTGCACATACAGCAATTTGGATATGATAATATGTGTCGATGGTATAGATTTTCTCTAGTTGCCAAAGGAAATATCGAAGTTTAGGCATAAAATTCATTTTCCAGATAGCATTCCATAGTTTGCAAGGCACCTGAAAGGAGGAAGATGCATGATTATGACTATTCCTGATTTGTTGTGTTCTTATGTTGTTGTAGGAGCTTTTTACAGTAAATGTACCATTATGCTTTCCTCTCCAAATGAGCCTATTCTCAGTGTACTGTGGTCGAATTGGGATAGATATGATCTCTTTCACTGTTTGATTATTGAAGCTCTGCCGTAGGAGGGTAGTATTCCAAGATTATTGTTTGGAATTATAAAATGTTACTTTTTTAGGTTCTCCTCTAGGTGCAGGTCCACCAATAACATCCTTGGCCAGCCATCTATCCTCTCGAATTTTAATATGTGTCCCATCACCTACAGACCATTGCATATTTTATGCTATAGATTCTGGCTTATCAGTATGCTCTACCATCCCCACGAGGATCTTGTTCCTTTGGTTGCATGCCAGAAATCTTGAGAGTGAAAGTACAATCCTTTTAATAATCTGCTATAAAGTGAGGAAGGTTGCTGAGATAGCCGCCATGCTCGCTTACCTAGTAAAGCTTTGTTAAAAGCAATAAGGTCACGAAAACCCAATCCGCCATCATCTTTCCTACTTTTAAGAGCATCCCAATTCTTCCAGTGTATACCAGACTTGTTGTTGCTTGTTTTCCACCAGAATCTTGCGATATTCTATTCTATTGTTTTGCAAACTAACATATGGATTTTAAAAATAGACATTGCGTATTGTGAAATTGCTTGAACGACTGTTTTGATCAAAACTTCCTTACCCCCTTTTGAAATAAGCTTCTCTTTCCACCCTTCCAGCTTGGAATGTACTCGACCCAAGATCCACGCAAACATCTCATTTTTAGATTTCCCCTAGTTTGAAGGTATTCCAAGATACTTGCCAGTTTTGTCTAACACTAGGACTCTAAGTTCTCTGGCCAGATTCTCTTGCAAGCCGATAGGATAGTCCTTACTAAAAAACATGCCAGATTTGTTTCGATTTACTGCTTGTCCTGTAGCTAAACAATATTCGTTCAGAACATTAGCTAAATTCCGACATTCTAGGAGTTTCCCTTTTAGGAAGAAAATGGCATCATTTGTGAAAAATAAATGAGATAGGGTAGGACACCATCGATTTAATTTGATACCTTTAAGATTTCCGATGTCCACTGCAATGTTGATAAGAATAGATAAGGCATTGGCCATCAATATAAACAGGTACGGAGATAGTGGGTCGCCTTGCCTTAGACCCTTAGTTGGATGAAAATAGGGTAGAGGTATTCCGTTAAATTCAACCCTCAAAGAGACCATTGTAATACATTGTAATACCTAGTGCACCCATTGAGTGTGAAATCCAAGCTGTAGGAGGTAATCTCTGAGAAAATCCTATTCCACCATATCATAAGCCTTTTGCATATTTAACTTAAGCACCGCTTGAAACTGTTTTATCCTTTTCCTTGTCCTGATTCGGAAGCACCTCTTGAACCACTATGATGTTGTCTTGAATTTGCCTCCCACTGACAAAAGAACTTTGTTCTGGCGCTATCAGCTATGTTAGCCAGGGCTTGAGACGATTAGCTAGGACCTTGGAAATAATTTTGTAGATAAAATTGCAAAGGCTGATTGGTTGGAATTGATCAAGCCTTTCTAGGTGGGAAATTTTAGGAATCAGAGAAATATAAGTCCGATTATATTCAGGTTGCATCACCCTGGTTTGAAAAAGTTGTTGCACAGCCATGATAATATCATCTTGTAATATATCCCAATGGGATTGATAGAATTGGCCATTCAAACCATTAGGCCCTGGGGCTTTAGCTTCTCCTAACTGAAAAACTACAATTTGAACTTCCTCTCTAGTGACTTCTGCTACTAGATTTTCATTCATCTCCACCGTCACCACTAGATTGCATTTGGCAAGGGTTGGCCCGTAGTCTCTATACCTGCAGAAGTGTATAAATGTTTGAAAAAATGCGAGGTCAGTTCCTTGAGGTGGTTCGGATCGCGTACCCATCTATGTTGATCATCCTACAGCATGATTATCTTGTTGCGTTGTCTTCGTTGAATTGCAGTGGCATGAAAAAACTTTGTGTTCCTATCCCCCCATTTAAGCCAGTTTACTCTTGATCGCATTGCCCAAAATTGTTCCTCCTGCTGTCATAACTTATGGATTTGCTCTTTCAGGTTAGTTATCCTAGCCTTGTCAAAATGACCATGAGGCTGATTTGTTAGATTTTGGAGCTGATACTGAAGGGAATTTATTTGGTGTCTGGCGTTGGTGTATTTGGAACGGCTCCAATTTGAGAGAGCAGTAAATACATCACTTAACTTTTGGGGTAAAGTCGCTGCTTCAAACTGGTGAGAAGCCCAGGAATCAACAATTATGGAGCGGCACTCCTTGTCCTGTAACCAGTAAGCTTCAAAGTAAAAAGTTCTTCGATATTTAATTCGAGAAGCTTCAGTTGATAATAGAAGTGGGCTGTCATCTGATCCAAGAGCTGGTAAAGCGAATACTTTAGCGTGAGGGAAGGTTAGTCTCCATTCCTTAGTGCATAGCATTATGTCCAAATGTTCTTTCACAATGTCTTCTCCATCTTGGTTGTTAATCCATGTGAATGCACATCCTTTGTTGCCCAGATCCATCAAGGAGCAATAGTTAAGGAGTTCATGGAAAGAAAACATTTTGTGAGGTTTGGCAATACGCTTTCCGTCTTTCTCCCAATGGTACATAATTTCATTAAAATCACCTACGCACAGCCAAGGTAGGTTATTACAAATACTGATCTGTCTTACTTCCGCCCATAACCTTTGTTTGAGATGATAAACTGCTGGAGCATGTAAACAGGTGAGGTACATAGCTAAACCAAATTCCAAGTCCGTGCATATCAAGTCTAGAAAGCTAAAGAGTGTTGGGCCACCTTCAAGGACGCTCGGTCATTCCAAAAAACTGCTAAACCACCTGCCAAGCCTACTATATTTTCTATAAAGCTGTCTGAGTATATGAGTTTCCTTTGAAGGTAAATAAGCTTCCTTTCTTGGTTTTTCGTCTCCATCAAAAACAAAACATCAGGCTTTTCTTGGGTCACTAGAACCCTAAGAGCTTGAACTGTCAGGGGATTGCCCAAACCCTGACAGCCCCTGACAGCCCCTGACAGTTCCAACTTACTAACCTCATTGTTCACTTGGTGTCTTTTTAGGGCCAGCCACCAAGGACCAACATGTAGGATTAGTTGCCACAAGGATGGGAGTATCTTGTAAAACCTTATTAATCCAGAAGCCCAGGAAATGCTAAAAGACTATTGCATGGTTATAAGCAGGAGGGATGACCATTAATCCATTATAGCAGTAACCAAAAGAAGTAAAGAGAAAATAATAATAAAATAAAAAATTTACTCAGAGAAAGCTTAATGACTAGCCTCGGTAAGAATAAAGTGCATGCATTTTCTAATTAATAAAAAAATTAAACAATTTCCTGAACCACTGAGTGTAAATCCAGTTTTGCAGCCAAGGGGAGGTTTATTTATGCATTTATATTTTGCTTTAATCTTGTCAAACCTAAGTTGACATTAAACAGTTTGGGCACTCTATTTGCTTGAGTCTACGTTCTCATTGCTGGCGTTCACGTTACGAAATTTCACACCTACATCACGCGCATACTGGATATTCAACAAATTTTTTTATATGGAAATAAATGGAATTACGATGGAAATGGCGAGTAATAAAAGGTGGACACACCCGACATTGATGCAGTTAATTGAAGCCTTAGAAGTTTTCTAATTCAACTTATTTGAATCTCACAAACTGCATAAAAACTATTATGGGTAGGGCCTAAATACATAGGCTGAAGGCCTAGACTTAATAGTGTCAGTCGTATTACGACTAAGGCAAGGACCAAATCAGGAAGGAGGCAACTCTCCTTCTTATTTTCTGACCGATGCTTCAATATCACATGTATGTGAATTTAATCCCACTACTTCTCATAGTTCGATCAGCTTAATTTAGAGTTAAGAGCGAATTAGCAAAAATGCTTAAAACCTTCTTCATTTATAAGTCTGAAATATGCAAAAAGATTGCTACATGATTATAAGCGGGAACGAGAACCAGTGCCCCTATAATAGTAGTAACAAAAAAAAAAATTAAGAGAAATTTATTCAAAGAAAGCGGAGTGACTAGCCTCAGTAGAATAAAGTGCATATATTGTTGTCGACAAAAAATTAATCAATTTACTGAATGTCAGAGTGTAAATCCAATCTTTCATGTCGAGTAAAGTCAAGTTAGCTAGTATCTGTGTCTCAACTTGTTTGTGTTCTATCGATTTCTCGCAGATAAACGGAGGATCATCTTATGAATGATCTTGTTATGGTCTCTTAAAGCCTTTTGTCTCCCCACATCCCATGATCTCTAAAGGCAACTTGCCCACCTTCTCGACCCCTTCTTCAAACACCACGCCCATGCCCATATAGAGCTGAGACTCTATATGGCAATGGAACAACCAAACGCCTGGATTATCCGCGACAAATCTGAGGGTGTTCTTCATGATTGGGTTCGCCAAATTGTACTTCTTCGGATCATTACTGATGTCGAATTTCCCCATCCCGTAACCAAGGACCCAGAAATCGTGGCCGTGGAGGTGCCATGGGTGTGTCGCGCTGTTGTTTGCGGTCATAGTGTTTGCATTTTGCAATATGATTTCCACTTTAGTGTTGAACTTTAGTCTATAGATCGCGTCGCTAGAGGTGGCATTGGTGTTGTTTGCGACGCGGTAGATGTCTTAGCCTGTAAAGTCGTGCAGTCGATCGGGCAAGGTGTTGGATGTATGCCCTAAAGCTACTATGTAATAGTTACATATTAGGGATTTCAGTTGTACTTTCATTATTATTATTTAATTAATGACAATGACGTATTCATTCATTTGTCCAATTATTTTATATCTATGAATGATTCCATATGATCAGTTGGAACTAGACCTATTCTTAAGACGTCAAGAATATATGTGACGGGTTCATAATTAGACTGAATTTTTAAAACGTTCATGGTCAATGGATTATTGAGTGGATATTAATAATCCTGTTGAGACCGGTGTGTTCTTAACTTCACCATTAAGTATTGGATACTTAAGGGAATGATGAGTCACATGTCATTGGGTATTATGATGCCTGAGTTAGAACATAGGTGTTTGTATTAGACAAGTTCACTGAATGTGATGCATATGGAATAATTAGTGACATGGAAGCTTTTAGCGTGGTCAATGTTTAATTGTTCATATTTTGGTTTTGTGTAAATAATCCTTAGACCTGAGGCATAGTGTTAATTTGTGTGTCGAATAACTATGGTTCACGGGTGCACATAATGCCGGGTCGTTGATCCGTCTTTATTCCTGATGATCATAGTTTGTTCATATACGAAGTTGCACGTGTGCGCAATATGGAACCTGTCTCCTTGTTAAATGCAAGGTATAAAAATGATGTCCTATGCAATCTAATTATGACACTACATTGAAATCCTCGGTCGGGGTTGTAACCGAGAATAAATTGTTTATGTCTCGAATAAAATGCATGTCAATTAGATTTGTGCATATGATCGAATTAATGACTTGACAAATATTCCATGGTCTTTGTTTGATCGGGATATAGTAAGACAGGGGGATTGAATTATACTGTAATCAAAGTTGACGGGTTCATTATGTTCTTAAAGCATTAACACTATATGGGTAGCCATGACATATTGCTAGATGTCAATCATGGCTTGTAGGACCCAAAGATTAATCGGGACAATTAATTCTTGTGGGAGTACTAATGTGTTAGTACAAGTCTTACTACTAGCTTAGTGATGAACCTAGGGATGTCACACAACATAAACAATTAGGATAACGTGGAACAAGAGAGAAATATAATTGCAAATGTGTTTGCAATTAGTACAATCGAATTGAGTCGATTTGAAATTAAATTAAATGAGATTTAATTTAATTTGTATTATAGTCACGAACCTACTTGCATATGATGTACACGCATGTCTAAAGTGGATATATGTTAATGTACCCCAATTGTACATGTAAGGATTATGTTATTTTTTTTAAAAGAAATTGATTAATTAATCCTTTATTCGTTTAATTAATTAATTAATTAATGTACAAATGGTTGCAACGCACATGATATGTGCGTTGCCTTTTATTAGTAATAATAATAATAATAAAAAGAATTAAAGCTTAAAGCTTCGTGCATGTGCACGATTCTTTAAATCAACCATCATGCACGAAGCATGGATGGTCAGCAATCGCTGACCAACATGCACAAAGATGGTGCATGATCGTGATCAGCAACGGCTGCTGATCCCATGATCAGCACCCGTTGCTGATTTGTAAAGGCTTTAAGAAAATAAAATGCCGCAAAAAGGTTGTGAGGAATAAGTGATGCTTTGCTGAAAATAGAGAGCAAAGTGTGTGCGTGTTCTTGTGTCTTTGAGACGCAAGAAAGAAAAACGTTATCTCGTTTGGGCCGTGACTATTATACATCAAGAATACGACGGATTGTTTCCACGTGATTGCTAGCACGATTGAAGTGGTGAATATCCGAAAGTTCTCTCTTCCGTTCGACGTTCGTTGTTGGTGTGTCTGAACTAGAGGTCCGACGTTTGTGGGGCTCGAACTGTAGAACATCCGAACCAATTTGTATAAAGTGCGCTTCAAGAGATAATTCGTTTAACTCCCTTTTTATATTCAGATTTTTGATTAAAACACACGAACAACGACTTCAGAGAATCATATATAAAATATATCTTTATTTCCGCTGCGTTCTTTTGTTAATTTTACCTATACATGATTTATGAAACCCCAACACAGGGGCCGTTGATCGAACACATTGTGGAGATTCTCCTTGAGGGAAATCAAGTCCGGCGTGTGCGGGAGCGTGAGTGACACGTTGTTCATGGACCAACGAGCATAACCATCGATCTTGTTCTGCGTGTTGAGGAACACAATCACTCGGTCCAATTTGGATGGTGGAATGTGGATGTATCCTTGGCAGGCTTTGATCGCCAGGCTGAGCCAATCGTGGTGCAATGTCATTCCAAATCGGGCTGGCAGGAGGATCCGTGGGTGGGACCTGCTTCGGATGGTTCAAGTAGTAATTGAGGACGGCCAGACCAGGAGGGGTCGTGGCTGTAGCATTCCGGCCTACAACGTTGGTCGTGATCCAGTAATTTCTGGACAGTTCTTGGTCGATTTTGATCAAGACGGAGTATGTCTCACCTGAGTAGATGAACAAATTTTTGGGTCACAATTGGCTCTACATAGTGCCCGTCTGCTTAAACTATAGTCATGTTGTGACCCTGCATAATATATTTGTATTTGTCATATGATCCAAGTAGTGAATTCCAAAATACAACTAGATATTTCACCAGATTCCGGAAAAGAAGAAGAAGAAAAACAAGTAACATCTCAAAATGTGGGTACGTAAAGGGCATGGAAACGTTGTTTAACTTTTTTGGAATAAGTGGGTACCCTTATTTTCTCAGCAAGTGGACACTTAATTAATAAGAACGCGTTTGGTAACGTTTCTGTTAAAAAATTGTTCCCGGGAACAGAAATACAAAAAATTATTTCTGTTCTGGGGAACAATTTTTTAACAAAAGAATGTATTTGGTAAACTTGTATATATAGATTTTTGTTTATTTTAATTTTTAAATATTTTAAATATTTTTTTCTTTTTCCTTTTTCTTTTTCTTTTTGGCTAGTCACTGGCCACTTTGCCATGGCCGGCGATCACCGGGCGATTTCCGATGAGCTTGCCGGAGGCCGCCTTGGCCCCCGGTGAGCCTTGCCTTGATCTGGTGAGGTCGAGCCTTGCTGGGGCCAGGTTGGCCTTCGGTGAGCCTTGCTGGGCTTCGCCTTGGCCTGGCGAGATCGCTGCTAGCCAAGCGAGTCTCGCTAGGCCACTAGTGAGGCTCGGCCTCGCCCAGGCGACACGAGGTCAAGCCTCACCCTGGCCTAGTGAGGCCCGGCCTCGCGTCGGTTGGGGAGGCTAAGCCTTGCTGTGGCCACGGGAGGCTCGGGCCAACGAGCCTCGCCGTGGCTTGGCCTTTCTGAGGGCCGGCAATGCTCTGGTGAGGTCGCCGACCCTCATCTGGCCGGTCGCCGACATTGGCCATGGCCAAGGCTGGTGACTGGCAAAAGGAAGAAGAAGAAGAAGAAAAGAAAGAGAAAAAAGAAGAAGAAAAATGAGAAGAAAAAAAAGTGTTTCTTGGAAGTGTTCCCGGAACAAGAAATTTTTTTCTACTTCTTGTTTCTGTTCCAAATTTGTTCCCAGGAACAAAAAAATAGATTTTTTTGTTCCCGGGAACAAAAGTGTAAACAAACGCGTTTCCGTTCTTTTTTTGTTCCTCGGAACAAAAGAACAAAAATTTGTGTTCTGAATAACAGAAACAATTTTAAACAAACTCGCCCTAATTGGCTAGCACCGAGATTGCTGTTTACTACTTCAACATTTCGTTACCCTTCCTCGACTTCTAAATTTGTGACCACTTCTAAAAGTATCCCAACCAAAAATTTCAACTCAGTAAGTGGAATGAAACTAAGGTGGTCATTATAAAATTCTTGTATGCAACATTGCAAGATAATTTAACACCACCTTACGTGTAATAAAAAATGAGATGCTAATAGTGAAGGTCTTTTGTCTCCAAGACTTTGAAATCGGTATAGGAAGAAGAAGAACCAAAAGAATAATTCGTAGGTGATGAAAGTTTACCTCAATTTGGAAGCTGAGAGTAGATAAAGCAGTCAAACTCGAAATCCTGAGGCGATATGTTTTTCCAGGGACGACCATTAGTACGTATGCTGAACGTTTAGGATTCGTCGCATTACAAGCAAATAAATATGAGTGTTGGGAATTACTGATTCCCTAAAACGGATTCGACATTAAATCGAACCCCTAAAATGAATGTGGAAGACGAGCCCAAGAACAAACATGTATCACCAATCAAAGACACACCACGGAATCGAACGTACCTTATTATCCACAGATTAAACACCATTGTTGAAATTTGAGGAAGAATCCTGATCCCGTTCTACCGATGAGCGTACTATTGCTATTAGGGGGAGAAAAACGTTGTTTTTGGGAACGTACTGTTCTTTCGCTTCTTCAAGGGAGAGAGAGAGAGAGAGAAAACATACGTAATTTCGTTTCAAGTGAGGGAGAGAGGGTTAATTGAACGTACCCCTTGAGAATACGTTGTTTCCCTTAAAACGCCTATTCCAAAAGACATAACCTCTCAACGTAAAAATGTTTCCCCCAAAAGACATAACCTTTCATATCTCAACTCTTCCTCCATGGGCCCTTATCTTGTGGGCCGGGCTTTTAGGCCCAACATGGGCGGACGGGCCCACTTAGGCCAATCAAGTCATAGACTAAACCCATCATCTCCCACTCACACATGGTGGGCCGAACAAGATCCTCCTTACCTCTCTGCAACATTCATACCGGTGAATAATCCGTGTGACCAACATACTTTGAGAGCTTGTTGCCATATATCTGTTAGGAATATATAACAGCTCATAATGGGCATCCCACTTTGAGTAGATTTAGTATGCAGTACCCTAGATCGATCGATCACATTTATATCTCTCTTGATCTCATTTAAAACAATGATATATTGTATTCACAATTATGATTGTCCCAAAGACAGTCATAATTAGTCGACCAGTGAATACAAAACTTAGAATGTGATTCTCCATATTCGATCTTCCTCTTTTATTCAAACTCTCAATTTCAATTCAACTTGCTTTTCTAGAAATGTTCTATCAGATCAAATCAATTCATGATCATTGGCAACATCTTAAGATATCAATCACTGAATAGAAATCTTGAGAATAAGTAAGAGTCATGATGGCACTAAATTAAGGAACCGTTTTCCTCAAGAGTTTCACACGGCATAAAAGTTGAAATCAAGCTTTTGCCACTCTTATTGGTCGTCTCGTGCATACATAGTATGAAATACGTATTACGGTATTTAACTTATTTCCCATGGAGCGTATGTCTAAACCTTTAATACCGTACATATGATAGTTCAGACATACCCAATGGCTAACTTGAGTTTACATATCTACTCATTTACAGAATTCATCAAAACTCACATTTGGTATCATAGATAGATAAAGTAAAATATATGGGTTATTTTACTTTCAGACATAGTAAATATTATGTCATTATCTTAACACTTAATTAAAGTGACATACATTTTTAAGTTTGAGATCTTGATTATCACTTAGATAATAAGTTTAAAAACTGTCTTATCTCTATTTATCACATAGTAAATAGATGCAATTACCTGTGTGAGTGGGCTAATCTCTTATCTGTTCGACATACTTTCTCAATTTTATATAATACACTGAGCATTAAGAGGCATACATGTCAAACAAAGATTCATGGGTATTAATTAATGAAAAGAACACAAATTCATTGAATGTGAACACTTCATGGAAATTATAATATTCAGTACATCAGCCTTTATGCAGTCCTAAAGATTTTACATGACCACAAAACACATCTCTATGTATTGGCTTTGTTATAGGATTTGCTACCATTTTATGCATAGATATGTACTGTAAGTTCACATATCTTCGTGCAACCATATATTTGACAAAATTATACTTGGTATCTATATATTTGTTCTTGCCATGATATTTTGGATCTTTGGTGTACGCTATAATTGCTTGACTATTATAGTTAACCAATAATGGATTTGCAGCATACCCAATAACACATAAATGATCCAAAAATCTTTTAAGCCAAACACCTTCTTGTACTGCTGCTAATAATGCCACGAACTCAGCTTCCATCATGGATAAGGCTTTGCACATTTGCTTCTTACTACTCTAAGATGTGGCGTCATTATTCAGTAAGAAAGCAAAACCAGAGGTAGATTTTCTTTCATTTAAATCTCATCTCCAATTAGCATCTGAATAGCCTTCAAGTAATTCAACTTGTAATAAGCAATTCCTTTCAGATACCTCAGTATTCTTTTAATGGCTTTTTAATGTGCTTGACTTGGATTGGATTGGTATTTACTCAAAATTTCAACTGCAAAACATATGTTAGGTCTTGTACACATCGTAGCATATATTAAGCATCCCATAGTGTTGACACCTAAATTTTTGCCCAAAAATATTTCATGTTAAATGGAAGATGTTTTTCCTTACAAAAAAATAAAAATAAAAAAAAGTTTAAAAAAAAAAAAAGAAAAAAAGAAAAAAAGTTGGGGCCAATGATCTAAATGTGACTAGCCAAGCCCAAGAGGTCAAATTGGAATTAAAATGGCAAATTGGGGCCAAAATCCAATTTCCAAAAGTTGAGACCAATTCGCAAATTTTGCAAAATTTGTGCCTGAGCCCGTAAATCATCATATTGGTCACCAATTAAGTTGAAATTGAATTTGGGCCAACTCGAATCAATCAAATCAAGCCAAAAAGACCAAATTTGCCTTGAATTGGGTATTTTCGGATAAGAAAATGGCTAACTTTGAGGGACCTTTTTGCAAACTTGGGTGGGCAAAATTGCAAAATCCGGTCGAGATCTTAAACTACTATACATTTACTTGCTAATTGATCAAAAACCGCAGCCAAATTAATGGATTAAAGCACTCAAACTAGTTACCAAAACCCAGCCCACGATTAGGTCTTAATTCGGAGCTGCTAAGTAGGCATATTGGTGGCCCCACCATATCCTCCTCACCTGCCCAACCAGCCCGATCTCTGCACGTGATGGAAGACCATCATTGGTACTGCAAGTGGACGAAAAATCGCCAGGGATAAGCTGCTGACAACACCGGAAAATCGCAGCAAAACCTGCGCACTCAACAGCTGCAGAATTGAAAAAATTGGCTAAGTCAGAGAGTGGGTGAAGTAGCCCTGTTGACAGGCCTGGTAGGTGGACAAAAGGCTGACCCAAAATCCTCTAATTCAGGGGATAAGATCTACGAAATGAGCTCATTTCAAGGGAGGAGAGAGAGGGGACGAGAGGGAGAGGAGAGAGCTCGGAGTCGATCCCCAAAGAAGCCCTCAGAAGCAACTCCAAAAAAGAGAAACCCAGAAATTCCAGACCGACCTGGAGAGAGAAAAGTGAGATTTTCACACACCGGAGGCCCAAATTAGCCAAAACCTTCAACTAGAGAGTGAAACATCATTCAAATATATTTCCAACCATAGGTCGCACGTCCCAAATGGAGATCGGGAAGGCCTCCTAAAGCCCCCCGAAATAGTGCCCTCCTGGCGGGCCAAGAAAGTCCTCCGAAAATTTTTCTTAAGTGTTGAGACTGGTTGGTCACGAGTGAGGGAAAGCCGGTGTTTTTGAAAAGTTGAGAGATAAATGAGGAAAATATTGACTTTTACCCCAAACTAGAATACATATGGTTTGGCTTGGTATCAATTTTTCCAACAAAATACATCTTGAAGTCTAATGTTAGAGGTCAACGAAAACCTTCGTTGTCAATTCTTTTTTTTTTTTTTTTGCAGATCTCATTTCCATTTGAAGAAGCCAACTTCCACAGGCCCCCGAGGATAATTTGTCAGTTTCATCGGCCAAGAACCACTTGAAAAGAAAACTAGGAAGCAAGGTAAGCATCCTAGATGTACTTATTTTGGATTTTGAGCATGTCTTAATCATGAAAATCAAGAGGAAAACCAGCTTGGAAAACTGATTTCTGAGGCTGAAATTTTTCTTAAGTGTTTGAAATCTCTTCAAGAGTGTTGCATGTGTGCTTCTTGGAGAGGTCGTTTTGATGTTGTTCGGTGGGTCATTCTCTATGATGTTTGTTGCATTTGAAAGCTTATGTTACCTACTTTCACTTGGATTAAGTAGTGTTTCCCTTAGATCTCGGACGTGATGAGTGTCGGGGCTTGAATATGGGCATTCAACCTGTTTGCTTGACTTGGGTTCAAACCCAGATTTGCAAAATTCGCTCGAACTCGCATATTGGAGGACGATTTCAGCTTGGTTCTTGTGTGTTTCAGGCTATGATCTTTATCTAATCTTAATCTTTGCATGTGGTAGTTTAACATTGATGTTTTAGTTCCACATAATATTGCTCATGCGTTGAGATTGAAGGCCACAAACATGGCCCGAGAAAGCTGGTTCGGGATGATTTGATGCACGCCAAGTGTTCAACGAAATGCGCAAATTAAGTTTCGATCTTGAAACGGTCGATTTGAGCCCGGTTATTGTGATATTCATGTGCTGTGTTGTTTCCATGTTAGCATAGATCGGTTTAAGGAGTTATTATTATTATTTTTTTAAAATAATTAAAAAAAAGAGAAAAATATGAAAATTTCAAAAACATCAAAAATGTTAGATAGTACCAAATTAGGATAGAAATGACATATATGAAATTTTCCTAATTTTAAAAGGTCATTTTCCTAATTTAATGCTTTTTTGGTATTTTATAACCATTTTTGTAAATAATCCATTTTGCGTAGATTAAAACTATTTAAAGTAATTTCATGCATATTTGAATTCTCATTTTGCTCATGGGGGTCCTGTCCCGGGGCGTGATAACAAGGCCATGTAATATTATTTGCCCGACTTGTATCGGGTTTACCTTTTCCGCGTTTATTTTCAAGTCATTTCAATTTCTTGGATGTTTACTTAGGTGCCGCTTTTCATTATTTTGAGTGTAAATTTCTCTTCTAAATTATGTTGGGATTAGTCTAGATATTAAAAAAAAAAAACTACAAAAACATTTGCATGGACACTTAGTGGTTTCATAAAGATTATAATTGACGATCAAGATTGTATGGCCATTTAGATAAACAACCTTTCAAGTTAGTGGTACCGCAAGGGCGCTAATAGAAACATTAGCATAAACAAGTCCCCGTTCCTAGAAATCTCTGGTTGCGTAGGAATCGAGACAACACTCCCGTGTCTCGATTGGTTTCTAGCTGACCCCAATAGGCTAGTGGCGACTCTTAAAAATATTTAGGTTGTTAAGAACTAAAAAACAAAATCCAACGTCGCGCGAGGTATGGGCTTGGGAGAGCCTGTGTCTAATTTAGGGCCATTGGTCCGCCTCTTTAGGCAAATACCCCTAAACCTTTCTTCTTTTTCCCCGGACGGAAAAAAAGAGGTCGTGACACATAGCACTAGCATAAGGAACATGTTTCATTTGTTCATTTTCTTGTGGAGTTCTTGGATACAGTTTATGGTTTAATCCTTCACCTTTTGCAATAGGAGTATCTATGGGTTTACAATCTTGCATACGAAATCATTCAAGAACATTATTGATGTATGTTTCTTGTGAAAGAGATAAGGATATCTTCGAACGATTTCTTAAAATCTTAACTTCAAGAATGTATGCAACCTCACCCATATTTTTCATCTCAAAGTTAGAAGATAATCAACTCTTGACAGTATTAACAAACTCCATATTGCTTCCAGCAATTAGTATATCATCAACATATAATGATATGATCGTAAAATTGATCTTTGGATCTTTTGATATATACACAATGATCCTCATCTATCATTGTAAAATTATATGCCATTATGGCATTATGAAAACGTATATACTATTGTCTCGACAACTGCTTAAGGCCATATATGGATTTCAAAGGTCGACATACCTTTCCTTCTTGGCCTTCCATAATGAAACCAACAGGTTGTTTGTATATATTTCTTCCTCTTATTCTCCATTGAGGAAAGCAGTCTTTACATCCATTTGATGTAACTCAAGATCCATACTAGCCACTATTGCTAGAATAATGCGAATCGAGGTAAACCTCACTACAGGAAAAAATGTTTCTTCATAATCAATTCTTTCCTGTTGATTATACCCCTTTGCTACAAGGTGAGCCTTATGTCTTTCTATTGAGCTATTAGTTTTATGCTTTATTTTGAGAACCCACTTCATTGACTCCATCTCCTCTTCCATTGCATGCATCCATTTTTCCTTATTAGGGCAATTTAGAGCCTCATTAATATTTCTTGGCTCATCCTTATCCTGTGGAGCAATCATAAAAGTTTCCCATTCAATGTCAAAACGTCGACGGGGAATATTTTTGCGACTTGTTCGCCGTATGGGAGATTATACACTTTGTACATCATTCCCCATCATGCTCCCACTCGAATTAGATAATGACGATATCATCTCATCATGTGGTTGTAATTGAGAGTGAATTGAATTAAATTCATCACTTCTCATATTAATCCAACTTGGACAAACTCCACTAAGTTCATTATCTTGATCCAAGGTTTTGAATAGGGAGTAATTCTCATCTATTTCGCCATTCTTAGGAGATTCATTTTATAAGAATGTGACATCCAGTGATTCGAATTCAATTATACTTCCACACTCCTGCTTACCTATGAACACATACCATTTCGAGTGTTCAGAGTATCTTATGAAAATATTCTTCTTTCTTCTGGGACCCAATTTCTCAAACTTGTGAGAGGGCTCATGAGTATAGGCAGCATAACCCTATGACTTAAGAAAACTTAGGTCTAGTTTTCTTCTTGTCCATAACTCATATGGAGTGGAAGTAACTGATTTGGAAAGCACCCGATTAAGTATATAGGCAGTAGTTAATAACACATTACTCCAAAAAGTGATAGGTAAATTAGCATGTGCTATCATGGACCTAACTATTTCCAGTAGGGTTTTGTTCATTCTCTCCACAACACTATTTTGTTGATGAGCATATGGAATAGACAATTGTCTTTTTATTTCTTTTTCATCACATAATTTTCTGAACTCATTAGATAAATATTGTTGATCTCGATCAAATCTCAATATTTTTATTTTCTTATCTAATTGATTTTCTATCAAGTTCATAAACCTTTTGAAAGAACTTAATGTTTCAGATTTATGAGAAATCAAATAAACATATCCAAATCGAGTATAATCATTTATAAATGTGATGAAATAAACAGCCTTATGCCTTTCTCTCACATTCATTGGACTACAGACGTCAGAATGGATTAATTGCAAAGGAAATTCAGCTCTTTTACTTTTTTCAAATGGTTTCCTTGTCGTTTTCCCTACTAGACAATGTTCACACATAGGCAAATTGACTTTTTCCATGTTCCCCAACAAGCCCACTTTGGCTAATCTATTCATATGTTATTGGCCAATATGACCAAGTCTAGCATGCCACACATTCACATAATTATCATATAAATTAAGAGACGTGAAAAAAAAGGGAATAACAAACATTGGCATTACCATAGTCAATATTTAATACAATAAAACCATCTAGAAAATAACCACGACCATAATAATTTGTATCAAAATACAAATCCACACCATTATTATGGATGTTCATATTAAAACCAAGTTTAACCAATACTAAAACGGACACTAAATTCCGACGAATCTCTGGAGCATAAAACACGTCATGTAGGAACAAAGTGTGTCCATCACGCATATTTAACTGACAGATGCAAATTCCTTTTATTTCGGCTCTGGAGTTGTTTCCTACATAGATCCACTTATTTCCAATTGGTACTCGTCAGAATTCCACGAAGGATTCTCTATCCTTCGCTATATGGTCTGTCGCTCCTGAATCTACAGTCCACAAAAGATTAGATTCAGTTAAATATACAGAACTTGACACATTAGCAAAGTTCTTAAGAGTACAAGGGGTGACTACCTTCTTTGGCTCATGACAGTCACAAGCATAGTTGAGATAGTTAGTATAAGCACCTAGAGGGGGGGTGAATAGGTGTAAAAAATATTTTCTCGAGATAAGAGAGCAATACTAAGCAGACAATAGAAATGAAGTTCTCTTTTCGTTAACAAAGCGAATTATGATCAAAGTAAAGCAGAGAGTAGGGAAGAGAAAATGAACACAAAAATTATAGTGGTTCGGCTTATTCCAAGCCTACGTCCACTCTTCCGCACTGACAGCCCACCAGCTAGATTTCACTATGAATAAAAGAGTTGTTACAGCAAGACTCTCCCTTGATTCCACAATGTAGATACTCTACTACACTTCCTCAAGGTTTCTCAAGAATATGGACTCTTTTTTGCGTACAAGATTTCGCTCAAAAAATGAATTGACTAAGAACAAAGAGCTTCAGACTTTGGAATTCTTCTATCGTGCACACACTCGAACAACTGAAACGTCTTCCTTATATACTCCTTTATGCCATCATACTCGTTGGCACTTACGAAAAGAATTCTTCCAATATTCCCGTTGGACATAATCAATTAGGAAGATCATTCGAGCTATTTAAGGAACATGTCGATAGCCCATCAATCCTGCTCGTCCATACAATCAGGATCTCGGTTTCCATAAGTAGAACCTTCCAAGTATACTTCGCCAATCATGGGATCCTCAATCTTTGAGTCAATAAAGGATTCCGTTATGTCATATCCAGCCAAGAGATCTTCTCTAGTTGATAAGGTCAAATCCTTAACGAAACATCCAGTCTTGGATAGTCATTCTTTGACGGATTAGAAACTGTCAATGAGAATAGACTTTGAGTCTTGAGTCTGGCAGTCCGTAGGTCTTCAGACTTTAAATAGTAGAGTCTGCAAATCTTCAGACTAGACTGATGGAAACGTTTTGTCAGCTTCAAAATACTTCAGGAAGATTTCTCCAACAATCTCCCCCTTTTTGATAGTGACAAAACTTTTCTACAGATTTGGATAACTTTGACCTGCAAAACTTTACTCAAGCAAATATGGATATCGCATAAAGATAAATGGCTTATTGATAACACTAGAATCTGCAACCACATAAAATAGGTTAGTCTTGCATATGAGTAAAGCCATCCATAAGATATCAATAGTACTTAATATAAGCAGTCAATCCAAAATCCCAAATCCAGTCCACAGCCAGACACAAAAGTCAAGTCAAACATCAAAACAAATCAAAAGTTCAAGATCAAGTTCAAAAAAGTTCAAGGTTCAAAGTTCAAATCACATCTCTCCCCTTTTTTGTCATCATAAAAAAGGTTGAGATGGAATCAAGAATGCTTGGGAACACGAACAAGCTGTAAATCTCCCATTGACTGGACAATGCCTTCTAGCTTTGTCAACTCTTCCTTCAGTTGAGCCACCTCTTCACCCTTAGCATTTGCTTGAATCTGAAGAGCAAGGGCTTGGATATGATCATTCAAAGAAATTGAAGAAGCTTGACTTGCAGTCTGCAAATTCTGTACTTCGCATCCCAGAGCAAATATCTAACCCCGCATTTCTAAGAGAACATCAAGAATTATGTGAAAATCTGCTGAATTATCAGTCTGCGTACTGGCTTCTGCACGATCAGATGGAGTAAAGGCAAACGATGGCAAATCAGCATAGTCACGCAGATTGGGCGATGAAACATCATGTCCTTCCTCAGGAAATTGAGAGGCATAGATGTCCTCTGGATCTGCTAGAGAGCGGCTGACTCCTTCACTGGTAGCAGGATATGAGGACATTCATCTTTTCTCACGATCTCCCCCTGTTTCCATGCCTTCAGGTGGAGAAAAGTGTTCCTCATGCTTTCCTTCCTCTTGATCTCCTTTTTCCTTTTCTTTTCTTCTTCTTCTTCTTCTTCTTCTTCTTCTTCTTCTTCTTCTTCTTCTTCAATTCTTTCCTCCTCTGCATCTTTTTCTTCAGCTTCTCTCTCCTCTGTTTCTTTCTCTCTTGCTTCCAAATCGTCTCTTTCTCCAGTCCTCTGTTCTGTGTCTTTCTCTTGTCGTTCCATTGATTATGGTACATAATGACTTAGGTTCTTCAATGCCATTGCAGTAATGGTGATGTCTTCCTCATCTTTTTCATCCTCAACAATGAGATCTCTTCTTTTCTTGGATGGAGCAACCATGGGCTCCTTCCCTTTTCTTTTTGCTGCCGAAGAGATTTGATGAGTTTTGACAGGGGTTTTTTCCTTGAATTTCTCAAACGCCTTGTTGAGTTCCTTCAGACGCATTTTAGACACCATTTTCAGTCTCACTACCATTTGATCACAAGTTTGAACACAGAGAATCCGGGGAGGCTGAACATTCAAATGTCTGAATAATTTTGCCACAAGAGCTGGATAAGGAAGTTGACCATTGTCCTTCACCACTGCTCTATACATGTGGAATATAATAGTGTGAGGAAGAGAGAAATTTTTCCCAGCATTGATGGCATACATCAGCTTTGCCTCTGAGTTTGAAACATCAGTCTTTGAAGTAGCTTTTGGTCTGAGGCAATTGATCACAATCTTGTGAAGCAGAATGTTGAACGCACTCATCCTCGAGTAGGAAACCTTTCCCTCTGTCCTTCTATCCTTAACAAGTTCCAACGTAGCACGAGCAATAGAGACATTGATAGGTTGATATCTCTCTCTCTCAACCCCAATCACATCAGCCAACATATCTATATCCACCACATAGTCCTGATCTCGGACACTAAAAGAGAATCTATTCGCATCTAAGAAACTGAGATTCGAATAGAAGTATGCAGTGAGTTCAGCATAGGCTTATGTAGATTCAGAACAGAACTGTTCAAGTTGAAGAAGACTGAATTTTTCCCTCTAATTAACGTTCACAGCGTCAAGGAAATCAAAATCCACACTTCTAGGGTTTATGACTCCACGCTTCAACAACTTAGAGTATAGATGCTTGTGTTCCTCCGATCGAAACAAGTCTGTCCTTTTGCTCCGAATTTTTGCCGCAACACCCATTCTCGGTTGAAACTGACTGTACAACTTGTCATCATCATTCCCATCTGGCTGATTCAGCCCTCCAACACGTGGATCGATTGGAATATTTGCCATTGCCTCTTCTGCCGACCCAGCAGGGGCAATTCCCAACCGTTCCATTGTGCGTAAAAAGAAGGTTTTGTTCGTAAAATTCTAAACGCAAGTGCACGTATCGAACAAGTAATATAATGATGAGATAAAGTATCGTTCCACGGAGATCGATGATTAATAAACCAATTAAATACTAAAATAGACTAATTCTAAAATTTATCTAACAAATCAAAATATAATTAAGAATGAATTAAAAACGAAATTTGTAGACTAAATGCAGTAAATCGATCAGATAAATATGTTAGAGCATCCGTTTTCACCATAACCACTATATATGATATTCAGATTGTTGTGAATACAAGAACGATATCAAACATGTGATAGCAGAATTTCCTAATTTATTTACTATCCTATCTCTAGGTATAGCAAAACTACTCAGCTTATTAATCCACTATATCTCTATGTGAATTAAAATAAACATGAGTGCATTAAAAACTATGAATATTCTCGGTTTACAATGAGTCTTTTGGATCACCTTATCACCGAAAGCTACACAAATAACGCGGTATATTTCTATCCACGTTTAATTCATGGTTATATATTATAATGAGCAATTGCATATTATCACCTCTCGCCTCAAACATGCACATCAGATCATTCAAGTGGTGGCCAGTCACTCAAAAGCAGTAAACGCAATAATATATAACTCACATGAATGAAATCAATTGTAAAACATAAAAATCATGAAATTCATATCATCATGGTTAGGCTACATCGTAGCCCTAACAAAAGAAAATTAGAACATAGTAGAATAAGAAATAAAAATAGAAATATAGATCAAACCCAGCATCTTGAATCAAAGGACAAGAATTCTATCACCACTTTTGTCTTCTCTTCAAAATACTTGAAAACTCTCAGAACAATGGAAAACGATCTACCCCCTAAACCCTAGCTGCTCTCTCTTCCTATTTATAGGAAATCTAAAATATCTACTTGTAGATAACATTAGGGAACAAAATTAAGAATTTCCTGATTTGATATCCATCTTCCATCGCTACTTTTATTTGAATTCTTGATAATTGCCCTTCTTTTCCTTATCTTCTCCATATCTCATTATTCTGCATAAACAAGGAAAATTTAAATAATCAGAAGGAAATTCAAATATTTTCTCATAGATAATGCATTAATTGTTGCCTAAAATAGGTAAAATAACTCTATTTTTATAGAGTTATCAAACCCCAAACTTAACATTTTGCTAGTCCTCGAGCAAAATCAAGACATAACACATACTCAACCTAACAACCTTCTCTATGACATCTTTCCATAATTGCTCAAATTCACAATTCAAAGAAAAACACAAATTTCATCAAAACATTGAAATCGATTTATAAATTAAGACCAATTCTAACTATATGATCCAAGTGTGTGTGAAAGTCCTAATCTTTTTCGAATTATATGCAATCCAAATAAATTCACATTAACATGCAACCTCTCAAAATTCTCAATAATTATGACCAAATCTCATAGGTTTGCTTTTCATTCCTCTCTCCACTAATGTAAGCTAATTATCCAATCAAAAATCAATAGGACTTTTCTCGGGTTGTAATATAAGGCTGGGCTAAAGGTGAGATAACGGGAATTTTAAGCTCAAATCACCCATCAACACGTTGATTTCTAGGATCTAATTAGAGCCAATGTCACTGTCCAATTTCACTCTTTCAAGATAATTTTTCTGCCGCCATATATCATCATTCTTTTTTTTTCTTTTTTTTTTTCTTTCCTTTTCTCTTTTTTTTTTGAATTGCTTTATGGTAGAGTTTCTCCCAAAGTCCCTCCAAATATGACGTAAAAATTTCCAACCCATTAAGTATCCAAATGGCTCACTCAATTGAAAGTTGGATAGGGAACCATAAAAGCAAATTTTTTTTTTTTTGACAATACACCCCAAACTACCACTGCAATCACTTTTTTTCTTCTTTTTACTCCATCATTCCTCCCAAATTTCTATCAAGCTCAAATAATTTTTTTTTATCCCAAAAGAAAATTAACTTGTTCATAGGGCATGGGATAATGATATAATTTGATCACGGCTAGGCTAAACATATATGGGTGCCAATGAAAAATTGGGTAATAATTAAGGCTCAACGGGGTGACTAGGGATAAATAAATAGGGTTGGCTTGAAAGGCTCAATCGATCCAAAAACTGCCTATATCATTTTCTCAATTAGATTTAGCTTAGGATTTCGCCTCAAGAGAAAATCAAACAAATTCTAAGATTTGGGTGAAATCTAAGAAAATCACATATTTCACATGAATGTTCTCTAGATTTACACATAATTCAAAAAGTAAGGACTTTTAGTGCTCAGTAAGTGGATCAACATAATCAGAATTAAGATTAACTCACACCTCAATTGCAAGTTTAAATAAAATTTAAATTTTCCTAAGAATCATAAAAATTCACAACCAAGAATGCAATCATGAAAAAATTATCCAAAAATTTGTTGCCCCCCCAAACTTGAATGAAGCAGTGTCCTCAATGCGAAAAATAGAATAGGAAGAAGAAAACTTCCCTGGTTGTAGGATAAGTCCATAGATGATCTTGATGACTAAACTCTTGAAAGGTGCTCCCTAAAAATTAACCTGGATAAAATAAAGAAAAGTTAATCTTTTTTTTTTTTTTGCAAAACATAAACTTAAAAATAAATAAAAACATAATTAAAATGCTTGGGTTGCCTCCCAAGAAGTGCTTGCTTTATAGTTTTCAGCCAAACTATCTCAGATGTCGCTATTCGGGAGGATGAAGTTCAATGGTGGTCTTCGCTTGTTGTAACCACCTTCAAAGTAGGGCTTCAAACGTTGACCGTTTACTTTGAATGTGCCATCGGTGTCATGTGCAACTTCAACTGTTCCATATGGGAATACCTGTAACCGTAAAAGGACCAGACCATCTAGACCGCAACTTTCCTGGAAAAAGTTTAAGACGAGAGTTATAGAGTAAGACTTTTTGACCAATTTTAAACTCTCTTCTGAATATGTGCTTGTCATGCCATCTTTTTGTACGCTCCTTGTACAACTTAGAATTTTCATAGGCCTCATTGCGAAATTCCTCCAATTCATTCAGTTGCAATAATCTTTCTTCACCTGCAGACTGCATATCAAAATTCAGAAATTTCAATGCCCAATATGCTTTATGCTCTAATTCCACTGGTAAGTGACAAGCTTTTCCAAACACTAGCCTAAAAGGAGACATCCCAATTGGAGTTTTGAACGCTGTCCTATAAGCCCAAAGTGCATCATCAAGTTTTATTGACCAATCTTTCCTAGAGGCATTCACTGTTTTTTCTAAAATTCTCTTGATTTCCCTATTCGAAATTTCTACTTGACCACTAGTCTAAGGATGATAAGGGGTTGCAACCTTATGTGTGACTCCATAATATTGCTCTTCCATCAAAATTTTGTGCATGCAAATTGAAGGACTAATTCCCTTGATATCAGCTATTTTCCATCCAATTGCACCTTTATGCTCTCTTAATACTCGAGCAATTTCTCCTCCATCAAATCTGTCAAAGAAGAAGATATAATTACCGGTAAAGAAGAAACTCCATCTAAATAAACATATTTCAAATGAGAAGGTAAGGGTTTGAGTTCAAGAATTGGAGGCTCTTCAATTGATGGTTTAGGCTTTGTAATGTGTTGTCCCAACTCTTCAAATTTAATTGCCTTTTGCCTTGAATATGGTGGAATTGCCTCCATGAAATTTGCGTACTCCTTTATCTCCTCATTATGAATATCTTTGTCCCTTGGTTGAATCAGACATGCTTCAAGTGGATCTTCAAAAATATTTTCCTGGAAAACCTTATTCACTAACTTGTCAACTGTCTCAACTCTAAAACAAGAATTATCATCAGATGGATATTTCATTGCTTTAAAAACATTAAATGAAACAAGATCATCTTGAACTCTAAGGATCAACTTCCCCGTTGTACATCAATAAGAGCTCTTCCTGTTGCTAGAAAAGGTCGACCTAAGATAAGTGGTACCTCAAAATCTTCCTCCATGTCAAGAACTATGAAATCTGCAGGAAAGATAAATTTGTCAACTTTTACCAAAACATCTTCCACAATACCTCTCGAATATTTAATTGATCGATCAGCTAGTTGAAGTGACACTGTGGTTGCTTTTACCTCGCCCAATCCTAATTTCTTGAAAACAGAATAAGGCATCAGATTAATACTTGCACCTAAATCACATAATGCTTTTTCAAAGTAAGAATCCCCAATAGTGCAAGGAATAGTAAAACTCCCTGGATCTTTTAATTTTGGAGGCAATTTGTTTTGTAGGATGGCTGAACACTCCTCATTTAACTTCACAGTTTCATAATCCTCCAGTTTCCTTTTGTTTGCCAAAATCTCCTTCAAAAATTTTGCATAACTAGGCATTTGCGCTAAAGCATCTGCAAAAGGAATGTTAATGTGCAATTTTTTAAATACATCAAGAAATTTAGAAAATTGCTTATCTATTTTGTGCTGCTGGAGTTGCTGAGGGAATGGAATTGGCGGCACATATGGCTTGGGATTATATGGAAAAAGTTTACTCTTGCTTGTCTCCTTCGATTGTTTATTGATCACCTCTTCTTTATCTCTGGAAATCTCTTCTTCTCCTACTTGTTTACCGCTTCTCAGGGTAATAACCTTTATGTTTTCAATTGGATTTTTCTCTGTGTTGCTCGGCAAAGAACCCTGTTGCCTTCCTGACATCATGCTTGCTAATTGACCCACTTGCATCTCCAGATTTCTGATTGAAGCCTCTTGGTTTTGAAATCTCACATCCGTGCTTTTGATGAAGTCATGAGTTGTGTTAGCAAGTTTGGTGACTATATTTTCCAAATTTGACTTTGTCTCTTCGATTGTTTGAATCCAGGTGGTCTCGTCACATTCTGATTGTTCCATGAAAAATTTGGATGATTGCGCCATCCCGGATTGTATGTGTTGGAGTAGGGATTATTCTGTGACCTGTTAAAATTCCCAACAAAGTTAGAATTTTCATGAGATTGTTTGAAAGTATTACCTACTTGACACTCTGTGCTAACATGTCCCCCACCACAAAAATCACATGTCAAAGTGTGAATTTTCATGGCTGAAACACTCATATTATCAAGCTTTTTGTTGATTGCTTCAAATTGTGCAGCAATTGCAGCAAAAGCATCCACTTCATGAACTCCGCTAACTTTTCGCATTGGTAATCTCTCGCAGGCCACCTGATAATTATTGGACGCCATCTCTTCTAATAAATTGTAGGCTTCTTCTGGTGTTTTATTATTTAAAGTCCCCCCTGCAGCTGCATCAATCATAGAACGAAGATTTGCACTAGAGCCATTATAAAAAGTTTGTACCTGCATCCATACGGGTAGTTCGTGATGTGGGCATCTCCTAAGAAATTCTTTGAATCTTTCCCATGCTTCATATAATGATTCATTATCCATCTGCATAAAATTAGTAATATCGTTACGCATCTTCGCAGACTTTGCAGGTGGAAAGAACTTACCAAGAAATTTCTGAGCCATATCATTCCATGTAGTAATTGATCCTGCAGGAAGAGAAGAAAGCCAACTTTTAGCTTTGTCTCTAAGAGAGAATGGAAATAATCTCAATTTAATAGCATCATCTGTAACTCCATTATATTTAATGGTGTCACAGATTTCAAGAAAAGCATCGATATGAGCGTTTGGATCATCGCTTGGTAGCCCATTGAATTGCACTGATTGTTGAAGCATCTGAATAAGTGACGGCTTAATCTCAAAGTTGTTAGCTTGAATTGCAGGTCTTCTGATACTTGATGTGGTGCCTTGAACTGTTGGCACGGCATAATCTCTTAAGAGTCTACGTGGATTTTCATTATCACCGTCTGCCATCTTAGCGTGATTTTTCTGTTCTCTTAGTCGCCTTTTGAATGTACGCTTGATTTCTGGATCAAGTTCAACAAGTTTCCCTTGTTGGCTACGTGTCATAAACCGATGTACACCCTGAAAAATAAAACAAAACAAAAGCTAGATTAAACTTAGAATTATCTGGTATCAATATTAATTAGTATTAAACAAACGATTCCCCGGCAACGGCGCCAAAAACTTGTTCGTAAAATTCTAAACGCAAGTGCATGTATCGAACAAGTAATATAATGATGAGATAAAGTATCGTTCCACAGAGATCGATGATTAATAAACCAATTAAATACTAAAATAGACTAATTCTAAAATTTATCTAACAAATCAAAATATAATTAAGAATGAATTAAAAACGAAATTTGTAGACTAAATGCAGTAAATCGATCGGATAAATATGTTAGAGCATCCGATTTCACCATAACCACTATATATGAATTTCAGATTGTTGTGAATACAAGAACGATATCAAACATGTGATAGCAGAATTTCCTAATTTATTTACTATCCTATCTCTAGGTATAACAAAACTACTCAGCTTATTAATCCACTATATCTCTATGTGAATTAAAATAAACATGAGTGCATTAAAAACTATGAATATTCTCGGTTTACAATGAGTCTTTTGGATCACCTTATCACCGAAAGCTACACAAATAACGCGGTATATTTCTATCCACGTTTAATTCATAGTTATATATTATAATGAGCAATTGCATATTATCACCTCTCAGTCTCAAACATGCACATCAGATCATTCAAGTGGTGGCCAGTCACTCAAAAGCAGTAAACGCAATAATATATAACTCACATGAATGAAATCAATTGTAAAACATAAAAATCATGAAATTCATATCATCATGGTTAGGCTACATCGTAGCCCTAACAAAAGAAAATTAGAACATAGTAGAATAAGAAATAAAAATAGAAATATAGATCAAACCCAGCATCTTGAATCAAAGGACAAGAATTCTATCACCACTTTTGTCTTCTCTTCAAAATACTTGAAAAACTCTCAGAACAATGGAAAACGATCTACCCCCCCTAAACCCTAGCTGCTCTCTCTTCCTATTTATAGGAAATCTAAAATATCTACTTGTAGATAACATTAGGGAACAAAATCAAGAATTTCCTGATTTGATATCCATCTTCCATCGCTGCTTTTATTTGAATTCGATAATTGCCCTTCTTTTTCTTATCTTCTCCATATCTCATTATTCTACATAAACAAGGAAAATTTAAATAATCAGAAGGAAATTCAAATATTTTCTCATAGATAATGCATTAATTGTTGCCTAAAATAGGTAAAATAACTCTATTTTTATAGAGTTATTAGGTTTCATTTTTGTACCATTTGTCTTTCAGAAATTCATCAATGTAATTCAAAGGAGTTCCACCCCTTTTCAAAGCACGATAAAGCTTGTAGGTAAAAGAGGGCTTAAAAGTTCTTATGGGTTCTGTATCTTCAATTATTTCTTCCTCTTCTCGACGAGCAACATCCTGTGGTCTAGATGGAGAAGATGGATGCTGCTGAGAATGTTGTGGGCTCTGCCGCTGACTAGGAGACTCTTCTTCCTTGGTGAGATCAAAGTGCGTAGGCCCCTCACGCATTTGCTGCGGTCCCCTATTCGTGATCTTCGAAGACTTCCTTTGAGACGACATCTTTCACAGTCTTTGAAAGATTCCAAACTTGACTTTCCCAAGAAAGATGACAACTTTTCGAAGATTAAACAAGAGAAGAAGACAAAAGTGGAAGATTGATGCTTTTTAGGGTTTTTGGAGTTAAATGGAGAGGAACCGACAATATATAGGTCAGTTGAAGAGAGGCATACAAAATGTCGTAATGGAAAGTAAAAAGATGCCCTTTTAAAGAATAACTGCCTTTTTCAAAAAATTAGATAACTGCCATTTAAAAATTAACTCCATTTTTGAAAAAGAAAGATTGCACTAATCATGGAAATTGAAAGTAGCAAAAATCAATTATGGACAGATGATCGTACCTTTTCAAGATTTAATCTGAGAGAGAATAAAATAACTTATAATCAAAGATCTTGATTGTCTGAGTCTGAGAGTCTCTAGACTTTTACTTCTTCAAACCTCAAGATGTTGAGTCTGGAACAAATGATTTCAAATTGATTTTTCTCTAAAGGCTTTGTAAATATATCCGCCAGTTGGTTATTTGAGTCAACAAACTGAATCGAAACTTCTCCATTCTGAACATGATCTCTAATGAAGTGATGTCGAATCTCTATATGCTTTGCTCTTGAGTGAAGAATTGGATTCTTGGTGAGATTGATTGCGCTGGTGTTGTCACAGTTAATCTCTGTGCATGAATTTTCAATTCCAAAGTCTCTTAACTATTGTTTTATCCACAGAATTTGTGAACAACAACTTCCAAGAGCTACATACTCTGCTTCTGCTGTAGAAAGAGCCATTGTATTTTGCTTCCTTGAAAACCAAGACATTGTCCTGCTTCCAAGTAGTTGACAGATACCCGAGGTGCTCTTTCTATCAACTTTGCATCTGGCTAGATCTGCGTCTGAGTATCCAAGAAGAGTAAAGTCTCCCTTTTTAGGATACCAAAGACCAAGGCTTGAAGTTGATGCAATGTATTTGATAATACGCTTTGTAGCACTTAGATGAGATTCTTTAGGATCTGCTTGAAATCTAGCACAAATACAAACACTAAACAAAATGTCAGGTTTAGAAGCAGTAAGATAAAGATGTGAACCAATGATACTCCTGTATAGCTTCTGGTCAACTTTCTTTCCTCTTTCGTCTTTGTCTATCTTCAAAGAACTTGACATTGGTATATCAGTCTTTTTGCAATTTTCCAGTCCAAACTTTTTGACAAGATCAT
This sequence comes from Eucalyptus grandis, assembly GCF_016545825.1. NCBI lineage: Eukaryota > Viridiplantae > Streptophyta > Magnoliopsida > Myrtales > Myrtaceae > Eucalyptus > Eucalyptus grandis. The sequence goes on from NC_052620.1 coordinate 8,404,675, forward strand.
TAGCATATTTTTCTTGATGAATAAAGGTTCATTCCTTCAATTGTTTCACTTGAAGTCCAAGAAAGAAGGTTAGTTCACCCATCATGCTCATTTCAAATTCATCCTGCATAGATTTAGAGAATTTCTTGCACAGACTTTGATTAGAGGATCCAAAAATAATATCATCAACATATATTTGAACAAGTAGAAAACTTTTGCTTTCTCTTTTGATAAACAGAGTAGTGTCTACTTTACCTTTGACAAAGCCATTTTGAATTAAAAATTTACTTAGCCTGTCGTACCAAGCTCGAGGTGCTTGCTTTAAACCATATAAAGCCTTTTTCCCGAATCTTTGAGTCCTGGTTTCCTTGGGTCTTCAAACCCAGGTGGTTGTTCCACATAGACTTCCTCATGGATAAATCCATTCAGGAAAGCACTTTTGACGTCCATTTGGAATAACCTGCAATTCTTATAACAAGCAAAAGCAAGTAATAATCTAATTGCTTCTAACCTCGCTACTGGTGTGTAAGTCTCATCATAGTCTATCCCTTCTTCTTGCGTATATCCCTTGGCCATAAGTCTTGCTTTGTTTCTTACGACCTTTCCTTTCTCGTCCATCTTGTTCCTGAAAACCCATTTAGCTCCAATAATAGAATTACCTTTCAGTTTAGGAGTCAATTCCCAGACATCATTAACACTGAATTGCTTGAGTTCTTCTTGCATGGCTTCAATCCAGCTTTAATTAGATAAAACTTCTTCTATGCTTTTGAGTTCTATTTCAGAAATAAGAGCCACAGCACTAGACTCTTCGCGCCTTTTGGATCTTGTGCGAATTCCTTCATTAATGTCTCCTATAATGAGATCTTTGGGATGACTGGACTTATGCTTCCAGTTACTGGTTGATTTGTTAGGTCGATGATCACTTTCTTCATTTGAATCTTCAACAATCATTTGATGCTGGTCTTTCGAAGTTTGAACTGCTTCTTGAGATTTAGACTTTGTAGAGTTTGGAGCAGGTTCAGATTCTTTAAGATGAGTCTGAATAGATTCATTTTGCATAGAATCTTGGAGTTTGACATTCATTGATTCCTCCACAGATTGAGTCTTCTTGTTGTAGACTCGTAGGCTTTGCTTGAGGTAGAATATCCAAGGAAGATGCCTTCGTCTGATTTTTCTTCAAACTTGCCAACTCGATCATTTGCATTTTTCAATATAAAGCATTTACATCCAAACACATGAAAATATGAAACAATAGGCTTCTTTTCTTTGAATAACTTATAGGGGTTTTTTTTTTTTCCAGAATAGGTCTTAGAAAAACTCTATTAATAATATAACATGCTATAGAAACTGCTTCAGCCCAAAAACGTGAAGATATGTTACTTTCAATTAAAAGAGTTCTAGCCATTTCTTGAAGCGACCTATTCTTTCTTTCCACAACTCCGTTTTGCTCTGGAGTATATGGAGAGGAGAACACATGCTGAAAACCAGATTTATCACAGAATTTTGTAAAATCTTGATTTTCAAATTCACTTCCATGGTCTGTTCTTATACTTGAAATAACATACCCTTTTTCATTTTGAATTTTTTTAGCAAACTTTTCAAAATAAGAAAAGGTTTCAGACTTACTTGTCAGGAAATATACCAAAGTAAATCATGAGTAGTCATCCACAATTACTAGGCAATATTTCTTACCTCCAATGCTCTGAGTTCTGGTTGGTCCAAAGAGATCCATATGCAGAAGCTGCAGTACACGATTAGTGGAAACTTGATTTATTGGTTTAAAGGAATTTCTTACCTGCTTTCCCAATACACATGGTGTACATAGATCAGACTTTTGGTATGATAGATTGGGTAGACCACGAACTAGCTTCTTTGCTGAAATTTTGGCTATTTGCTTCATATTGATGTGCCCAAGTTTTCTGTGCCATAAGTTCGCTTTGTCTTGAATTGAGATTAAACATTGCGATTCATCTGGTTTCACGTCCAAGAGGTAGATATTTCCATATCTTCGACCCATGAATGACTGAGTAGAATCTTTACTGGTTCCTGAACATATTCCTTCTTGAAAGTTGATTTTGAAACCGGTATTGCACAGTTGACTGATACTGAGCAGATTGTAGTTGAGTCCTTCCACTAAGGAAACATTGGTGATTGTGAGGTTTCCAATCTTTACAGTTTCGAATCCCATAATTCTTCCTTTGCTGTTTCCTCCAAATGAGACTTTTTCACCATTTACTTGAATGAGCTTTATGAAGCAATTTGAATCTCCTGTCATATGTCTTGAGCATCCACTATCCATATATCATTTTACCTTCTTCTTGATAGTGACCTGCATTTTAAAAAAGAGACTCAAACTTTCTTTGGTACCCATATTTTCTTGGGTCCATTGGTGTTAGTATGATATGCGGTTTTTGCCCATACTTTCTTAACAGGTTTCCAAACCATAGGACATTCTTTCTCAAAATGATCTGAACTATTGCACTTTGAACATCTGAGAGCATTACGACCTACTGGTTTTACAAAGACCTTTTTAAAATGATTTTTGTAAGCATCTCTTGTGGGTCTTTGCTTAATTATTTCCTTCACTTTAGGAAAATCAATTAAAGGAATGGTTTCCACAGTCATTCCCAAACCAAATTTATTGAAATAAGGTCTTTGTGCTGAAAGAATTTTCTCAAGTTTCTCAGATCCTATTGAAAATCTTTTGGAAATATTTGATATGTCATTTTTAAAAAATACATTTTCTTTTGAAAGGTTGTCTTCTCTTTCTTTAAGAGTAGAAACATTCATGTTTAAACATTTCACCTTTTCTTTCAAAACATTTTCCTGTTGTTTCAGTGCAGAATTTTCCTTTTTTAAGTTTGGAAATCCTTTTAAGAGAAGTCTTAAGACTAAAACATAACTCATCAACGTATTTAGAAACTTTAATAGGGATTTTAGAGTTACTCACCTCAAATTCACTGTCTGAATCTGAGTCTGTTACTTTTGAAAACTTTGTTTCTTTGGATTGAATCTTCTTCATTTTCTGTTTAGCTTTCTGAATCTTCTTATGATGAGAGCAAGCTCCTCATCATCCACATCATCTTTAGAATCTGTAACATCAGAATCATCATTGGATTTTAATGCAATGGATTTCTTACCTTTAGGATTTTTGTCTTCATTGATTCGTTCCACTTCATAAGACTGAAGAGTCCCAACCAACTCATCGACAGATAGTGGCATAATTCTTTGTGTCTCCTTTATTGAGGTCATTATGTGATTCCAATCCTTGGAGAGTCCACGCAGTAGCTTGTTTACTTTCACGGGATTAGAAATTGGTTGACCTTGATTTTCAAGACCATTCACGATTTCTGTAAAACGACTAAACATGTCAGTTATAAATTCTCCTGATTTCATTTTGAAGGCTTCGTAGTGACCGATGAGAATGTTGATTATGGTTTCTTTCACTCGATCGGTTCCTTCATAGGTAATATGTAATCTATCCCAAACTTCTTTCGCTGTAACACAAGAAGATATTCTGTTATATTCAGTAGGTGACAAAGCACAATATAAAGAATAAATTGCTTTTGCATCAAGAGCTTGTCTTTTGGTTATCTCTTCTTGAGTCATTTCACTAGACTCAACAGTTTCTTTTCCTCTCTCTGAGACAGGTGCAGCTTTAGGAATGATTCCTTTGTCTACAACGTCCCATTCCAGAGGATCCTATGATCTTAGGAACGCTTTCATCTTATTTTTCCATATGTTGCATTCTTTTCCATCAAAGTAAGGCAGTCTAGTATTGCTTTGCCCTTCTACTAGCCCTGGAGCTAACATACTAGCCATGGATCTTTAACTCTGAAGTAAAACACTTCAAACAAAGTGAGTACACAGGCTCTGATACCAATTGAGATAGCTAGTATAAGCACCTAGACCGGGGGGGGTGAATAGGTGTAAAAAATATTTTCTCGAGATAAGAGAGCAATACTAAGCAGACAATAGAGATGAAATTCTCTTTTCGTTAACAAAGCGAATTATGATCAAAGTAAAGCAGAGAGTAGGGAAGAGAAAATGAACACAGAAATTATAGTGGTTCGGCTTATTCCAAGCCTATGTCCACTCTTCCGCACTGACAGCCCACCGGCTGGATTTCACTATGAACAAAAGAGTTGTTACAGCAAGGCTCTCCCTTGATTCCACAGTGTAGATACTCTACCACACTTCCTCAAGGTTTCTGAAGAATATGGACTCTTTTTTGCGTACAAGATTTCGCTCGGAAAATGAATTGACTAAGAACAAAGAGCTTCAGACTTTGGAATTCTTCTATCGCGCACACACTCGAACAACTGAAACGTCTTCCTTATATACTCCTTTATGCCATCATACCCGTTGGCACTTACCAAAAGAATTCTTCCAATATTCCTGTTGGACATAATCAATTAGGAAGATTATTCGAGCTATTTAAGGAACATATCGATAGCTCATCAATTCTGCTCGCCCATACAATAAGGATCTCGGTTTCCATAAGTAGAACCTTCCAAGTATACTTCGCTAATCATCGGATCCTCAATCTTTGAGTCGATAAAGGATTCCGTTATGTCATATCTAGCCAAGAGATCTTCTCTAGTCGATAAGGTCAAATCCTTAATGAAACATCCAGTCTTGGATAGCCATTCTTCGACGGATTAGAAACTGTCAATGAGAATAGACTTTGAGTCTTGAGTCTGGTAGTCCGAAGGTCTTCAGACTTTAAATAGTAGAGTCTGCAAATCTTCAGACTAGACTGATGGAAACGTTTTGTTAGCTTCAAAATACTCCATGAAGATTTCTCCAACAATAGTGACCCTTCTAGTCACAGTTGTAAGACTTCACCCTTGAAATACTCTTCACTCGAGGTCGTTTTCCTCTCTTATGTTGGTTAACTTTTGGTTTCTTGCAAGAAGAACTTAATCCCTTGCATTTCCACATATTGAATGAATCAATGCGCTTGTGCTTAGAGCTCAAAGCCCTTTTTGAGCTGAAAGCAACACAACAAATATCTGTATCCCGCTCAAATGTCTTGAGGCGGTCCTCTGCTAGCTTAAGGTGGCGCACATCATCCTCAAGTTCTTCCATAACATGGTCAAGAGCTTCCAGTGCTTCTTGCTTTTCAAGAACATATTGAGTTTTCATATTCAATATTTCACAATTCTCGTCATTTAATTTGTCTTCTTTGTTCAAATAAGCAATTTTGTTCTTAGTTGCTAAAGCCATCGATTTGAACATATCAGACACATATGCATGAATTATTAATGCCTATCGTTTATGCATCCATTTTGCATAGACCCATCATATTAATGAATAATTTTAAGTAAGGTTTCAGAATCAAAATGGCACTATGTTTTCAATCATCATCCAAAAAAATCCTAACTCAAAACTATCATTAATATAATCTTCTATGCAAAATAAGTTCAATAAAGTCACTAAACCTTTCTTGAATTTCCCACAACGAATTGTAAATTAACGTACTAATTTACAACAACAAATAACATTGAACTTTCAATAATTAAACATGTCTATTACACTAAGTAATATATTCAAAGGAAAAAAAATATCAACATAGAAAGAGACTTTTACACCTAAAAAACATCTCAAACTAATCTAAAAAATAAATAGGAAAAGTCTCTTCTAATCTTTTAGTAAAATTCTCTAAGAATTTTGAAGGCACATTGGTCAACCACGAAAAAACTTTTGGAGAGCTCTCATGCCATCTCTAAGGTGCATTCACTCTGCGCCATGTGGCACTCATCCCAAGGGTTGAAGTTTGGTTAACTCGATCCTATAATATTCTCTTGTAAACACTACTGTAAGCCTCCTATAATCCAGGATCACGTTAACCTCCTATAGGCGATCTAACACTGCTTGCCATTAAGGTGGAAGAGTGTTCATTAAGACCGATACCTTCTTAAAATCTGGCATAGGATAATCATTCAAGATGATTTCTTATATCATATGATTGACCCTGATCACGTGTGATATTACACAATGTCATTCGATCGATAATTAGCTAACTCTGTCATTAGCCCTTTAAGTCTTGCATTTTCTTCGTCCGTTGTCAGAAATGCAGGTATGCATGCATAACGCATCATAGTTTTTACAATAAATGCAGAACAAAAATGGATTACTTATAATCCACAATGAACAAAAGGGAAAATACAGAATTTTCCATGGTTCATGCAACAAATGCAGAATGAAAAAGAGGGATTACTTATAATCCAAATTGACTTAATTGAGAAAAAAGAAAACACATTCCTTTTTTTTTCTTGTAAAGGTCAACGATCAAAGTCAACGGTCAAATTCAATAGTCAACGGTCATATGGGTTGAGGTCAATGGGTCAATCGGGTCAATGGCCATCGGCTCGGGTCGAATTGGGTTGGACCGGTTTGATCGGGTCGGACTGGTGAGGTTGGGTCGAACCGGTGAGGCTGGGTTGGATCGGTCAAGTCGGTCGGGCCGGTCGGACGAACCGACCGGCACGTGCCACGCGCGTGCATGGCTGATGTCATTGTGACGTCAGTTGGAGCGTATGCGGAACACGCCAGGCTTCCTTGTGTGCGTCTCACTCGCATGGGACCGGAACGGTGCGTGTGATGCACGCGCTCGATGGGGACCGTATCAGCGCATGCAACGTAGGCGCCAACGACCCCAGTTAGTTGCTGCCGCGTGCGGTGGCGCGTTTGACGGCCCCCGGCGACGATCCACCACCCGTTTTTCTCGTATTGACAAGACCTTCGACCCTACGCTATTAGAATTGAACTTCGATTTACATAAAATCAAAAGACAGGGTGAACAGTACTCGGGTTAGGATTTTCCATCCCCGATCGGTTGATAGTGGTGTTTAACGAAAATTCAATAAAAAATAACTCATAAACATGAAAAAAGGGGTTGTGAAACATGAACGATGGCTCTCATACCAATGTTTGGAATTACTGATTCACTAAAATGGATTCGACAATAAATCGAACCCCTAAAATGAATGCGGAAGACGAGCCCAAGAACAAACATGTATCACCGATCAGAGACACACCACGGAATCGAGCGTACCTTATTATCCACATATTAAACACCAATGTTGAAATTCGAGGAGGAATCCTGATCTTGTTCTACCGAGGAGCATACTGTTGCTATTAGGGGGGAGAAAAACATTGTTTTTGGGAACGTACTGTTCTTTTGCTTCTTCAAGGGAGAGAGAGAGAAAACGTACGTAATTTCGTTTCAAGTGAGGGAGAGAGGGTTAACTGAATGTACCCCTTAAGAATACGTTGTTTCCCTTAAAACGCCTATTTCAAAAGACATAACCCCTCAACGTAAAAATGTTTCCCTCAAAAGAGAATGAAAAGAAAATGAGCAATGAGTGAAAATGGTGTTTAAGCTTTGGAATTGGGAATCAAAGAAACTTTTAATTACCTAAGGCTCCCCAACCCAAACGAAGGGAATGGAGGACAGACCAGCAGTTTGTTCATAAGTGCTTTGGTGGTACCAGTAGCTGAGGATGATGCTTTTGTCGTAGTCGTAAGCGAATGGCTCGACCATGCCATCTGGCAGCTAAACTCGGATCGATCCATATAGTCCGGCCTCTTTTTGCATCCCGTAATACGCGTGGAACAAGTAAGTTTTGGGCTACATAAGGTAAAAGTTTAATGTCATCTAGAGCAGCTCTTGCAATATGGGAATTTAGAGTATATTTGGTTCAGCATTCCTAATGAGCTTTTGACCTCCAAAGCCCCTAAGGGAAATGCTGGATCATTTGGTGACTATTTTGAAAGAGCTTTCACTAGAAAATTAGTATTGGGAAGGTTGAATCTCAATGCTAATAGGGACTAGTATTGGGCTTTCGGCATTTGGCCAAATGCTGAAGCTTATTTTTTTTCCTTCCAAAACTACCCTCTCCAATTTTTCAAATTTTCGATTTTATCCCTTATTATTATTAAAAAAGGACCAAACCCATCATCGGATTGGCGAAGGGCTATGGCTGTCGACGAGCTAGATCTGGCCATCGATCGAGGTCACATGACCTCGAGCAATCCAAGCAGTGGTCGCTTGGGTTGCACACCACCTAGGTCACATGACCCTTGTTGACCTTGGGTGACCTCTCACATCCCTCGTTGGAGGTTGCTCGACCTCGAACGACCTTGATCGACCTTGAACGACAGCCACCAGTGTCGAACGACCTTGATCGACCTTGAACGACAGCCACCAGTGTCGGATTTGGCTTGTTGGCAGCCAAGTGTTGTTGTGAAAACTTGGGTGACAAAAACATTGGGCTGCACTCAGACACATGGGAACCCAATTTTCATGAACTATCAAGGAAGTGAGTTCCATAAAAACCTCACATGATATGAGGTTTTAGAAAAGCTAGTGTGAATAGGCATTTTTTTTTTATTGGTCGAATAGCATGAATAGGGAGGAACGATAATCATTGTATTGTCTATGAAGACTCACCCGATCAACAACGAAATGATGGGTAAAAGTATCTCTAGACAAGATGGGACACTGAGTCATACCCCCTGTCCAATCGCTCCACGGGCTTCCAATATGCAATTTAGTCCAACTCAAAATCATCGTCTCATAAACTGCTTATCACAAATCTTCATTAAACACTTGAACGAGACCTTCTTAATATGGTTTCACTTTGGTTCACTGTATACCTGTCAAATTCCATGCCAACGAATTGCCAGATTCTCTGTCACCAAGCTGTTGGTAACTTCCACGACGACGGTGTCTCCCTATTGTGCTACGATGGCCGGACCTGAAATGTGACATCCTGGATTTTCGATCCGTTTTCAAAAATTGAATAAATTGGGCTTTTCATCGACGTGCCAATAGTGCTATTCTCTGAGCTGATCACTCATGAGATAACTAAACTATTTAGGGAAGTCATTAAGGGATTTTAACGCAATAGACTTGAGAATTCGACCATGAATCGACTGCTCGACCATACTAATTTGCAAGGGTTATTATGGCACAATTAAAAATTGATCAGAGACTGGAGATAGGTCGATTCGATTGAGATGTGTGATTGAGTGCAGGTGATTCCACCTAATTGCAAAATTCTCATCAATTGGCACTAGATTGATTTTCTGTTGTTTTGGGTACCTTGTGTCCGTAATTGAAATCTTGAGATTTTCACGATAATCGAGAGTCATCAATGTATCGAAGATCTACGTTGTGGTTCGAAAATAATTGACCATGGGTCAATTGCACTAAAAATTCCTAAAAGCTATTTGTTAAGTTAGGTCACGCTAAAATCGCGTCAGATTGAAATTAACTGTGAAGTTGAACCTGATTTCAGAAATTGAAAGTTCCGTCATGTCATGGCTTATTTTAGAAACGTCTACTCATCATTTGAAGAACTTTCGGTGATTCCGGGATTTTTATGGAAAATCGATTTGGACGTTTCGGAAAATGAACGGGAATTCAGATTGGCCGAATTAAAGGGAATTTTGGCTTCTATATCGATCTATATGGTGAAGGGGACTTGTAGAATTATGTGGGCTCTTTCTTCATCAAAAGTGGACTTAAATTGGGAAATTTGTTGAAGAAATTGAAGTCCAAAAATAAGTAAATTCGGAACCATGGGAGGGCAGCATTTTTTTGGCTTCAAATTAAGTTAATTGGTGAATTTATTTGGCTAGAAAGATATAAGAGACTAAGGGATAAGATTGAATGCTTTTGGGGGACAAGCATTCAATTAATTGGGTATTCTTTATTAACTTTTGCACCATCTCCCTCCCTCATCTGATCTCTCTCTCCTTCAGTCTCAATCGTGCGCCAGCTGCATCGGTTCTTCCCTCACTCGCTGCTTTTCATCGATCGACAGCCACGCATTTCCTTTCTTCCCCCTAGCATTCACTTCATCTCTCTCTGCCACTTAGCCCACCAATTCTTCTTCAAGAAGTTGTCCAGCCAAGACACCGCCCGACCTTCATCAATGCACGCCTGCAACTCCACTACCGTTGGTATCCACCGGTCAACAAATCAGCATTGAAGACCACCAAAATTTCTTCAAGCTGCAGGTCCTCCGAATTCTCCACTGCTTCGTGTCTTCAGCCAGCTCATGCCGGTCAACACCCCCACTCCACGAAGCCCATCTTTGAGCGCCCTCTTCTCCACCAAGTTCGGTTTGCCACCGAATCGAGCCCAACATCCCCTCGTGAAGTCAGCCGCAAGAAGCCGAGCCCAGCATTTCCATGAAATTATTCTCGGCCCACCTTGTATAGCAGCGATTTTTCAGCTCGGGCAGTAAGTTGCGGGCCAATTTTTGAGCCCAATTCATGCCCCGTTGGTGTCGCCATTTTGGGATTTGTCGATCCTCGTCGCATCCCCGTTGTTTTGATCAGAGCGGATCGCGAATCAAGTGAGTTGTCTCTCTAAATCTCGATTAGTAGGTTAATTATGCTTAGATGGTATTTAGATTATGTTAATTAAGGTTTAGGTGGTTAGTTAGATTAGATTAATTGTTTAAATATCCAATTTTGCATGTTAGGTTGTTAAATTAAGTTAATTAGGGCCTTGATAGGTTGTATTAATTATCTAGATTGGTTTAGGATTTTTCTAGGTCCGTCTCAGTATTTAATTTAGCATTTTTGGCCTAGGTTTGTATTTTTGGCATTTAATTGAATTATTTAATTAATTTTAGTAATTCTTTAATTATTAAATATTTTTTGGAAATTACACCGGAATAGCTGGTGACTGGAATTTCGTGCTGATTGCAATGGTGTGTTCAGATTTTGCAATTGGATGTTAATTTGTGCAAATTGAGCGCTGATTAGATTTTTGGTAAATTATTCCAAAAATTGTGAATTTCAATATTTATTAAAAAAATTCGGGTGTCAGGTTTTAACACCGAAAATAGTTTTATATACTATATAAAAGGGATTTTAAATGGGGGATATCAACTTTTTCGGGTTCGATCTGACCGTGTACCCACACACGACTATTTTCACCGGATGTTTTTAATATGAAAAAAAATATGCTATGATCACTATTTTAATGGAGACATTTGAGTGAAATGCACAATGTCCTAGGCCAAGATTGATTGATTGTGTGTTGGTTAATGAGAACCTGTCTCGAGCTTTTAAGTTGGACATTACCCTATATGGGATATCCATTCTTTGGATCACAGGTCGTAGTAGATTATGGACCTACGCCCCTTCGGGGAAACCGTCTATTAAGATATGGACGTCGCTGTACTCAATGGAGGTGAGATGAAGCCTAGCTACGCCAGAAGACATTAAACTTATGAGTAGGTTGTATTCGGGTCGCAGTAGATTTTGAACCTACGCCCCTTCAGGGAAGCCATCTATTAAGATATAGACGTTGTTGTGCTTAATGGTGGTGAGATGATGTCTAGCTGTGCCAGTAGACACTGAACCTATGAGTAGGTGGTACCCTTAAGGCGAAAATATTAACAATTGGAACGCATGATTGATTGATTGAGTTGATGAGACGTTTTAATTGTTGTGTGCATTAATTATATGCAATTGAGATATGAAATGAGCTGACATACAGGAAGGAACTGAGGTGAGGTGAGTTCCTTGTTCAAATTGTGTGATTGTGTGGCTACAGTGCCTTAAGGCGTATTTACTTCCTAATAGGGGTTTAGGGGGTGGACTTGCTAAGACATTGTTTCACTAGTTATTGTATAACCATTTTTAGGTCCTTAGTTGGTGGTCGTGGAGGACCGAAGCTCTGCAGGTGGAGTCTGAAAGATCAGCGCATGTGTCCTACTAGTACGGTGCATGATAGCTTCTTTTGAGAGTCGATCATTTTGTAGGTTTTTTACCTAGTCTCCTTTTGTATATAAACTCAGTTGTTTATAAAAGTGTACTTTTGTGAAATGTTGCTATGCTTTTCTATCCCATGTTGTTTGTTGTTAGGGGTTATTGTTTGCTTCCACATGTGCAATTAAAAATGAAAGGGTCGGTGACTAGTCTTGGGAAGTTGCATTTGTATCGACCGCAGTGGAATGTGCGCATTCTCGATAGTCGGGGTGTGACATGAGGTCTTTCCGTTGATGGTGATGGCCAACTTCTTGTAGCAATCCAGCGACATGAACTCATACTTCACGTCCCACTTGTAGCGATGAACTTTAGCATTTGCCGATGCCATCATCGCAAAAACACATAGCAACAATTTGATTAATTGACTCATTTTTTGCGCTTACCAGAACCGAACTGCAAACAATGTATCAAAGATCGATTGAATGGACTGGATTTGTGGGGCAACTGTCGACCACAACAATGGGGATGAAAGAAGGAGGAGAAGGAGGGGGAGAATTAGAAGTAGGTATAAAAATATACCATGGTTTTAGGTACTTCGTCGATAAGACATAGGATATCGATGAAGGATGCTCTTCGATGGTATTTATAATGTCCAAAGAGACTAGAGTTGATTATGTTGTATTATCATATTTTTTTTTTTTGGTAACTGAGAATCCGCTTGAGCCCACTTTCACCTATGCTAGTTGGGGTCACACAGCCCTCCGGTGCCCGGTGACACCAGCGGACCTCACCAAAGTTGTTTGGACGACTATACCTTAGAGGAAGCTGGCCCAGCAACCCACCGCTAGGGCCCCCCACTTAAATCGCCATAGCAATGTAGGGATTTGAACTCTCGAACGCATCGAAGCAGGAGAGAACGAATACCAACGTGGCTGCTCACGGGTGGGTTTGTATTATTATATGTTATGGTATATGTCAGTCAATTAAAATGCTTAGTAACTTCGATTGCCTTGAGGGAACTAAATCGTTTAATGTTCTCTAGGGAAGAATAAAAGTACATGCGACTTGGCAAAAGACCAAAAGCCGAAGGCGTCTAAAATAGAACTTTGTCGCGTCTGACTCGTTGCCACTTTCCAATGTTCATTTCTATTTATTTGTCTTGTTTTTTTTTTTTTTCTTTTTGGAAAGAAGGGGTATATTTACCAAATTGGCATCAGTCAAAGTGTGGAGATCTAGAAGATACATGCTGTCCTAGTCCACTCTCCCAAATTTAGGGGGAAAGTATAAAAAAAAGTTTAAACAAATTACATTTATGTGAATTTAGTTATAAGCATTTCAATTGTGCAAATCTGGTTCTAAACATTTTCATATTTTATCAATTGAATCCATCAAGCTTATTTGACCAAAAATTGTTGATGTGGATGTTAACAATTCTTCGTGGTATGATTAGCGTTGACATTAACAATTTTTACAATTTTTTTCCTAAAAATTAGATATTATATTATTTTTTCCTTTTATTAAAATTTTTAATTGTTATTTTTTAATTATTACAATTGGCCTCACAGAGGGACATCGCATCCAAAATATTATATAAAAAGAAAAGAATTAAAAAATATTCACGTTAGCATGTAGTGCCACATAGGATGGCCAACATCCACATCAACGATTTTATATATGGTCAAAATTAGGTGGATGGACTTAATTGACAACATGTGAAAAATTTTATGATTAAATTGTCCAAATTAAAAGGTTTAAAATTGAATTAATACAAACGTAATAGGTTTGAAATTTTTTTGATACTTTCCCCCACATCTAGAAGTGTGGAAGGGTTAATTGGACCTCAATTTAATAAGGCTTCGAGCATCATCAACTTATAAATGATAAAATAATTTTATCCACCATATTCATTGTGCTATTATTTTATTTTGGATTAATTTCCTCGTTAGAAATAAGGATTTTAAAGATAAGTAATGGATATCTCAAAAAGATTGTACATAGTATGGAATTGAAATTGATAGTATTATGATAATGAATTTAAGCAAATCAACATGCTACAATGCTTGATGACTATAGAGATTATGTTATCCTCTCTCCAACTCGAGGGGTAAATACATTATTAGTGCTAAAAGTTGTGTATGACGCTCATTTTGTTGCCAAAAGTTTATTTTGGATCACTTAAGTGCCAAAAAGTTTGAAAAACGATTATTTTAGTGCTAACGTTGATCTGATTGACTGAAAATTTGACGTGACATTTTTTTATTAATTTTTGAAGCTGATGTGGCTCGTCAGAGAGTACAGTCAGCATCTAAACAATAAAATGATGCTGTTTGGCATTTTTCCCTCAAGTCAGATCCTAATTCCCCAAATTGAGAGAGAGAGAGAGAGAGAGAGAGAGAGAGAGAGAGAGAGAGAGAGAGAGAGAGAGAGAGAGAAGGCATGGCATGGGCTTCCTTGTTGTCTTCTTCCCCAAAGAACAACACTAGCACCAGCACTAGCAGCAACACTAGCAGTGGCACTGGCACCGGCACCAGCACTAGCACAACTCCGCCTTCGGTTTGTCCAACAATGTCAACAAGCCCAAGCTCTTGTCCTCCTCCTCCTTCTCCTTCCCCCTTCAAAAGGACCCACTTCAGCTGCTTTCTGAGTATAGCCCAATCCACCATCTCCATCTGCGCCCTCCTCGTCTCCCTCACCCTCCTCGTCTACACTCTCTCCACCTTCAACCCCCCTTCTTCCTCCTCTTCCTCCGCCCTTGCCTCCTATTCTTCCCGTCACTTCTTGCCCAAGAAACAACCTCAGCCTCTCTTTGCTTACCTAGTCGAGCAACTATGATGGAGGCCGAGCGACAGTGGCTGAGAAATGGTGGCTAAGTGACGATGGCCAAGCGAGCTAGATCGGCGTTGGGCGAGGATCGGACAAAAAAAACCCTAATTTCAATCTCCATATGAGCCATGTGGTGTTGTTTTTGTGAGGCCATCCACATATGATGGCAAAACGACGTCGTTTTATTAAGGAGGACGAAAAATGACGTCATTTAATAGCTGTATTTTTTTTCAATATAAAAGCCATGTAATTAGTTTGGCTGAAATCTCTCGCCAGTGGTACCGAAATGATCGTTTTTCCTTTGATTTGACACTTAAGTGATTCGACGGAAACTTTTGGCACCAAAGTGAGCGCCATACACAACTTTTGGCATTGATAGTGTACTTACCCCCCAACTTGAGAATGATTGGATTATGTTAGAAAGGTTGCTTTTGGCATCTCCAAAATTTTATATTTGTTTTGTAAAATAATATATGTTTCTAGTCAAAGCCTGCTTATTTATCACTAAATCATCTAAGTTATAAATGTTCAAATTATCGATACGCAGCTTTTGCCCTATATAGTACATTGATACAGTTTGATTCTTATATGTCGGGAAAGTGATGTAATTGCCTAGAAAGCTGCAAAACACCCTATCTAAAAACTCTATTCGTGAGGTCAGGTTCTTCGGGCACTTAGTATTCGAACTGGTTGTTTCATTTGATAGGTTTGAAGTTGATCTTTGTTGTTCAAATTTGGTTCATGGAGGTTTGATTGAAGTTCCAACGAAAACTTTGATTGATTTCGATCAAAATCGACAAAAATGCATAAAAGGAAATAATCTCGATCTTGAACCCTGTGAAGCGAGGTTGAATTAACCGGCTGGGTTAGGGTTCAATATTAGGATAATATATTATATCAGATGTTGGATTAAAGGATTTGGATGATGATTTGCTGCAATTGATCGTTCTTGATTGATTATGAATGATTGACTTGATTTAGGCCATGTTTGGTAACCATCCAAACAGGAACAAATTCTGATTCTTTGTTCTCGGGAGTAGTTTGGGAACAGAATTGCGTTTGGTAAAACTTTTATTCCTGGGAACAGATTTGGAGTAGAGTCAAGAATAAAAAAGAAATTGATTCTTGTTTGGGGAAGAAAAAAAAGAATAAAAAAAGTGGAACCCTTCTCTCCCCTCCTTAGTTGTCATTCGCTACTATTCGCCGCCGTCGTCCATCGCCATCGTCCGTCAATCATCGGCAACTAGTTCAGTGAGCTCGCCGGAGGCGAGCTCAGCCACTGGTGAGGCAGGCCTCGCGGGGGCTGCGCGAGGCTCGCCTAGCCCTAGTGAGGCTTGCTCAGCCCCGGTGAGGCTAGCTTGGCCAACGATGAGGCTCGGCGGGGTTGGGCGAGCCTTGCCCAGCTGTTAGCGAGGCTCAGCCGACAAAGGCCAGCCTTGCTGAGGGCTGGCGATGCTTCAGTGAGGTTGCCAGCCCTCATCTAGCTGGTTGTTGGTCCGACGACTGGCCTGAAGAAGAAGAAGAATAGGAGAAAAAAGAAAAAAAAAAGAAACGAACAAAAAGGAAAAAAAAAAGAAAAGAAAGAAAAAAAAAAAGGAAAAAAAAAAAAAAGAAAAAAAGTATAAAAATTATTTAAAAGTCAAAAGAAATTGATTTGGAATAGAATCAATGAGCACTGTACCAAACACAATTCTATTCAAGAATCAGAAATTTTGGATAGTTACTAAACGGCTTAAAATGCTTAGAATATGTTCCTGGGAACAGAATAAAAAAGAATAATTTCTAATCAGAATCTACTTTCGGGAACATAATCGTTACCAAATGCGCCCTTAGCCTTAAATCTGCATTTCCGTATCCTTAAACTGATCTACTGTTTTGGCCAAGATGAGGTCTGAGATGACCTTATTTGAGTTTGAGTCATTCCAGACTTTTAAAATGCACAGTAGCTTTGAATCGATAGTCACATGCCCTGATTGAACATCATTTGACCTTCAAAAAACACCTCTTAGGATGAACAATTATGCAGTAGTTTAGGTTAGTTTTAAATTATGTTCTTATTCCGCCTTCTGTCTTTTCTATTTCTGTGCAATTTCCTGTGTTGATTTTTGGAGGAACTTTCCTTCATAAAAGTTGTTTGCTATTGTCTTGAGAATGTTTTGCATTTTTTTAATATAATTTTTGGACATTATTAACTAGGTCAAAACCACTCAAATTTGAGGCTAGGTCAGTTTGCTCTGAGTTGATTTTTGACTTTGTCATTTTTGTACTGATCTCTATGTTAATTTCTGAAGAAACATCCCTTCAAAAAAATTGCTCATAATTGTGTGGACAATATCTTGCTACTTCTTTCAGAATTTTTGCATGTGTTTAACTAGGTCAAAATTTCCTAGATCCAAACATAGGATAGTCTACCATACACTATTCTTAATTGTGTTTGGGTGAAATTGAGTCCATAAATGAGCTTGTTTGATCTCAAATCCTCATAAAAGATGAAATACATGCTGTATGTGTTCAATTGATAGATGATTTGCAAAGTGTTGATGTTGTCTAGTGTATCAATTGCATGAGTTAATGTGAAAAAGTGCTGTAGCAATATATAGCTAGCTCATTTGATCTCAAATCCTCATAAAAGATGAAATACATGCTGTATGTGTTCAATTGATAGATGATTTGCAAAGTGTTGATGTTGTCTAGTGTATCAATTGCATGAGTTAATGTGAAAAAGTGCTGCAGCAATATATAGCTTGGATATACACCTCTATTTTGGCATTTTTGCTACAACTCATGCGATTATATTTAGGTCTTGTACTCTTAATGAGAAACATTCCTCATTGCATGTTCTGTATGTGTGATTTTTTTCGCAGGATTTTTTCATGTCTTGTGATGGCTAAAATCATCCTGATTCTGTGGAGTTAATGCTAAGACGAAATATTATTGTATATGCACCTTATCATGCTTATTTGAGTCATCTAGAGACCAAATCTTGCTAGATGAGGGCCGGCAAGGTTTGCGAGGTTTGCGTACATGTTCAGATCATATCATTTGAGCATCATCTTGCACGTTAAATTTGTGTCACAAAAGTGTTCATTATGCTTAGGATTCCCAAGTATATCATTAGGAACCTTGAACCATTTAGTAATGTCATTTAAATTGCATGACACTTTTCCATGCCGACTTAGGGTTAGATTATTATCCAAATTCTTGATCGTATTCAATCCTAAGTCCCATGTAATTTCTTCATACCGTTTGTGCATTATTTGAATGACTTTGAGGTTTTTTAATGAATATTTGTGTTCTGTTTTTCTTAGTCACTAACATGCATACTTTTAGAGATCTCGATCTTAGGGTATCAAATTGACCTAGTTTGGACTCGAACCCTTCTAGGAAGTTGTAAGGCACACTTAAAGGTTTTCAATACTATTAATTTCACACAGATCGCTCATCGTTTGGATCACTTTCCATTTTTTTTTTCAAAACTAGATTAGAATCTAGATATGGGATTAAATTCGGACCCTTGTTCTAACCCCCGTTTGGACAAACCTTTGACATTTTTATTCTATTTTTTCTATAAGGATTCTGTGTTTAATCTCTAATGAAATTTGTTTGTTAACATGTTGGTTATGTTGTATGACCTGTTTTGATGGGACAAATATTTGTAAAAATGACTAAATATCTTGCTGTTTTGACAATTTTCTAACTTGCTGTTACTTGTTATCTGATTTTTGTAAAATCATTCATAGCTTGTTTAGGAAAGCTTCTTTCATGAAAGTCGTTCGTTATCCTGTTGCACATGTTTGGGAATTTTTTAATTGCTAAATTGTCATTAGGCATTGCCCAATTTTGCTGTCTTTACATGCTTGTTTTGAAATTTCCTAACATGAGCTTGATTGTGATTGTTTAGGTAAACTTCCTAAATTAGTTTGTGCAAAAACTTGAGTCATTCCATCTTCATAAAAGTTGCTTTAAATACCTCAATATTCATTATTAAATGATTTTCAACGAGTCTCCTTTTCAAATCAAATTTAAAAAAGCTTTGATACATGTGATATTTCCCAAAAACAATTTGTTAAAGTTCTTTTCCAAAACTCAATTTGACATTGCAAAGAGTCACGGTTTCAATTGTAT
Source organism: Eucalyptus grandis (assembly GCF_016545825.1). Lineage (NCBI taxonomy): Eukaryota > Viridiplantae > Streptophyta > Magnoliopsida > Myrtales > Myrtaceae > Eucalyptus > Eucalyptus grandis. The sequence goes on from NC_052620.1 coordinate 8,423,341, forward strand.
TTAAAATACTTGTGATGCTTGTGCGTACATTTATGTGAGCCCTAGACTAGCCTTGGTAATTCAATGCTCTTCATAGCTGAGACATCACTTTATCTCAATTTTTTTTTGATGGTTTCAAAATATATTTTTGAAACATCACATATACCCCCATGCATATAAACACGTTATTCATTTAGAGGTGCCTGTGTTTCCAATTGGTGCATGCCTTTTTTATCTGCCGACAACTCACTCATTTGTTTGATTGATTGATAAATAAAGTTTAAAAGGCTTGTATGCATGTTTAATTCTCGAAAATGCATGTGATTTCTAGATAAATGGTAGGGTCGATACATGATATCAAGGGAAATCTTGGGATCGATAGATTGCTTTATTAGGGATTTACAAGTGTTATTGGCCATGCGAGAACACAATTGGTCAATGATGGCTATAAATCACAAAATCTTCCGGGTTATCTTTTTTTTTTTTTTAGGTAAAAGATTAACTTTTGCATGCAAATTTGTACTTCCTTCTCTTATCGCATCATCCATTTACCCTTTTCTTTTTGTCATTGAATCTTCCAAACTCACTATGTAACAATGATATGGTTTCGTCCTCCGTCGCTCCTCTCTCCATTCCTAATCCTATGAAAATAGGAATTCCATGTTGAGTTTGGGGGGAAAGGTGATTCAGAGGTTGGGTTATCCATGGATGGGGGTAATCAGCATTAGCAAGCCCTGAGGGCACGATCTTAGAGTTCAACTAAGAAATCAGTTGGAGTTTACACCATGGGGTAAATAGTGATAATTTTGCAATATTGATGGGCAGGATTGAGAAAATTTATCATGAGGAACTAATTATCTTCTTTCTTTCTAGATTAGGCTCAACATATATATGTATGGTGGTCCTAATGTAGTACTTCTCGCAAGCAGCTTGGGATATACACACAAGCATCTTTAAACAAATTATGGACACAAGAGTTGAGCTTGACTTATGATAATGAATGCATTTGTAATGTGTTTATGACCAAATAAAAGGCAATCTTGATCTCATCTCATGCTCAGAATGCGGGATAGGCCTGCCGTCTAGGAATTCTGATGCAACAAGTAGTAACATTGACTAGACAAGAGCTACATGGCAGAGAAGACATGTACCACCGCTATAACATTGGCTAATTCGTCAAAAAATGGTCCACTGACGTGCCACCGAATAACCCCATTTGTGGCAACTAAAGGCGGGATTCAGAAAAAAATGAGGGCTCATCCAAGCGAGCAAACTTGAAAAAAGAACCTTTGTGAGAACCTTTGTGTGATCCTAGACGAACAACGAATTTGAGCATACCGTGACATAAGTTATGTGATCCCTTCTGGGTACGAAGGACTTTGATCAAGTACCAAAGCACCAATAGAACCACAAAGTCAAAACACTTGCGACATAGAAAGTGTGTCCAGAACTCGACTCCCTTATTGTTGACTCACTAGTGACTTTGTTCGTCTACAATGAGAATTAAAAAAAAAGTATTTCAGACTTCTGTTTATTTAAAAGACAAAGGAAGAGTCAAGTCACCATTGACACATAAATATTAGTGACCCGTTTATTCATTTATTGCATAAGAAAAATTAGGAGTTGATCATAATTCCTAAAAAAAATATTATTCATTTAAATTTGCATATTAAGAACATTTTTCATTAAGTGCCATATAATTGCACTAAAGCTAAGCTAAATAGACTGATGTAGGGAGGCTTTGAGTTTAATTAGATTTTTGGATCAAGCCCATGAGAATGAGCAATTCAGCTAACCCCATTATTCCCCTCAAGTGGTCGAGACATTTGCTTTGTGCATGTGATACTTCAATGTTGCGATAAGATGAGCGATCGAACAATAATATAGACATAAGAAGAAAATAAATCGGATACCAGATTTACATGATTTGGTCATAAAGACATATGTCCACAGAGAGAGCAACGACGAATTTCATTATATATCAAGCGATATAAGGAGATTACACACTCAAGTCACTCAAATACTCTCTTGGTATTTCACAAACCCCAATTACACCCCAACGCAGTGTTTAGCCCCGAAATTCCTCAAGAAATAATCTTTCAATCTCACAAAGAAATTACACGCAAATCTTACCAAAATATTTAATTGGCTTGAATACTAAATCTTCTTGGATGTAATTCATGAACAAGAATGACAAAGAAAAATCCCTCCCAAGCACTCGACGACGAGACGGCGCTTCAAGACCAATTCTTCATGATCAACCCTGTTCCATCCACAGCCACAAGTCTATATATATTGCCGACTTCTCATAGGATTCCGTTTCTTATCTTGAACCAAAACATATCTCTATATATTTTAAACAAAATCCAAGTCTTAGTCAAAGTTGGACTTTCTTATTTTAGCGACCAAACTCTTCAACACAGATTTGGAATTTTGGGAAGTTGATCTTCGGATCTTTTTGCTCGATTTCGAACATCCACAACATATCCAATTCGGAATATTCGAAATTTCGAATTGGACTCAAACTCAAGACATATTTTAACATTCAAAGTAAGGGATACCGAGGCAAATTTGAGAAGCAACATAATAAAAATCTTTTGGTCACATGGCTATTTAAAAAGAACAAATATATAGAAAGAGAAAATTTGATTCTTACTGTTGAGGAAAAGAAGGAAAATTTAATAAAGAGGAATTGAGTAGATTCGGCCAGGATTTCAAGAGGAAAAGAGAAAAAAAGATTTTTGAGATATTTGAAGTAGGCAATTAACCAAGCAGTTTTAGGTTTTGTCCAAGTTCCAAATCTACCAATCAGAACAAGTTCTCTAATTTTTGAAACCTAAAATCTACCCTATTACAAGTTCTAAGGTATTTAACCTATATTATTAATTGAATGATTACGGTGAATCACCACCTCTACTGACCATCATTTGCTATGATCCACTGTTCGTAAAATTCTAAACGCAAGTGCACGTATCGAACAAGTAATATAATGATGAGATAAAGTATCGTCCAACGGAGATCGATGATTAATAAACTAATTAAATACTAAAATAGATTAATTCTAAAATTTATCTAACATATCAAAATATAATTAAGAATAAATTAAAAACGAAACTTAAAGACTTTGAAGACTAAATGCAGTAAAATCAATCAGATAAATATGTTAGAGCATCCGATTTCACCATAACCACTAGATATGAATTTCAGATTGTTGTGAATACAAGAACGATATCAAACATGTGATTGCGGAATTTCCTAACCTATTTACTATCCTATCTCTAGGTATAGCAAACCTACTCAGCTTATTAATCCATTATATCTCTATGTGAATTAAAATAAACATGAGTGCATTAAAAACTATGAATATTCCCGGTTTAGAATGAGTCTTTTGGATTACCTTATCACCGAAAGCTACACAAATAACGCAGTATATTTCTATCCACGTTTAATTCATGGTTATATATTATAATGAGCAATTGCATATTATCACCTCTCAGTCTCAAACATGCACATCAGATCATTCAAGTGGTGGCCAGTCACTCAAAAGTATTAAACGCAATAATATATAACTCACATGAATGAAATCAATTGTAGAACATAAAAATCATGAAATTCACATCATCATGGTTAGGCTACATCGTAGCTCTAACAAAAGAAAATTAGAACATAGTAGAAGAAAAAATATAAATATAAATCAAACCCAGCATCTTGAATCAAAGAACAAAAATTCTGTCACCACTTTTGTCTTCTCTTCAAAATACTTGAAAAACTCTCAGAACAATGGAAAACGATCTAACTCTCCCCCTCTCTCTCCAAAAAAACCTAGCTGCTCTCTCTTCCTATTTATAAGAAATCTAAAATATCTATCTCTTAATGCTTGCAGATAACATTAGGGAACAAAATCAAGAATTTCCTGATTTGATATCCATCTTCCACTGCTGCTTTTATTTGAATTCCTGATAATTACCATTCTTTTCCTTATCCTCTTCATATCTCATTATTCTGCATAAACAAGGAAAATTTAAATAATCAGAAGGAAATCCAAATATTTTCTCACAGATAATGCATTAATTACTGCCTAAAATAGGTAAAATAACCCTATTTTTATAGAGTTATCATCCACTTCAAATAATATTTTGACACATGAAGAATATAAAATATTAACAAAGTAAAAGTTGGATATAACTAAAGATGGAAGTTCAGACTAGTGGTTTTAGATTATAGGATTGTGCGAAAATATGAAACAAGGAAAATACAAGGATTTGTTCTAGGTCCAGGTTCCACCTAAAACCTTAAACCTACACGTTAGAATAGGTCGATTTATTTTTGAAACCTATAATCTACCTTGCATATCCCGCTAGTTCTATTATGAAACCATATTCACCACTACTTAGATGAACGTGAGAGTGTTGCATAATTGAAGGAGAGGTTTTTATACATTCTCACAATCGGGGGAATAAGAGGGAGAAAATATTTCAATATAAGTGGATTAGTATATCCCTTAAATGTCAAAAAAGAGAGAAAATGAATACAAATAAGAAAGTCAAGAGAACTGATGGCAGGGTGGATTATTTTATGATTCTCAAGGCTTCATTGAGCATGCAAACTAGAAAAAGGATGTTGGGAAAATTTTTCGCAAGGCATATATTCAATTTTTTGGTTACTTTTGTTTGATGGAAAATAAATGATATGTAAAATATTTTCTTAAAAATAATTAGTCATGTCGTATGAAATAATTAGTTAATAGTTTTTTTCGTTATTAATGGTAATTTATATTTAAATATTTTTATGAATAATGAGAATATTTTTAATTTATTCATTATTAATAAATGATACAAATGATTATTTTTTGGAAATACACGTTCCGGTTCTGCACCCGGGAGACTTTTATCAGTTCACAAAAGACAAAAGACACCGCCACTCCTCAAATCTTCTCCGTGCCCTCACACCTGTACTGCCGCTGCAGGTTCTTCCCAACGCTGCTGCCCACATTCGGTAGCATTCTTACCAGCAGCGACGATAATTTTCTTGAAAGCTGAACATGCACCCACAGCCGCCTCTTCTCGGCAAATCCAAGGAGTTCCCAGCTTTTCAGTGACCACCTCGACGCTCCTGCAAGCCCCCCCCAACCCAAAAAAAAAAAAAAGCGGCACCACCAGCTTCTTGCAATGCTGCCACACTTCACTGTTGCCTAGCAGCTCCGGTGGGTGTCCAGCAAGATTCCGGAGTGCCCCAGCAACTCAGACGCCCTCCTGCACTCCTGTGGCGATTAAGTTTTTTCTTTCCGCAGGTTTTTCGGTCCCTGCCCGACACAATTGCGGCTTCTTAATCGACGCCCGGCCTCCTGCAACATTGTCAAGCAAAATCTTCAACACCAACACCACGAGTTCTTGCATCCTTGCTTAGCGAACCAACAAAGTCTAGAAATTATGGACACAAGGGTTGAACTTGACTTATGATAATGAGTGCATTTGCAACGTGTTTGTGTCCGAATAAAAGACAATCCTGAGCTCATCTAATTCTTAGAATGCGGGGTAGGCCTGCTGTCCAGGAATTCCGATGCAACAACCGGTATGATTGACTAGACGAGAGGTATGTGGCCAAAGAAGATGCGTCGCACCAGTATAACATTGCCTAATTCGTCACAAAAGGATACACATCTTATAATAACTTATCTATTTTTGGTTCCCAAAATCTCAAATGCTCACTATATCAAAGAATTTAAGTTTTTTCTTTACTATATTGGTGAGATACTTTTATATAGAGTATGTAAGACTCAAAGGATTATTTGGGAATACACTAAAAATATTGTGTTCAATGAGGTATCTAGAGATTTTTTGTTTAAGAGTTCATAGATGATTTTGATTTTTGTCAATCCAAAAATAATGATATATCACTAGCAATTTCAAAACAAATTTCTTGCTTTGTGCAATGTTGTGGGTTAAAATATTTTACCTACTTAACCATAAATTTGATCTACTATGCAAAAAAGAAATAGATTTCTTGAAAATTTCTATTTTTGAAAAAATAAATATTTATGGAAGTACTATGTAACAATCAAAAAGCATAGCTCCTTTAATATATATGGAAAATCTTCAATAAACAAAAAACTAAATATATGAAATTCTTAATCATGGTAAGTAAATTTTACATAGATATAAAAATACTTTAAAAAAACACAGTAAATAAATTTGGGACCACCAATTTAAATTGCAATTCAATGATAGAGGGTAATTTTGCCTTTTTGGTGAAGATTGGATGGATTTAGTCATATAAGGGGTGGAAATAGCACCATTCTTAGAATTCGGTCAAGGAAAAAAAAAGGAAAGAAATGGGAATTAGAATCAAGTCAGAAAATGACAACAAGCGTAACCAAAGTCAAATTAGGTTCCATTCGTTTTATGGAACATGACTTTCAGGAGAATGTTTCTGGATTTTCTGGTGTTCGTTTTACAGAAAATAAACTACTCAAGGAAAATGTTTTTCATCATTGAAAAAAACAACCTTTAAAGATGAGGAAAACATTTTCCATAAGTTCTTCCACCTTGCTTCTTTTCACCAACACATTTTTGTTTTATTTTTATGCTTTCTTTTTTCTTTTTTTCCTTTTCTTTTTTTTCTTTTCTTTCTTTCCTTTTTGTCTTTCTTCCTTAGCTTGCCCGGTTGCCGGCCATGACAGTGTCCGGCGACCGGCTGTGGCCGCGAGCCATCTCGAGCCTCGCCCAAGGCCGGTGAGGCTTCGCCTAGGCCAATTTGGGGAAGCCGAGCTTGCCCGAGCTCGGTAAGTTCGAGCCTCACTAGCTTGGGGTGGAGCTCTGGCCTTGCCAGATCCGGCGAGCTAGGCGAGGCTCGGGCCTCGCCCGAGCTTGCCAGAGGTTCTTTGGAGAGCTCGGGAGAGATTGGTCGAGCCTCGAGCTCGCCGGATCTTGTGACCGGGTCTTGGCTAGCCATCGGGCAGCCATCGTCGACATGCGACGGCGGAGGAAGGAGGAAGGAGGAATGAAAGGAAAAAGGAAAAAAGAAAAAGAAAGAATAAATAATAAATAATAATTTTGATTTTTAAAAATACAAATAATTAAAAATTCATTATTTTTAAAATATAAAAAATAAAACAATTATTTGGGTCAATTAAAAATATTAAAATTTAATTTTTTGATAATTTTTTCCAAACAATTAAATTAGCTAACGAACGGTGGAAAATATTTTACACTTAAAGTTTAGGTTTCAATTGAACATCGAAAAATATAGTCATTTTCCTGGAAAATAACTTTTGGAAAAATATTTTCTGGAAATTGCCAATTTTCCGCGAAACGAATGGACCCTTAACACCAATAAAAAATTTGAAGTCTTATGTATCTAAGAGGCAAACAATTTGAAAGAGGTAGAATTGAAGCAACCATACAGCAATAAACAAACCTACTGAATATCCCCTCAGAAAACTTACATAAATCCAAAGATTATTTTTTCATAAAAAAAGGTTTGGGCCTTGAGAATCTTGTCCTGCATCACTAATCTTTCGTGCCGAGCAAAGTCTAAGATTGCTAGTATCCACATCACAAGTTGTACTTGTACATGTCCTATCGATTTGAGAGATTTTATTTTTTGTATAACCAATGGATCCTCTTAGTACATAAATAAGGGATGAATGATTAACTTATGGTTTCTTGAAGGCTTTTGTTTCACCACATCCCATGATCTCCGAAGGCAACTTGCCGACCTTCTCCACACCTTCTTCAAACACCACGCCCATGCCCATATAAAGATGAGCCTCTATATGGCAATGGAAAAACCAAACGCCCGGATTATCTGCCACCAATCGAAGGGCGGTCCACCCATAAGGGTGAACTACGACCGTGTTCTTCATGATCGGGTTCGCCAAATTGTACTTTTTCGGGTCATTTTCGGCGTCAAATTTCCCTGTCCCGTACCCGAGGACCCAGAAATCGTGGCCGTGGAGGTGCCACGGGTGCGTCTCGCTGTTGTTTTCGGTCATGGTGTTTGCATTTTGCAGGATGATGTCCACTGTGGAGTTGAACTTTAGTCTATAGATTGCGTTGCTAGAGATGGCATTGGTGTTGTTCGCAACACGGTAGATGTCATAAGTCGTGAAGTCGTCTAGCCGATCGGGCGGTGGGTGTTGATCGAACACATGGTGGAGATTCTCCTTGAGGGCGATCAAGTATGGTGTATGTGGGAATGTGAACGACACGTTGTTCATAGACCAACGGTAATAACCGTCAATCGTGTTCTGTGTGTTGAGGAGCACAATCACTCGGTCCGATTTGGGCGGTGGAGTGTGGACGTATCCTTGGCGGGCTTTGATCGCCACGCCCTGTGCCAGTCGTGGCGCGGTGTCACTCCAGATCGGGCCAGCGGGTGGATCTGTGGGGGGCACCCTCTTAGGGTGGTTCGGGTTGTAATTAAGGATGGCAAGACCAGGAGGGGTCTTGGCCGTGGCGTTCCGGGCCACAATGTTGGTCGTGATCCAGTAATTTCTTGAGGGTTCTTGGTCAATTTTGATCAAGACGGAGTATGTCTCGCCCGAGTAGATGAACAGATTTTGGACCACGATCGGCTCCACATAGTGCCCATCCGCTTCAACTATAGTCATGTTGTGACCCTGCAAGATAAAGTTAAATTCGTCACATAATCCAAGTAGTAAATATTAACGTACTAGTCTTGCAACGTTCTATCCAAGAAGCATTTTAAATTTTAGTTTTATATAAAAGAACATCAAATAATATCTCCCAAAATAAAAAAAATGTGTATGAACGTAAAGTGCATACAACGTTGTTCGACTTTTTTTGGTAAGAGGGGAAATTCTTATTTGCTCGGTAAGTGGAAACTCATTTAATAATTGACCTACATCAAGATTGCCGTTTACGACTTCTCCTCGTATCTTGGCCTCCCTCGCTCTCGTTGACTCCAACCAATTCGGCGCGACCGACTAATATATATATATATATATATATATATATATCATATGCCAAATTGTCAATTTAACGTTTTGTCACCGTTCCGTGAACTTTTAGTCTATTGAAAATTTCAAATAATCCAATCAAAAGTTGAACTTATTAAGTTGAATGAAACCAAATTGTGTAAGGTCATTATGAATGTGAAATTTTGTTGGACCACCATCGACTGCTCTAAAAGTTTAAGTAATTAGAAGAAAGAGTGATTTAATAGTTAAATATTCTATCATTCTACTTCACGGTTAATCTGGTGTTTTTACTTGATACTAAGCTCAGAAGCATTTCATTGAGGAGGTAAGTAGGGGCCTGGCAAGAATTAAACTTAAGATATTTTGGCCCTGATATCATATAAGATTTTGTGGAATCATCACCAACTACTCTAAAAGTGTGACCTATTAGAGAAAGATGTGATTTAATATCCGAATAATTTATCAATAGAGATTCTAGTGTACAACATCACATCATAATTTAAAACTTTCTCTTGTAATCCACAATGAAGATTTTTAATCTATGAGACTTTGAGAATATTAAAGGAGGCAATAAAAACAAAAGGTGAAACTAAAGGAATAATTTGTAGGTGATGAAAGCTTGCCTCAATTTGAAAGCTGAGAGCCGATAGAGCGGTGATACTTGAAATTCTGAGACGGTACGTTTTACCTGGGATGACTATCAGCACATATGGCGAACATTCAGGATTAGTTGTGTTACAAGCCGTTGGATTTGAGCTTGGAGTGGCCAATTTGGAGCAATTGAACTTTCCCTTCCCTTGAATTAATAGCGACTGTAATTCAAGCAAAAAGAATGAGTTAAAAAATAAAAAAAATAAAAAAAGATTACAAATGAGTGAAAATGGTGTTGTTTTTCCATAGTTGAGGAAATCAAATAAAGTTTATTACCTGAGGTTCCCCAACCCAAACGAAGGGAATGGAGGATAAACCAGCAGCTTGTTCATAAGTGCTGGCGTGGTACCAGTCGTTGAGGATGATGCTCTTGTCGTTGTCGTAAGTGAACGGCTCGGCCACGCCACCCGGCAGCAAAACCCGGATCGACCCGTACAGTCCAGCCTCTCTTTGCATCCCGTAGTGGGCGTGGTACAAGTATGTTCCGGGCTACATAGGGCAAAATTAAAATGTCATCTAAACTGGCCTTGCAAGATGAAAGTTTGATCATCTCTCTCGGATCTATGTATGAACAAGTGCCGTTTGGTAAATTTGAGTGATGAAAGTATCAGGCTACACCCGGCATATATAAGACCAATTCCCACGAATTATCGGATGAGCTGTGGTCCACATGAAATTCACATGAACTTTTGATTAAGTAGAGGTGACATGAACATAGGTGAAAGATAATATTTGCATTGTATATAAGGACTCACTCGATCGACGACAAAACGATAGATAAAGGTGTCTCCAGGCAAAATGGGGCACTGAGTCACACCCTCTGTTCCATCGCTCCACGGACTTCCGATCTGCACTTTCAATCCCACCCAAAATCATTGTCTCTATAAACTTTTTATTGTAATCTTTATCAGACACCCGATCGACACTTTCATAACATAGTATCGATATAGTTTAGACGCCATAGCTATATACCTGTCGGATTCCGTGCCAATGGATTGCAAGATTCTCTGTCGCCAACCCATTGGTAACTTCCACGATGATGGGGTCTCCCCGTCGTGCTAGAATGGTTGGGCCCGGGGTCTTTCCGTTGATGGTGATGGCCAGCTTCCTGTAGCAATCCGGGAACTTGAACTCGTACTTCACATCCCACTTGTAGCGCCGGACTCCAGCCTCCGCCGACACCATCGCCGCGAAAACACATAGCAACCGTGTGACTAACCAACTCATCTTTAACTCATACAGGAATCAAAACCACTCACACGGCACACCACGTGTAGGAAATCGATCAAACGGATGTAGTTTGTGCAGCAACTATCGACCAAAACAACGAGGATGTAAGAAGAAGCATAAGAAGTCGGTATTAGAATATGCCACGGTCTTAGGTACTTCGTTGATAAGATAGAGATGCTCTTCGTTGGTATCTATAATGTCCAAAGACACACTAGTTGATTTATTGGCATATTGGCGAGATTTGCCCTCCTATTCAAGGAAAGGAAAGATTGTGGGCAAATCTCTGTATTGATAGTTTTCTTATTTTTGAAATCTTTTTTCGTTGTGATGACCAATACCAGAGGGAAATTTCCCTTATTATAGGAGATTTGCTCTCCTATTCAAGGAATGACGAATGTTCTTGTGAATTATGGCCAATACCAAGTATATAAACAGTGATTTCAAATCCAGAGGTTAATCGTACTCTAGCAAACTTTACATAAGGCAGAGTTTGGTTTTTAAGTTGACAGATAAGTCACCCTTACTGCCACTCTACAGAATCGTACATGAGATTTTCACCTCATATGGCTCCACGTTCAATTCTTTCGAAGTCATTGGGTCCTTTTCATCGTTCGAGAATCTCCTCCCTTCTTCCACTCTGTCCCAAAGAGTAACTAGGACCAATTCAGTTACGTTTTCATGTTCCAATTGAACACTTTCCATTTTGGATTATTCTCAAAGGAGAAGATTACTAGGAAAACTATCAAACTATTCGATTTCCTATTTTTGAAATTTCCCTTTCTCTCTATAATAAGGGCGTTCTTTTCGATCTCTGAATTTATGTATTCGACGGAAGGATTCGAACCTCCGAATAGCCTAACCAAAACCCGTTGCCTTACCACTTGGCCACGCCCCATTTCAATTTCTATTCAATACTACTAAATAGTAGTATTGTTTTTGGTTGTTCGTCAATTCCAATCTAAAAAATAAATATCTATGGACTCTATTGTTCCTAGGATTACGAGGTTTAGCAATGTACAAATTGCAGAAGAATGTTATGACAAAAATAAGAGAGTCGAGAGTTTTGTCCGAGGACGTAGGCACTTGCTAAACCTCGTAATCCTTGTGTTCTTTTTTGATTGCCTTGCTAAAATTCAACATGATTATATCATATTACTATATGTTATATCATTCTAGTCATATGTATTGAATGTACTACTATTCAACGCGGATTTCTGCTTCATGAGATTTGACCAGAGCCCATGCGAATTCGACGATTATTCCAAGACAATATGTCAATATAGAATAAAATGCATGATAACTTTGAACGCCTTGAGAACAAAGTCTTAGGGTGCGCATAAAAAATTTCTAGAATAGAAATTGATTTCTAGCAAGAAATTGATTGAAAAATCTCTATTTCAGAAATTTAGAAGTTAAAAATTTTAGCTTTTGATTTTTTTCTTCAAATCTATTTATGAAATAGAAATCTGTTCCAGAAATAGAAAAATCAAATTGCGTTATCAAATGGATTTCTGTTCCAAACCTATTCCATGGAATAGAGAAATACAAATTTTATCATACAAGGACATTAAGGGCGTGCATGACAACCATTATGTTCCAGAAATAGTTTCTAAGAAAAAATAACCGTTTGATAACGATACAAAATTTCTACTCTAAAAATAGAAACTCGTTTGATAACGACACAAAATTTCTTCATTTCGGATGACGGCAAACCAACGGATAGTGGTGATGGACGGCGGCGGTTGCGGCGGCGGCGGTTGGCGGCCAATGATCGGTGATAGCGGCGACAGGCGGTGGCGGCGACGGGTGGCGGCGACTGGTGGCGATCGGTAGCGGCGATGGTAGGCACTAGTGAGCGGCTATCGACTAGCGGACGGTGGTTGGCGGCAACATATGAAGGACCGGTTGACGAACAATGAGAAATTTTTTTATTTCTCATTTATGTTCCAGAGATAGAGAGGTAGAAATTGATTTCTAGCCAGAAATTGAGAAATTAAAAATTTTAGCTTCTAATTTATTCTTCAAATCTATTTCTGGAATAGAAATCTATTCCAGAAATAGAAAAATTAAATTACGTTACTAAACGGATTTTTGTTTCAAACATGTTTCGAGGAACATAGAAACAGAGAAATAGAAAAGTAGAAATTTTATCATGCTCGCCCTAAAGGTTAGGTTACTACCTACCTCTATGGAAGAGGTGTATTTGTACCGCCGGGAGGTTGAATTTCCTAACGTTCTCTAGGGAAAGAATTGGGAAAGAATATAAAACTACATATGACTTGATAAAAATAAGACTTTGTCGCGGCCTGACTTGTCGCTGCTTTCAAGTGATGTTATCCGGTCGTCTCCCGCACTTTCCACAAAAAATGAAGAGAAAAAAAGAAATAAATAATAAAAAAAAGGTGGAGCATCAAACTGGAGTCACGTGTAGTTTTTCATTAAAATGGTCTTGTATGATTTGCCCCAAACACGTTTTTTAGGCACTCTCCACCTGATTAGATCTACCCACTCCTCGTTTTCTCCTCTAGATGACACCCCATGGCCGAATGTTTGCAAATGCTGATGGGTTTTGGTGTTGCATCCTCCGATTGTCCTGTTTTTGGGTGTCCCAAGAACGAGCAAAGATTTGCCGAGCTCTGTTCAACTTCCACAAATCCCTAGATTTCTGATTTCAATTTTCACTAGGATCACTGTTTTTTTCTTCTAGATTTGTAATTTTGTTCCGGCGGAAAGGGAGAAACCCTAACCTCTCATCCGTTGTGATTGTCATCTCCTCTCCATTTCCTTTTGACACCATCATCCACCCTCCCATGGATCCAGAGCTCCCTTCAATCGTTATGGGCATGAATTTCTTTCTTAGCTGGTTCCAAATCTCTTAGGCTAGTTTATGCGAAGAAAATCCCAGATCACTATCATCTCCGTTTCTACATTGGCGTGGCTCATTCCAGTTCTTCAGGGCCCCATCCAAATAGATTGAAATGGCAGGTCAATATGATGAAGATAGGCGTTTGGCGGCACTTTGTTAGAGTTTGGGTGAGCTATTGTCTACAGAAGATGTAGTTGATGTTAAAGGTGATACTTTTTAAGAAAAAATGGTAGAGTGTCGCAAAACTATGTTTGGGAAGCTTTACTCTAAACCAAATGTTAATTTCTTAGCCTTTGTGAATACTATGAAAAGAGCTTGGAGAATTGAAAACTTTACTTGTTCTTTGCTAGAGCCAGGCTATTTCTCTTTCCAATTTGAAACTGAAAAACAAAGAGTATTAGATTCTGGGCCTTGGTCTTTGCTAATAACCTACTAGTTCTAGAGTATTAGACACCCCAGGCATATGTTATGACTTTAGCCATTGTGTCTTCTGGGTGCATTTTTGCGGCCTTCTTTTTGGGAGAGTTACTAATGAAGTGGTCAGAGATATTGCATCAAAACTTGGAGAGGTAATGGAGGTGAAATTAGAGGCAAAAGGGAACGGTAGGTACAAGACTAGAAAGGCAAGAGTAAAGCTGAATCTGGAGAACCCTCTTAAGACTGGGGTCATTGTTAATTTAGAGAGCAAAAAGTTGTGAATAGAGTTTAAATATGAGAGGCTCCCACACTATTGCTATTCATGTGGTCGAATAGGGCATTATGCCACAGCTTGTAAAGAAATACCGTATGAAACTTTTGGGCTTGCTGAGGACTTACCAGGAAGATTTGGACAATGGCTAAGAGTAGAGGTGCGGGAACTCAGTCCTTATGGAAAAATCTTCTATGGGAAGCAGGAGATCATAAACGAAGATGATGAGTGTGTGCCAGAGATCCCTACCTCCTCAGTTCTTGCAAAAGAAAAGTTGCTGCAGCATCAAAATATGAACAAAATTCTCTCCATTTCTGAGCAGAACAATGCAAAAAATCCAATCCACTAGGAGAACGACCTTATTACTTCTCCTCTAGCAATAGTAATTATGGAAGAGAAAGGCCCTCAAAAAAGAGGGAGTTGCTATTTAGATGAAGAGTCTGTTATGGTGCTATATGAGGAACATCTTAAGGTAGCGAAAGTGGACATGACTGAAAACACAGTAGGGGAAAAGGGACTGATTAGGCATAAATCCAAAAGCATTAAGACATCCAGCACTAAAAAAGGCAAGAGATTTTGCATGTATGGAGCTCAAACTTCAAAGGCTCCAGCTTTTGATAACATACAACTGGTGGAGACCCCTATTAAGGTGGCGGAGAAGTAAAATCATTGGGCTTTGGTGGCTAGCCCTAATAAACCACCGGATCATCCATGAAGATTTTAAGCTGGATTTGTCAGGGGTTGGGCACACCCTTGACAATTCAAGCTTTGCGAGTCCTTGTGACTCAGGAAAGGCCCATCATCATCTTTTAATGGAAACTAAAAATCAAGAGCATAAGGTGCAACGATTAAGGAGGAGGCTAAAATTTTAGAATTGTTTCTTAGTGGATCTAGCTAGTATTGCAGGGGGTTTAGCCATTTTTTGGGATGACCAAGTATTAATATCGATTGAGTCTTTCTCGGATAGTTTTATTAATGTCCAATGTCATGTCAAAGAAACCAAACAAAGAATGCATATCACATTTCTACATGCTCCCACTGAATTCCATGAACGAGTATTGTTATGGGAGGCTATATATAAAGCGAGTGTAAATTATCATCTACCTTGGCTTTGCATGGGGGATTTTAATGAAATTCTATATCATTGGGAAAAAAATGGGTAAAAAAAGAGTAGAAAATTACCGGCTTACAGCTTTTAGAGACTTTTTGCACCAATGTTTTTTAATAGATTTGGAATGCAAAGGGTGTGTGTTTACCTGGACAAATAATAGAGTAGGAGAACACTTGGTTAAGAAGCGCCTTGATAGAGCTTTATGTAATTTGGATTGGAGACTTGAGTATCCAACCGTTGAATGCATAGCATTACCAGCCATTGGCTCATATCACAGCCTCTTATAATATCACTTTACCAATGAAAGGAACGGATAAAAAGGGTATTCATATACGAAGCTTTCTGGTCAGGGGATGAGGAGTGTGTGCAGTTAGTCAAGAAAACTTGGGCTGAAACCAAATTCTAAAGGCTAAATATGGTGGATAAACTACATATAGTGGTATAAAAGCTGATAATGTGGAGTAAGAACAGATTTTGCAATGCTAATAGAAAGATCGAGTGGTTGAAGAGTGAGCTTCAAAGGTTGATGAATGTCACGGAACCTTCTCAGGAATTTGTGGAAGCAAAGAAGATATCTCAAGAGATTGAATACTTGTGGCGGCAAGAGGAGATGTATTGGGGAATGCAGTCTAGAATTAATTGGTTGAAATGGGGCGATAGAAACACTAAATTCTTCCACACTATAGCTATTCAGAGAAGATCCAAAAATAGAATAACTATGCTAAAGAATGTTGAAGATGATTGGGTCAGAGAGGAACAACTTTTGAAGCAAATGACGGAGACATATTTTAAAAATTTGTATGAGTCTATGGGGTCTCGAAACTTTCAGCCTCTTCCACACCAAATTCCAACTTATGTTGATGAAATGATGAACCAACAGCTAGTTAAATTTGTTATTTTGGAGGAGATTACGGCTGCCATGCCCCAATTAAGCGCTATTAAAGTCTCAAGACCGAATGGGCTTAATGGACTCTTGTTTAGGAATCATTGGCTAGCTATAGGCCAGGATGTTTTTAGGGAAGTACAGAATTTTTTTGAAACCGGTTACCTAAATCCAGCCATGAATAGAACCCAAATCACCCTAATTCCCAAAATCCCAACCCTGAAAAGCTTGAACAATTCCGCCCAATCAGCCTCTGCAATTTTGTGTACAAAATCATATCCAAAGTATTAACCAATAGACTTAAACCCTTGCTATCAAGTCTTATTGCTGAAGAACAAAGTGCTTTTGTGGGGGGTGTTGGAGAAATCTTCTTGAAGTGTTTTGAAGTTGACAAAACGTTTCTATCAGTCTAGTTTGAAGGCTTGCAGACTCTGTTATTTAAAGTCTGAAGACCTCGGACAGCCGAGACTCAAGACTCAAAGTCTATCCTCATTGACAGTCTCTAATCCGTTGAAGAAAGGTTATCCAGAATCTGGATGTTTCGTTAAGGATTTAACCTTATCAACCGGAGAAGATCTCGTGGCTGGAAAAGACATAACGGAGTCCTTTGATTGATCGAAGATTGACTCGATAATTGAAGATCCGGTGATTGTCTAAATATTATTGGAAGGTTCTACTTATGGAAACCAAGATCCTGATTGTATGGGCGAATAGGATTGATGGGCTATCGACACGTTCCTTTAATAGCTCGAACAATCTTCCTAATTGATTCCGTCCAATGGGTAGATTGGAGGAATTCCTTTGGTAAATGCCAACGGGTATGATGGCATAAATGAGTATATAAGGAAGATGGTCTTAGTTGTTCAAGGTCTGCGCGATAGAAGAATTCCAAAGTCTGAAGCTCCTTTTTGTTTAGACAATTCCTTTGAGCGAATACTTGTATACAAAAGAGAGTCTATATTTGTGAGAAATCTTGAGGAGGTGTGGTAGAACATCTACACTTTGTGGAATCAAGGCAAAGCTGTGCTGTAACTTCTCTTTTGTTCATAGTGGAATCCAGCCAATAGGCTGTCAGTGAAGAAGAGTGGACGTAGGCTTGATATAAGCTGAACCACTATAAACCGCGTGTTCAATTTTCTCTTCTCTCAGTCTTACTTTGATTATCGTTTGTCTCAAATCTATCAACTGTCTAGTATTGTGCAATTACTGAAGAAAAATCTTTTATATACCTATTCACCCCCCTCTAGGTACTCATACTAGCAATATCAGGGGGTAGAGAAATTCAAGACAATATCTTGATTGTGCAGGAAGTACTCCATAGAATGCGAACTTGGGAAAGGAAAAATAAATTCCAAGCTATTTTGAAGCTGGATATGCAGAAAGCATATGATCGAATTGAATGGGATTTTCTTCGAGCATGCTTACTCAAGATGGGATTCCGTGATAAGTGGGTACAATGGGTGATGCAATGTGTTTCGATGGTTTCATTTAGTGTAAATTTCAAAGGGGGAACTTCTACCTGCATTTAAGCCAACCAAAGGAATTTGACAATGTGACCCATTATCTCCTTATCTCTTCATTTTAGTGGCAACCACCCTCTCGAACCTGGTCAAACAAGCTGTAGCTGATGGTACACTCATAGGAATTAAGCTAAATAGAAGTTGTCCTATTCTATCACACTTACTATTTACAGATGACTCAATTTCTTTCTCCATGGAGCCATATTAGAATGCCAAAATCTGGTGGCCATTTTACATCAATATTGTTTTGCATAAAGCCGGGCTATTAATCTCAATAAGTCAGGCATTTATTTTAGTAAAAGCTATACAGTGAACTTGAGAAGAAATATGGCTTCAAAATTGAGAGTTCTAGAGATAGAAAAAATAGGGAAGTATTTGGGAATTCCTTCGGATTGGGGCGCTTCCAAGAAAGATATGTTCGCTTGGATTCTAGCTCGAGTTAATATGAAGTTGGAAAGCTTGAATGATAATTTGTTGTCAAAAGCAGGGAAGGAAATTTTGATCAAAGTGGTAATAAGGCCATTCCTTAATATGCAATGTCCATTTTCAAAATCCCTGTTTCAATTTGCAAATCTATTGAGAAGAAAATTGCAAATTTTTGGTGGAGAAATAGTAACAAATCTGCTGGGGTTCATTGGAAAAATTGGGAAACTCTAAAACTTAGGAAGGATGACGGGGGTCTCGGCTTCAAAGATTTAATTACCTTCAATACAGCCATGTTAGGGAAGCAAGCTTGGCACCTTTCACAACAATCACAGTCTCTACTAAGCCAAGTGATGAAGGGTCTCTATTACCCGTAAGGTGATTTTTGGAAAGCTGGAAAAGGTTCCCGACCTTCGTGGGGATGGCAAAGTATTATCCTTGGAAGAGACTCCATAGCACCATTTATTATGTATTCAGTGGGAAATGGAAAGAAAATCTTGATTCGAGAAGACAAATGGTTGAAAAGTTGGCAGCCCGGCAACAAGAAATGAGCCAGTTCATGTGGCTAAATTTATAGAACCAGAAATTGGGATATAGGATGAACCAATGGTAAGATCGCCGTTTGATGATCAAAGAGTAAAGGAGATCCTAGAAACCCCTATTGGATTACCAACTACAGAAGACAAATTGGTTTGGATGGATAACAAATCAAGATCCTACAAAGTTAAAGGCAATTATTTCACCATTAGAGACGGATCAACCAGCACACATACAACAACAAACATCTTCATCTTACCAAATGACACCTCAAGTTTGGAAATATATTTGGCACTCTCGAACTCTACCCAAAGTTAAACTATTTCTTTGGAATGAATGTCAAAATGTGATGCCTACTTTGGAAAATCTACACAGGAGAAAAATAATACGTACCCCATTATGTCCCATATGCAAACAGGAAGCCGAAACCATCGAACATACCCTCCTACTTTGCCCATGGACAACTTGAATATGGCGCGATACCTCCCTGCAAATTAAAATATCAAGAATTGGGTTAACAAGATTTGATGACTGGCTGTGCGGGTTAAAAGAAGACCCACAAGGAGATCTGAAGTTCGACCTTACCACAACAACCTTGTGGTGCATATGGAAAGACAGGAACCACTTCATTTTCGGACAACGTCCCCTGCATCCGCAACAAACACTGTTCAAAGCTTTAGCTTTACACGACAACTTTCTCACGTGGAACCGCAAGCCAAAGGAAAAGAAGGCAAGCGGAGCTTAGACTTACCGATGGCAACCCCCGACCCCAGATGTGCTCCAAGTTAACATTGATGCTTCTTTTATCCGAAATGAAGGAGTGGCTGCAGATTCTAACGAGAACAGGGGAACAGACGAAGAAGCAACAACAATAGGGGATCGCACGAACAAGCTGCTGCAACTTTGGAGGAGAACAGAAGATCCATCGCCAACACCGGCCTCTGTCGACAATCCAAGGCACGTATTGATGATCACTCCTCCAAGCTGGTTGCGATTTCTTCTGCAGAATAGGTAGAGGCCAACAGGGGATTCCACGAAAAAGATGCTGTTGCTTCGAAGGAGAACAGGGGATCCATCACCTACCTTTGTTGAGACTCCAAGGGGCGAATTGTGGATGGCTTCTCCAAACTGGTTGCGGCTTCTACTATAGAACAGGCAGAGGCCATGGCGCTTCTTGAAACCCTAGAGTTTCTGTCTTCTAGATCAAAGTTGAAGATGCAAGTACATTTTGACTGCCTATCCCTCGTGCAAAGCGTTATGGAGACAATCGAAATAAGCTGGCAAATTCAGGGCATCATGAACCGGATCAAGGCCAAGCTAAAGGAGTTTTCTAGGCTTTCTTTGGCCCATTGCAACAGGGAGTCTAATAGGACAACATATTGGCTTGCAAAAGCCCAAAGATTTAATTGTCTTCCTAGTTTTGGATAGCTAATCCCCCACCCGGCCTATTTGATTTGTTATGCATTGATGCTTTTGATGTATTTCCTCCAAACTTGGCTAAGTAAATTAATAGCAAACGTATTTTCAACTAAAAAAAAAAAGCTAATTTTTTTATTTATTTTTTCCTCCTTTCTTTAGTCCGCCTTTACTTATTGTATTGTATCGAATCCTATTTTATCTTTTAGAAAAATGAGAGTGGGAGGGAGATGTCACCAATGCTTTGATTTTACTCTAATTTTTTTCACCCATTTCACATGTCAATAACTAGAATGAACAAAAAAAAATTAATTAACACATTTGGAAATAAATGGTTGATTATTATCACAAGACTTGTTAAAACCCCAAACCTTAGAGTACTTTGATACCGGTGCACAAATAAATATGTCCTTGGATCTTGCATTTGAAACCCTCCTTTATTCTTTTTATATATTGCAATACCTAATGGTAATATATATATTTTTATATATATATATGATTTGATAAATATGTAAGTAGTTAAGGACTGCTTCTATTTGTGCACGAAATTCCTAATTTCAATTGAAATGCACACTGACCCAGTAGATAAGATTTTCCTCTTCTTAAAGTCAAAAAAAAGACATCTCTTCCACCTGAGTTTCCCCCAAAACATTTATTTTTTTTTCAGATATTTTTGCGACGGGTTTCATATTCATGTGTATAAGTCTTTTATTACTATAATTTTTTTTTTGCACCTTATGGGAGCACAACACCAACTATATCTCGGGAGAGACTGGCCCAGCAACCTACCGTTGGACCCCCCACTTAAATCATGGAGCATACTTGGGGGTCGAACTCCTGACCTCTTGGTTCAATGGGGAATGCCCCACCAACGCAGCCATGCATGGGTAGGTAGTCTTTTATCACTATTTTATATTAAATGAAACCACAAAAATAAAAATGGCAAGATAACTTGTGTACATCGATGAAGAAAATAAAGATTTTGAAAGCATGACATGGATTCTCTAAAATGATACTACAGTTCACAAGATTATTTTCTCATGAATCGCACAAATTTAAGATTTTTGGGACAATTTTCCCATGAATCGCATGAGATTATTTTCTCATCATCATGTATTCAGTCCAATCATGATCTAACTTCATTTAGTGTTTTCATTTACATATTCTTACATGTTGATCTTCCTGTAACTTTTCCGTATAGAATACACGGAGTTTACACCTTCGCCTATTTCTCATGTTTTCTAACTTGCTACCAAAGCTAGGTTTTCCTAACTTGGCGCTCACCCATTGACACTTTTGCAGTTCGTGCCGTAGTTAGTTTTCGTTTTCAGTTGGCATTTCACTCCCCATCTCCACCTCCATTCAAGATCGTTCATCACATGGTACTTTTCTAGCAATGTCGCTTATTGGATACTATCAGACAATTCGTTCACTCCCCATCGGTTCAGTCTTTTCCTCAGCTCTCTCGTTAAGGTTCCGACGCTCACATCCTATGTTGGGATGGGTCCATCCATCTCCTCTAGTTCCCGTGTAAGGCCCTGCTTAGACGTGATTGGGAGTGTAAAACCAACACCATCAATCCGAAAACTAATTCCGATTCAAGGTCCGGCTCAGCAAGCTTCCAAACAGCTCTCGTTATAGATTCCATGCCTATAGTGAAGATTCCTAGAGTTCACGGTTGTTGTTCCCTTCAAAATTTAAATTATCATACAACAATGATTTATTAAAAACTCCTTGTCTCCGCCGCCCAGGCGTCAACCTAATTTGCCTACCCTCCCGTAAATTTCATGTGCTTCGACTAATCTTCTTCCTTTTTCTATTCCCAAATCTTTTTCATCTTATAGTGAAAGTGAAGTCTGCTAGCATGGCGACGAAATTGCCTCGCAAAGCATGTGAATAGAAGTATGGGGGAAAAAACAAAAACCATGCGGACCAAATTTGTCCCGACCGTTGATCATTTATCTTCAAAAATGGGCTCACTTAATTAATTGTTGAGATGATATCAATCCATATGATCTATGCAATAGCTTTTTCAAAGTGTTGGGGTCAAAAGGGCTAGGAAAGCTATTTCTTGTTGTTTTCAGCTCTCTCGGGAAGTTATATGTTGAGGTAATATCTGTTAAATTATGTCTTGAATTTGAGTTTGTGTATGAAACCCAACCCAATTGTAAGATATATAGTGGTCCATATTAGATAAGGCATAAAGCAAAGTCCGAGTTGGATTTCAATTTGATGCTGCCTTCTTCGTATTATAATCTAGGATTATGAATTGTTTTGGTCGGTGGATATTTAAATCAAGATTCGGCGTCAACAAGATAATCTCCAGGTTCGATCATAAAGTGAATTAAATTAAGAAAGGTCATTGTCGACTGGACTTTTGGGGCATGAGGGCTTGACAGTGAAAAGATCCCTACCATTCAACATAAGATTGGTGGTGTATCTAAACTAGAGGTCCGATACTTATGAGGTTGGAACTGAAGAACATTTGAAATCAAGATTACTTAGCCACGCTACGAGCAAATCAAACATTGGATCAAACTTTTTGAGCATGGTATAAGGGTAATGTGATTGGCTTCCTTTCCAATTCTACATGCTTCTTATTAAAATGCACAAATAATATTTTGGAGACACATTGTGTTCTTTTATTTGAAGAGTGGTCGTACAGCACAAGAGGTTCTTGAGTTAGCCATGCAAAAAGAGGTGATTTTGTGTTAGAGTTTACATCCAAATTGGGTGCTTTATTTGTAAATACACTTGCATTTGGATGTAATTTAAAGGTATAAAATACTTGAACGTGTGAGCAATTGTAAATTTGATTATCTAATTATAGTAGATTAGTTGATGTTGGCTCTCTCCTTGAATTAGTTACCAATATTCTAATGGAAGCATGTAAAAAAATGGTCCTTTTTATTGTTCCTCATTTATTATTCTCGTTTTTATTTTTCAAAGTGTGGGAATTAAAAGGGCTAGGTATGCTATTTGATTTTTTTTTTAACTCTTTCGAGAAGTTTTTCATTTTTTTTTATCGAAAAGGCAAATAAATAGATTTAAGGATGAGGTACACCATTTGCGATTAAGTAAGTACATATGGTATCCAAAAGAGGAGGGGGAATAGAGGAGGCCTAGTTTGGAAGTAGGTGTCTAGACTCATGGGCTTTGGCAGCCCAGTTGGCAGCCTCGTTTGCTTTCCTGCTGCAATGGACTACACGCAGGTTTGGGAACCCTCGAAGGAGCGCTGCAGCTTCAGCGATCAGAGCGCGTATCTCCCATGGCGTTGAGGAAGGATTGTTCATCGCGTCGACGAGGATCTGGCAATCCAATTCCAAGGTAAGAGATTGATATGCTTGTCTTTTCTGTAGCAAATCTCGAAGAGTGAGAGTAAAAGCTTGAGTTTTCGTTTGCAGAGGCGAAGATGCGTGGACATGGCTTGTAAATCCAGCAACAATTCGACCAGAATGATCTAGAGTGATGGATGCTACCGAGCCTTCATGAGACGCAAGGATGAAAGCCCCATCAATATTGATCTTCCAAGCGCTAGGAGCCGGAGTACACCATACTTGATTTGTTGTTGAGGATCGAATCCGAGATGCCGGGCTCACTGTAGATAGCTGGTGATCTCTCAGGGCATTCGCAAGAGCCATTTGAACCACCTGTGCTGGATCTGGGCGAACCCTGCGAAAGACGAAGTTATTCCTGGCTTTCCAGATCTGCCACCGAGTATGTGCAAGTGTTGCCAGATCAGGTAAGGTAGTTCTATTAGCTAGTAGCTTTGTTAACTAGGCGTCCATACATTGAAAATTGTAAGCCTCCGGTCTAATGTTAATCTGCGGGTGCGACCATACTTTATGCGTCCATTGACATAATAAGAAGATGTGTTCTATTGATCCTGGGTTGTGTGCTTGACATAACTGGCACATAGGATCCGAAATTATATGTCTGTGGTGGAGGTTCTCTCTAGTTGAGAGGGCATTGTGGCAAAGAGACCACATAACTGGCACATAGGATCCGAATTTTTGGGGATGTTTGTATCTGCCAAATCTTACGCCAAAGGTATCGAGGGGCTTGGTAGGAGGATGATGTACTAGTTTGATCATTGGTGTGTTTTTTTTATTTATTTATTCTATCTCTAAGGTAGTTATAGCCATTCTTGACTATATAAACGCCGTTTTGAGTGCCTTTCCATATGACCTGATTTGTTGTGCATTGTGCACGAAGCTGTATAGCTAGGATCTCAGTCATTGTTTGGTCATTAAAAGAGTTACGCAGCATAGGTTCATTCCAAGTATATTGACCTAGTAAAATAAAAGCTGCAATCTTCTTCGGTTCACCTTGGGGTGCAAGGCCGCCAATGGTACCTCTCGAAAGCCATCTGTCTTCACGGATTGAAATGTGTTGCTCATCTCCAATAGACCATTGAATATTGTCCAATATCGAGTCTCTGTCGATCAGTAGGCTTTGCCAGCCCCATGATGGTCTTACGCCTTTGTCGGCATGCAAGAAATCCGTAGAATGATAGTAAAGACCTTGAAATAGTTTAGTCCATAGGGAAGTGGGGTTATGAATTAGACGCCATGCCTGCTTGCCAAGTAAGGCTCTATTAAAGGTGATAAGTTCACGAAAACCCATTCCACCAGTGTCCTTTCTAGTAGTAAGGGAATCCCATTTCTTCCAATGGATTCCTGTCTTGGTGTTATTATTTTGCCACCAGAATCTAGCAATTTTCCGCTGAATAGACTTGCACAGAGAAACGGGGATCTTAAAAATAGACATCACATATTGTGGGATTGCTTGGACAACGGTTTTGATTAAAAGTTCCTTACCACCTTTCGAAATGAACTGTTCCTTCCAACCTTCTAGTTTAGAATGAACTCGAGCTAATATCCAGGCAAACATATCCTTTTTTGATCTTCCCCAGTCTGATGGTATGCCGAGGTATTTACTAGTCTTTGTAATCACAGGAACCCAGAGTTCTTGGGCCAAATTCTCTTGTAGTTGGGTAGGACACGCCTTGCTGAAAAGAGTACCAGATTTGTTCCGGTTCACTGTCTAGCCAGTCGCTAAGCAGTATTGGTTGAGTAAATTCGCTAGGTTTTGACATTCCTGTAGTTTGCCGTCCAGGAAGAAAATTGCGTCATCAGCAAAAAATAAATGAGATAGGGTTGGAAACCACCTGTTTAATTTGATGCCTTTAAGATTTCCCATTTGCAGAGCTTGTTGCTTAAGAATGGATAGGACATTTGCTACCAGGATGAACATATATGGAGATAGAGGGTCTCCTTGTCGGAGTCCTCTAGTAGGGTGAAAATATGGAAGATTATCTCCATTAAATCTGACACTTAGGGAAGAAGTTTTGATACATTGCATGACCCATTGGACCCATTCTGAGTTGAAACCCAATTTGAGCATATAATCCTGTAGAAAATCCCATTCAATCCGATCATAGGCCTTCTGCATGTCTAACTTTAGGATTGTTTGAAAATGTTTCTTTCTTTCTCTGATCCTAATCTGGTAGAGAACCTCTTGCATGACTAATAAATTATCTTGAATTTGTCGACCACTAACAAAAGCATATTGTTCTAGGGAAATTAGCGCTGGTAGCCAATGTTTAAGACAATTGGCTAAAACCTTTGAAATAATCTTATAGACATAGTTGCAAAGGCTGATATGACGATAATGGTCGAGTCGTTCCGGGTTGGGGACTTTAGGTATTAAAGTTATATTTGTCTAATTTATTCTAGGTTGCAAAACTCCAGTGCATAAGAAATCTTGTACCAAGCTGAATAGATCATCTTTCAGAATGTCCCAGTGATGCTGGTAGAAAAGCCTATTGAGTCCATCTGGTCCTGGCGCTTTGGTGGTACCCAACTAAAAGGCTACCTGTCGTATTTCCTCATGAGTTACAGCTTGTGAGTTTATTATTCATGTCCTCTGTGACCATCTAAGGGCATTGCATCAAAATAGGTTCGTAATCACGCTGCCCCATAGATGTATACAAAGATGTAAAATGAGTTAGGGTCATGTCCTTTAGTTTTTGCTGATCACGCACCTAAATCTGATCTATATCTTGTAGCATACCGATCCTATTTCTCTATCTACGTTGGATAGTTGATGTCACGCCCCAATCCTCGGGCACACACACATCCTTCTACTTGGTTGATTTTATAATGCGATATCCCAGGACTACGTATCGCCGACCGTTTCATTCTTAATAGCACATGTGGAAGCAGTTATAAATCCCCAGAAAATAACACAATGTGATAGAAAAGCAAGGCCATATTTTTCATATTGAAATCCACAACCAAACCTTTATACATGGTATAACCCAAAGTATATTCACAAGACTATTCATAACATTCTAGTCACACTATTTACATTTAGACATGATTCACAAAAGAGGATGGGATCTCAGTCCTCATCCGGGTCATACTCAGGATCATCCTGATCCTCTTCTGACTCTTCTTCACTAAGCTCACATCCTTCAAGCTCTTCATCTTTTACCGGCTCATCGTCCTCTTCTGGTTCCTTCTTCACAGGCTCATCTACAGGCTTGAAATGTTGTCCTACAATCGGGATGAGACTACGTCTCAGCAAGTTCTACTCCACTAAGACTCGATTAGGAAACCAATACACTAACCGGGCTGCCTATACACGCACGGGTCAGAGGACTTACCTTAGCCTCAGATTCCACCTGCATATTAGCACAATTCAATAGGCACCTTAGCAATCACATCACAGATTGATATCTCGATTAATCGACCTAGTCGATTACATGTCAGTTGGATCATTTCTAGGTCAAATCACTTCTCAATATAAAACCTCCTCAGTCACAAAGCTACAGTAATGCTCTCGGGTGTCTATTTGCCAAGGTGACGTACAGTGAACATTTTACTATGCTCTTGGGGGTTGCTTTCACCAAGGTGATATACTAATCACAGAGCCACCATAAGACTTTATTATGCTCTCAGACGTCTTTTTCGCCAAGGTGATATATTCATCACAGAGCCAACATAAATAATTCACTATGTAATGGATAGCACTCGTGCATTCTTTAAGGCGCCGTTTTCACCAGTGATATCCTCAATCACCGAATCACATATGTCCATGATAATGCATGTAGTAGACAACACTCGTGCGTTCTTTAAGGCGCCGTTTTCACTAGTGATTTCCTTATTATCGAACCACGTATGTCTATATTAATGTAGGCAATAGATAGCACTCGTGCGTTCTTTAAGGTGCCGTTTTCACCAGTGATTTCCTTATCACCGAACCACGTATGTCTATACCTCGTACCTGATCGGTCTCAGCCAAGAGTATTCTTAGTTCAATCTCCCGATTCTTTCCGCTTTACAACTCATCAAAGCATTATAAATGCTAAATAATCATACTTGGCTATCTACCAATCAATCATTCAATTTCACTCAATTTCAATCAATTAAGGAACAATTCCTCAAATTGCACAATTAATTCAATTCAGCACAACGTAGAGCTCAAATAAATAAAATGAGTGCACCACGACAATCAGCACAAAATTTCAATCATCGATTATCCTTGACTAATTTCCAAAAAATAAATAATTAAATAATTAATTTCGAAAATTAATAAATAAATACTAAAAATCCAATTTAGGCTCGTAATGCCTAATTGAAGCCCGATAAGGGTTGGGAAAAATCCCGAGATGCATTCAATAAATAGTATAGGCAGTTCTCTAACTAAGTACACTAACCACCTAACTAATATGCAATGCAATTAACTAATAATCACTAATACATGCTAATCTAACCACCTAATTGCACTTAATTAAATCTAATCAATCCTTAAGAATCATTAGTCTACTAAGCAATGATTAGTGAGATTATTCACTTGATTAAAAGCGGGGATCGGGACACTGCGATGGCGACGCGACGGCGGCCGAAATCGGGCTTTCGACGACACCGGCAAGCTTGGACCGGGCCTTAAACTTGGGCCCAACAAATCTCAGGCCAACTAAGATTTGTTCTTGCACTGGATTGGGCTCACTCTTGGGCTTGGGCTTGGCTGCGATTGGGCGTTCTTCGCGGGCTGGACTTGGCTCGAACTTGCTAAATTGGGCTCAATGGAGCTGCTAGATTTTTGGGCCAAAGACTTGGGCTGATGGACTTATTTAATGGGCTGGGCTGGGCTGCTGATTCCACTGGGCTTTGCTGGACTCTTGGGCTTGCTATAGGTTGGGCTAATCGAAATTTACTTGGGCTCGTGGACGGGCCCAACTGCTGGACCGTTGAAAATTTGCTGGGCCGAAGACACCCGGACCAGATGGACGAAGGAGAATGCACACGAAGCAACTGTTTCGGTGGACTGCGGGCTGACGTCGACGCCTAGATTGGAGTCCACTGCGGGACTTCGAGGGAGAGAAGCTGACTCGGGGACGGGCGAGCGTTGGAATTGAGCTGCGGAGTCAACAATCTTGCTGAGATTGACTAAAATCTTGGTGGCTTGGTCTTCGGTGCAGCTTGCAGGGAGAGATCGACGAGGGAAATGGAAGCAGGCTAGTGGGTGTTCGGACGTGGCAGCAAAAAGGAGCGGCTTCGGTGAGTCTTCAGTGGACTGCTTCGTGCGGCTGGCGCTGCGGACGAGAAGCAGTCAACCTCGATGAAAGAGACACCGGTCTGTTGACTCCACAGACATGTGGCACCGGCTAGGAAAGATGGGCTGTCGGCAGAGAGAAAAATTGAAGGAAGCGGGCTGGTGGCGGAGAGAGAACAACATGGAGATGCTGGTTTCTTTTGAAGGAGAAGCAAGGAAAGTGAAAGCAGCTCGGCATCATCAGGAGGGCAGCTCGCACGAAGAAGAGAGAGACCGGCCAAGCGTGTCCATGAAGCCAAGGAAAAAGGGACTTTTAAAGTCAACACTTATCCCCTCCATTGGTTGCATGTCCCCTAGATCTTTATGCATAAATATCTCAATGTTTCTCCAAATACTTTCATGTAATAAAATCCACAAATTACTCCAATTTGAAGCCAAAATCCAACCCCCCTTCACAAGCTCCGAATTTCATTATATTTGCTTCGATTATTTCACGAAATTTCTCAATTCGACGTCCAATCTTTGATGAATAAAATCCCAAATGGTTTTCTGTAAGTCCCCGACACTCAAAGGCTTGGCTGGAAAGTCCAAATTTCCCTCAACTTAACCCATCTGAATTTCCATTAATTTTCTACGACGTCTGAACCGATTTTTCGTAAAAATCTTGGAATCTCCGAAAAATCTTCTGAGACTGAGTCAACGTTCCTAAAATAGATCGTGACACCACATAACTTTCAATTTCTGAAATCGGACTTGAATTCACGGTTAATTGCCATTTGACGCGTTTTTAGCGTGACCTAGGCTACCGGGTAACTTTCAGAAATTTTTAGTGCAAATGACCCGTGGTCGATTTTCTTTGAGCCACTATGAATCCACTCGACTCATTGGCAACTCTCGATTGTCGTGAAAATCCCGATGATCCAAATACGGACATAAGGTACCAAAACAATAAGAAAATAAGTCTAGTGTTGGTCGACGAGAATTTTTTTAATTTAGTGGTGTCACCCATGATTAGCCACACATCTCAGTCGAACCAACTTATCTCTAATCTCGAATTGATTTATATCTGTGCCGTAATGACCTCTAAAGATGGACATGGTCGAGAAGTCGATTCCTAATTGAATTCTCGAATCGACTTCTCAAGTCTATTGCATTAAAATTCCTAAATGACTTTCCCAGATAGTCTAGTTATCTCTAGAATGATCAGTTCTGAGGACAACCCTATAGACGCGTCAATGAAATGCCCGATTTATTTAGTAGAAAACATGACTGAAAATCTGGGATGTCACAGTTGAGGCATGGAAGAATTTAGTGTTTTTATCACCCCATCTTAGCCAGTTAATACGGGATCTTAATGCCCAATACTGCTCCTCCTGTTGCCAGAGGTGCTGAATCTCCATCTGCAGGCGAGTCATCTCCTCATTATCATGATGGTTGTGGGGCTTATTCATAATATCTTGGAGTTGTTTCAAATAGCAAAGTTTTTTATTGCCATTTGCAAATTTTCTATGACTCCAAATAGCAAGGGCAGTTGAAATAGTCTTGATTTTCTCTGAAATTTTAGGGTTGGACCGTGGATGGGAGTGCCAGTTTTCAGCGATAATCTAACGGCATTCTTGATCTTGAAGCCAGAAAGCCTCAAAGGTGAACCTTCTTCTCCTTTTGATATTTTTGGCGTCTGTTGTGAGTAAAAGTGGACTATGATCCGAGGCCAGGGCAGGTAATACAAACACCTCAGCTGCTGGAAAAGTTAAATGCAGTCCATTGTGCAGAGAGCACGATCCAATTTTTCCTTAATTAACTCATTTCCCTCTCTATTGTTAATCCATGTGTATGCACAGCATTTGCTTGCAACCTCCATAAAAGAACATGTATCTATAAAAGCACGAAAAGACCTCAAACGATAGGGATTCGCTTGGCGCTTACCTGTTTTCTCCCAATGGTAAAGGAGTTCATTGAAATCTCCGACACACACCCAAGGTAAAGTATTATATGCACTAATTTGACGTAACTCTTCCAAAACATATTGTCGTTGATTGTACATCGAAGGGGCATGAACTCAAGTAAGGCGCATCGTCAACTTAGTTTCCTTATCCGTGCAGATCATATCTAGGTAGTATGCTGATTGATGTTCGATAGATATGGAGAGTCCATCATTCCAAAACATTGCCGGTCCTCCTACTATCCCGATAAGTTCTTCAAGTAGACAGTTTGAAAATTTGATTCTCTTCTAGATTCTGAGTAGTACTGGATTTTGATTCTTTGTTTCCATCAAAAAACCGACATGGGGCTTTTCATGGGCCACTAAGGCCCTTGGGGCTCGAACTGTCAAGGGATTCTCCAAACCCCGACATTTCCAGCTTAATATCTTCATTTGTCATGGGGTGGCTGATTCGGGCTAGCCACTACAGCCCATCCGTTTGGTTCTTCAGCTGCAAAGATTGGAGTATCCATCAAATGCGAGTCATCAAACGCCTCTGGTCCCTGATGTTTTAGCTCATAAGTATTATATCGTTTAACTTTCTTTGTGGGACTTGCTTTGGAGCTTGATCGAGTACTCTTAATTTTCTTTTGTTTAGGACCACCAATTGCGTCAAGTGATTGATCTTGGACATGTGTTGTTGTAGGGGAGTGAGCAGGAGATGGTAAGATGCCTTTGGTAGAGCCTGACTGATATCTCCATTGAAGTGGTTCAGCTAAGGTAAGAATAGGTTGTTCTGGAGGCTCAACAGTTGTCTTTCCCTTGTCCTTGCTGTGCTGGTTCATAGGTAGTAATAGGTTCGATGGCTGAGGAGTTTCCGGTATAGTTTCTGTTTTGTCTTCTTCATTGCTGTTCTACTCATAAAAAACCACCCATAAGGGGCCGTGCTCCTTAACTTTAGCGCGGAGCCATTGGCCATAATAGCGAGTTTCTCTATTATCCATTTTTTCTTCATCATAAGGATACCACATGAATAGCAGAAATGGGATAGTTTTTCATAGCGGAAATCTACGCATATATTTTTCCCTTCTACTCGGATGAGCTGGCCTAGTTTCAGAGGGTCTTGAAGATTAACTTCCACCCATGCTCTCCTTACTCTGTAAGTACCATCTCTAGCTTCTAATTTCACTTCTAGCACTTGCCCCACGTGTCTCATTACTCTATTGATCATAGTCTCAGTACATCTCTCTAAAGGAAGACCAATTGTCTGAACCTAGAAAGCACATGTGGTAAAATCATAGCAATGGAGAGGTGTGTTCAGTAGTTAGGGCTTGAGAATTACCAAGTGTTGTGAGAATAGCCAAGGTCCATTTTCTAAAACTCTCAGCTTGTCGGCTTCCTTAGTAAATTTAGCGACATATAATCCTGACTCAGGTTGGGAAATTTCAACATTGTCTGTACGCCAAGCACGCCCCATGGTATTTTGGAAAGCCTGTAAATTGATCGAGGGGTTAGATAGGATTTTGCCTACCAAAATAAGCTTGCACTCTTCTAACTTCTCTATTGGGGCAACCTCATCGCAGATTTCAACTTGTTGTTCAGGCCAAAGTCGACCCAATCTCTGGCATAGAGCTGCCAGTCGAGCATCTTCGTCTAAGTTGGAGTGGTCCATTTTCACCCCGACAGAAACAGGGCAACTTCAGTTGAGATGATTTAGATTGACTTGGAGGGCCATGGCCTCGAAAATAAAAGCAAAACCCGACAGAAACAGGGCTGTTTCAGTTGAGATCATTTGGATTGACAAGGAAGGCCATAGCTGAGACAGAATTTCCAACCCTCCAATCAGAGCATCGGACAATGCAGCGGGCTTGGTCGAGATGGATAGAGGGAGAGTTGGAAACTGAGTAGATGATACATGCAGCAGTCGATGAAGGGGAGATGGAGGAAACCCAGAGAAAGACAAAGAAGGACGGGACCAAAGTTCAGGTTGGGAAGGGATTCATGGTGAGGGAAGAGATGAGATTGGGTAAGAAATTCTGGAAGTCGAGAAAGGAAAGTGACGATGATAATTCAAGAGATAGGATTTGGGGATGAAGCTACCAAGACGGTAGACGGAGCTCTACAAAACGAGAGAAAAGAATTCTCATTCTTTTATCAACCGAGAAGTTTTTCATTGAGATGATATTGATCCATATAATCTATGCAACAACATTTTCGGCGTGTGCCAGTCGAAAGGTCTATGTAACACCATCGTAACTATTGAATGTGTAAGTGCCCCACAGTTTAAATGGCTCTTTTGATGTTAGTTTACATAAACTGATTTTATAAAATATCGTAGATGTAAAATGGACTTGGCTCACTTTTTTTAATTTAGAACAAAGTTAATTTGTACTACTTGAAGGTTTTTCATAGTATTAATTAAAATTTGTAAGGTGGATGATGGGAATGTGAAGCTGGGTTTACGTGGAAAGATCGAACGGCGGCTACGAACTTGGGCTGTGATCATTATTGTTATGTTACGTCATCTTTGGCTATATGTTGCCCCTATAACGTAATGATTAGAGAGGGAAGGGAGGGGGGGGGGTTCACGCTTGATAGGCGTTTGACTTGTCAACGAACGAAAATTGTTCGGATATCAGGGTATGGCTTTCTTTTTGATTTTCACGAGTTTAAGGGGGGGGGTTCACGCTTGATAGGCGTTTGACTTGTCAACGAACGAAAATTGTTCGGATATCAGGGTATGGCTTTCTTTTTGATTTTCACGAGTTTAAAAGTCGTACGATTTTTATGATAAAAAAATTGTTCGGATACACAGTTTATGCCTTTTTTTTTTTTTTACTTAATATTATAAAAACATTAAAATTTATCATCAATTAAATTTTTAACTAATAAAAAAATTCAAATTGGTACATTCATGATAAATTTACATTCTATAAATTTATATTAAATTTCATCAAGCAAATTACTGAGCTGGATTACTTGTGATAATTGGTGAGTATAAACCCGCTTGAGGTTTTATCGTTCATTTGTTGTAAGTATATATATTTATGATATTTTGTAATATTAATTCATTTAAATGGAAATTAACAAAAAGTAAATTTATTTCAAGTGTTCTCATTTGAAGTTTTTGATGGTTGAATAATTAGTTTTTAATAAACTTGTCATAGACGTACTTGTTTATAGATTTTCTTATAGTTAAAAAATCAATTTGAGATAAAATTATCACGAATGTATCAATTGAGAGTTTTTCACACTATTAACATTATATTTTTATATAAGCCATCTTCATTACGGCTTATTGGAAATTTATAATTTGAAAAATTGACCGATCTAAAACATCGGGCTTTTCTTTCTACAATACAAAAAAAAAGAGCTTTGTCACACGTACTTCATTTTTTCGTTATTTTTTTTGTCAAACATTTTTTCTTTATTTCACATTATATTTTCCGTCTTTTGTATTTGTCACTTCCTCGGCACTTCTTTTTACGTGTACTCGAACGTCTGAAAATACCTCACACTAAAAATTGGTCACGCCATAGAAAATTATATGGCAAGGCACAGCATATTCTCGACAAGTTCTTTTTATATTCGACTTGTGTCGTCAAATCATTGTAGAGAGCTTAATCCTACCCACCGGTAATTACCTAACTTGTTTTCCTCTTACCGTGTTGACTGTGCAGACATCTTTGAGCGAACCATTTACACTGTTGGATCATGGGGATCCCATCTCGCTGCCTTAAGCATGAGAGAGAGAGAGATTAAGACCAGTCATTTAAATAATAACTAATGAAAGCTAGTTCACTAACCAACATTCTTTTTAGGGGAAAATTACTAAAAATAAAAATAAAAATCTGAAGCCTTTGTAATTTTGTCAATTCACCATAAATCTTTTAATAATGTCAATTGTGTTTTAAATGTTTTCAAGTTTTGTCAATTAAATCTATTCAGTCAATTTTAGCTAAAAATCACTAATGTAGACACCAACCATTTTATTTGACACAGCCGGCACTAATATAGTTATTTATATATATATATATATTTTATATTTTCTCTTATCTTTTTTATGCGGATGAGCGAAGGTCCAGTGGCCTTGGCTGGCCATACTAAAAAAAAAAAAGGAAAGAGAAGTAAATAAAATAAAATAATATTTTTTAAAATTATCCACATTAACATTGGACATGTCATGAAGGATACCCATCATCCATGTTGGCGATTTCCGATCAAAGTTAACTGAATGGACTCAATTAGCAAAAGATAAAAATGTTCATAATCCACCGGTACTATTAAAATGCTCATGACAAGATTGGCAAATGAGCAATAGCTTCAAATGTTATTATGATAATTTTCCTATCTTTTGAGTGCACATTGTATGTGTTTTTAGTTGACCTTCTCTCATGTGTGTGCTTATATCCCACCTTTTACATGGGCAAATCATGCAACCATGCAAGAGTAAGTATATTGGGAGTATCATTACTTTTGTATGACGTTCACTTAAATGTCATATTCTTTTTCGTTTACTTGAGTACTACTAATTTGAAACATTAATCATTTAAGTGCCATTGGTGAATTGCCTCACCAAAAAATCTAACATGGACGCTAGTCATCCTATATGGCATCATCAACACTAACATGGACAATTAATAATTTTTTTTTAAATCCACATTGAAATGGAAATATAATAAAAAAAATACATGTAGAACAATTTGTCAAGAATGGCACTTCAAATGATTAATTTTACTCCGATGTTGTGACATCCTAAATTTTTCAACCTATTTTTAACTGAATTAATTGGGCGTTTTGTTGATGTGTTTATATGGCTATTCTCAAAGCCGATCACTCTTAAGATAACTAGATTGTCTAGGTAAGAAATTAAGAAATTTTAAGGCAATAAACTTGACAATTCGACCAGGAATCGGCTTCTCGACTGTGCTCATTTTTAGAAGCCATTGTGGCACAGTTAAAAATCGATTTGAGATCAGAGATAGGTTGGTTCGACTAAAATGTGTGGCCGATCGTGGGTGACTCTACTAAATTGAAAAATTTTCATCGACCGACACTAATATGATTTTATTATCATTTTGGTATCTTGTGTCCGTAATTGAATCCTTAAGATTTTCACGACAATCGAGAGTTGCCATTGAGTCGAGTGGGTGCATTGTGGTTTGAAGAAAATCGACAATGGGTCATTTGCCTTAAAAATGTTATGAAAACTACCCGATAGCTTATATCACTCTAAAAATGTGCCAAATGGAAATTAACCGCCGATTCAAGTCCAATTTCAAAAATTAAAGGTTCCGTCATATCACAATAAATTCTAGGATCCACGACTCAATCTCATAAGATTTTTTCGACAACCGAGACTTTTTGGGAAAAAGTCGGTTTAAGGTCGTTTTTGTTCGTTGAAGTCAGAGATTCATTTTGATTGTGAAGTTGAGAAGCATTAGGGATTCTTGGATGAGAAAATAATCAATTTGATAAGTGAGACATCAATTGATTTTTTGTGAGAATTATTTAAGAGAAAATCAAGAGGGAAATTGGATACATAAATGCAAGTGGGGACCAAGTGCTCTAGTTGAAAATTCTTTTGGGGATAAATGAGCTTATTCAAAATAAATTGGGATAAGAATTTTCCATTCTAGGAAATTCTTTTCTTTAGTCTTCTTCTCATTTCCTTTTTTTTTTTTCCATTTTTGGCTAAACACTATTATGGTGCGTTTGGGAAAGCTTTTGGGAAAAGCCTTTAGGGAAATGCAAAGGCTTTTGATCTAAAGGGTTTTGTTGAAATGCAAAAACTGTTTGGTAAACTATAATTGAAAAGCACATTGAGAAGCAACTTTGGGGAAATGTTGTTTGGTAAACACATATTTGGGAAGTCCTTTAGAGCGACCAATTTAAGTTTTTAATATTTATTTTTTAAAATTGAAAAAATAATGATTTTTAATATATATTTTTGCACTGAGATGTATATATAAAAGAGATATATTAAAAAAATTCAACGACTTTTTTTTTTTATTATATTTTTGCACTAAGATGTATAAATGAAAGAGATATATTAACAAATTCAATGAGTTTTTTTTTTACATATATTTTTGCACTGAGATGTATATATAAAATAGATATATTAACAAATTCAATGACCTTATATATATATATATATATATATATATATATATTGCACTGAGATGTATATATAAAAGAGATATATTAACAAATCCAATGACTTTTTTTATATTATATTTTTGCACTGAGATGTATATATAAAAAAGATATATTAACAAATTCAATGACGTTTTTTTTATTATATATTTTTGCATTGAGATGTATATATAAAAGAGATATATTAACAAATTCAATGACTTTTTTTATATATATTTTTGCACTCAGATGTATATATAAAAGAGATATATTAACAAATTCATTGACTTTTTTTTATTGCACTGAGATGTATGTATAAAAGAGATATATTAACAAATTCAATGACTTTTTTATTTATTATATATTTTTGCACTGAGATGTATATATAAAAGAGATATATTAACAAAAAGAAAGAGTAATTTCATTATAATAAACATGATTACATATGCATCGAAAAAAGAAATATGTTTTCATTGAAAATTACAAACATCCTTAAGTATTTACTAAACTCATTGCTATTTAATCACGTCAACGCGCCATGTTAGAAAATATATTGTCATTTGAAGTACTGGCCCCATCATTTGTATTATCAAGGTCAACTGAATATCCATAATTGGGATCCCAATCTGCTCTTGCAAAATGTTTATCATAGGCGGCGTTTCGTCGTATATAATTATGCAAAGTCATTGCTGCTATAACAATTTTTACTTGCTTTTCAAATGGAAAACTTGGCATATGCTTTAGAATCTCCCACTTCTTCTTCAACACACCGAAAGCTCACTCAATTTCCGATTGTAGCGAGGAATGAGCACGATTGAATACCTCTCGATAGCCTGTAGGGGCAAGATCTTGTTGAAATTCTGGCGAATGATATCTAACTCCTTTGTATGGTCCCAAATAACCCGTTGGATTTGGATATCCAACGTCTACTAAATAATATTTACCTGCATAAATATAATATAAATTTGATCAACATATACCATATTTATACATATTGATGTACAAAAACCATTAATTAACAAACCTGGAGAAGGATGAGGAAATTGCACATCATGTCTCCCTAAAGCTTCATAGAAAATACGAGTATCATAGGCTTGTCCCTCCCAACCAGTCCAAATATAAATGAATTCCATGTTAAAATTACACACTGCTAAGACATTTTGAGTCGGTGTACCTTTTTGACCAATAAAACGAATCTGATATTTTACATGTATCACCGCTGGGATATGAGTGCCATCAATAGCTCCAATACAATCCTAAAACAAAAACGCAAATATTATTATATAATCAAAATTTGCATTTGGTTCTTTCTTTCTATTGAATAATCAAAACATACCTTACAATATGGATAAAATTTTTGATTATTTTTTATCTTCTCTGGAACATCCCTAAATTGCCAATTAGCTGGTTGGATCAAATCTTTTCCCATTTCATATACTTTGTCTAATACTAAGCTAAAGTACCTACTTATAGTTTCCCCAGAGTGTTGAAAGCGCTCTCGTGTTAACCTGTTACGTATACCATGTCGTAAAATATGAAGAAATATTCCAATCATTTCTTTAACATCAATATTCCTAGTTTCTTCAAGACCATAGCGTGTTACCAATTCATGCATTAAATTATTAAATACAATCTTATCAATTCTAAACATTTGATAACACCTTATCGAATTAGCATCTTCACCCATCAACTCTTCTAACCATGCATATCCTGTATATGATGATGTCCTACAAGGTTTTTTGTGACTGTATATTGCTTGATAAGCGATTGTGGCTTAAGTAATTTCCATAAGTTGATTGAATTCCTCGTCCTCTTTTTCATTGATTTTTCTTTCAGGAGAATCGTCCATATTTGTTTAAAGTAACAAAACAGTAAGAAAAGTGATGAATAATCATCCATCAATGGAACAATTATCATCCATAATATATATACAAATTCCACCAAATCGAAATAACACAAACTGAACACACGTGTCTCATATTAGAACATAATTAGAGGAAGAGTTCACAAGTAGTGCAAATTAGCAATCGGAAATAAGTCTTACATTACAACATAGATTAATATGAAAGAGCTTAAAGAAGTAACTGGCATCCTAGTGGCGACTATTATGCTCTTCCAACTTATACTTCAGCCACTCAACTTTTTCTTCATCTTCATCCAAGTTCATAAAAATCTGCCTGTTGTCCTTCTTCTCAGCAAAATGAGAGAGTGCAAAGAAGAACAACTTTCTGTCTTGCTTAATCTCAGGTATGGTTTTCAATGTTTGCACAATTTCTTTGTAAGGATCAAACTCCCTTGCAACCGATGTTGCATTGCTCCTACTTTCAACAACTGAACAAAGTCTGTTGAATTGTGATGTTAACTTATCAGGTCCACTCAATTTTTTTTTCTTTCTTTCCTCGAGCTTGCTTCGTTGAACTTTCTACCGTTCTTTTATGGCTCTTACTTTGACTTGGTTGGGCATTTGTTTCACATACATTATGCTCTAAAGTATTATCAGTAGATTCTACATAATCACCAATATCAGCTTGTGTGGTCTCAACATTCTCATTATTACATAAGCCTTGTGCAAGATTCTAGGTAACACTTCTAGTAGCAACTGTACCCTGGAACATTTGATCCAACAAAACTTCCAAATCCGGATGTATGCCTTTCGTTTGAAAGACTCTAAGTTTAGGATTGACCTGTTATAATAAAATATTTTAGGAGTTATATTATAAAAGATGAACTTACAAATAAATAAATAAAAAGTAACAAAAGATTAGATAAACACCTGAATTTTCTCTACCACCATTCATCACTCACGTCAATGGTTTTCTTCCTTGGATCTCATCCTAGTCCCATTTCCTTTTGAATCAATTGCTTCCATTTTTTTTCCATTCTTCCTTTAAATTATCCCACTTACTCTTCATTTGATTTTTATCATACTTTTTTCCCCTCAACTCCTCAAACTTGTTAATTATATTTGTCCATCAATCTCTTTTGTTGCTCGCAGGACGATTGCATTTTTCAATTTGTTCAATGCATAATCAACAAAAAGTTTCTACATCTTTAGAACTGCAATATGCCTTTTCCTTTGATGAACTCACCGTCTTTCAATAAAATGAATACAAACATATTTGAAAAATGAAAAGAGATAATGTTAATTATGAACACAAAGCAAGGGACACTATAAATAAATTAAAATGCAATTCATATGAACCCATGAAAGAGCACACCAAGTTGGGTATGTAAGTGGGGAAAAAGAACAGAAACATAAAAAAATAGAAGTGAAAGAACCTGAGTTTGAGGTGGGACAATCGACACCTTTTGAGCGTAGAGAGAGGCAAGCACTTCGGTTGTGAGCGAAGAGAGAGTTGAGCACCTGATTCTAAGCCAAAGAGAAGTGAAGAAGAAAGAATATTAACAAGTTACAAGATTCAACATACTAACCTAACTTTTAAAAAGCTGAAATAGGTACTAGACCTAAAAAAAAGGTCAGAAACATTGTCATTTTAACATTGAATTATGAACTTTGTGAATCAACTCGAAACAAGGCAATAATCCATTGCTGACTTTTCCAAATCTTAGCTTCATGGCATTGTTAATCAATGACTAGGTCAAAAAGCCAAATAGAGCCCTTAAGTTTATTTGCTATGTTTGGCATCTGGGGGAACAAACACAGATCTGACACTTCTTAACTTACCAAAGACCAACCTAGCACATTGGACAAGAACTTATCATTTCCTGCTCATCACCCTAATGGAAAGTCCAATCAATATGTTATTTGCAAGTTGCATGACAGACTAGCCCACAACTGATGATTACCTAGTGTCGTACCAACTACTATTATGTTCATTGGCATCAAGACCAGAATTATAGATTCTTATGTATGCATTAGAATGTAAAGGAGGAGAGAGGGAGGAAGAGGTGCACTAGTCCTTAGCCTTGCCATATTAACACCAGACTTAGCTCATTTTACTTGGAAAACACTTTCCTCTTTTCTAGCGGGGAGCTTCATTTTCTGTCTTTCATGCTGCTGAGGTTTCATTGACACCAAAAATCAATGAAAACAGTTCTAAAAAAAAATACTTTCAATGCAACAAACACACCCCAAATCAAATCATATCTTCCTTAAAAGAATATATCTGATGCTTGCGTACATAAGTCTAGCACAACATATTTTCCTTGTGGAAAAATAAAAATTCGTTTTTGAAATATAGCCATCTCCTCCATGCCTAATCTCATACATGACAGTGGTCACCCATTTCCCCAAATAAAAGGTGGTTTAGTTAAGCACTCAAATCAAGTCAAATTTTGTTCAATCTACATCTAAATCGTCAAAATAAAAATTAACAATAACTCTTTGCAATTAGAGCTGCTTGATTCTAATCCACCAAAAACCAAGGCTGCTTAAATTGTAGTCATCCCATTCGTATGTCTTGATTCGCTTCCAGAGAATCCCCAAAACAGAGCAAGCAGATAGCAATCGTGTGGCGAAACTCGCCACCGCCCATCATAACGCAGGCTTCAATGCACTGACGTCCTTCAAGCTTGTTTATTGTTCGTCCCGATGCTGAAAAGTTCAGGTAATTTGCAGAAATTCGCATAATGTCGATGTCACAGTGATCGAATTGCGCTTCTATTGAGTTCAAAATCTCTCGATTCTAGCACCCACATTCCCAATTTGCCCATTTGCTAGCAGATAAGTCATTTACAATGAAAGCCAAATGCGAGAGACACAAAAGAGAGAGAGAGAGAGAGAGGGGGCGCTCACCGTCACTAGCAGGTGCGGGAGTCAAGCCGTGGGACTAGGCCTAGGCGATGGCAAGCAACGCAATGGCGATGAATGAAGGCCTGGGCGAACAGTATCCACTGGAGCTTCGGTGACCGAATAGGTGAGCTTCGGTGACCGATCTGAGAGGTGAGCTTCGACAAATGACTGCAGATGTGAGCTTTGACGACCGGAGGGGTAAGATGTGAAGTGGCAAGAGAGAGATATGAAGAATTGAGACAAGCAAAGCATAAGGGAAGGGAAGCGGCGTATCTGAAGAGTCGAGAAGAGCAACGCAGAAGGGAAGGGAAGCGGTGTATCTGAAGAGTCGAGAATTGCTTGGAAAAGAAGAGTTAGTGTTTTTTTTTAAAGGGCCACACTTGGAATTCTAGTAAAATTTTAAGAGTAAAAAAGGAATAACGAATTTTTTTTAAAGATTCACTGTTGCTTACTAAGAATGCTTGAAAGCCAAGGCAGCCGGCTGCCTTGGGCTTTTAGCCTTCAAAAGGCTAGCATTTGTGCAATGGGCATTAAAAGTTTTTTGCCAAACACTCTCTATTTGGCCCAAAGGCCTTTAGACCCCTAAAGATCCTTGGCAAAGTGGTTGCCAAATGTAGCCTTTGTTCCTTTTATTTCCTTTTTCTCTTTTTCCCTTACCCCACTTGGTGACTCTCTCTCTCTCTCTCTCTCTCTCTCTCTCTTCCTTTCCCCCTCTTGCGGAATTTCCCCCCTCCTTGCTGATTCCAACTTTGCTTCTCCCTTTCTCCTTTTTACTTTTTGACTTTTCAACCTCCCTTATCTCTTCTCCTCTCTCTGATCTCTTCTTCTCTCTCTCCCCCTCTTGTTCGAACGAAGACCGAAGTAGAAACAGAGACAATTGTCACCGAGGGAAGAAAACTGGAGAAGCTCATCGTCGCTGCTTGGGCATCGCCACCCGCACGTCACTCATGCACTCTGCCGCTCACTGTTCGCCCTCCGCCTCTCCCTCACTCGCCTCAGCCGCCGTCGACGTCTTCTTTCTCCCCCTTTGTCCACTGCTCGACGTCCCAGCAGATCTGGGAGGACACCGGAGCAGAAGTAGCAGCTGACGCTGCCTGGAGCCGGAGCTGCCGTCGTCACCAGTCGCCCTTCCTCGCGCGTGCATGCCTGCAGCCATGCTTGGCCGCGCCTCTCACTGCCTCGCCGTGCGTCCTCAGCCTTCACTTGCCTCCGTCCAACTCTGTCCGGCCACCTTCGGCCATTGTCCAGCCCCGCCGAATCACCACCTGCCTTCCCCCGAGCTTGGCCGCCCTAGCTAAAGTGGTTTGCTGCTATTTTGTGGCTTT
Source organism: Eucalyptus grandis (assembly GCF_016545825.1). Lineage (NCBI taxonomy): Eukaryota > Viridiplantae > Streptophyta > Magnoliopsida > Myrtales > Myrtaceae > Eucalyptus > Eucalyptus grandis. The sequence goes on from NC_052620.1 coordinate 8,466,282, forward strand.
TTCCAGCCAATCCAGTCACCCCACCAAGTGGGTTTCCAACGGGTTTGTGGGCTGTTTTGGGTTGTTTCCGAGCCCCGAACCTGGGACTTACTTTAGGAAGAATCAATCCTCTTGTTGTCCCCGTCGGATTGATACGTTTTGCGCTAAATTCCGGTGAGTAATCTCACTAATTCCTGCTTAGTTTGCTAATTATGCATAGGGGTTGATTAGTGTTAATTATGTAGGATTATATGGTTAGATTAGAGTAGATTAGTGATTATTAGTTAATTGTGATGCATATTAAACATTTTGATTGTGCAATTAGCAAATAGACATAGTCTACTATTTATTGAATATATCTCGGGATTTTTTTTCTGACCCTTAGAGGGCTTCAATTAGGCAAGACGAACATAAATTGGATTTTTAGTATTTATTTAATGAATTTCGAAATTAATTATTTAATTTATTTATTTTCCGGAAATTCAACTGGGATGGCCGGTGACCGAAATTTCGTGCTAATTGTCGTGGTGCAGTCCGTTTATTTATTTGAGCTTTATTTGGTGCTAAAGTAATTTATGAGTGATTTTAAGATTCATTCCTAAATTGGATCTTGAAAGGGTCGGGTGGGACCATAAAGCCATTGGATCTTGAAAGGGTCGAGTGGGACCGTAAAGCCAATGAATCTTGAAAGGGTTGAGTGGGACCGTTAAGCCACTAAATCTAAGAAAGTTGCTTGGTGGGGTTGTGATTACCACCTATACATAAGTTGTGTCATAAGAACTTTGATTCATATTTGGGAGTTGAGTTGGAACAATAGAAATGACCGGAAGTGATCTTGTGGATGTAATTGACTAGTTCAATTGATCGATAGTACGATCCATATGGTTTAAATGGGTGTCGATATTAAATTGTATTGACTTGTAGGTGAAATCTAAGGCCAAGGTAAGTCCTCTGACCTGTGCGTATTTAGGTAGCCCATAGCATAGTAGTTTACTAATTGGGTCTTAGAGGGTAGAACTTGCTAAGATAGAGTCTCATCTCAATTGTGGGATAATATTTCAGGCCCCTAGCTCACATGAGGATGAGCCGGTATCTGGAGCCGAGGATGAGCTTAAAGAAGATGATGAAGCGTTTAAAAGAAACGAGCTGAGTGGAGAAGAATTGAAGGAGGATTAGTTTGATCTTGAGTACGATCCGGATGAGGATTGAGATCACATCCTCTTTTGTGAACCCTGTATATGTGTGGATAAAATGAGACTAAAAAGTTGTGAATAGTTTTGTGAAGCTCTTCGAATTATGCTCTGTATAAAAGTATGGTTGTGGATTTCAATATGAAAAGTATGGCCTTGCTTTTCTATCCAATCGTTTTATTGTTTGGGGATTTATAATTGCTTCCGCATGCGTAATAAAATGAAACTGCTTCCGCATGCGTAATAAAATGAAAGGGTTGGTGATACATAGTCCTGGGATATTGCACTTTAAAATCAACCTAGTAAAAGAATGGGCGCATCCCCGAGGATCGGGGCGTGACAGATGTGGTACTTAAGTGAGCAAAAGAAATTATAATACTTAAGTGAGCTCTATATAAAAATTATTATACTTTTACTGTCTTTATCCCAACATTTTTATTTATAAGTGAAAAGGTTGGGATGTAATTTAGATGTGTAAAATACTTCAGTGTGTGAGCGATTATAAGTTTGACTAATTATAATAGATTATTTGCTAATAGCTCTCTCCTTGGAATAGGTACTAATTTTCGAATCAAATCATGTAAAATTCTTGTGTCTTTTTATTGTTCCTCGTTTATTTTTGTTGTTCTCTTTTTCAAAGTGTGGGAATTGAAAGGGCTAGGGAAGCTATTTGTTTTTTTTTTTTCAACTCTCTCTAGAAGTTCTTCGTTGAGATGATATGGTCTATGCATGACTTTTTCGGTGTGTGGCCATCAAAAGGGCTAAAGAAGCTATTTATTACTTTTTTCAACTTTCTCAAGAGGTTGTTACATAGATTCAGTTTATGTAGAATAACACTATCATAACCACTGAATGTGTAAGCAACCATGGCTCTTTTGATATTAGTTTACATAAACTAATTTTATAAAATATTGTAGATTCTAAAATAGACTTGGCTTAGAAATTTCACAATTCAACATTCTAAAATATATCAATACCCAACTGAATCTAGGGCACTCAAGGAAATTAAGTTATTCTTCAACTCTGGAACATGCTTTACTCTAGTCAATGTCCTCATAATACCATCACGCATTCTGATTCTAACATTGCCAACACTGATGACATTGCATTCAACATTGTTCCCCAACTGCACTTTACTATTATCCATGCGTTGAACTAGTAAACCAAAATCTATTTGGCGTGACATGAAAAGAATAACTGGAATCCATATTCCATCCATCAAACGATGAATAATTAGTGACAGACAAGACATAATCGACATTATCTGCTATAGTTGCAACATTATCTACATAATCAACTATAATTCCCTTACCCTTCTTATTCTTCAACTTAAGGCAATTTCTTCTAAGATGCCCCCTCTTGCCACAGCTACAATAGACAACATCACTAGTCCTAGACTGACTACGCCATTTTATATTCGTACTACTTTTGTCTACACGTGTTATAGATCTTCCTTTATTTTGACCTACTAAAACAACAGATACAAGTTCACCAAATTCTTCTCTACAGATATCCTCACTTGGAATCAAATCTCGAATCCCATCAACCGTCAAACTTGTTGACCCAGAGGAATTACTAACAGCAGTAACAGTAATACTCCAACTATTAGGTAATGAGGATAATAGAATCAAAGCACGTACCTCATTTTCAAAGTCAATCTCAACTGAATTCAATTGACTAACAATCACATTGAATTCATTGATATAATATGCAACTAACGCATATTTGCTTATCTTAAAATTAAATTGACGTCGCATCAAATAGACTTTGTTGATCACAGAGGGCTTCTCATACATATCCGATAGGGTTTGCATCAAATTAGAAGTGGTCTTCTCCTTCATGATGCTAAACGCGACATTACGAGCCAATGTCAGCTGAATAACACCCATTACTCGTCTATCTAGCAAATCCAACCAGCTTGCTTCATCAACTCTAATTTCTCCCCAGACAGGGGTAAGTGTAGTTTCATTTTGTAAAGATAATCTTCAATCTGCATCTTCCATAAACTAAAATATTTCCCATTAAATTTGTCGATTCTCACTTTTACTTCTTCTGTCACCATCGATTTGCTTCAACTTAGCCAAAGTTTGGCTTTGATATCCATTGTTGCGATAAGGCGAGCGATCAAACAATAATATAGAAATAAGAAGAAAATAAATCAGACACCAGATTTATGTGGTTCGGTCGTAAGGACCTACGTCCACGGGGAGAGCAGCGACGAATTTCACTATAGATCAAGCGATACAAGGAAATTACACACTAGAGTTATTCAAACACTCTCTTAGTGTTTTCTAAGCTCCAATTACACCCAATAACGTACGCAATGTTTAGCCCCGAAATTTCTCAAGAAATAATCTCTCAATCTCATGAAGGAATTACACGCAAATTTTACCACAAGATTTAATTGGCTTGAACACTAAATTTTCTTAGATGTAATTCATGAACAAGAACGATAAAGAAAAATCCCTCCCAAGCACTCGACGATGGCGCTTCAAGACCAATTCTTCATTATATATATAAGTGAGACCTTTATTCTTTTGCCGACTTCTCATAGGATTATGTTTCCTATCTTGAGCCAAAAATATCTCTATATATTTTAAACAAAATCCAAGTCTTAGTCAAAGTTGGACTTTTCTATTTAGCGACCAAACTCTTCAACGCAGATTCGGAATTTTGGAAAGTTGATCTTTGGGTCTTCTTTGCTCATTTTCGAACGTTCGCAGCATATCCAATTTGGAATATTCGGAATTTCGCATTGAACTCAAACTCGAGACATATTTTAACATTCAAAGTAAGGGATATTGAGGCAAATTTGAGAAGCAATATAATAAAAATCTTTTGGTCACATGGCTATTTGAAAAGAAAAAATATATAGAAAGAGAATAATTGATTCTTATTGTTGAGGAAAAGAAGGAAAATTTAATAAAGAAGGAATTGAGTAGATTCGGCCAAGATTTCAAGAGGAAAGAGAAAATTGATTTTTGAGATATTTGAAGTAGGCAATTAACCAAGTAGTTTTAGGTTTTGTCCAAGTTCCAAATCTACCAATCAGAACAAGTTCTCTAATTTTTGAAACCTAAAATCTACCCTATTAAAAGTTCTAAGGTGTTCCACCTATATTATTAATTAAATGATTACAGTGAATTAGCACCTCTACTGACTATCATTTGCTATGATCCACTTCAAATAATATTTAGACACACGAAGAATATAAAATATTAACAAAGTAAAAGTTGGATATAACTAAAGATGAAAGTTTAGACTAGTGGTTTCATATTATAGGATTGTGCAAAAACATGAAACAACGAAAATACAAGGATTTGTTCTAGGTCCAAGTTCCACCTAAAAACTCAAACCTACTCGTCAGAATAGGTCGATTCATTTTTGAAACCTATAATCTACCTGCATATCCTGCTAGTTCTATTATAAAACCGTATTCACCACTACTTAGATGAATGTGAGAGTGTTGCATAATTGAAGGAGAGAGTTTTATACATTCTCACAATCGAGGGAATAAGAGGGAGAAAATATTTCAATATAAGTGGATTAGTATATCCCTTGAATGTCAAAAATGAGAGAAAAGGAAAACAAATAAGAAAGTCAAGAGAATTGATGGCAGGGTGGATTATTTTATGATTCTCAAGGCTTCATTGAGCATGCAATCTAGAAAAGGACGTTGGGAAAAAATTTCGCAAGGCATATATTCAGTTTTTTGGGTACTTTTTGTTTGATGAAAAATAAATAATTTATAAAATATTTTCTTAAAAATAATTAGTCACGTCCTATGAAATAATTAGTCAATAATTTTTCATTATTAATAGTAATTTATATCTAAATATTTTTATGAATAATGAGAATATTTTTAATTTATTCATTATTAATAAATGATACAAATGATAATATTTTTGGAAATTCCGCACACGGGAGACTTTTACCAGTTCACAAAAGACAAAAAACGCCGCCACAATAAAAAAAAAAAAACATAGTTCCTACTTAACAATAAATTTGATACAATGATACAAATGATAATATTTCTTCCTTTATGCAATGTTTTGGGTTAATAATATTTTACCTACTTAACAATAAATTTGATACAATGATACAAATGATAATATTTCTTCCTTTATGCAATGTTTTGGGTTAATAATATTTTACCTACTTAACAATAAATTTGATCTACTATGCAAAAAAGAACTAGATTTCTTGAAAATTTGTCTTTTTGACAAAAAAAATATTTGTGGAAGTAATATGTAACCATAAAAAAGCATAGTTCCTTTAATATTTATGGACAATCTTCAATAAACAAAAAACTAAATATATGAAATTCTTAATCATGGTAAGTAGATTTTACATAGATATAGAAATACTTTAAAAAAACACAGTAAATAAATTTGGGACCACTAATTTAAATTGCAATTAAATGATAGAGGGTACTTTTGCCTTTTTGATGAAAATTGGAAGGATTTAGTTATATAAGGGGTGGAAATAGCACTATTCTTCGAATTCGGTCAAAGAAAAAAGAAACGAAAGAAATGGGAATTAGAATCAAGTCAGAAAACGACAATAAGCAAAATCCAAAGTCAAATTAATACGGATCACAAATCTGAATGCAATTACTGTCCAAGTCTTGTATCTAAGAGGCAAACAATTTGAAAGAGGTACAATTGAAGCAACCATACAGCAATAAACAAACCTACTGAATATCCTCTAAAAAAGCTTACATAAATCCAAAGATTATTTTTCAAACAAAAAGGTTTGGGCCTTGAGAATCTTGTCCTGCATCACTAATCTTCCGTGCCAAGCAAAGTCTAAGATTGTTAGTATCCACGTCACAAGTTGTACTTGTACATGTCTTCTCGAATTTAGAGATATTTTAATTTTTTGTATAACAAATGAATCCTCTCGGTACATAAATAAGTAATGAATGATTAAGTTATGGTCTCTTGAAGGCTTTTGTTTCACCACATCCCATGATCTCTGAAGGCAACTTGCCGACCTTCTCGACACCTTCTTCAAACACCACGCCCATGCCCATATAGAAATGAGACTCTATATGGCAATGGAACGCCCAAACGCCCGGGTTATCCGCCACAAATCTCAGGGGTGGACTGCGACCGTGTTCTTCATGATCGGGTTCGCCAAATTGTACTTTTTCGGGTCATTTTCGGCATCAAATTTCCCTGTCCCGTACCCAAGGACCCAGAAATCGTGGCCGTGGAGGTGCCACGGGTGCGTCTCGCTGTTGTTTACGGTCATGGTGTTTGCATTTTGCAGGATGATGTCCACTGTGGAGTTGAACTTTAGTCTATAGATTGCGTTGCTGGAGGTGGCATTGGTGTTGTTCACAACGCGGTAGATGTCATAAGTCGCGAAGTCGTGTAGCCGATCGGGCGGTGGGTGCTGATCGAACACATGGTGGAGATTCTCCTTGAGGGCGGTCAAGTATGGTGTATGCGGGAGTGTGAACGACACGTTGTTCACAGACCAACGGGTATAACCGTCAATCTTGTTCTGTGTGTTGAGGAGCACAATCACTCGGTCCGATTTTGGCGGTGGAGTGTGGACGTATCCTTGGCGGGCTTTGATCGCCACGCTCTGTGCCAGTCGTGGCGCGGTGTCATTCCAGATCGGGCCGGCGGGTGGATCTGTGGGGGGCACCCTCTTAGGGTGGTTCGGGTAGTAATTGAGGATGGCTAGACCAGGAGGGGTCGTGGCCGTGGCATCCCGGCCCACAATGTTGGTCGTGATCCAGTAATTTCTCGAGGGTTCTTGGTCAATTTTGATCAAGACGGAGTATGTCTCGCCCGAGTAGATGAACAGATTTTGGACCACGATCGGCTCCACATAGTGCCCGTCCGCTTCAACTATAGTCATGTTGTGACCCTGCAAAATAAAGTGAAATTCGTCACATAATCCAAGTAGTAAATATTAACGTACTAGTCTTGCAATGTTATATCCAAGAAGCATTTTAAATTTTAGTTTTATATAAAAGAAAATCAAATAATATCTCCCGAAAAAAAATGTGTATGAACGTAAAGTGCATACAGCGTTGTTCGACCTTTTTTTGGTAAGAGGGGAAACTCTTATTTGCTCGGCAAGTGGAAACTCATTAATAATTGACCTACATCAAGATTGCTGTTTACGACTTCTTCTCGTATCTTGGCCTCCCTCCCTCTCGTTGACTCCAACCAATTCGGCGCGACCGACTATATATATATATATATGCCAAATTGTCAATTTAACGTTTTGTCACCGTTCCGTGAACTTTAGTCTATTGAAAATTTCAAATATCCCAATAAAAAAGCTGAACTTATTAAGTTGAATGAAACCAAACTGTGTAAGGTCATTATAAATGTGAAATTTTGTCATACCACGATCAACCACGATCAACTGCTCTAAAAAGTTTAAGTTATTAGAAGAAAGAGTGATTTAATAGTTAAATATTATATCATTCTACTTCACGGTTAATCTGGTTTTTTTACTTGATACTAAGCTTGGAAGCATTTCATTGAGGAGGTAAGTAGGGCCTGGAAAGAATTAAACTTAAGATACTTCGGCTCTAATATAATATAAAATTTTGTGGGATCATCACAAACAACTATCAAAGTGTGAGCTATTAGAGAAAGATGTGATTTAATATTTAATTTATCAATAGAGATTCTAGTATACAACATCACAGCATAATTTAACACTTTCTCTTGTAATCCACAATGAAGATTTTTAATCTTTGAGACTTTGAGGTTATTAGAGGAGGCGATAAAAACAAAAGGTGAAACTGAAGGAATAATTCATAGGTGATGAAAGCTTACCTCAGTTTGAAAGCCGAGAGCCGATAGAGCCGTCACACTTGAAATTCTGAGACGGTATGTTTTACCTGGGACAACCGTCATCACGTATGGCGAACATTCAGGATTGGTTGTGTTACAAGCCGTTGGATCTGAGCTTGGAGTGGCCAATTTGGAGCAATCGAACTTGCCCTTCCCTTGAATTAGTAGTGACTGTAATTAAAGCAAAAAGAATGAGTTAAAAAAAGAAAAGAAAAGAAAAAAGATTACAAATGAGTGAAAATGGTGTTGTTTTTCCATAGTTGAGGAAATCAAATGAAGTTTATTACCTGAGGCTCCTCAACCCAAACGAAGGGAATGGAGGATAAACCAGCAGCTTGTTCGTAAGTGCTGGCGTGGTACCAGTCGTTGAGGATGATGCTCCTGTCGTAGTCGTAAGTGAACGGCTCGGCCACGCCATCCGGCAGCAAAACCCGGATCGACCCGTATAGTCCAGCCTCTCTTTGCATCCCGTAATGGGCGTGGTACAAGTATGTTCCAGGCTACATAGGGCAAAATTATAATGTCATCTAAACTGGCCTTGCAAGATGAAAGTTTGATCATCTCTCTCGGATCTATGTATGAACAAGTGCCGTTTGGTAAATTTGAGTGATGAAAGTATCAGGCTATGCTTTCTTACCTTTTACCAAAAAAAAAAAGTATCTGGCTATGCCTGGCATATATAAGACCAATTCCCACGAATTATCGGATGAGGTGTGGTTCACATGAAATTCACATGAACTTTTGATTAAGCAGAGGCCACATGAACATAGGTGAAAGATAATATTTGCATTGTCTATAAGGACTCACTCAATCAACGATAAAACGATAGGTAAAGTTGTCTCCACGCAAAATGTGGCACTGAGTCACACCCTCTGTTCTATCGCTCCATGGACTTCTAATCTGCACTTTCAATCTCACCCAAAATCATTGTCTCTATAAACTTCTTATAGCAATCTTTATCAAACACTAGATCGACACTTTCATAACATAGTTTCGACATAGTTTTCGACGCCATAGCTATATACCTGCCGGATTCTGTGCCAATGGATCGCAAGATTCTCTGTCACCAACCCATTGGTAACTTCCACGATGACGGTGTCTCCCTGCCGTGCTAGAATGGTTGGGCCCGAGGTCTTTCTGTTAATGGTGATGGCCAGCTTCTTGTAGCAATCCGGCGACTTAAACTCGTACTTCACATCCCACTTGTAGCACGGACTCCAGCCTCCGCCGACACCATCACCGCGAAAACACATAGCAACCATGCGACTAACCGACTCATCTTCAACTCTTACTGGAATCAAAACCGTGCGCACGACACACCACGTGTAGGAAATCGATCGAACGGATGTAGTTTGTGTAGCGACTATCCACCAAAACAACAAGATGCAAGAAGAAGAAGAAGAAGAAGAAGAAGAAGAAGAAGAAGAAGAAGAAGAAGAAGAAGAAGAAGAAGTCGGTATTAGAATATGCCACAGTCTTAGGCTCTTTGTTGGTATTTGTAATGTCCAAAGAGACACTACATGTTATATCATTCTAGTCATACGTATTGAATGTACTACTATTCAACGCGGATTTCTGCTCTTTGAGATTTGACCAGAGCCCATTCGCATGCGACGATTTATCCAAGACAATATGCCAAAACGGAAGAAATTGCATGATAACTTCGAACGCCTTGAGAAATCGAATTTCCTAATGTTCTCTAGGGAAAGAATTGGGAAAGAATATAAAACTACATATGACTTGATAAAAATACGACTTTGTCGCGGCCTGACTTGTCGCTGCTTTCAAGTGATGTTATCCGGCCAGCTCCCGCGCTTTCCACGAAAAAGGGAAGAAGAAAAAAGAAATTAAAAAAAAAGAAAAAAAAAAGAAGGTGAAACATCAAACTGAAGTCACGTGCAGTCTTTCATTAAAATGGTCTTGTAGATTTGCCCCAGACACATTTTTATTCTCCTAACGTTATTCTAAATGGAATTTAGTAATGCCAAATTTCTTCAAGGTTGAAGCTAATTTATTTATTTATTTTTTCCTCCTTTCTTTAATCTGCCTTTACTTATTGTATTGTATCGAATCCTATTTTATCTTTTAGAAAAAGTGAGAGTGGGAGGGAGATGTCGCAAATGCTTTGATTTTACTCTAATTTTCTTCACCCATTTCACATGTCAATAACTAGAATGAAAAATAATAATAATAATAATAATAATAATAATAATAATAATAATAATAATAATAATAATAATAATAATAATAATTAACACATTTGGAAATAAATGATTGATTATTATCACATGACTTGTTAAAGCCCCAAACCTTAGAGTACTTTGATACCGGCGCACAAATAAATATGTTCTTGGATCTTGCATTTAAAACCCTCCTTTATTCTTTTTATATATTGTAATGCCTAATGGTAATATATATATGATTTGATAAATATGTAAGTAGTTAAGGACTGCTTCTATTTGTGCACGGAATTCCTAATTTCAATCGAAATGTACACTGATCCAGTAGATAAGATTTTCCTCTTCTTAAAGTCAAAAAAAGACATCTCTTCCACCTGAGTTTCCCCCAAAACATTCATTTTTTTTCAGATATTTTTGCGACGGCTTTCATATTCATGTGTATATCTTTTATTACTATTTTATATTAAATGAGACCACAAAAATAAAAATGGCAAGATAACTTGTGTATATCGATGAAGAAAATAGAGATTTTGAAAGCATGACATGGATTCTCTAAAATGATACTATAGTGCACAAGATTATTTTCTCATGAATCGCACAACTTTAAGATTTTTGGGACAATTTTCCCAAGAATCGCATGAGATTATTCTCATCATCATGTATTCAGTCCAATCATGATCTAACTTCATTTAGTGTTTTCATTTACATATTCTTACATGTTGATCTTCCTGTAACTTTTCCGTATAGAATGCACGGAGTTTACACCTTCGCCTATTTCTCATGTTTTCTAACTTGCTACCAAAGCTAGGTTTTCCTAACTTGGTGCACATCCGGGTACACACCCTTTGCAACTTGGCGCTCACCCGTTGACACTTTGGAAGTTCGTGCCGTAGTTAGTTTTTGTTTTCAGTTGGCATTTCACTCCCCATCTCCACCTCCATTCAAGATCGTTCATCACATGGTACTTTTCTAGCAATGTCGCATATCGGATACTTTAATCAGACAATTCGTTCACTTCCCATCAGTTCAGGGTTTTCCTCCACTCTCTCGTTAAGGTCCCAGTCTTTTCCTCCACTCTCTCATTAAGGTCCCGACGCTCACATCCTATGTTGGCATGGGTCCATCCATCTCCTCTAGTTCCCATGTAAGGCCCTGCTTAGAAGCGATTGGGATTGTAAAACCGACACCATCAATCCAAAAACTAATTCCGATTCAAGCTCTGGCTCAACAAGCTTCCAAACAGCTCTCGTTATAGATTCCATGGCCTATAGTTGAAGATTCCTAGAGTTCACGGTTGTTGTTGTAAGAGTTTTCCTAATGTGGATTACATTAATTGATATTGTAATTTACTGTTTTTACGGCTACCGTAAAACATGGTTGGTCTAAGGTGAGATAGAAGGTTTCTTAATTAGTCTAATATGGGCTGGCTAGTGTGGGCCGAGTTGAGCCTGGCCCGTAATGAAGGGGACTAGCTGGAAACTCTATAAATAGTGCTCAAGTCTCTCATCTAACTATAATTCTCACATGTATCCTCACCTAAGGGCTGTTTACCTAATGCTACACGTGAGGGGGATATGGAGGGTAATAAAGGAGAAGGACTTGCGCGTAGAACATTGTGTTTCCGCTTACGCTTCAAGAACAATGAATCCCAAAACATGTGCGTTAATCTTTCTATTCAATTATGCATCTCCTTGTTCTAGTTATGGAGATCTTGGGATTACGCAATTTGCGTCCAACATGTGGTATCAGAGCAACCATAACCCTAGAACTTGAACGCATAAAGTTTTTGCCATAATTTGTGATTTTCGAGATTTTTTTGTTCAATAAAAATAAAATTAAATCATAAATTCGGATTGGGCTCGATGAGACGAGCAAGAAAATCGGCGGCGCGTCGCCGAAGGAGGCCGCACGTGCCCCCACGCGCGGCCACGCGCCGCCTGGGCGTCGAATGTGCGCCGCGCGTGAGCTCCACCCGCCGCGCACTCAGGCGGCGCGTGTGGGCACGTGGAGCCTCCGTTCAGCGCGTGGATGGTGGCGTTAGGTTCATATGATCATCCTCTACGTTGTGGTGTATTTATTTTACATGTTTGATAATTTTATGGATGTGAAAATACATACGGAATCCTAAATACATGTATTTTTAGTGTATTTTTGCGTATTTTTCTTATATTTTTTGTGATTTTGGAAATATAAGTGTTGGGTTACAGGTATGTTATCACATAAACATTATAATGGTGTGATTCATTAATAAAAATTAAACTTTATTGTGAACTGAAGCTGGCTTAATGAGATACAACCATTATGGAATAGTAATTGAGCTATGTATTGAGCTGATGAGAAACAGTAAAGGTTATGAAACTTTTGTTGCTCAAGCATACTCCTTGACATGCTGGTAATCTTTGAATGATAGACGTCTTAAGAACTCGTGACCAAACTGATTGTACTGATTAACATATCTGTTGTATGTGGGTAATGCATGTCAATTAAGTTACTGCATATTGTACATGAACTCATCTGGTCACTTGTTAATGTCTATCAAGTTGAATATTTTTATGGTTAAGAAGTATGACAACATTTACGCAGAGCAATAGTATCTACTGTTAAATTTTAGATATTTGGTTTTCTGATTTGACTTAATTAATAGGCCACTGGTTGATTACAATAATAATTTGTTACTTAAAAATTAGCAAATAAATAAGTTATTGGCATTGGAGTTATTTTTTATCTTATGAACTCATGAGTGATAATGGATCAGCTGTCAAGCTTATCGATTTAGTGTACCATATATTACTATTGATGTTAATTTGTGAGAGATATATTAGATCAGCATTCTTTTTATGTTGTTCTGGTAATATGTAATCGGGGTACATAAGAGATGTTTTATTCTCTGTTATGAGAAGTTTCTTGTGTTACTGTAATCAATGATCTTATTGGAATCTGTCTTTCAAGTTCGTTGTATATATATATATATGCATGATTAATTTTTATTAATGAATAAAGTAATGTAATTAGCATGATGTATGATTTTTGTGATATGCTGCCCCTATCACTAAAGTTTAAATTACATGTATGTGGTGTATGTGAGCAGTAAAGTTTATATCCCTAGTATGAGAGAATTTCAATGATTCAATTGAGTAGTGACCACCAAAGTGGCACGCTTGATTGAGTTTGAAAAATTTCGATCTCGTATGATGATTGGGATGTCTCTTGATCTAATGCGTAGTCATACTCCCAAAGGAGGTGATTGTGTATTAGTTCATGGAGGGATACATGATAGTGTGGTGGAGGAGTGACTGATTCTAGTGATTCATATGCCCAAATGTGATGAATTCACGAAGAATTGGAATATATTCTTATAACCGCTATCATGTGGGGAGTGTACAACTGCATGTCATGTATTCTGCCGAAAGGTGATTATATGATTATGCGTGTAACTCTCTGGATGTGTACTTGTACGTCAAGTTACACGGTACTCACATGATGCTAATTATATATATATATATATATATATATATATATATATATATTGCTTGATTTTCAGTCACATTTTCTGTAATTAATAACTTCGTTATTATTGAGGTTTTTACTGCTTCAAATTTTAAGTTGTTGACATATAATTTGTTGTTTGAGAAAAGAGTAATTGAATTTGCTTATTGTCCATGAAGCGTTCCATTTTGGAACACTTGAAAAGAGATTTGCTTACGGACTGCACTGCTATAAGATGATGGAAGCCTTAGTTGCTTGAAATTATGTCTTGTCTGATATTGAAATTAAGACACATCTACACAGATTGTGTTTAAGTCCTAATGACATATACATCTCGTATATGATTAAAAGGTTGTTTCCGAAAGTTTTCTATTTAAGGAAAATCATCGAGATAAATAATAAAACAGTTACAATTAGTCTTAAAATGTTGTCAGGTTTAATAGTGGCTGTGAGTATTTTGGTAAGTATGACAATGTGAAATAGCTTAAAGGATTATTTGTCAAATACTTGGTAGATTCTAGGGTGGTAATTTAATTACTATATCTGAAAATTCTGACAAAAAGATTTGGCCGAAAGGCATAAATGCACCATATTGAACATGGTTATGAATATGATTAGTAAGACTAATTTATCTGTTTTTTTGTGGGCTGATATTATGAAAGCAATTTTTTCACATACAAAATGTGTCTCTTATTAAAGTTGTTTCATAAACTTCTTTTGAATTATAGATTGAACATAAATTACTTGAATCATATGAAATTTAGAGGTGTCATGCAAAAGTGAGGTTATCTAATCTAATATTAAGTGCGTTGGAATTCAGATCCACTCGGAATTATTTTGTATCTTATGTAGATTGTTAAAGGGGTATTGATTTTATGACCCTAAAGAATGTACAAGAATTATGGAATCACATACTCTAAAGTTTCTAAATATTCTTTCAAAGTGAACGTGGCAATAATAATTTATTTTGATATAGAGTTACGTCAAATAAATACAAAATCTATATTGTGCAATTGGAGGATTTTGCAATAGATGTTTCAAGTAAACTTGTGTGTATCCTGAAAAGTCTTATTCATAGTTTTAAGCAAGTTTCTAGACAATATTATTAAAGTTTCATAGTGTTATTATTTTGTTCAATTGGGAACAAAGTAATTCAATATACTGTAAGGTCAATGGGAGGAAATTTATTTTTTCTCATACTCTATGTACATATTATTTTTGCTTACAAGTTGTTATCTTGAGACATCTTATATCCTTTGTACTGAGGTCTGTAAGGATTGTTTTTGTCATATTATATTAGATTTTCTCGGAGGACATTTGCTGATTATATATTAGAAATATTCAATATACATTATTACAAGTCAGGAATTGCTCCTGTTGTTAAGGGTGATGGACTAAATCTATCACATTATCCTTATTTAGATATTGAGAAAATCTAATTAAATGGTGTACCTTGTGTTAGTGCACTTAAAAGTATAATATATATTCAAATTTACACTAGACTAAATATCGTCTTTGTGACGAGACCTCTAGGCAGATATCAGTCAAAATAGGACGTGATCTTTGGGTTGCTGCCAAGAAGGTTTTGAGGTACTTAAAAGGACAAGAAATTATATGCTAATTTACAGACATGTTTAATTCTTGCAGTTAGTAGGGTATTTAGATGTAAATTTTGTTGTTTGTTATTATGACAAGAGATCAATAACATAATACATATTTATGTTAGCAAGAAGTGCAGTGAATAAAATTCTATGTTATCTTCTACTATATAAGCAGTGCAAGTAACATTATTTTAGGTTGTTACTTGGGCTATTAGGCTCAGGAACCTCATGAATGAGTTGATTGTTTTAACTTTATGGATAGACCCATATGGTTATATTGAGATAACAAATTTGTAGTATTATTTATTTACTACAGAGGTCTCAAGGGGTCTAAATATCTGGTTGTCAAAATTTTTGACCAAAAACAAACGGTACAGAAAGGTGACGTTTTAATATAATATATTTGCATAGATGATGTGATTGCAGATTTACTAATTAAAGGCCTACGCCCATGTGTATTTAAACGACATGTCATTAGTATAGGCCTAGAAGTATTATGAGATGCTGTTGTTTAGTGGGAGCTATTTTGACTTTACTTTGATAAAGATTTCATCTGTGTTCGTTACATTTTGTAACGGTTTGATATGTGTCAACTTTTGTATTCAATAAAATATTTTTGAAAGTGTTGTTATTATGTTGAATACATATTGATAAAGTCTCAAGGGATTGTATAAACCTTGAGTGAAGGCTAGGGGCATCCGGGCATCTGGTTATTAGCCTTGTGCATATATCTTGTGATACATAAAGAAAGGTTAACCGTAAGGACAAGACATATATGGGTTTATTGGAACCATAAAGCATTCTCTAGTAGCATAAGTTTTTGTGACGCCTAAAGTTAAGAGAATGGTGACTGACAAATGGGATTTCTCTATGAGAGATTTTGTCCATTTGCCACACTACCATATTGAATCTATATTAATAAAGTTGAGAGCATTCGTGACCATGGAAGGCTCTATGTGTATACATGCAGTTACTGCCATGATTCGGTGTTTAAGACTTTATGGGATATGATTGACTATTAAGAATTATCTTTGGACTAATATGCGCACATAAGGTACGATTTCAATTAATATAGTCCAAGTGGGAGAATGTAAGAGTTTTCCTAATGTGGACTACATTAATTGATATTGTAATTTACTGTTTTTACGGCTACCGTAAAACAGGGTTGGTCTAAGGTGAGATAGAAGGTTTCTTAATTAGTCTAATATGGACTGGCTAGTGTGGGTCGAGTTGAGCCTGACCCGTAATGAGGGGGACTGGCTGGAAACCCTATAAATAGTGCTCAAGTCTCTCCTCTAACCCTAATTCTCACATCTATCCTCACTTAAGGGGCATTTACCGAACGCTACATGTGAGGGGGCCACTTCATTGAGCTAGTGATACGAAGGGCAATAAAAGAGAAGGACTTGTGCATGGAATATTGTGTTTCCGCTTACGCTTCAAGAACAATGGATCACAAAACAGGTGTGTTAATCTTTCTACTCAATTATGCATCTCATTGTTCTAGTTATAGAGATCTTGGGATTACGCAATTTGCGTCCAACAGTTGTTCCCTGCAAAATTTAAATTATCATACAACAACGATTTATTAAAGACTCCATGCCTCCGCCGCCCAGGCGTCAACCTAATTTGCCTACCCCTCCAGTAAATTTCATGTGCTTCGACGAACATGCACAGATATGAACTCCTGAATGACAAGGCCCCCAGCCAGGCCTATGTCGTACATCACTAGATAGCTTACTCGAATAAAAGTCAGTCCGGGAATAGAGGGACAGTCTATTTCAGCACACTCGACCTCTACATCGGATGGTAGACCGTAAAATACCCCCCGCGTGACGGCAGGAAGCGGCATACTGCTAATCTGAAATGTGGGTCCCCAAAGGGGTGAGTACAACCACTCAGCAGATAGGGAAATCCAATAACAACTCAAGGTATCATGCAATCATACATGCATTACAGGCATTACTTACCTTGAAGCCATGCGTATACTATCATGCATCATCATATCAATTTATAACACATACATGTGTATCATGATCGTATCATACATGTCATCATCATCATGACATCATTACATCATACATGTCATCATCATCACGGCATCATTACATCATACATGTCATCATCATCATGACATCATCACATTACACATGTCATCGAGCCATATCATATATCATCATCATTATCATCACCACGCATATCATCATGCATATCATATCATGGTGATCATCATTATTTCACATCACATATCATCATCATCATCATCATGCATATCATCATCATTATCATGCATATCATATCATGGGTGATCATCATTATTTCACATCACATATCATCATCATCATCATCATCATCATCATCATCATGCATATCATCATGCATATCATATCATGGGTTAATTTCCACTTTTAGCTTTCAATTTGATCACCACATCACCCATTTCTCAATTCATCAATTTCATCATCCCCTCGGGCAAAGACCTCCGAGGTTCCCCAGAATTCAGCCTCCCAGGCCACCGGGCATCCGGCCCCCCACATTCCGGGCATCTCGCATCTCAACTAGCATCACGAGACATTCCCTTCGGGCAGAAACCTCCGACAGGGCTTCCGGCATTTACACTCCCTGGCCGGGCATCCCGCACCCCAATCCTAGGATCGCGAGGCATTCCCTTCGGGCAAAGACCTCCGACAGGGCTTCCGGCCCCCCACATTCCGGGCATCCTGAATCTCCCAGGGAATCCGGCAATGCATCTCTGTACATTCCGGCCTCATCCTCCACCACAACCACTTCCTCACTTATCATTATCCACATTTATCATTATTTTGATCTCATTTTAACATGGCATATGGCATGATATCAAACAAGTCATACTTGGCATAAGATCCACACATGCATCACAATTCAAAGTCATACATACACCAATGTCTCATTATACATGCAACAGTATATAATTATTTATTAATAAATTCAATGGAATTTATGGCCAATAAAATAATCCATTTTATTTTATTATATATATATATATTTTTAACAATAAATATTAAATTCAATATCTATAAATTCCCAAAATTATAAAAATCCAAGCAATCATTAAACAAACCAATAGGATGACAATTTCATACAAAATTCATGGCCAAATTGAATTTCACACAATTTCACAATTTCCACAAAACAGCACATAATATTCGGATAAAACAAGAATGCACAGTTTCCAAAGAAATTCGATTAAAATATCCATACGGCCTCCAAAAATTACAAAATTTTACAGAGTTATAGCCAATACATTTTCGTGCAACTTTCATGAAGAACTTCAAGCCAGATTCTTTTTATATTATTTTATACATCCTCACGAAGCTTCTGGATCCATTACCGCATCGTCCAGTGTACACATCTCCAAAATATTGAGATTTCACCTACCTTTTCTCTTTCGTTTCCTCTGCAATTTAGATATGTTATACATAAAGGTGTCCTCTAAAAGTTTCATGAGAGATCTAGGTCAAATAACCAGAGTATAGTCATCATATATGTCCATGAAGTCTCGGGTATCTCGGAATTCATCACCAGAATCATCATCTTCAAGATCTAGTTGATTTACTAGAATATACATGTTCATTTCACTTCAAATTTCAGTATGTTGTAGTTTAAGATGTCTCCTACAACTTTCATGAAGAAATCGAAGTGAGCTTTTCATCACAAACCAACATGCAATCACGAATCTAGCAAGAGGTCAGTAAAAACTCTCCAGATCTGAGGTCTCCGTAGAATAAGACTTTAACCCCTCAAATCTCCATAATGTTCCACGAAATTTCAGTATGTTTTAGTTCAAGATGTTAGCTACAACTCTCATGAAGAAATCAAAGCCAAAATCGGACTCTAAACACACATGCAAGCTCAAACAAGTTACTGACTCACACGATCCGAACACAAACAGCCATACCATTCACACACAACTCCTCCATGCTTCGGTATTTCTCATCTAACACCCAAAAACTCAACATGCAAACGACATACAAGCATGCAAGAGAAGCTAGAGGACTTCCACTTGCCTCTAGAATGGACGGTCGACGGCGTAGGGCGGCGAACACGGCGAATGGACGGCGACAACCCCTCGGCTCCGCCTCCTTCCTCTCTCGGCCTCTCACTCTTTTTCTCAAATTCTCTCTCTCTCGCACACCTCTCTCTCTCTCTCTCTCTCTCTCTCTCTCCTTGGGCGAGCAAAATGGCCAGCCACCCTCTCTCTCTTCCCTTCTTATACCCCCAAATCCTCATGATTAACAATCATTACTTGCCTAAAAACCAACCAATGCATGGCCTTCCCCTTTGCCACTTGTCCAATTACATGCATCATGGGCCTTGGAGTTGGGCTTCTTGGGCTTGGGCCATCCGGCCAATTCTTGGGCCTCCTCTTGGGCTGGTCGACGGCCCACTAGTGATACGAAGGGCAATAGAAGAAAAGGACTTGCGCATGGAATATTGTGTTTCCGCTTACGCTTCAAGAATAATGGATCCCAAAACAGGTGTGTTAATCTTTCTACTCAATTATGCATCTCCTTGTTCTAGTTATAGAGATCTTGGGATTACGCAATTTGCGTCCAACAGTTGTCCCTGCAAAATTTAAATTATCATACAACAATGATTTATTAAAGACTCCACGCCTCCGCCGCCCAGGCGTCAACCTAATATGCCTACCCCTCCAGTAAATTTCATGTGCTTCGACTAATCTTCTTCCATTTTCTATTCCCAAATCTTTTTCCTCTTATAGTGAAAGTGAAGTCTGCTAGCGCGGCGACGAAATTGCCTCGCAAAGCATGTGAATAGAAGTTTGTGGGGAGGGGGGCGGTGAAACCCATGCAGACCAAATTTGTCCCAACCGTTGATCATATATCTTTAAAAATGGCTCACTTAATTAATTATTGAGATGATATCAATCCATACGATCTATGCAATAGCTTTTTCCAAGTGTGGGGTCAAAAGGGCTAGGAAGCTATTTCTTGTTGTTTTCGGCTCTCTCGAGAAGTTATTTGTTGAGGTAATATCTATTAAATTATATCTCAAATTTGAGTTCATGTATGAAACCCAACCCAATTGTAAGATATAGAGTGGTCTGTATTAGATAAGGCATAAAGCAAAGTCCGAGTTGGATTTCGATTTGATGCTGCCTTCTTCGTATTATAATCTAAGATTACGAATTGTTTTGCTCGTTGGATATTTAAATCAAGATTCGGCGTCAACAAGATAATCTCCAGGTTTGATCATAAAGTGAATTAAATTAAGAAAGGTTGTTGTCAATTGGACTTTTAGGGCATGAGGGTTTGACAGTGAAAAGATCCCTTACCATTCGACATAAGATTGGCGGTGTATCTAAACTAGAGGTCCGCTACTTATTAGGTTGGAACTGAAGAAAATTTGAATCAAGATTACTCAGCCACGCTACGAGCAAATCAGACATTTGTGATGAAGAACACCAAAACCAATACTACAACATCAAAAGTTTGTGGTCCGGATTTGAAGAACATCAGATCAAGCTTTTTGAGCATGGTACAAGGGTAATGTAATTGGCTTCCTTTTTAATTCTACATGCTTCTTATTAAAATGCACAAATAATGTTTTGGAGACACATTGTGTTCTTTTATTTGAAGAGTGGTCGTACAGCACAAGAGGTTCTTGAGTTAGCCATGCAAAAAGAGGTGATTTTGCGTTAGAGTTCACATCCAAATTGGGTGCTTTATTTGTAAATACACTTGTGTTTGGATGTAATTTAAAGGTATAAAATACTCGAGTGTGTGAGCAATTGTAAGTTTGATTATCTAATTATAGTAGTTTAGTTGATATTAGCTCTCTCCTAGAATTAGTTACCAATATTCTAATGGAATCATGTAAAAAAAAAAATTGTCCTTTTATTGTTCCTCATTTATTATTCTTGTTTTTTTTTCAAAGTGTGAGAATTAAAAGGGCTAGGGAAGCTATTTGATTTTTTTTTTTTTTTAACTCTCTCAAGAAGTTTTTCATTGAGAGGATATTGATCCATATAGTCTATGTAACAAAATTTTCGGCATGTGGCAGTCAAAAGGGCTAAAGAAGCTGTCGTTACCTTTTTCAATTTTCTTGAGAGGCTGTTATATTGATTCGATTGATGTCAACCAACACCACCATAACTATTGATTGTGTAAGTGCCCCACGGCATAAATGGCTCTTTTTATATTAGTTTACATAAACCGATTTTATAAAATATCGTAGATGTAAAATGGGCTTGGCT
The DNA here is from genome assembly GCF_016545825.1 of Eucalyptus grandis. Lineage (NCBI taxonomy): Eukaryota > Viridiplantae > Streptophyta > Magnoliopsida > Myrtales > Myrtaceae > Eucalyptus > Eucalyptus grandis. The sequence continues at coordinate 8,487,801 of NC_052620.1, forward strand.
CACTTATTTTAATTTAGAAAAGTTAATTTGTATTACTTGAAGGTTTTTCGTAGTATTAATTAAAATTTATAAGGTGGATGATGGGGATATGAGGCTGGGTTTGCGTGGAAAGATCGAACGGCGGCTGCGAACTTGGGCGGTGATCAATATAGTTATGTTTCGTAGGACTTGAGCAGGTCCTTAAACTACTCCGTCTGGTCAAAAACAGCCCACGGATGTAAAATGTGGGCAATGTTAACCGCGAGGGACCGGATCACCCTATGCAAGGATCCCCGGCTCAGATTCCCGCGATGCCATTCTCCTAGCGTATTAGGCTGCTTACTGGAAAATGACTATACGTTGCCCTATAACGTAATGATTAGAGAGAGGGAGAGGTTGGGTGGGGAAGGGAGGAGATAAACCACGTTCACGCTTGATAGTGACGCGTGACGCGCTTCGAGTTTACCACTGATACTCCAAGAGCTAGGCGTTTGACTAGTCAACGAACGAAAATTGTTCGGATATCAGGGTATGACTTCTTTTTGATTTTCACGAGTTTAAAACTCGCATGATTTTTATATGATACACACTTTATACCTTTTTTTTTTGAGTTAGTATTATAAAGAACGTTAAATTGATACATTTATGATAAATTTACTATAAATTAATTTTTTAATTAATAGAAAATTCAAATTGGTACATTCATGAGAAACTTACCCTATATAAGTTTACGTTAAATTTTATCAATCAAATTACTAAGCTGGATTACGCGTGATAATTAGTGAGTATATATCCATTTGTGGTTTTACCGTTCATTTGTTGTTAGTATACCGGTTTGTGATTTTTTGTAGTGTTAATTCAATTAAATGGAAATTAACAGAGAGTTAATTTATTCCAAATATTCCCATTTGAAGTTTTTGGTAGTTAAATAATTAGTTTTTGATAAATTTGTTATAAATGTACTTGTTAATAAATTTTTTATAATTAAAAAAATTAATTTGAGATAAAATTATCACGGTGTATCAATTGAGAGCTTTTCACACTATTAACATTATGTTTTGATATAAGCCATCTTCATTACAGTTTATTGGAAATTTATAATTTGAAAAATTGACCGATCTAAAACATCGGGCTTTTCTTTCTGCAATACAAAAAAAAAAAAAAAAAGAGCGAAAGGAAAAAAACACGAAAGAAATGGGAATTAGAATCAAGTCAGAAAACGACAATAAGCAAAATCCAAAGTCAAATAAATACGGATCACAAATCTGAATGCAATTACTGTCCAAGTCTGATGTATCTAAGAGGCAAACAATTTGAAATAGGTACAATTGAAGCAACCATACAGCAATAAACAAACCTACTGAATATCCTCTCAGAAACCGACCAAAAAAAAAAAAAAAAAAATCCTCTCAGAAAACTTACATAAATCCAAAGATTATTTTTCATAAAAAAAATAAAAATAAAGGGTTTGGACCTTGAGAATCTTGTCCTACATCACTAATCTTTCGTGCCAAGCAAAGTCTAAGATTGCTAGTATCCACATCACAAGTTGTACTTGTAAATGTCTTATCGAATTTAGAGATATTTTAATTTTTGTATAACAAATGAATCCTCTCGGTACATAAATAAGTAATGAATGATTAAGTTATGGTCTCTTGAAGGCTTTTGTTTCACCACATCCCATGATCTCTGAAGGCAACTTGCCGACCTTCTCGACACCTTCTTCAAACACCACGCCCATGCCCATATAGAAATGAGACTCTATATGGCAATGGAACGCCCAAACGCCCGGGTTATCCGCCACAAATCTCAGGGCAGTCCACCCGTAAGGGTGGACTGCGACCGTGTTCTTCATGATCGGGTTCGCCAAATTGTACTTTTTCGGGTCATTTTCGGCATCAAATTTCCCTGTCCCGTACCCAAGGACCCAGAAATCGTGGCCGTGGAGGTGCCACGGGTGCGTCTCGCTGTTGTTTACGGTCATGGTGTTTGCATTTTGCAGGATGATGTCCACTGTGGAGTTGAACTTTAGTCTATAGATTGCGTTGCTAGAGGTGGCATTGGTGTTGTTCACAACGCCGTAGATGTCATAAGTCGTGAAGTCGTGTAGCCGATCGGGCGGTGGGTGCTGATCGAACACATGGTGGAGATTCTCCTTGAGGGCGATCAAGTATGGTGTATGCGGGAGTGTGAACGACACGTTGTTCACAGACCAACGGTTATAACCGTCAATCTTGTTCTGTGTGTTGAGGAGCACAATCGCTCGGTCCGATTTTGGCGGTGGAGTGTGGACGTACCCTTGGCGGGCTTTGATCGCCACGCTCTGTGCCAATCGTGGCGCAATGTCATTCCAGATCGGGCCGGCTGGTGGATCTGTGGGGGGCACCCTCTTAGGGTGGTTCGGGTAGTAATTGAGGATGGCTAGGCCAGGAGGGGTCGTGGCCGTGGCGTTCCGGCCCACAATGTTGGTCGTGATCCAGTAATTTCTCGAGGGTTCTTGGTCAATTTTGATCAAGACGGAGTATGTCTCGCCCGAGTAGATGAACAGATTTTGGACCACGATCGGCTCCACATAGTGCCCATCCGCTTCAACTACAGTCATGTTGTGACCCTGCAAAATAAAGTTAAATTCGTCACATAATCCAAGTAGTAAATATTAACGTACTAGTCTTGCAACGTTGTATCCGAGAAGCATTTTAAATTTTAGTTTTATTTAAAAGAAAATCGAATAATACCTCCCGAAAAGAAAAATGTGTATGAACGTAAAGTGCATACAATGAAGAAAGAGTGATTTAATAGTTAAATATTCCATCATTCTACTTCTTGGTTAATCTGGTCTTTTTACTTGATACTAAGCTTGTAAGCATTTCGTTGAGGAGGTAAGTAGGGGTCTAGAAAGAATTAGGCTTTGATGCCATGTAAGATTTGATGGGACTACCACCAACAACTCTAAAAGTAGGAGTTATTAGAGAAAGATGTGATTTAGTATTTAGATAATTTATCAAAAGAAATTCTAGTATACTTTCTCTTGTAATCCACAATGAAGATTTTTAATCTTTAAGACTTTGAGATTATTATAGGAGGCGATAAAAATAAATGGTGAAACTAAAGGAATAATTCGTAGGTGACGAAAGCTTACCTCAATTTGAAAGCTAAGAGCCGATAGAGCGGTCACACTTGAAATTCTGAGACGGTACGTTTTACCTGGGACGACCGTCATCACGTATGGCAAACATTCGGGATTAGTTGTGTTACAAGCCGTTGGATTTGAGCTTGGAGTGGCCAATTTGGAGCAATCGAACTTTCCCTTCCCTTGAATTAGTAACGACTGTACTTCAAGCAAAAAGAATGAGTTAAAAAAAGAAAAAAAAAAAAAGAATACAAATGAGTGAAAATGGTGTTGTTTTTCCATAGTTGAGGAAATCAAATGAAGTTTATTACCTGAGGCTCCCCAACCCAAACGAAGGGAATGGAGGATAAACCAGCAGCTTGTTCATAAGTGCTGGCGTGGTACCAGTCGTTGAGGATGATGCTCCTGTCGTAGTCGTAAGTGAACGGCTCGGCCATGCCATCCGGCAGCAAAACCCGGATCGACCCGTACAGTCCAGCCTCTCTTTGCATCCCGTAATGGGCATGGTACAAGTATGTTCCGGGCTACATAGGGCAAAATTATAATGTCATCTAAACTGGCCTTGCAAGATGAAAGTTTGATCATCTCTCTCGGATCTATGTATGAACAAGTGCCATTTGGTAAATTTTTAGCGATGAAAGTATCAGGCTACACCCGGCATATATAAGACCAATTCCCATGAATTATTGGATGAGCTGTGGTCCACATGAAATTCACATGAACTTTTGATTAAGTAGAGGCCACATGAACATAGGTGAAAGATAATATTTGCATTGTATATAAGGACTCACTCGATCAACGATAAAACGATAGGTAAAGGTGTCTCCAGGCAAAATGGGGCACTGAGTCACACCCTCTGTTCCATCGCTCCATGGACTTCCAATCTGCACGTTCAATCCCACCCAAAATCATCGTCTCTATAAACTTCTTATTGTAATCTTTATCAAACACCCGATCGACACTTTCATAACATAGTTTCAACGCCATAGCTATATACCTGTCGGATTCCGTGCCAATGGATCGCAAGATTCTCTGTCGCCAACCCATTGGTAACTTCCACGATGACGGTGTCTCCCTGTCGTGCTAGAATGGTTGGGCCCGGGGTCTTTCCGTTGATGGTGATGGCCAGCTTCCTGTAGCAATCCGGCGACTTGAACTCGTACTTCACATCCCACTTGTAGCGCCGGACTCCAGCCTCCACCGACACCATCACCGCAAAAACACATAGCAACCATGTGACTAACCGACTCATCTTCAACTCTTACAGGAATCAAAACCGCGCACACGACACACCACCTGTTGGAAATTGATCAAACGGATATAGTTTGTGCAGCAACTATCGACCAAAAGAACGATGATGTAAGAAGAAGAAGAAGAAGTCGGTATTAGAATATGCCACGGTCTTAGGCACTTCGTTGATAAGACAGAGATGCTCTTCGTTGGTATTTATAATGTCCAAAGACACACTAGTTGATTATAAAATATTAGTATATGTTATATTATTCTAGTCACATATATTGAATGTACTACTATTCAACGCGGATTTCTGCTCTATGAGATTTGACCAGAGCCCATGCGCAAGCGACGATTAATCCAAGACAATGTCAAAACAGAATAAAATGCATGATAACTTTGAACGCCTTGAGAACAAAGACTTAAAAGGTTAGGTTGCTACCTGCCTCTACGGAAGAGGTGTACTTTGTACAGCCGGGAGGTCAAATTTCCTAATGTTCTCTAGGGAAAGAATTGGGAAAGAATATAAAACTACATATGACTTGATAAAAAATAAGACTTTGTCGTGGCCTGACTTGTCGCTGCATTCAAGTGATGTTATCCGGTCATCTCCCGCGCTTTCCACGAAAAAGTGAAGAGAAAAAAAAATAATAATAATAGAAAAAGGTGGAACATCAAACTGGAGTCACGTGTAGTTTTTCATTAAAATGGTCTTGTGTGATTTGCCCCAGACACATTTTTATTCTCCTAACGTTATTCTAAATGGAATTTAGCAATGCCAAATTTCTTCAAGGTTGAAGTTAATTTTTTTATTTAATTTTCCTCCTTTCTTTAATCTGCCTTTACTTATTGTATTGTGTCGAATCCTATTTTATCTTTTAGACAAAATGAGAGTGGGAGGGAGATGTCACAAATGCTTTGATTTTACTCTAATTTTCTTCACCCAATTCACATGTCAATAACTAGAATGAACCAAAATAATAATAATAATAATAATAATTAACGCATTTGGAAATAAATGGTTGATTATTATCACAAGACTTGTTAAAACCCCAAACCTTAGAGTACTTTGATACCGGTGCACAAATAAATATATATATATGATTTGATAAATATGTAAGTAGTTAAGGGCTGCTTCTATTTGTGCACGGAATTCTTCATTTCAATTGAAATGTACACTGATCCAGTAGATAAGATTTTCCTCTTCTTAAAGTAAAAAAAAAAAAAAAAAAGACATCTCTTCCACCCGAGTTTCCCCCAGAACATTCATTTTTTTCAGATATTTTTGCGACGAGTTTCATATTCACGTGCATGAGTCTTTTACTACTATTTTATATTAAATGAGACCACAAAAATAAAAATGCAAGATAACTTGTGTATATCGATGAAGAAAATAAAGATTTTGAAAGCATGACATGGATTCTCTAAAATGATACTATAGTGCACAAGATTATTTTCTCATGAATTGCACAAATTTAAGATTTTGGGACAATTTTCCCATGAATCGCATGAGATTATTTCTCATCATCATGTATTCAGTCAATCATGATCTAACTTCATTTTTTTCATTTACGTATTCTCACATGTTGATCTTCCTGTAACTTTTCCGTATAGAATACACGGAGTTTACACCTTCGCCTATATCTCATGTTTTCTAACTTGCTACAACGCTAGGTTTTCCTAACTTGGCACACATTCGGGTACACCCTTTCCAACTTGGCGCTCACCCGTTGACACTTTTGCAGTTCGTGCCGTATTTAGTTTTCGTTTTCAGTTGGCATTTCACTCCCCATCGCCACCTCCATTCAAGATCGTTCATCACATGGTACTTTTCTAGCAATGTCGCTTATCAGATACTTTGATCAGACAATTCGTTCACTCCCCATCGGTTCAGTCTTTTCCTCCACTCTCTCGTTAAGGTCCCGACGCTCACATCCTATGTTGGCGGCGAGAAGCTGGTAGCTTTTGTTTGATGAAAAATAAATGATTTGTAAAATATTTTCTGAAAAATAATTAGTCATGTCGTATGAGATAACTAGTTAATAATTCTTTTCATTATTAATAGTAATTTATATTTAAATATTTTTATGAATGATGAGAGTATTTTTAATTTATTCAGTATTGATAAATGATACAAATGAAAACACACCTTCCTGGTTCTGCACCCGGGAGACTTTTACCAGTTCACAAAAGACGAAGGACACCGCCACTCCTCAAATCTTCTCCGTGCCCTCACACCTGTACTGCCGCTGCAGGTTCTTCCCAACGCTGCTGCCCACATTCGGTAGCATTCTTACCAGCAGCGACGATAATTTTCTTGCAAGCTGAACATGCACCCACAGCCGCCTCTTCTCGGCAAATCCAAGGGAGTTCCCAGCTTTTAATGACCACCTCGACGCTCCTGTAATACCCCCTATTGTAATTATGGTTATAATTATGGTTAATGGATCAACGGAAGCCAATAAATTAATATACGTTTTTTCTGTTTACGTATCTCTTTTTGGATTCATGAATTTCCTATACTTTTATGTTCACGTATCTATTGAATTCATGAATTTCCTAGATTCATGTATCGTTTAGTTCATGTATTTATTGAGTTCATGAATCTCTTGAATTCACGTATCTTTGGATACATGAATCTCTTGGATTCACGTATCTCTTTATTCATGAATCTCGTGAATACACGCGTCTATTTAATTCATGTATCTCTGTAGTACATGAACTAAAAAGCTCTATAAATAGATATGAGCATAGAGCTTCATAAGAGTTTTTTGGTTTTGGTTTTTCTGAATCCATTCCAAAAAGACTTTGATGTCCTTTTCTACTCTTCTGTTTTTCCTGAGTGTGCTGGTTCAATTAAACGGTTCGACAGAGTCTTGTTTGCATAGTGCTAATCCAAACAGGTTCGAGGTGTTGTATCTTGGGAGGCATAGTTCGTGAATCTGCGAAGCACCTTTGGTAGGAACTAATCGCCTTAAGGAGATTCGGTTATCCGTACCTCACTTCCAATTTTATGTTATATCTTATTTTCTTCTTCTCCAAGAGTTGTAAGTTTACATAAAAAGAATAATATTATATAGCTATTATCGTCTTCTTTACATTGATGTTTTAATTGCAACAAACAGTGTGTTTTCTTTGGATTAATTTCCAACAATCTTAAGGCGATTAGATCACTCACTGTTTGTTGTTATTGTTCATATTATTGAGATGGCTGGAAACAACCAAGTGCCCTTCAATGTCCCGAATGTTTCTGGAGACGTTCCTATGGTCGATTCGACCGATGCTATGGAAGATGTTCAACCCTCAGGGTCCTTGGGCTAACGGGCCCTTGGGCTAACACCAATTTTGGTGGTGCGGGTACAAGTCATACGACTGGTATGCCCGGGACTGTTTTTCAGAACAGTGTAGGCCAAATGGCTTTTGGCTCTGTTTCTGGAGGGATGGTTCAACGAACCTTGCCTACCGTGATGGCAACACCTCCAGTTACAACTAATGAGAAACTGGAGAAATTCACCGGAGTGGGCTTTAAACAGTGGCAGCAGAAGATGTACTTCTATCTGACTATGCTCAATCCGACGAAATATTTATCGGAGGTGTGCCCGATAATTAGTCCAAATGAGCAAGATGTCACAACGCTCGGTGCATTGGAGGCTTGGATGCATGGGGACTTCTTATGCCGAAATTATATCCTTAACTGTTTAGTGAATTCTCTTTATAATGTTTATTGTAATATTGAATTTGCTAAATAGTTATGGGAGTCCTTAGAGAAAAATACAAAAGCGAGGATGCTGGCACCAAGAAATTTGTGGTTGCCAAATTCTTGGACTACAAGATGGTGGATTCTAAATCTGTCATGAGTCAGGTTCAAGAATTGCAACTAATTTTGAGTGACATCTCGGCTGAGGGAATGATACTTAGTGAATCATTCCAAGTGGCAGCCATGATTGAGAAACTACCTCCGGGCTGGTCAGACTTCAAAAATTATTTGAAGCACAAATGGAAGGAGATGAGCCTTGAAGATCTCATTCTGCGCCTCAGAATCGAGGAAGACAATAGAAGGAGTGCGAATCCTTCTTCTGAGCCAAAGGCTAATGTTGTGGAATCTTCCAAATCCAAGCAAGATAGAAAAAGGAATATGTCTTTTTAAGGAAAAGGCAAGCAGAAAGAGCAGTTCCAGAAATTACAAGGGACGTGTTTTATATGCAACAAGCCTGGCCATCGTGCTAAGGATTGCAAGAAGCGCCCGAAAAAAGGCAAGAACGAAGGTGCATCCTAGCAACTGAATTTGACAGAATATGACAATATTGAGAGACTGTCTGTTGTGATAATGTCCGAAGCATCTCTGGTGTCGAACACTAATGGCTGGTGGCTAGACACGGGTGCCACAAATCACATCTGTGCAGATAAATACACGTTCTCATCTTATGAGAAGGCTGAAGAAGATGAGAAGCTTTATATGGCTAACTCTGCATCAGCAAAAATTACCGGAAGAGGAAAAGGTGATCCTGAAGTTTACATCTGGCAAGGAGGTCGCCCTGCTGAATGTGTTGCATGTACCGGAGATTCGGAAAAATCTAATTTATGGCCTTATACTTGTCAAGAAGGGTTTCAAAGTTGTATTTGAATATGACAAGTTTGTACTTTCAAAAGGAGGGATGTATGTGGGGAAATGGTACTTTTGTAATGACCTGTTTAAGGCCAATGTGGCTGTTATTGATGTAAACTCAAAGTATGTGTACCCAAAGACTATTAATAAAGAAAAGTCTTTAGTTTACACTGTTGTGTCTCCTTATCTATGGCATGGTAGATTAGGACATGTAAACTATGGTACAATGAAAAGAATAACAAACTTGGGGTTAATTCCAAGATTTGAGTTGGATGCCCGTTACAAGTGTGAGACTTGTGTTGACGCCAAGTTTGCCAAGAAACCTTTCAAATTCATTAAAAGAACAAGTGAACCTCTACAATTAATCCATAGTGATCTATGTGATTTAAAGTTTGTAGAAAGTAGAGGTGGAAAGAAGTACTTCATCACATTGTAGATGATTGTACTAGATTTTGTTATGTCTATTTACTGACTAGCAAAGATGAGACTATGAGCATGTTTGTCAAGTATAAAAATGAAGTTGAAAACCAACTTGATAAGCGAATCAAAGTACTTAGGTCTGATAGAGGAGGAGAATACAGTTCAATCAATTTGAAAGAGTTTTGTGCTAGTTTTGGAATAATTCTCCAAACGACTGCACCTTATACTCTACAACAAAATGGAGTTGTTGAACGATTGAACAGGACATTAAAGGAGATGGCTAATGCCATGCTTTTGAGTTCAAGTTTACCTCAGAACTTGTGGGGGGAGGCAATTTTAACTGCAAATTTTATTCTTAATAAAATACCCCACAAAAAGACAGGTAAAACTCCATACGAGTTATGGAATAGAAAGTTGCCATCCTACAATTTTCTAAAAGTGTGGGGGTGCATAGTATGATATATAACAGTAAGTCTAGACACATTCATCGTAGACACAATATCGTAAGCAGTTGCTCTCAAATTGAATAATTTATTTAGACTTTGTAAAGTCAAAGGAAAATATTGTGGATCCGCTGACAAAAGGTTTGTCGAAAGAGCAAATAAACTGCGCATCGATGGGAATGGATTTAAGAGCCTTAACCCAATAAAGAGATTCCAGGGTGGAAACCTAACCTATGCGATTAGAGATCCCATGGTCTAGGTTCAATAGGACAACGCAAATTTTGGAAACTCTAGTGTAAGCACTGTCTACCATTCCTATGATGCAACAGTGCTTTCCTACAGTGTTATTAAGGGTACGCTATGCGTTTAATGATTCCTATAACTTGGAATATAACATCCAAGTGAGATATGGTAGGATATCTTTAATAGGAATGCACCTATATGCGTGGAGCTGGCCGACTCTATGAAAATCTTTAAAGGCTAGATTTTCTAAAGCACGCATGAATCCCGAGAGGTTCAGGGCTAGCACGCATGAATCCCGAGAGGTTCAGGGCCGAAAGAATGAACACAACCGAGAACCAATCTTGAATTGGAAATACTCTGTGTGAGGTTTATTGTCTAGGCTTACACAAACAACTGGCGATTCAAGGCTTAGTCCATCGACTAGTTAAGTAAGTCCGATAGACTTTCACTAAAGAAGGTTCAAAGCGAAAGCTACCTATCTTGATGTGGTTTATTTCAACAGGCATGCTCAGATTTCTTCGAGTCAAAAATGTTTTGTTGATCCATTAATGTGGGGGATTGTTGTAATTATGGTTATAACTATGGTTAATGGATCAACGGAAGCCAATAAATTAATATACGTTTTTTCTGTTCACGTATCTCTTTTTGGATTCATGAATTTCCTATACTTTTATGTTCATGTATCTATTGAATTCATGAATTTCCTAGATTCATGTATCGTTTAGTTCATGTATTTATTGAATTCATGAATCTCTTGAATTCATGTATCTTTGGATACATGAATCTCTTGGATTCATGTATCTCTTTATTCATGAATCTCGTGGATACACGCGTCTATTTAATTCATGTATCTCTATAGTACATGAACTAAAAAGCTCTATAAATAGATATGAGCATAGAGCTTCATAAGAGTTTTTTGGTTTTGGTTTTTTTGAATCCATTCCAAAAAGACTTTGATGTCCTTTTCTACTCTTCTGTTTTTTCTGAGTGTGCTGGTTTAATTGAACGGTTCGACAGAGTCCTGTTTGCATAGTGCTAATCCAAACAGGTTCGAGGTGTTGTATCTTAGGAGGCATAGTTCGTGAATCTGCGGAACACCTTTGGCAAGAACTAATCACCTTAAGGAGATTCGGTTATCTGTACCTCACCTCCAATTTTATGTTATATCTTATTTTCTTCTTCTCCAAGAGTTGTAAGTTTATATAAAAAGAAGAATATTATATAGCTATTATCGTCTTCTTTACATTGATGTTCTGATTGCAACAAACAGTGTGCTTTCTCTGGATTAATTTCCAACACCCCCCACAAAAAAATAAAAAAGGAAAAAAGAAGCGACACCATCAGCTTCTTGCAATGCTGCCACACTTCACTGTTGCCTAGCAGCTCCGGTGGGTGTCCAGCAAGATTCCGGAGTGCCCCAGCAACTCAGACGCCCTCCTGCACTCCTGTGGCGATTAAGTTTTTTACTTTTAGCAGGTATTTCGGTCCCTGCCTGACACTATTGCGGCTTCCTAATCGACGCCCGGCCTCCTGCAACATTGTCAAGCAAAATCTTCAACACCAACACCACGAGTTCTTGCATCCTTGCTTAGCGAGCCAACAAAGTCAAGAAATTATGGACACAAGGGTTGAACTTGACTTATGATAATGAATGCATTTGCAACGCGTTTGTGTCCAGATAAAAGACAATCCTGATCTCATCTAATTCTTAGAATGCGGGGTAGGCTTGCCGTCCAGGAATTCCAATGCAACAACCAGTACGGTTGACTAGACGAGAGGTACGTGGCCAGAGAAGATGCGTCGCACCAGTATAACATTGCCTAATTCGTCACAAAAGGATCCACATCTAGTAGTATAACATTGCCTAATTCGTCACAAAAGGATCCACATCTAGTAATAACGTATCTATTTTTCGTTCCTAAAATCTCAAATGCTCACTTTTTTGGTGAACTTTTTATTAATTTCATCAATCTAAAATATTTATCAATTCTTTTTATCTACTATATCAAAGAATTTAAGTTTTTTCCTTACTATATTAGAGGATCATTTAGGAATACACAAAAATTATTGTGTTCAATGAGGTATCTTGATATTTTTTGTTTAACAGTTCATAGATGATTTTGATTTTTTTTCAATCCAAAACAATGATATATCACTAGCAATTTCAAAACAAAATTCTTGCTTTATGCAATGTTTTGGGTTAATAATATTTTACCTAACCATAAATTTGATCTACTATGCAAAAAAGAACTAGATTTATTGAAAATTTGTCTTTTCGACAAAACAAATATTTGTGGAAGTAATATGTAACAATAAAAAGCATAGTTCCTTTAATATATATGGAAAATCTTCAATAAACAAAAAACTAAAATTCTTAATCATGGTAAGTAGATTTTACATGGATATAGAAATACTTAAAAAAAAAATAAACACAGTAAATAAATTTGGGACCACCAATTTAAATTGCAATTCAATCATAGAGGGTAATTTTGCCCTTTTTTTTTGTGAAAATTGGATGGATTTAGTTATGTAAGGGGGTGGAAATAGCACCATTCTTAGAATTCGGTCAAAGAAAAAAAAACGAAAGAAATGGGAATTAGAATCAAGTCAGAAAACGACAACAAGCAAAATCCAAAGTCAAATTAATACCAAGCACAAATCTGAATGCAATTACCGTCCAAGTCTGAGGTATCTAAGAGGCAAACAATTTGAAAGAGGTACAATTGAAGCAACCATACAGCAATAAACAATCCTACTGAATATCCTCTAGAAAACTTACATAAATCCAAAGATTATTTTTCATAAAAAAAAAGGTTTGGGCCTTGAGAATCTTGTCTTGCATCACTAATCTTTCGTGCCGAGCAAAGTCTAGGATTGCTAGTATCCACATCACAAGTTGTACTTGTACATGTCCTATCGATTTTAGATATATTTTAATTTTTCGTATAATGAGTGGATCCTCTCAGTACATAAATAAGGGATGAATGATTAACTTATGGTTTCTTGAAGGCTTTTGTTTCACCACATCCCATGATCTCCGAAGGCAACTTGCTGACCTTCTCAACACCTTCTTCAAACACCACTCTCGTGCCCATATAGAAATGAGACTCTATATGGCAATGGAACAACCAAACGCCCGGGTTATCCGCCACAAATCTCAGGGCGGTCCACCCATAAGGGTGGACTGCGACCGTGTTCTTCATGATCGGGTTCGCCAAATTGTACTTTTTCGGGTCATTTTTGGCGTCAAATTTCCCTTTCCCGTACCCGAGGACCCAGAAATCGTGGCCGTGGAGGTGCCATGGGTGCGTCTCGCTGTTGTTTTCGGTCATGGTGTTTGCATTTTGCAGGATGATGTCCACTGTGGAGTTGAACTTTAGTCTATAGATTGCGTTGCTAGAGGTGGCATTGGTGTTGTTCACAACGCGGTAGATGTCATAAGTCGTGAAGTCGTGTAGCCGATCGGGCGGTGGGTGCTGATCGAACACATGGTGGAGATTCTCCTTAAGGGCGATCAAGTATGGTGTATGCGAGAATGTGAACGACACGTTGTTCACAGACCAACGGGTATAACCGTCAATCTTGTTCTGTGTGTTGAGGAGCACAATCACGCGGTCCGATTTTGGCGGTGGAGTGTGGACGTATCCTTGGCGGGCTTTGATCGCCACGCTCTGTGCCAGTCGTGGCGCAATGTCATTCCAGATCGGGCCGGCGGGTGGATCTGTGGGGGGCACCCTCTTAGGGTGGTTCGGGTAGTAATTGAGGATGGCTAGACCAGGAGGGGTCGTGGCCGTGGCATCCCGGCCCACAATGTTGGTCGTGATCCAGTAATTTCTCGAGGGTTCTTGGTCAATTTTGATCAAGACGGAGTATGTCTCGCCCGAGTAGATGAACAGATTTTGGGCCACGAACGGCTCCACATTGTGCCCATCCGCTTCAACTACAGTCATGTTGTGACCCTGCAAAATAAAGTTAAATTCGTCACATAATCCAAGTAGTAAATATTAACGTACTAGTCTTGCAACGTTGTATCCGAGAAGAATTTTAAATTTTAGTTTTATATAAAAGAAAATGAAATAGTATCTCCCGAAAAGAAAAATGTGTATGAACTAAAGTGCATACAACTTTGTTCGACTTTTGTCTGGTAAGAGGGGAAATTCTTATTTGCTCGGCAAGTGGAAACTCATTTAATAATTGACCTACATCGAGATTGCCGTTTACGACTTCTCCTCTTATCTTGGCCTCCCTCCCTCTCGTTGACTCCAACCAATTCGACGCTACCGACTAATATACATGTATACGGTCACACTTGAAATTCTGAGACGGTACGTTTTACCTGGGACAACCGTCATCACGTATGGCGAACATTCAGGATTGGTTGTGTTACAAGCCGTTGGATCTGAGCTTGGAGTGGCCAATTTGGAGCAATCGAACTTGCCCTTCCCTTGAATTAGTAGTGACTGTAATTAAAGCAAAAAGAATGAGTTAAAAAAGAAAAGAAAAGAAAAAGAAAAAGATTACAAATGAGTGAAAATGGTGTTGTTTTTCCATAGTTGAGGAAATCAAATGAAGTTTATTACCTGAGGCTCCTCAACCCAAACGAAGGGAATGGAGGATAAACCAGCAGCTTGTTCGTAAGTGCTGGCGTGGTACCAGTCGTTGAGGATGATGCTCCTGTCGTAGTCGTAAGTGAACGGCTCGGCCACGCCATCCGGCAGCAAAACCCGGATCGACCCGTATAGTCCAGCCTCTCTTTGCATCCCGTAATGGGCGTGGTACAAGTATGTTCCAGGCTACATAGGGCAAAATTATAATGTCATCTAAACTGGCCTTGCAAGATGAAAGTTTGATAATCTCTCTCGGATCTATGTATGAACAAGTGCCGTTTGGTAAATTTGAGTGATGAAAGTATCAGGCTATGCTTTGTTACCTTTTACCAAAAAAAAAGAAAAAAAGTATCTAGCTATGCCCGGCATATATAAGATCAATTCCCACGAATTATCGGATGAGGTGTGGTTCACATGAAATTCACGTGAACTTTTGATTAAGCAGAGGCCACATGAACATAGGTGAAAGATAATATTTGCATTGTATATAAGGACTCACTCGATCAACGATAAAACGATAGGTAAAGGTGTCTCCAGGCAAAATGCGGCACTGAGTCACACCCTCTGTTCCATCGCTCCATGGACTTCTAATCTGCACTTTCTGTTGGAGAAATCTTTCCAGAATATTTTGAAGCTGACAAAACATTTCTATCAGTCTAAGTCTGGATATCGATAGTTAAAGTCTCAAGACTTTATAGTCTCAAGACTCGTTATCTCAAGACTCAAGACTCAAGACTCAAGACTCAAAGTTATTCTCACTTTGACAGTCTTTCTAATCCGGTGTTGAAGGAAATCCAAAGTCGAGGTTTATGATTGAGGATTTGATCCTATCCTCAGGATAGATTCTTTGGTTGGATAATCATTTCGGATTCTTTATATCTTATCTAAGAACGATTGAAGATCCGATGGTCGACGAAATAATCTTGGATTATTCTATTCTTGGAAACCGAGATCCCGATTGTATGGGCGAACAGATTGATGGGCTATCATCAGATTCCTTATATAGCTCGGATGATCTTCTTGATTGATTCCGTCCAACGGGTAGATTGGAGGAATTCCTTTGGTAAGTGCCAACGGCTATGATGGCATGAAGGAGTATAAAAGGAAGACGTTCTAGTTGTTTTAAGTGTGTGATCGATAGAAAAATTCCAGTCGAAGATCCTTTGATTGTTAGTTGAGACCGAGCGAAATTGTATGCGAGAGTGTTTATACTTGGTGACGCCTTGAGCAAGTGTGGTAGATCATCTACACCTAGAAATCAAGGAAGATCAACACTGTAACAACTCTTTGATCATAGTGGAATCCAGCCAATCGGCATCGGTGCGAAAGAGTGGACGTAGGCTTGAATCAAGCCGAACCACTATAAAGCGAGTGTTCAATTCTCTCTTTCCCTTACTCAGTCTTGCGATTGAATTTTCAACTGTTGCAAAGTCTCTAATTGTTTAAGTATCGTGCAAACATCGAGAAATTTTTGTGTATACCTATTCACCCCCTCTAGGTACTCGTACTAGCTATCTCAATTGGTATCGAGCTGTGTTCTTACTTTGTTTGAAGTGTTTTACTTGAGTAAAAGATCCATGGCTAGTATGCTAGCTTTGGGCTGATGGAGGGGCAAAGCAATACCCAGACCTCCCTACTTCGATGGAAAGGATTACAACATCGGAAGAACAAGATGAAAGCTTTCCTACGATCAAAGGATCCTACGGAATGGGACGTAGTGGAAAAAGGAATCACTATTGCTGCTGCATCAAACCGAAAGAGGAAAAGAAACCGTTGAAACCAGCGGAATGTCTCAAGAAGAAATAAACAAGAGACAAGCACTTGATGCTAAAGCAATTTATTCTTTATATTGTGCTTTGTCACCAACTGAATATAACAGAATATCTTCTTGTGTCACAGCAAAAGAAGTAGGGGACGGGTTACATATCACTTATGAAGGAACAGATCAGTGAAGGAGACCAGAATTAACATTCTTCTTGGTCAATATGAATCCTTCAAAATGAAACCAGGAGAATCTATAAGCGACATGTTTAGTCGTTTTACAGATATTGTCAATGGTCTTGAGAACCAAGGACAAAAAATTTCTGATCCCATGAAGGTGAACAAGCTTCTACGTGGACTCTCCAAGGATTGGAATCATATAAAGACTTCAATAAGAGAGACGCAAAGAATCATGCCATTATCGTAGACGGGCGGATTGGAACTCTTGAGTCTTACGAAGTGGAACGAATTAATGAAGACGAAGATCCAAGAGGTAAGAAATCTATTGCACTGAAATCAAATGATGATTCGATGATGCAGATTCGAAGATGATATGAATGATGAGGAGCTCGCCCTCATGATAAGAAGATTCAGAAAACTGAATAGAAAAGGCAGAAGGTTTATCCCAAAGAAACAAAGTTCTCGAGACAGCAGACCAAGTCTGTTGATGATGAGGAACCAAACAAAGAAGTAGTTTGCTTCGAATGTAAAAAGAAGGGACACATCGGACCCAACTGTCCTCTTCGAAAAGAAAAGAGGAAAAGCTGAGAAATTTCGAAAAGCTCTTAAAGCCGAAACACTGGAGCGATACGAGTGTGAAGAGAGTGATGAGGAATATGCCAACTGTGTCTAATGGCGCAATCAGACTCAGACTCTGGATCAGACTCAGACAGTGAATTTGAGGTAAGCAATTATAAAATCCCTGTCAAAGTCTCTAAATATATTAATGAGTTATGTTTTAGTCTTAAGACTTCTCTTAAAAGGATTTCCGAACTTAAAAAGGAAAACTCAGTTTTAAAACAAAAGGAAATCATTTTAGAAGAAAAGGTAAAAAATTTAGACTTGAATGTTTCTACTCTTAAAGAGAGTGAAGACAATCTTTCAAAAGAAAATGCTTTCTTAAAAACTGATTTATCAAATATTTCAAAGAAATTTTCAATAGGGTCCGAAAAACTTGAAAAAGTTCTTTCAATCCAAAGACCTTACTTTAATAAGTCGGGTCTAGGTATGACAGAAGAAACAATCCCTTTGATTGATTTTCCGAAAGTAAAAGAAAGAATTAAGAAAAGACCATCGAAAGAGGCTTATAAAAATCATTTCAAAAGAGTTTTTGTAAAGCTTTGTAGGTCGAAATGCTTTAAGGTGTTCTAAGTGTAGCAGTCGGGATCATTTTGAAAAAGAGTGTCCTATGGTTTGGAAGCTTTGTGAAGAGAGTATGGCCTAATAATGCTTATCCTACTAACATGAAAGGACCCAAGAAAATTTGGGTACCAAAGAAAGCTTGAGACTCTTTTTTGAATGCGAGTCTCTGTCAAAAAGAAGGTAAAGTGGTATCTTGACAGCGGATGCTCAAGACACATGACGGGAGACTCGAGTGTTTCATAAAGCTTATTAAAGTGAATGGTGGAAAAGTTTCATTCGGAGGAAATAGCAAAGGAAGTATTGTGGGATTCGGAATTGCGAAAATTGGAAATCTCACAATAAGCAATGTCTCTCTAGTGGAAGGACTCAACTACAATCTACTCGGCATTAGCCAATTGTGTGATACTGGTTACAAGATCTTCTTTCAAGAAGGCATTTGTTCTGGAATTAGCAAAGATTCGACTCGGTCTTTCATGGGTCGAAGGCATGGAAACATCTACCTCCTTGATGTAAAGCCAAATGAAGAACAATGCTTAATTTCAATTCAAGATGAAGCAATTCTATGGCATAGAAAGCTTGGCCATATCAACAAGAAGCAATTAGCCAAAATCTCTTCAAAGCAGCTTGTTAGAGGTCTACCTAAGCGCCATACCAAAAGTCGACTTATGTACTCCATGCATTGCAGGAAAGCAGGTAAAAAATTCATTTAAACAAATAAATCATGTATCTACTAATCATGTAATACTGATTTGCTTCATATGGATCTCTTCGGACCAACAAGAACCCGAGCATTGGAGGTAAGAAATATTGTCTAGTAATTGTAGATGATTACTCTCGTTTTACACAGGTATATTTTCTAGCAAACAAATCAGAAACCTTTTCGTACTTTGAAAAGTTTGCTAAAAAGGTTCAAAATGAAAAAGGATGTGCTATTTCTAGTATAAGAACAGATCATGGAAGTGAATTTGAAAATCAAGATTTTACGAGATTCGTGATAAATCTGGTGTTAATCACATGTTCTCCTCTCCGTATACTCGAGCAAAATGGAGTTGTGGAAAGAAAGAATAGATCTCTTCAAGAAATGGCTAGAACACTTTTAATTGAAAGTAAAATTTCTTCACGATTTTGGGCTGAAGCTGTTTCAGCGCTTGCTATATTATAAATAGAGTCTTTTTAAGATCTATTCTTGATAAAACCCCCTATGAATTGTTCAAAGGTAAGAAGCCTATTGTTTCATACTTTCATGTGTTCGGTTGCAAATGCTTTATTTTGAAAAATGCAAATGATCGAGTTGGTAAGTTTGAAGAAAGATCGGATGAAGGCATCTTCCTTGGATATTCTACATCAAGCAAAGCCTACGAGTCTACAACAAAAAAAGCCGGTCGTGGAAGAATCAATGAATGTCAAATTCCAAGACTCGGTGCAAGATGAATCCAGCCGGACTCGGTGCGATGAGGCTGAATCCGCTCTAGATCTTCAAATGTCTACATCTCAAGAAGCATCTCGGATTACGGAAGTCCATCATCAAGACGATCATGGAGAATCAAATAAAGAAAGAGATCATCAACACAGTAGCTGGAAACACAAATCCAGTCATCCCAAAGATCTTATTATTGGCGAACTTAATGAAGGAATCCGCACCCAGATCAAAAAGGCATGAAGAATCTAGTCTTTGTGGCTCTCATCTCGAAATTGAACCAAAAAGCATAGAAGAAGCTTTATCGATGAAAGCTGGATCGAAGCTATGCAAGAAGAGCTTAGACAGGTTCAACATCAATGATGTACGGGAATTGACATCTAAACCAAAAGGTAAAACTGTTATTGGAACCAAATGGGTATTCGGGAACAAAATGAACGAAAAAGGAAAAGTCGTACGAAACAAAGCAAGGCTCGTGGCCAAAGGGTATACACAAGAAGAAGGAATAGACTATGACGAGACTTACGCACCCGTTGCAAGGTTAGAAGCTATTCGTCTATTACTTGCGTTTGCTTGTTACAAAAATTTCGAGGTTATTCCAAATGGACGTCAAAAGTGCTTTCCTAAATGGATTTATCCATGAGGAAGTTTATGTGGAACAACCGCCTGGATTTGAAGACCCAAAGAAGCCGGACTCGGTCTTGGCCGAAAAAAAAGGCTCTGTATGGTCTAAAGCAAGCACCTCGAGCTTGGTACGACAGATTAAGTAAGTTTTTATTACAAAATGGTTTTGTCAAAGGTAAAGTAGATACTACTTTGTTTATCAAAAAAGGAAAACAAAAACTTTTTACTTGTTCAAATATATGTTGATGACATTATTTTTGGATCTTCTAATGAAAGTCTTTGCAAGAAATTTTCTAAGTCTATGCGGGATGAATTTGAAATGAGTATGATGGGAGAATTAACATTCTTTCTTGGACTCCAAGTGAAACAAATGAAGGAAGGAACTTTCATCCATCAAGAAAAATATGCGAATGATCTTGTCAAAAGGTTTGGATTGGAAAAATGCAAAAAGATCGACATACCAATGTCATGTTCTCGAGAAGATAGACAAGGATGAAGAAGGGAAGAAAATAGATCAAAAGCTGTACGAAGCATGATCGGTTCACTTCTTTATCTTTCTTGCTTCTAGACCTGATATTTTGTTCGGTGTTTGTATCGTGCTAGGTTTCAATCAGATCCTAGAGAATCACATCTCGGTGCCGTGAAACGAATTATCAAATACGTTGCTTCATCTTCAAGCATCGGTCTTTGGTATCCAAAGAAGGGAGACTTTAATCTTCTAGGATACTCGGATGCGGATCTGGCCGGTTGCGAGAATCGATAGAAAGAGCACTTACGGAACTTGTCAACTACTTGGAAACAGAACGGTGTCTTGGTTTTCGAGGAAACAAAGCACTGTAGCTCTTTCAACAACAGAAGCAGAGTATGTAGCTCTTGGAAGCTGCTGTTCGCAAATTCTATGGATAAAACAACAGCTACAAGACTTTGGCATTGAAGACTCATGCACGAAATCAGATGTGACAACACCGGTGCTATAAATCTCACCAAAAATCCAATCCTTCATTCAAGAGCAAAGCATATTGAGATTCGACATCACTTTATTAGAGATCATATTCAAAATGGAGAAATCTCGATCCAATTTGTTGATTCAAAAAGTCAACTAGCAGACATATTCACAAAGCCTTTGGAGAAGAATCGGTTTGACTTTATCCGCTCAAGACTCAACATTTTGAAGCTTGAAGAAGTTAAAGTCTAGAGACTCACCAACTCTAAAGACTCGATCTCTTAGACTCTAAGTCTGAGACTCGAGACATTCGTGGATAAAAGGCGTAAGTTGTATTTCTTCTAAAAGGTACTAATTGTCATTTAGTCGAAAAGGTACGATCTTTTGTTTAATAATTTTGGCAGTTATAGATTTTGAAAAGAAGTAATCGTTCACTTTCCATTGCACCGATTGAACTTCCCTTTTCAAAAACTAAGTTATATATACTGAGTTTTTCCCCAAATCTTCAAAACCCTAAAAAGCACTCTTCTCTCTATCTTGTTTCTACTCTTTGTTCATCGTCGAGAAAGTGGTCATTTTTCTTGGGAAAGCAAGTGAAGGAATCCTCCAATAGACAAAGAAAGATGTCGTCTTCAAGGAAATCATCAAGAATCGCGAACGAGGGGACCACAAAGAATGAAGAAGGGACCGACTCATTTCGATCTCGAGGAAGAAGACTTATGCGGTCGGCGACAAAGTCCGATTCGCTCTCCTCCACGTCATTCAGCATCTCCTGCCCCACAAAGTGAAAGTCATAATCTGGAAGAAGAGATAATCGAGGATGCCGAGCCAGTAAGAGTTCAAAAGCCTTCCTTTTTGTATAAACTTTATTGTGCATTGAAAAGCACGGGTACTCCATTGAACTACATAGATGACTTCCTTAAGGACAAAAATTATGGGAATGAGTATCTTTTCTGAAGAAAATGGAGGAATGGGAATTGCCCCTTAAAAAAAGGAAAAGCGAGAGGAAGCTCTTGCGAACATTCCAAGAGATCCTCGTATGCCGGGACAAAATCGATTGACGCGAATGATGATGACAAAATGTTCCTTGAATTTGAACCTAGAATGGGTGTGGCGGCAAAGGCGAAAGGAAATCGGATGGATTTGTTTAAATCCAAGGATCAAGAAAAAGTGTATTACGGATCTGTTGAAAAGAGGGGTAATCAACCCTAGAAGTGTCGATTTTGACTTCGGATTCCATCAACTTGAACCTAAGAGAGAAGTTGAATTTGCTTCAACTTGAGACTTTACGCTCGACTCTGAGACGGGTATGATCATCATTTGCTTATTTCTATTCAAATCTTAGCTTTTTGGATGCGAATAGAATTTCATTCG
The DNA here is from genome assembly GCF_016545825.1 of Eucalyptus grandis. Taxonomy (NCBI): domain Eukaryota; kingdom Viridiplantae; phylum Streptophyta; class Magnoliopsida; order Myrtales; family Myrtaceae; genus Eucalyptus; species Eucalyptus grandis. The sequence goes on from NC_052620.1 coordinate 8,509,943, forward strand.
GTGTTCGAGACAAAGTCTATGTGGTAGATGTGAATATGTTGGCAGACATAGTTGGAGTTGAACAGGGACGCTATCTCCCAATTAAAGTCTCACTGCTCGAACTACTCTGGATCTTGTCAAAGATAGGGATGTAGATAAGAAAATTATCTATTCCAGAATGAACGCTATCAACATTGTGCTTCACAAGATTGTGATCAATTGTCTAAGACCTAAGTCTACTTCAAAGACTTCTGTGTCTCTTTCGAAGCAAAGTTGATGTATGCGATCAACTCGGGACGGAAGTTCTCTCTCCCGCACACTATTCTTTTCCATATGTACAGAAGCGTGTCAAAAGACAAAGGACAATTGCCTTATCTGTGCAGTGACCAAGATCTTCAGACATCTGAATATTGAACGCCACATACTTTTTGTGTTCGACCGTGTGATAAGATGGTGGTAGGGTTGAAAATGTTAATGAAGATGCGTCTGCAAGAACTTTCTAAGGCAATGGAGAAATTCAAAGTGAAATCTCCAGTCGTCTGCTTCAAAAGGAAAAGGAAAGAAGGCATTTAGTGCTTCTTCGAAAAAGAGGAAAAGAATTCTTATCTGGAGGATGAGGATGAAGATGAAGATGATGAAGATCCCACTATTCCAGCACTTGACAAGAACAAGACGTTACGTGTCTTCTTATTCGAGAACTTCAGCGGAAGCGAGAGAAGAAGAAGAAAGAGAGAGAAGGAGAAAGAAGTTGAGGAAGAAAAAGAAGAAGTAAAAGATCGGTCTGGCTGATAAAACGGAGAGAAGGGAAATCAAGAGATTGATCATCACTCTTCCCCTTTCGATGTCCTAGAGACGGGGGAGTTAGCGAGCAAGAGAGGTCTCCACCTCATCTTGCTGAAGATCAAAGAAAATCTCCGGAAGACCCGGAAGAAGCTCGGGTCTCTCAATTGCACAGAAGAAGATGATACGACAATTCCAAATCTGCAAGACCGTTCGAAGCGCCATCGTGCACACACACCATCGAGAAAAAGCCAATGCCGGTACACGGACGGATGATTACGTAGATCTTCGTAGTATCATGAATATTCTTACGGAAATGCGTAACCAGATATATATTCTGGATTGTGAAATCCAAGTCTTGAAGCATCTTTGGACAAGCATCTTCAGTCTCTCTGGGAAGAAAAATACAAAGACCTCTCTCTACAACTTCAAGCCAATGCCAAGAGAGAAGAGGTAGCTCATCTGCGAGAAGATCGAAGAAGCTCGAAGGAGTAGTCCAGTCCATTGGGGATTTCCGGATCGTGCGCATTCCCAAGCAGACATGACTCCTTTCTCACCCTCTTTTTAATGATGACAAAAAGGGGGAGAACCAATTTGAACAAACATTATTTATTTGACTTTTTGTGGTTATGTTTATTTTTGAGTATGACTTGAGAACTTGAACTTGAGTGTTATTTGAATTGGTTGTGGATTTTGATGCTTGACTGGTTGCATTTATATCAAGTATTGTTACATGGTATTACTCATGAAAGACTAACCAATTTGCTGTGGATGCGAGTCTGGTTGTTTATTAATCTTTATGAGTTAGCCATATTGCTTGAGAAATGTTTTTGCAGGTCAAAGTTGTTCAAATCTTCAAGAAAGTTTTGTCACCATCAAAAAGGGGGAGATTGTTGGAGAAATCTTTCCAGAATATTTTGAAGCTGACAAAACATTTCTATCAGTCTAAGTCTGGATATCGATAGTTAAAGTCTCAAGACTTTATAGTCTCAAGACTCTGTTATCTCAAGACTCAAGACTCAAGACTCAAGACTCAAAGTTATTCTCACCGACGGTCTTTCTAATCCGGTGTTGAAGGAAATCCAAAGTCGAGGTTTATGATTGAGGATTTGATCCTATCCTCTCGGGATAGATTCTTTGGTTGGATAATCATTTCGGATTCTTTATATCTTATCTAAGAACGATTGAAGATCCGATGGTCGACGAAATAATCTTGATTATTCTATTCTTGAAACCGAGATCCCGATTGTATGGGCGAACAGATTGATGGGCTATCATCAATTCCTTATATAGCTCGGATGATCTTCTTGATTGATTCCGTCCAACGGGTAGATTGGAGGAATTCCTTTGGTAAGTGCCAACGGCTATGATGGCATGAAGGAGTATAAAAGGAAGACGTTCTAGTTGTTTTAAGTGTGTGATCGATAGAAAAATTCCAGAGTCGAAGATCCTTTGATTGTTAGTTGAGGCGAGCGAAATTGTATGCGAGAGTGTTTATACTTGGTGACGCCTTGAGCAAGTGTGGTAGATCATCTACACCTAGAAATCAAGGAAGATCAACACTTTGTAACAACTCTTTGATCATAGTGGAATCCAGCCAATCGGCTGTCGGTGCGAAGAGTGGACGTAGGCTTGAATCAAGCCGAACCACTATAAGGCGAGTGTTCAATTCTCTCTTTCCCTTACTCAGTCTTGCGATTGAATTTTCAACTGTTGCAAAGTCTCTAATTGTTTAAGTATCGTGCAAACATCGAGAAATTTTTGTGTATACCTATTCACCCCCTCTAGGTACTCGTACTAGCTATCTCACTTTCAATCTCACCCAAAATCATCGTCTCTATAAACTTCTTATAGCAATCTTTATCAAACACTAGATCGACACTTTCATAACATAGTTTCGACATAGTTTCGACGCCATAGCTATATACCTGCCGGATTCCGTGCCAATGGATCGCAAGATTCTCTGTCACCAACCTGTTGGTAACTTCCACGATGATGGTGTCTCCCTGTCGTGCTAGAATGGTTGGGCCTGGGGTCTTTCCATTGATGGTGATGGCCAACATCTTGTAGCAATCCGGCGACTTGAACTGGTACTTCACATCCCACCCGTAGCGCTGGACTCCAGCCTCCGCCAACACCATCACCGCAAAAACACATAGCAACCATGCGACTGACCGACTCATCTTCAACTCTTACAGGAATCAAAACCGCGCGCACAACACACCACGTGGAGGAAATCGATCAAACGGATGTAGTTTGTGCAGCGACTATCGACCAAAACAACGAGGATGTAAGAAGAAGAAGAAGAAAAAGAAGAAGAAGAAGTCGGTACTAGAATATGCCACAGTCTTAGGCTCTTCGTTGGTATTTGTAATGTCCAAAGAGACACTATATGTTATATCATTGTAGTCATACGTATTGAATGTACTACTATTCAACGCGGATTTCTGCTCTTTGAGATTTGACCAGAGCCCATTCGCATGCGACGATTTATCCAAGACAATATGCCAAAACGGAAGAAATTGCATGATAACTTCGAACGCCTTGAGAAATCGAATTTCCTAATGTTCTCTAGGGAAAGAATTGGGAAAGAATATAAAACTACATATGACTTGATAAAAATACGACTTTGTCGCGGCCTGACTTGTCGCTGCTTTCAAGTGATGTTATCCGGCCAGCTCCCGCGCTTTCCACGAAAAAGGGAAGAAGAAAAAAGAAATTAAAAAAAAAGAAAAAAAAAAAAGAAGGTGAAACATCAAACTGAAGTCACGTGCAGTCTTTCATTAAAATGGTCTTGTAGATTTGCCCCAGACACATTTTTATTCTCCTAACGTTATTCTAAATGGAATTTAGTAATGCCAAATTTCTTCAAGGTTGAAGCTAATTTATTTATTTATTTTTTCCTCCTTTCTTTAATCTGCCTTTACTTATTGTATTGTATCGAATCCTATTTTATCTTTTAGAAAAAGTGAGAGTGGGAGGGAGATGTCGCAAATGCTTTGATTTTACTCTAATTTTCTTCACCCATTTCACATGTCAATAACTAGAATGAACAAAATAATAATAATAATAATAATAATAATAATAATAATAATAATAATAATAATAATAATAATAATAATAATTAACACATTTGGAAATAAATGATTGATTATTATCACATGACTTGTTAAAGCCCCAAACCTTAGAGTACTTTGATACCGGCGCACAAATAAATATGTTCTTGGATCTTGCATTTAAAACCCTCCTTTATTCTTTTTATATATTGTAATGCCTAATGGTAATATATATATGATTTGATAAATATGTAAGTAGTTAAGGACTGCTTCTATTTGTGCACGGAATTCTAATTTCAATCGAAATGTACACTGATCCAGTAGATAAGATTTTCCTCTTCTTAAAGTCAAAAAAAGACATCTCTTCCACCTGAGTTTCCCCCAAAACATTCAATTTTTTTTCAGATATTTTTGCGACGGGTTTCATATTCATGTGTATATCTTTTATTACTATTTTATATTAAATGAGACCACAAAAATAAAAAATGGCAAGATAACTTGTGTATATCGATGAAGAAAATAGAGATTTTGAAAGCATGACATGGATTCTCTAAAATGATACTATAGTGCACATTGATTATTTTCTCATGAATCGCACAACTTTAAGATTTTTCTCATCATCATGTATTCAGTCCAATCATGATCTAACTTTATTTAGTGTTTTCATTTACATATTCTTACATGTTGATCTTCCTGTAACTTTTCCGTATAGAATGCACGGAGTTTACACCTTCGCCTATTTCTCATGTTTTCTAACTTGCTACCAAAGCTAGGTTTTCCTAACTTGGTGCACATCCGGGTACACACCCTTTGCGACTTGGAGCTCACCCGTTGACACTTTGGAAGTTCGTGCCGTAGTTAGTTTTTGTTTTCAGTTGGCATTTCACTCCCCATCTCCACCTCCATTCAAGATCGTTCATCACATGGTACTTTTCTAGCAATGTCGCATATCGGATACTTTAATCAGACAATTCGTTCACTTCCCATCAGTTCAGGGTTTTCCTCCACTCTCTCGTTAAGGTCCCAGTCTTTTCCTCTGCTCTCTCACTAAGGTCCCGACGCTCACATCCTATGTTGGCATGGGTCCGTCCATCTCCTCTAGTTCCCATGTAAGGCCCTGCTTAGAAGCGATTGGGATTGTAAAACCGACACCATCAATCCAAAAACTAATTCCGATTCAAGCTCTGGCTCAACAAGCTTCCAAACAGCTCTCGTTATAGATTCCATGGCCTATAGTTGAAGATTCCTAGAGTTCACGGTTGTTGTTGTAAGAGTTTTCCTAATGTTGACTACATTAATTGATATTGTAATTTACTGTTTTTACGGCTATGGTAAAACAGGGTTGGTCTAAGGTGAGATAGAAGGTTTCTTAATTAGTCTAATATGGGCTGGCTAGTGTGGGCCGAGTTGAGCCTGGCCCGTAATGAAGGGAACTGGCTGGAAACTCTATAAATAGTGCTCAAGTCTCTCATCTAACTATAATTCTCACATGTATCCTCACCTAAGGGCTGTTTACCTAACGCTACACGTGAGGGGGCCGCCTCATTGAACCAGTGATACGGAGGACAATAAAGGAGAAGGACTTGCGCGTGGAACATTGTGTTTCCGCTTACGCTTCAAGAACAATGGATCCAAAAACAGGTGCGTTAATCTTTCTATTCAATTATGCATCTCCTTGTTCTAGTTATGGAGATCTTGGGATTACGCAATTTGCGTCCAACATGTGGTATCAAAGCAACCATAACCCTAGAACTTGAACGCATAAAGTTTTTGCCATAATTTGTGATTTTCGAGATTTTTTTGTTCAATAAAAATAAAATTAAATCATAAATTCATATTGGGCTCGATGAGACGAGCAAGAAAATCGGCGGCGCATCGCCAAAGGAGGCCGCACGTGCCCCCATGCGCGGCCACGCGCCGCCTGGGCGTCGAACGTGCGCCGCGCGTGAGCTCCACGCGCTGCGCACTCAGGCGGCGCGTGTGGGCTCGTGGAGCCTCCGTTCGCCGCGTGGATGGTGGCGTTAGGTTCATATGATCATCCTCTACGTTGTGGTGTATTTATTTTACATGTTTGATAATTTTATGGATGTGAAAATACATACGGAACCCTAAATACGTGTATTTTTAGTGTATTTTTGCGTATTTTTCTTATATTTTCTGTGATTTTGGAAATATAAGTGTTGGGTTACAGGTATGTTATCACATAAACATTATAATTGTGTGATTCATTAATAAAAATTAAACTTTATTGTGAACTGAAGCTGGCTTAATGAGATACAACCATTATGGAATAGTAATTGAGCTATGTATTGAGCTGATGAGAAACAGTAAAGGTTATGAAACTTTTGTTGCTCAAGCATACTCCTTGACATGCTGGTAATCTTTGAATGATAGACGTCTTAAGAACTCGTGACCAAACTAATTGTACTGATTAACATATCTGTTGTATGTGGGTAATGCATGTCAATTAAGTTACTGCATATTGTACATGAACTCATCCGGTCACTTGTTAATGTCTATCAAGTTGAATATTTTTATGGTTAAAAAGTATGACAACATTTACGCAGAGCAATAGTATCTACTATTAAATTTTAGATTTTTGGTTTTCTGATTTGACTTAATTAATAGGCCACTGGTTGATTACAATGATAATTTGTTACTTAAAAATTAGCAAATAAATAAGTTATTGGCCTTGGAGTTATTTTTTATCTTATGAACTCATGAGTGATAATGGATCAGCTGTCAAGCTTGTCGATTTGGTGTACCATGTATTACTATTGATGTTAATTTTTGAGAGATATATTAGATCAGCATTCTTTTTATGTTGTTCTGGTAATATGTAATCGGAGTGCATAAAAGATGTTTTATTCTCTGTTATGAGAAGTTTCTTGTGTTACTGTAATCAATGATCTTATTAGAATCTGTCTTTCAAGTTCGCTGTATATATATATATATATATATATATATATATATATATATATATATATATATATGTATATGTATATGTATGATTAATTTTTATTAATGAATAAAGTAATGTAATTAGCATGATGGGTGATTTTTGTGATATGCTGCCCCTATCACTAAAGTTTAAATTACATGTATATGGTGTATGTGAGAAGTAAAGTTTATATCCCTAGTATGAGAGAATTTCAATGATTCAATTGAGTAGTGACCACCAAAGTGGCACGCTTGATTGGGTTTGAAAAATTTCGATCTCGTATGATGATTGGGATGTCTCCTGATCTAATGCGTAGTCATACTCCCAAAGGAGGTGATTGTGTATTAGTTCATGGAGGGATACATGATAGTGTGGTGGAGGAGTGACTGATTCTAGTGATTCATATGCCCAAATGTGATGAATTCACGAAGAATTGGAATATATTCTTATAACCGCTATCATGTGGGGAGTGTACAACTGCATGTCATGTATTCTGCCGAAATGTGATTATATGATTATGCGTGTAACTCTCTGGATGTGTACTTGTATGTCAAGTTACACGGTACTCACATGATGCTAATTATATATATATATATATATATATATATATATATATTGCTTGATTTTCAGTCACATTTTCTGTAATTAATAACTTCGTTATTATTGAGGTTTTTACTGCTTCAAATTTTAAGTTATTGACATATAATTTGTTGTTTGAGAAAAGAGCAATTGAATTTGCTTACTATCCATGAAGCGTTGCATTTTGGAACCCTTGAAAAGAGATTTGCCTGCGGACTGCACTGCTATAAGATGATGGAAGCCTTAGTTGCTTGAAATTATGTCTTGTCTGATACTGAAATTAAGACACATCTGCACAGATTGTGTTTAAGTCCTAATGACATATACATCTCGTATATGATTAAAATGTTGTTTCCGAAAGTTTTCTATTTAAGGAAAATGACTGAGATAAATAATAAAACAGTTACAATTAGTCTTAAAATGTTGTCGGGTTTAATAGTGGCCGTGAGTATTTTGGCAAGTATGACAATGTGAAATAGCTTAAAGGATTATTTGTCAAATACTTGGTAGATTCTAGGGTAGTAATTTAATTACTATACCTGAAAATTCTGACAAAAAGATTTGGCCGAAAGGCATAAATGCACCATATTGAACATGGTTATGAATATGATTAGTAAGACTAATTTATCTGTTTTTTTGTGGGCTAATATTATGAAAGCAATTTTTTCACATACAAAATGTGTCTCTTATTAAAGTTGTTTCATAAACTTCTTTTGAGTTATAGATTGAACATAAATTACTTGAATCATATGAAATTTAGAGGTGTCGTGCAAAAGTGAGGTTATCTAATCTAATATTAAGTGCGTTGGAATTCAGATCCACTCGGAATTATTTTGTATCTTATCTAGATTGTTAAAGGGGTATTGATTTTATGACCCTAAAGAATGTACAAGAATTATGGAATCACATACTCTAAAGTTTCTAAATATTGACGTAATTGTAGAGGATAGCTGTTCTCAGACTATTAAAGATAATAGTATGATGGAGGTTACTATGTTTTTGTCTTTACCTATACAGATAATTATGGAATTTCCTGTACCATAGACTAAACTTGTTGAGGTTCAAGGTACTATTCTTGATATAGTTTATAATGAAATTTCTTAAACTTCTCAAGTGCAGAATGAAGTGGTTGGAGCTTTATTAAGGAAATTTGTTAGGGAAAAACAATCAGTTATACCATCAGACTATATAGTCTATTTGTGAGAGCATAATTACAATATCCACTATATGGTTGATGTAATGCCGCATTTATAAACGTCGTTTCTTATTCTTAATCAAATATGTGATTAAATGCCATTAAATGCAGTATACAATCTATGAAACATCATAGTGTTTGGAAACTAACTTACTTGCCTAAATATCATAAGTTCATTAGTTGCAAATTGGTGTACAAAACTAAAAAAATTTCAAAGAAAGATTGTGGAATTTAAAGCCAAATTAGTAACTAAAGTTTTTACTCTGAAAGAGGGGTGGATTGTTTATAGTAAAGAAATAATTATTTCTTTAAATATTCTTTTAGAGTGAACGTGGCAATAATAATTTATTTTGATATAGAGTTACGCCAAATAAATACAAAATCTATATTGTGCAATTGGAGGATTTTGCAATAGATGTTTCAAGTAAACTTGTGTGTATCCTAAAAAGTCTTATTCATAGTTTTAAGCAAGTTTCTAGACAATATCATTAAAGTTTCATAGTGTTATTATTTTGTTCAATTGGGAACAAAGTAATTCAATATACTGTAAGGTCAATGGGAGGAAATTTATTTTTTCTCATACTCTATGTACATAATATTTTTGCTTACAAGTTGTGATCTTGAGACATCTTATATTCTTTGTACTGAGGTCTGTAAGGATTGTTTTTGCCATATTATATTAGATTTTCTCGGAGGACATTTGCTGATTATATATTAGAATTATTCAATATACATTATTACAAGTCAGGAATTGCTCCTGTTGTTAAGGGTGATGGACTGAATCTATCACATTGTCCTTATTTAGATATTGAGAAAATCTAATTAAATGGTGTACCTTGTGTTAGTGCACTTAAAAGTATAATATATATTCAAATTTACACTAGACTAAATATCGTCTTTGTGACGAGACCTCTAGGCAGATATCAATCAAAATAGGACGTGATCGCTGGGTTGCTGCCAAGAAGGTTTTGAGGTACTTAAAAGGACAAGAAATTATATGCTAATTTACAGACATGTTTAATTCTTGCAGTTAGTAGGGTATTTAGATGTAAATTTTGTTGTCTGTTATGATGACAAGAGATCAATAACATAATACATATTTATGTTAGCAAGAAGTGCAGTGAATAAAATTCTATGTTATCTTCTACTATATAAGCAGTGCAAGTAACATTATTTTAGGTTGTTACTTGGGCTATTAGGCTTCGGAACCTCATGAATGAGTTGATTGTTTTAACTTTATGGATAGACCCATATGATTATATTGAGATAACAAATTTCTAGTATTATTTATTTACTACAGAGGTCTCAAGGGGTCTAAATATCTAGTTGTCAAAATTTTTGACCAAAAGCAAACGGTACAGAAAGGTGACGTTTTAATATAATATATTTGCATAGATGATGTGATTGCAGATCCACTAATTAAAGGCCTACGCCCATGTGTATTTAAACGACATGTCATTAGTATAGGCCTAGAAGTATTATGAGATGATGTTGTTTAGTGGGAGCTATTTTGACTTTACTTTGATAAAGATTTCATCTGTGTTCGTTACATTTTGTAACGGTTTGATATGTGTCAACTTTTGTATTCAATAAAATATTTTTGAATGTGTTGTTATTATGTTAAATACATATTGATAAAGTCTCAAGGGATTGTATAAACCTTGAGTGAAGGCTAGGGGCATCCGGGCATCCAGTTATTAGCCTTGTGCATATGTCTTGTGATACATAAAAAAAGGTTAACCGTAAGGACAAGACATATATGGGTTTATTGGAACCATAAAGCATTCTCTAGTAGCACAAGTTTTTGTGACGCCTAAAGTTAAGAGAATGGTGACTGACAAATGGCATTTCTCTATGAGAGATGTTATCCATTTGCCACACTACCATATTGAATCTATATCAATAAAGTTGAGAGCATTCGTGACCATGGAAGGCTCTGTGTGTATACATGCAGTTACTGCCATGATTCGATGTTTAAGACTTTATGGGATATGATTGACTATTAAGAATTATCTCTGAACCAATGTGCGCACATAAGGTACGATTTCAATTAATATAGTCCAATTGGGAGAATGTAAGAGTTTTCCTAATGTGGACTACATTAATTGATATTGTAATTTACTGTTTTTACGGCTACCGTAATACAGGGTTGGTCTAAGGTGAGATAGAAGGTTTCTTAATTAGTCTAATATGGACTAGCTAGTGTGGGTCGAGTTGAGCCTGACCCGTAATGAAGGGGGACTGGCTGGAAACCCTATAAATAGTGCTCAAGTCTCTCCTCTAACCCTAATTCTCACATGTATCCTCACTTAAGGGGCGTTTACCGAACGCTACATGTGAGGAGGCCGCTTCATTGAGCTAGTGATACGAAGGGCAATAGAAGAGAAGGACTTGCGCATGGAATATTGTGTTTCCGCTTACGCTTCAAGAACAATGGATCACAAAACAGGTGTGTTAATCTTTCTACTCAATTATGCATCTCATTGTTCTAGTTAAAGAGATCTTGGGATTACGCAATTTGCGTCCAACAGTTGTTCCCTGCAAAATTTAAATTATCATACAACAACGATTTATTAAAGACTCCATGCCTCCGCCGCCCAGGTGTCAACCTAATTTGCCTACCCCTCCAGTAAATTTCATGTGCTTCGACTAATCTTCTTCCTTTTTCTATTCCCAAATCTTTTTCCTCTTATAGTGAAAGTGAAGTCTACTAGCACGGCGACGAAATTGCCTCGCAAAGCATGTGAATAGAAGTTTGTGGGGAGGGGGGCGATGAAACCCATGCGGACCAAATTTGTCCCGACCGTTGATCATATATCTTTAAAAATGGGCTCACTTAATTAATTGTTGAGATGATATCAATCCATATGATCTATGCAATAGCTTTTTCCAAGTGTGGGGTCAAAAGGGCTAGGGAGGCTATTTCTTGTTGTTTTCGGCTCTCTCGAGAAGTTATTTGTTGAGGTAATATCTATTAAATTATATCTCAAATTTGAGTTCGTGTATGAAACCCAACCCAATTGTAAGATATAGAGTGGTCTGTATTAGATAAGGCATAAAGCAAAGTCCAAGTTGGATTTTGATTTGATGCTGCCTTCTTCGTATTATAATCTAAGATTACGAATTGTTTTGCTCGTTGGATATTTAAATCAAGATTCGGCGTCAACAAGATAATCTCCAGGTTTGATCATAAAGTGAATTAAATTAAGAAAGGTTGTTGTCAATTGGACGTTTAGGGCATGAGGGTTTGACAGTGAAAAGATCCCTACCATTCGACATAAGATTGGCGGTGTATCTAAACTAGAGGTCCGCTACTTATTAGGTTGGAACTGAAGAAAATTTGAATCAAGATTACTCAGCCACGCTACGAGCAAATCAGACATTTGTGATGAAGAACATCAAAACCAATACTACAACATCAAAAGTTTGTGGTCCGGATTTGAAGAACATCATATCAAACTTTTTGAGCATGGTACAAGGGTAATGTGATTGGCTTCCTTTTTAATTCGACATGCTTCTTATTAAAATGCACAAACAATGTTTTGGAGACACATTGTGTTCTTTTATTTGAAGAGTGGTCGTACAGCATAAGAGGTTGTGACACCCTGAACCCTTCGCAGGTCGTCACTAGCGCCAGTGTTACACCTTATTACCTTTCTTGCTTTGAAGAAGTGTCCTAATTCATAGACACAAATTTTTTTTTTAAACTAAAACGTCCCAGCGCGACTCATTAGCGGAAGCAAATTAAAACATCACCGTCTCTCCCCCTACCAACCATGATACAAATACACACCACTAATTACCATAATTTTATAAACAAGCCACGACACTTTATTTACATATATATTTTCAAAATGGGACTTCTTTTGGGTCGGTACAACGAAAATGAAAAGCTAGGACTCAGCCACGTCCAGCCTAAAACCTCAAAAAAGAACCCTCGACCTTCAACATCTCATGTGCACAACCCCCATCATAAGTGTCGGCTCATTATCCCCAAAAAGATCCAGCTCCTACTCGTCGCGCACGGGTCTCACACCCAACCCGGTGCATCAGGCAGTAGCGGTGGCAACATCCCTCGCATCGCTCCATCCCGACGAACATGCACAGATATGAACTCCTGAATGACAGGGCCCCCAGCCAGGCCTATGTCGTACATCACTAGACAGCGTACTCGAATAAAAGTAAGTCCGGGAACAGAGGGACAGTCTATCTCAGCACACTCGACCTCTACATCGGATGGTAGACCGTAAAATACCCCCCGCGTGACGACAGGAAGCGGCATACTGCTAATCTGAAATGTGGGTCTCCAAAGGGGTGAGTACAACCACTCAGCAGATAGGGAAATCCAATAACAACTCAAGGCATCATGCAATCATACATGCATTACAGGCATTACTTATCTTGAAGCCATGCGCATACTATCATGCATCATCATATCAATTTATAACACATACATGTGTATCATCATCGTATCATACATGTCATCATCATCATGACATCATTACATCATACATGTCATCATCATCATGGCATCATAACATCATACATGTCATCATCATCATGACATCATCACATTACACATGTCATCGAGCCATATCATATATCATCATCATTATCATCACCACGCATATCATCATGCATATCATATCATGGTGATCATCATTATTTCACATCACATATCATCATCATCATCATCATGCATATCATCATGTATATCATATCATGGGTGATCATCATTATTTCACATCACATATCATCATCATTATCATGCATATCATATCATGGGTGATCATCATCATCATCATGCATATCATCATGCATATCATCATGCATATCATATCATGGGTTAATTTCCACTTTTAGCTTTCAATTTGATCACCACATCACCCATTTCTCAATTCATCAATTTCATCATCCCCTCGGGCAAAGACCTCCGAGGTTTCCGGCATTCAGCCTCCCAGGCCACCGGGCATCCGGCCCCCCACATTCCGGGCATCTCGCATCTCAACTAGCATCACGAGACATTCCCTTCGGGCAGAAACCTCCGACAGGGCTTCCGGCATTTACACTCCCTGGCCGGGCATCCCGCACCCCAATCCTAGGATCGCGAGGCATTCCCTTCGGGCAAAGACCTCCGACAGGGCTTCCGGCCCCCCACATTCCGGCCTCATCCTCCACCACAACCACTTCCTCACTTATCATTATCCACATTTATCATTATTTTGATCTCATTTTAACATGGCATATGGCATGACATCAAACAAGTCATACTTGGCATAAGATCCACGCATGCATCACAATTCAAAGTCATACATACACCAATGTCTCATTATACATGCAACAGTATATAATTATTTATTAATAAATTCAATGGAATTTATGGCCAATAAAATAATCCATTTTATTTTATTATATATATATAAATATTTAACAATAAATATTAAATTCAATATCTATAAATTCCCAAAATTATAAAAATCCAAGCAATCATTAAACAAACCAATAGGATGACAATTTCATACAAAATTCATGGCCAAATTGAATTTCACACAATTTCACAATTTCCACAAAACAGCACGTAATATTCGGATAAAACAAGAATGCACAGTTTCCGAAGAAATTCGATTAAAATATCCATACGGCCTCCAAAAATTAGAAAATTTTACAGAGTTATAGCCAATACATTTTCGTGCAAATTTCATGCAGAACTTAAAGCCAGATTCTTTTTATATTATTTTATACATCCTCACGAAGCTTCTGGATCCATTACCACATCGTCCAGTGTACACATCTCCGAAATATTGAGATTTCACCTACCTTTTCCCTTTTGTTTCCTCTGAAATTTAGATATGTTATACATAAAGGTGTCCTCTAAAAGTTTCATGAAAAGATCTAGGTCAAATAACCAGAGTATAGTCATCATATATGTCCATGAAGTCTCGGGTATCTCGGAGTTCATCACCAGAATCATCATCTTCAAGATCTAGTTGATTTACTAGGATATACATGTTCATTTCACTTCAAATTTGAGTATGTTGTAGTTTAAGATGTCTCCTACAACTTTCATGAAGAAATCGAAGTGAGCTTTTCATCACAAACCAACATGCAATCACGAATCTAGCAAGAGGTCAGTAAAAACTCTCCAGATCTGAGGTCTCCGTAGAATAAGAATTTAACCCCTCAAATCTCCATCATGTTCCACGAAATTTCAGTATGTTTTAGTTCAAGATGTTGGCTACAACTCTCATGAATAAATCGAAGCCAAAATCGGACTCTAAACACACATGCAAGCTCAAACAAGTTACTGACTCACACGATCCGAACACAAACAGCCATACCATTCACACACAACCCCTCCATGCTTCGGTATTTCTCATCTAACACCGAAAAACTCAACATGCAAACGACATACAAGCATGGAAGAGAAGCTAGAGGACTTCCACTTGCCTCTAGAATGGACGGTCGACGGCGTAGGGCGGCGAACACGGCAAATGGACGGTGACAACCCCTCGGCTCCGCCTCCTTCCTCTCTTGGCCTCTCACTCTTTTTCTCGAATTCACTCTCTCTCGCACACCTCTCTCTCTCTCTCTCTCTCTCTCTCTCTCCTTGGGCGAGCAAAATGGCCGGCCACCCTCTCTCTCTTCCCTTCTTATACCCCCAAATCCTCATGATTAACAATCATTACTTGCCTAAAAACCAACCAATGCATGGCCTTCCCTTTGCCACTTGTCCAATTACATGCATCATGGACCTTGGAGTTGGGCTTGGGCTTGGGCCATCCGGCCACTTCTTGGGCCTCCTCTTGGGCTGGTCGACAGCCCACTAGTGATACGAAGGGCAATAGAAGAGAAGGACTTGCGCATGGAATATTGTGTTTCCGCTTACGCTTCAAGAATAATGGATCCCAAAACAGGTGTGTTAATCTTTCTACTCAATTATGCATCTCCTTGTTCTAGTTATAGAGATCTTGGGATTACGCAATTTGCGTCCAACAGTTGTTCCCTGCAAAATTTAAATTATCATACAACAATGATTTATTTAAGACTCCACGCCTCCACCGCGCAGGCGTCAACCTAATATGCCTACCCCTCCTGTAAATTTCATGTGCTTCGACTAATCTTCTTCCTTTTTCTATTCCCAAATCTTTTTCCTCTTATAGTGAAAGTGAAGTCTGCTAGCACGGCGACGAAATTGCCTCGCAAAGCATGTGAATAGAAGTTTGTGGGGAGGGGGGCGGTGAAACCCATGCGGACCAAATTTGTCCCGACCGTTGATCATATATCTTTAAAAATGGCTCACTTAATTAATTGTTGAGATGATATCAATCCATATGATCTATGCAATAGCTTTTTCCAAGTGTGGGGTCAAAAGGGCTAGGGAAGCTATTTCTTGTTGTTTTCGGCTCTCTCGAGAAGTTATTTGTTGAGGTAATATCTATTAAATTATATCTCAAATTTGAGTTCGTGTATGAAACCCAACCCAATTGTAAGATATAGAGTGGTCTGTATTAGATAAGGCATAAAGCAAAGTCCGAGTTGGATTTCGATTTGATGCTGCCTTCTTCATATTATAATCTAAGATTATGAATTGTTTTGCTCGTTGGATATTTAAATCAAGATTCGGCGTCAACAAGATAATCTCCAGGTTTGATCATAAAGTGAATTAAATTAAGAAAGGTTGTTGTCAATTGGACTTTTAGGGCATGAGGGTTTGACAGTGAAAAGATCCCTACCATTCGACATAAGATTGGCGGTGTATCTAAACTAGAGGTCCGCTACTTATTAGGTTGGAACTGAAGAAAATTTGAATCAAGATTACTCAGCCACGCTACGAGCAAATCAAACATTTGTGATGAAGAACACCAAAACCAATACTACAACATCAAAAGTTTGTGGTCTGGATTTGAAGAACATCAGATCAAGCTTTTTGAGCATGGTACAAGGGTAATGTAATTGGCTTCCTTTTTAATTCTACATGCTTCTTATTAAAATGCACAAACAATGTTTTGGAGACACATTGTGTTCTTTTATTTGAAGAGTGGTCGTACAGCACAAGAGGTTCTTGAGTTAGCCATGCAAAATAGGTGATTTTGCGTTAGAGTTCACATCCAAATTGGGTGCTTTATTTGTAAATACACTTGTGTTTGGATGTAATTTAAAGGTATAAAATACTCGAGTGTGTGAGCAATTGTAAGTTTGATTATCTAATTATAGTAGTTTAGTTGATATTAGCTCTCTCCTAGAATTTGTTACCAATATTCTAATGGAATCATGTAAAAAAAAAAAAATTGTCGTTTTATTGTTCCTCATTTATTATTCTTGTTTTTTTTTCAAAGTGTGAGAATTAAAAGGGCTAGGGAAGCTATTTGATTTTTTTTTTTTTTAACTCTCTCAAGAAGTTTTTCATTGAGAGGATATTGATCCATATAGTCTATGTAACAAAATTTTCGGCATGTGGCAGTCAAAAGGCTAAAGAAGCTGTCGTTACCTTTTTCAATTTTCTTGAGAGGCTGTTATATTGATTCGATTGATGTCAACCAACACCACCATAACTATTGATTGTGTAAGTGCCCCACGGCATAAATGGCTCTTTTTATATTAGTTTACATAAACCGATTTTATAAAATATCGTAGATGTAAAATGGGCTTGGCTCACTTATTTTAATTTAGAAAAGTTAATTTGTATTACTTGAAGGTTTTTCGTAGTATTAATTAAAATTTATAAGGTGGATGATGGGGATATGAGGCTGGGTTTGCGTGGAAAGATCGAACGGCGGCTGCGAACTTGGGCGGTGATCAATATAGTTATGTTTCGTAGGACTTGAGCTGATCCTTAAACTACTCCGTCTGGTCAAAAACAGCCCACGGACGTAAAATGTGGGCAATGTTAACCGCGAGGGACCGGATCACCCTATGCAAGGATCCCCGGCTCAGATTCCCGCGATGCCCTTCTCCTATCGTATTAGGCTGCTTACTGGAAAATGACTATACGTTGCCCTATAACGTAATGATTAGAGAGAGGGAGAGGTTGGGTGGGGAAGGGAGGAAATAAAGGGAGGAGATAAACCACGTTCACTCTTGATAGTGACGCGTGACGCGCTTCGAGTTTACCACTGATACTCCAAGAGCTAGGCGTTTGACTAGTCAACGAACGAAAATTGTTCGGATATCAGGGTATGACTTCTTTTTGATTTTCACGAGTTTAAAACTCGCATGATTTTTATATGATACACACTTTATACCTTTTTTTTTTTTTTTGAGTTAGTATTATAAAGAACGTTAAATTGATACATTTATGATAAATTTACTATAAATTAATTTTTTAATTAATAGAAAATTCAAATTGGTACATTCATGAGAAACTTACCCTATATAAGTTTACGTTAAATTTTATCAATCAAATTACTAAGCTGGATTACGCGTGATAATTAGTGAGTATATATCCATTTGAGGTTTTACCGTTCATTTGTTGTTAGTATACCGGTTTGTGACTTTTTGTAGTGTTAATTCAATTAAATGGAAATTAACAGAGAGTTAATTTATTCCAAATATTCCCATTTGAAGTTTTTGGTAGTTAAATAATTAGTTTTTGATAAATTTGTTATAAATGTACTTGTTAATAAATTTTTTATAATTAAAAAAATTAATTTGAGATAAAATTATCACGGTGTATCAATTGAGAGCTTTTCACACTATTAACATTATGTTTTGATATAAGCCATCTTCATTACGGTTTATTGGAAATTTATAATTTGAAAAATTGACCGATCTAAAACATCGGGCTTTTCTTTCTGCAATACAAAAAAAAAAAAAAAAAAAAAAAGAGCGAAAGGAAAAAACACGAAAGAAATGGGAATTAGAATCAAGTCAGAAAACGACAATAAGCAAAATCCAAAGTCAAATAAATACGGATCACAAATCTGAATGCAATTACTGTCCAAGTCTGATGTATCTAAGAGGCAAACAATTTGAAATAGGTACAATTGAAGCAACCATACAGCAATAAACAAACCTACTGAATATCCTCTCAGAAACCGACCAAAAAAAAAAAATCCTCTCAGAAAACTTACATAAATCCAAAGATTATTTTTCATAAAAAAAAAAAAAAAGGTTTGGGCCTTGAGAATCTTGTCCTACATCACTAATCTTTCGTGCCAAGCAAAGTCTAAGATTGCTAGTATCCACATCACAAGTTGCACTTGTACATGTCTTATCGAATTTAGAGATATTTTAATTTTTTGTATAACAAATGAATCCTCTCGGTACATAAATAAGTAATGAATGATTAAGTTATGGTCTCTTGAAGGCTTTTGTTTCACCACATCCCATGATCTCTGAAGGCAACTTGCCGACCTTCTCGACACCTTCTTCAAACACCACGCCCATGCCCATATAGAAATGAGACTCTATATGGCAATGGAACGCCCAAACGCCCGGGTTATCCGCCACAAATCTCAGGGCAGTCCACCCGTAAGGGTGGACTGCGACCGTGTTCTTCATGATCGGGTTCGCCAAATTGTACTTTTTCGGGTCATTTTCGGCATCAAATTTCCTGTCCCGTACCCAAGGACCCAGAAATCGTGGCCGTGGAGGTGCCACGGGTGCGTCTCGCTGTTGTTTACGGTCATGGTGTTTGCATTTTGCAGGATGATGTCCACTGTGGAGTTGAACTTTAGTCTATAGATTGCGTTGCTAGAGGTGGCATTGGTGTTGTTCACAACGCCGTAGATGTCATAAGTCGTGAAGTCGTGTAGCCGATCGGGCGGTGGTTGCTGATCGAACACATGGTGGAGATTCTCCTTGAGGGCGATCAAGTATGGTGTATGCGGGAGTGTGAACGACACGTTGTTCACAGACCAACGGTTATAACCGTCAATCTTGTTCTGTGTGTTGAGGAGCACAATCGCTCGGTCCGATTTTGGCGGTGGAGTGTGGACGTACCCTTGGCGGGCTTTGATCGCCACGCTCTGTGCCAATCGTGGCGCAATGTCATTCCAGATCGGGCCGGCTGGTGGATCTGTGGGGGGCACCCTCTTAGGGTGGTTCGGGTAGTAATTGAGGATGGCTAGGCCAGGAGGGGTCGTGGCCGTGGCGTTCCGGCCCACAATGTTGGTCGTGATCCAGTAATTTCTCGAGGGTTCTTGGTCAATTTTGATCAAGACGGAGTATGTCTCGCCCGAGTAGATGAACAGATTTTGGACCACGATCGGCTCCACATAGTGCCCATCCGCTTCAACTACAGTCATGTTGTGACCCTGCAAAGAAAAGTTAAATTCGTCACATAATCCAAGTAGTAAATATTAACGTACTAGTCTTGCAACGTTGTATCCGAGAAGCATTTTAAATTTTAGTTTTATTTAAAAGAAAATCGAATAATACCTCCCGAAAAGAAAAATGTGTATGAACGTAAAGTGCATACAATGAAGAAAGAGTGATTTAATAGTTAAATATTCCATCATTCTACTTCTTGGTTAATCTGGTCTTTTTACCTGATACTAAGCTTGTAAGCATTTTGTTGAGGAGGTAAGTAGGGGTCTAGAAAGAATTAGGCTTTGATGCCATGTAAGATTTGATGGGACTACCACCAACAACTCTAAAAGTAGGAGTTATTAGAGAAAGATGTGATTTAGTATTTAGATAATTTATCAAAAGAAATTCTAGTATACTTTCTCTTGTAATCCACAATGAAGATTTTTAATCTTTAAGACTTTGAGATTATTATAGGAGGCGATAAAAATAAATGGTGAAACTAAAGGAATAATTCGTAGGTGACGAAAGCTTACCTCAATTTGAAAGCTGAGAGCCGATAGAGCGGTCACACTTGAAATTCTGAGACGGTACGTTTTACCTGGGACGACCGTCATCATGTATGGCAAACATTCGGGATTAGTTGTGTTACAAGCCGTTGGATTTGAGCTTGGAGTGGCCAATTTGGAGCAATCGAACTTTCCCTTCCCTTGAATTAGTAACGACTGTACTTCAAGCAAAAAGAATGAGTTAAAAAAAGGAAAAAAAAAAAAGAATACAAATGAGTGAAAATGGTGTTGTTTTTCCATAGTTGAGGAAATCAAATGAAGTTTATTACTGTTGACACCTAAATTTTGGCGACCCATTTAGACATTTAAAAATTATGGATTAATTTTATCCCTGAAAAATAAAATCACATGGCATATAGTTTAGGAACATTTTTGTTTATTTTATTGGACCGACGGCGAGTGCAAAATTTTTCACATATTCCGTTCGGATTCTTCACACATTTATGGATTTTCGAACAAAAAGGAAAATTTTGGATATAATATGTGAAAAATACAAAATGGGAATATTGCACAAGGTGGATATATTTCAATGATATATTTAGGGGTATCATGCGCGAACAAAAAAAGGAAAAAATATATACCGTAGAGATACATTTTTTAGACCTATATAATACCTCGCGTGCAATTTGTTTGGGGAGGCCACACATATCAATCCACATGGCCATACAAACGGGGGCTTCTCTAAAAAAAAATTGAGAGAAAAAAGGGAGAAGGAGAAGAAAATTTCTTCTGCAGAAAGTGCAAAAGGAAAAACTGCAAAAAAAAAAAACAAAAGAAAAAGTCAGAACGTGAGAGAAAGAGTAGGAGAGAAAAGAGAAAGTAAAAACAGTAAAGGTTGATTTGACCTTTACTGTTCATCATCTTCCCCAAATCCACTCCTCACCCGCGCGCTGCAACTCGCGGAGACCCGACGCCGGAGCTCCGACGAAGCCCGCCGCTCCTGACGATCGCCGAGCGCCACCCACCACTGCACCACCGCCGCTCCTGACCTCGCACCGCGCCCCGACGACCGCGCTCTCACCTTCGCCGACGCCGCGCCGCTGCAACACCCCTGCTCTGCCCGCGACGCCGCCCATTGATCTCCAAGCTCCGCCGCGCCTCCGCCAGACGCCGTCGCTGCCCCGCCTGACGCCAAGTGTCGCCCAGCCCGCGCATCTGCTCGGAGCCCGACGCCCCGCGTCTCTGCAACCCGCGACCAGCGCCGAGCACGGCCCAGCCAACGCCTGCAACTCCGGATCCGCTGCCCGACGTCGCCGGAGCCAGCACCGTCGCTGCTCGCCTCAGCCCAACGCACCCCAGCCGGAGCCGCGCCACGGCGACACCAGCCACCTCCGCGACCCGAGCGCCCCAACTCCACCTCAGCCCGTGCCGATCTGCTCGACGCCGCTGGTCGCCGCGCCAAGCACCTGCAACGTCGGCACCATCCCTGCTGCTGCACCACCAGAGCCCGACGCCTCCGCCTTGCCTCGCGCGACCCGCAAGCCCCTCGCCGCCGACGTGCCGCTCCCGGTGCCTCGCCGGACCTCCGGTCAGCCATCCTTGGCTGGACCCCACGGCTGCCAAGCCCAATAAAAAAAAACAAGAGAAAACACATTAGGTAGTTTTCTTTAGTTTATTTTATTTAATTTATTTTACTTTTATCTTGTTTTTTTAGTATAATTAGTCTTTAGTATATGATTGGAAATTCAACATATTACCGGATTCGTGACCGCGCCAGGATTTTTTATTTCATCTATAAGCGCCTTAGATGGAAATAATTAATTAAGCGGGAATAAAATTGATATTTTGATCTTTAAGGCTTAAGATCAATTTATTGATTTTATTAGCGAAATATTGTCTCTTGATCTGAACGATGTGCGATATTTCGATGATTTTGAATGAATTGTCTCGTCTTAATTGCCTAGTTTATCTCGAGATATGTTTGAATTAGAATATTGCATGTCTTAGGGTTTACATGTTTAGAATAGGAATTTTATTTAAAAAAAAAAAAAAATCAATTTAGGGTTAGCTTCATTTAGATGCATGTCATTTAGGGATTGTTATTAGACCCATTTAATTAGAAATTGCATGACATTAGAATTAGGTCATTTTGTTAATATTGCATTGCATATTGCATGATTCTTATTAATTAAGTGAAAAATAAAAAAAGAAATTGCGTGGTAATTAGAAATCATATCTAGGATTGTTGATGTGGTTTTTAACTTAACATTGCGATGCTTTCGTTGTTTTGAGGTAAGTTTTTGCAATTTATTTATTGTTTATCTGGGTGTTAAATTAGTGGATTGCGCACTCGCATGATCACCTCACATGTTAGGAAAATAGATTTAAAATCAATTTAAGCTGCCGCAAAAACATTTTTGAAAATAAAATAATGGTACCGAAAGGGCATTAGAGAAATCTAGTGTAACCAAGTCCCCGTACCCATAGTCTCGGTTCGTAGGAGTAAAGTGAAACTCCCATTACTTTACTTGGGTTTCTAATCGACCCACCAAAAAATAGATTAGTGGCGACTCCGATTAAAAATCAATTGCATGCTAAAAACATGAACCTAAGTCGCGAATTGGTATGGGCTTGGGAGAGCCCGAGTTAAGTTTAGGCTTAACAATCCATTAGCCAAACCCTAGGTGGTTCAAACCCGAAAAAATTGGTCGCGACAATTACCTGAGGCTCCCCAACCCAAACGAAGGGAATGGAGGATAAACCAGCAGCTTGTTCATAAGTGCTGGCGTGGTACCAGTCGTTGAGGATGATGCTCCTGTCGTAGTCGTAAGTGAACGGCTCGGCCATGCCATCCGGCAGCAAAACCCGGATCGACCCGTACAGTCCAGCCTCTCTTTGCATCCCGTAATGGGCATGGTACAAGTATGTTCCGGGCTACATAGGGCAAAATTATAATGTCATCTAAACTGGCCGTGCAAGATGAAAGTTTGATCATCTCTCTCGGATCTATGTATGAACAAGTGTCGTTTGGTAAATTTTTAGCGATGAAAGTATCAGGCTACACCCGGCATATATAAGACCAACTCCCACAAATTATTGGATGAGCTGTGGTCCACATGAAATTCACATGAACTTTTGATTAAGTAGAGGCCACATGAACATAGGTGAAAGATAATATTTGCATTGTATATAAGGACTCACTCGATCAACGATAAAACGATAGGTAAAGGTGTCTCCAGGCAAAATGGGGCACTGAGTCACACCCTCTGTTCCATCGCTCCACGGACTTCCAATCTGCACGTTCAATCCCACCCAAAATCATCGTCTCTATAAACTTCTTATTGTAATCTTTATCAAACACCCGATCGACACTTTCATAACATAGTTTCGACGCCATAGCTATATACTGTCGGATTCCGTGCCAATGGATCGCAAGATTCTCTGTCGCCAACCCATTGGTAACTTCCACGATGACGGTGTCTCCCTGTCGTGCTAGAATGGTTGGGCCCGGGGTCTTTCCGTTGATGGTGATGGCCAGCTTCCTATAGCAATCCGGCGACTTGAACTCGTACTTCACATCCCACTTGTAGCGCCGGACTCCAGCCTCCGCCGACACCATCACCGCGAAAACACATAGCAACCATGTGACTAACTGACTCATCTTCAACTCTTACAGGAATCAAAACCGCGCACACGACACACCACGTGTAGGAAATCAATCAAACGGATATAGTTTGTGCAGCAACTATCGACCAAAAGAACGATGATGTATGAAGAAGAAGAAGAAGTCGGTATTAGAATATGCCACGGTCTTAGGCACTTCGTTGATAAGACAGAGATGCTCTTCGTTGGTATTTATAATGTCCAAAGACACACTAGTTGATTATAAAATATTAATATATGTTATATTATAATAGTCACATGTATTGAATGTACTACTATTCAACGCGGATTTCTGCTCTATGAGATTTGACCAGAGCCCACGCGCAAGCGACGATTAATCCAAGACAATGTGAAAACAGAATAAAATGCATGATAACTTTGAACGCCTTGAGAACAAAGACTTAAAGGTTAGGTTGCTACCTGCCTCTACGGAAGAGGTGTACTTTGTACAGCCGGGAGGTCAAATTTCCTAATGCTCTCTAGGGAAAGAATTGGGAAAGAATATAAAACTACATATGACTTGATAAAAATAAGACTTTGTCGTGGCCTGACTTGTCGCTGCATTCAAGTGATGTTATCCGGTCATCTCCCGCGCTTTCCACGAAAAAGTGAAGAGAAAAAAAAAATAATAGAAAAAGGTGGAACATCAAACTGGAGTCACGTGTAGTTTTTCATTAAAATGGTCTTGTGTGATTTGCCCCAGACACATTTTTATTCTCCTAACGTTATTCTAAATGGAATTTAGCAATGCCAAATTTCTTCAAGGTTGAAGTTAATTTTTTTATTTAATTTTCCTCCTTTCTTTAATCTGCCTTTACTTATTGTATTGTGTCGAATCCTATTTTATCTTTTAGACAAAATGAGAGTGGGAGGGAGATGTCACAAATGCTTTGATTTTACTCTAATTTTCTTCACCCAATTCACATGTCAATAACTAGAATGAACCAAAATAATAATAATAATAATAATAATTAACGCATTTGGAAATAAATGGTTGATTATTATCACAAGACTTGTTAAAACCCCAAACCTTAGAGTACTTTGATACCGGTGCACAAATAAATATATATATATGATTTGATAAATATGTAAGTAGTTAAGGGCTGCTTCTATTTGTGCACGGAATTCTTCATTTCAATTGAAATGTACACTGATCCAGTAGATAAGATTTTCCTCTTCTTAAAGTAAAAAAAAAAAAAAGACATCTCTTCCACCCGAGTTTCCCCAGAACATTCATTTTTTTCAGATATTTTTGCGACGAGTTTCATATTCACGTGCATGAGTCTTTTACTACTATTTTATATTAAATGAGACCACAAAAATAAAAATGCAAGATAACTTGTGTATATCGATGAAGAAAATAAAGATTTTGAAAGCATGACATGGATTCTCTAAAATGATACTATAGTGCACAAGATTATTTTCTCATGAATTGCACAAATTTAAGATTTTTGGGACAATTTTCCCATGAATCGCATGAGATTATTTCTCATCATCATGTATTCAGTCCAATCATGATCTAACTTCATTTTTTTCATTTACGTATTCTCACATGTTGATCTTCCTGTAACTTTTCCGTATAGAATACACGGAGTTTACACCTTCGCCTATATCTCATGTTTTCTAACTTGCTACAACGCTAGGTTTTCCTAACTTGGCACACATTCGGGTACACCCTTTCCAACTTGGCGCTCACCCGTTGACACTTTTGCAGTTCGTGCCGTAGTTAGTTTTCGTTTTCTGTTGGCATTTCACTCCCCATCGTCACCTCCATTCAAGATCGTTCATCACATGGTACTTTTCTAGCAATGTCGCTTATCAGATACTTCGATCATACAATTCGTTCACTCCCCATCGGTTCAGTCTTTTCCTCCACTCTCTCGTTAAGGTCCCGACGCTCACATCCTATGTTGGCGGCGAGAAGCTGGTAGCTTTTGTTTGATGAAAAATAAATGATTTGTAAAATATTTTCTTAAAAATAATTAGTCATGTCGTATGAGATAACTAGTTAATAATTCTTTTCATTATTAATAGTAATTTATATTTAAATATTTTTATGAATGATGAGAGTATTTTTAATTTATTCAGTATTGATAAATGATACAAATGAAAACACACCTTCCTGGTTCTGCACCCGGGAGACTTTTACCAGTTCACAAAAGACGAAGGACACCGCCACTCCTCAAATCTTCTCCGTGCCCTCACACCTGTACTGCTGCTGCCCACATTCGGTAGCATTCTTACCAGCAGCGAAGATAATTTTCTTGCAATGCTGCCACACTTCACTATCGCCTAGCAGCTCCGGTGGGTGTCCAGCAAGATTCCGGAGTGCCCCAGCAACTCAGACGCCCTCCTGCACTCCTGTGGCGATTAAGTTTTTTACTTTTAGCAGGTATTTCGGTCCCTGCCTGACACTATTGCGGCTTCCTAATCGACGCCCGGCCTCCTGCAACATTGTCAAGCAAAATCTTCAACACCAACACCACGAGTTCTTGCATCCTTGCTTAGCGAGCCAACAAAGTCAAGAAATTATGGACACAAGGGTTGAACTTGACTTATGATAATGAATGCATTTGCAACGCGTTTGTGTCCAGATAAAAGACAATCCTGATCTCATCTAATTCTTAGAATGCGGGGTAGGCTTGCCGTCCAGGAATTCCAATGCAACAACCAGTATGGTTGACTAGACGAGAGGTACGTGGCCAGAGAAGATGCGTCGCACCAGTATAACATTGCCTAATTCGTCGCAAAAGGGTCCACATCTTATAATAACTTATCTATTTTTGGTTCCTAAAATCTCAAATGCTCACTTTTTTGGTGAACTTTTTATTAATTTCATCAATCTAAAATATTTATAAATTCTTTTTATCTACTATCTCAAAGAATTTAAGTTTTTTCTTTACTATATTAGAGGATCATTTAGGAATACACTAAAATTATTGTGTTCAATGAGGTATCTTGATATTTTTTGTTTGACAGTTCATAGATGATTTTGATTTTTGTCAATCCAAAACAATGATATATCACTAGCAATTTCAAAACAAATTTCTTGCTTTATGCAATGTTTTGGGTTAATAATATTTTACCTACTTAACCATAAATTTGATCTACTATGCAAAAAAGAACTAGATTTATTGAAAATTTGTCTTTTTGACAAAACAAATATTTGTGGAAGTAATATGTAACAATAAAAAAGCATAGTTCCTTTAATATATATGGAAAATCTTCAATAAACAAAAAACTAAAATTCTTAATCATGGTAAGTAGATTTTACATGGATATAGAAAAACTAAAAAAATAAAAAATAAACACAGTAAATAAATTTGGGACCACCAATTTAAATTGCAATTCAATCATAGATGGTAATTTTGCCTCTTTTTTTTTTTTTTTTTTTGGTGAAAATTGGATGGATTTAGTTATGTAAGGGGGGTGGAAATAGCACCATTCTTAGAATTCGGTCAAAGAAAAAAAAAACGAAAGAAATGGGAATTAGAATCAAGTCAGAAAACGACAACAAGCAAAATCCAAAGTCAAATTAATACCAAGCACAAATCTGAATGCAATTTCCGTCCAAGTCTGAGGTATCTAAGAGGCAAACAATTTGAAAGAGGTACAATTGAAGCAACCATACAGCAATAAACAATCCTACTGAATATCCTCTAGAAAACTTACATAAATCCAAAGATTATTTTTCATAAAAAAAAAAAAAAGTTTGGGCCTTGAGAATCTTGTCTTGCATCACTAATCTTTCGTGCCGAGCAAAGTCTAGGATTGCTAGTATCCACATCACAAGTTGTACTTGTACATGTCCTATCGATTTTAGATATATTTTAATTTTTCGTATAATGAGTGGATCCTCTCAGTACATAAATAAGGGATGAATGATTAACTTATGGTTTCTTGAAGGCTTTTGTTTCACCACATCCCATGATCTCCGAAGGCAACTTGCTGACCTTCTCAACACCTTCTTCAAACACCACTCTCATGCCCATATAGAAATGAGACTCTATATGGCAATGGAACAACCAAACGCCCGGGTTATCCGCCACAAATCTCAGGGCGGTCCACCCATAAGGGTGGACTGCGACCGTGTTCTTCATGATCGGGTTCGCCAAATTGTACTTTTTCGGGTCATTTTTGGCGTCAAATTTCCCTTTCCCGTACCCGAGGACCCAGAAATCGTGGCCGTGGAGGTGCCATGGGTGCGTCTCGCTGTTGTTTTCGGTCATGGTGTTTGCATTTTGCAGGATGATGTCCACTGTGGAGTTGAACTTTAGTCTATAGATTGCGTTGCTAGAGGTGGCATTGATGTTGTTCACAACGCGGTAGATGTCATAAGTCGTGAAGTCGTGTAGCCGATCGGGCGGTGGGTGCTGATCGAACACATGGTGGAGATTCTCCTTAAGGGCGATCAAGTATGGTGTATGCGGGAATGTGAACGACACGTTGTTCACAGACCAACGGGTATAACCGTCAATCTTGTTCTGTGTGTTGAGGAGCACAATCACGCGGTCCGATTTTGGCGGTGGAGTGTGGCCGTATCCTTGGCGGGCTTTGATCGCCACGCTCTGTGCCAGTCGTGGCGCGGTGTCATTCCAGATCGGGCCGGCGGGTGGATCTGTGGGGGGCACCCTCTTAGGGTGGTTCGGGTAGTAATTGAGGATGGCTAGACCAGGAGGGGTCTTGGCCGTGGCATCCCGGCCCACAATGTTGGTCGTGATCCAGTAATTTCTCGAGGGTTCTTGGTCAATTTTGATCAAGACGGAGTATGTCTCGCCCGAGTAGATGAACAGATTTTGGACCACGATCGGCTCCACATAGTGCCCATCCGCTTCAACAACAGTCATGTTGTGACCCTGCAAAATAAAGTTAAATTCGTCACATAATCCAAGTAGTAAGTATTAACGTACTAGTCTTGCAACGTTGTATCCAAGAAGCATTTTAAATTTTAGTTTTATATAAAAGAAAATCAAATAATATCTCCCGAAAAGAAAAATGTGTATGAACGTAAAGTGCATACAACGTTGTTCGACTTTTTTTGGTAAGAGGGGAAATTCTTATTTGCTCGGCAAGTGGAAACTCATTTAATAATTGACCTACATCAAGTTTGCCGTTTACGACTTCTCCTCTTATCTTGGCCTCCCTCCCTCTCGTTGACTCCAACCAACTCGACGCGACCGACTAAAATATATATATATATAAACACACACACACACACACACACACACACACACACACACACACACACACATATCATATGCCAAATTGTCAATTTAACGTTTTGTCACCGTTCCGTGAACTTTAGTCTATATTCCAATCAAAAAGTTGAACTTATTAAGTTGAATGAAACCAAATTGTGTAAGGTCATTATAAATGTGAAATTTTGTTGGACCACCATTGATTGCTCTAAAAAGTTTAAGTTATTAGAAGAAAAAGTGATTTAATAGTTAAATATTCTATCATTTTACTTCACGGTTATTCTGGTCTTTTTACTTTATACTAAGCTTGGAAGTATTTCATTGAGGAGGTAAGTAGGGGCCTGGAAAGAATTAAACTTAAGATATTTCGACTTTGATATCATATAAGATTTTGTGGGATCATCACCAATACCTCTAAAAGTGTGAGCTATTAGAGAAAGATGTGATTTAATATTTGAATAATTTATCAATAAAGATTCTAGTATACAACATCACATCATAATTTAACACTTTCTCTTGTAATCCAAAATGAAGATTTTTAATCTTTGAGACTTTGAGATTATCAGAGGAGGCGATAAAAACAAAAGGTGAAGCTGAAGGAATAATTTATAGGCGATGAATGCTTACCTCAATTTGAAAGCTGAGAGCCGATAAAGCAGTCACACTTGAAATTCTGAGACGGTACGTTTTACCTTGGACAACCGTCAGCATGTATGGCGAACATTCGGGATTGGTTGTGTTACAAGCCATTGGATCTAAGCTTGGAGTGACCAATTTGGAGCAATCGAACTTTCCCTTCCCTTGAATTAGTAGCGACTGTAATTCAAGCAAAAATAATGAGTTAAAAAAAGGAAAAAAAAAAAAAGGATTACAAATGAGTGAAAATGGTGTTGTTTTTCCATAGTTGAGGAAATCAAATGAAGTTTATTACTTGAGGCTCCTCAACCCAAACGAAGTGAATGGAGGATAAACCAGCAGCTTGTTCATAAGTGCTGGCGTGGTACCAGTCGTTGAGGATGATGCTCCTGTCGTAGTCGTAAGTGAACGGCTCGGCCACGCCATCCGGCAGCAAAACCCGGATCGACCCGTACAGTCCAGCCTCTCTTTGCATCCCGTAATGGGCGTGGTACAAGTATGTTCCGGGCTACATAGGGCAAAATTATAATGTCATCTAAACTGGCCTTGCAAGATGAAGGTTTGATCATCTCTCTCAGATCTATGTATGAGCAAGTGCTGTACCAAGCTACACCAGGCATATATAAGACCAATTCCCCCGAATTATCGGATGAGGTGTGGTCCGCTTGAAATTCACATGAACTTTTGATTAAGCAAAGGCCACAGGAACATAGGTGAAAGATAATATTTGCATTGTATATAAGGACTCACTCGATCAACGATAAAATGATAGGTAAAGTTGTCTCCAGGCAAAATGGGGCAC
The DNA here is from genome assembly GCF_016545825.1 of Eucalyptus grandis. NCBI lineage: Eukaryota > Viridiplantae > Streptophyta > Magnoliopsida > Myrtales > Myrtaceae > Eucalyptus > Eucalyptus grandis. The sequence goes on from NC_052620.1 coordinate 8,540,528, forward strand.
TGAGTCACACCCTCTGTTCCATCGCTCCACGGACTTCCAATCTGCACTTTCAATCCCACCCAAAATCATCGTCTCTATAAACTTCTTATAGCAATCTTTATCAAACACCTGATCGACACTTTCATAACATAATTTCAACATAGTTTCGACGCCATAGCTATATACCTGCCGGATTCCGTGCCAATGGATCGCAAGATTCTCTGTCACCAACCCATTGGTAACTTCCACGATGACGGTGTCTCCCTGCCGTGCTAGAATGGTTGGGCCCGGGGTCTTTCCGTTAATGGTGATGGCCAGCTTCTTGTAGCAATCCGGCGACTTGAACTCGTACTTCACATCCCACTTGTAGCGCCGGAGTCTGGCCTCCGCCGACACCATCACCGCGAAAACACATAGCAACCATGCAATTGACCAACTCATCTTCAACTCTTACAGGAATCAAAACCGCGCGCACGACACACCATGTGTAGGAAATCGATCGAACGGATGTAGTTTGTGCAGCGACTATCGACCAAAACAACGAGGATGTAAGAAGAAGAAGAAGAAGAAGTTGGTATTAGAATATGCCACAGTCTTAGGCTCTTCGTTGGTATTTGTAATGTCCAAAGAGACACATGTTATATCATTCTAGTCATAGATTTCTTCTCTTTGAGATTTGACCAGAGCCCATTCGCATGCGACGGTTAATCCAAGACAATATGCCAAAACGGAAGAAATTGCATGATAACTTCGAACGCCTTGAGAAATCGAATTTCCTAATGTTCTCTAGGGAAAGAATTGGGAAAGAATATAAAACTACATATGACTTGATAAAAATAAGACTTTGTCGCGGCCTGACTTGTCGCTGCTTTCAAGTGATGTTATCCGGCCGGCTCCCGCGCTTTCCACGAAAAAGGGAAGAAGAAAAAAGAAATTAAAAGAAAAAAAGGTCTTGTAGATTTGCCCAGGCGTCAACCTTGTTTGCCTACCCCTTCAGTAAATTTCATGTGCTTCGATTAATCGTCTTCCTTTTTCTATTCCCAAATCTTTTTCGTCTTATAGTGAAAGTGAAGTCTGCTAGCATGGCGACGAAATTGCCTCGCAAAGCATGTGAATAGAAGTGTGGGGGAAAAAAAACAACCATGCGGACCAAATTTGTGCCGACTGTTGATCACATATCTTCAAAAATGGGCTCACTTAATTAATTGTTGAGATGATATCAATCCATATGATCTATGCAATAGCTTTTTCGAAGTGTGGGGATCAAAAGGGCTAGGGAAGCTATTTCTTGTTGTTTTCAGCTCTCTCGAGAAGTTATTTGTTGAGGTAATATCTGTTAAATTATGTCTCAAATTTGAGTTTGTGTATGAAACCCAACCCATTTGTAAGATGTAGAGCGGTCCATATTAGATAAGGCGTAAAGCAAAGTCTGAATTGGATTTCGATTTGATGCTGCCTTCTTCGTATTATAATCTAGGATTACAAATTGTTTTGGTAGTGGGATATTTAAATCAAGATTCAGCGTCAACAAGATAATCTCCAGGTTTGATCATAAAGTGAATTAAATTAAGAAAGGTTGTTGTCGACTTGACTTTTGGGGCATGAGGGTTTGACAGTGAAAAGATCCCTATCATTCAACATAAGATTGGTGATGTATCTAAACTAGAGATCCGATACTTACGAGGTTGGAACCGAAGAACATTTGAATCAAGATTACTTTGCTTTACGACTCTTTCAAAATGATGTCCGCCGTCTCTGTCTACTAGAAACGAATGCTTCCAAGTCTCGACCCTTCCTCCTCGTCTGATCACGCGCGACTCCCGGCCGGTAATGACCATTTATTCCCTTCGTGTTGTTTTTTTTTTTTTTTTTTTGGTTTTTTTCCACGGAGAAGTTTACTTGAACAATCCGATTGGACCAAAGGGGCAGAGCGCGTCGGCTTTAGACTAAGAAGAGGCAGATAATTACAATTTGATTTTTCTGCAAAAAATTCAAATATTATCAGAATTTTTTTAGATGCGACGAAAGACAAAGAGCATGCAATCCTCCAATATGGAGGTGATCATCGGGCTTGATGTTCTCAAGATCGACAAACCTACCCTACCATCCTTATGATCATGATTCATATCTGCACTTGGAAAATGAAAATCTCTAATCTTATGGATTGCGTATATGATGTGACTTTTTTAAAATTTTCAACATTCCTATTGACATGAAATTAAAGGAATAAGAAGCATGATCTTAAATGACATAATTGTGAAAGGCAAAATAACACAAATGATCTTTAAATTTTAATTCAATATATAATGTGGTTCTTGGATGCAGGAGGGATGCCCGGGTTGCAAGCGGGTTATGAAAAACATGAAAAACAACAAACCGGTACAAAGTAATTTTTTTAAAATTAAAAATAAAAAATTGTAAGCCAAGTCTATTTTAGAATCTACAATATTTTATAAAATCAGTTTATGTAAACTAATATCAAAAGAGCCATGGGTGCTTACACATTCAATGATTATGATAGTGTTGGTCTACATAAACTGAATCTAGGTAACAGCCTCTCAAGAAAGTTGAAAGAAGTAACGAATAGCTTCTTTAGCCCGTTTGATTGCCACACACCGAAAAAGTCATGCATAGACCGAAGAACTTCTAGAGAGAGTTGAAAAAAATATCAAATAGCTTCCCTAGCCCTTTCAATTCCCACACTTTGAAAAAGAGAACAACAAAAATAAATGAGGAACAATAAAAAGACACAAGAATTTTACATGATTCGATTCGAATATTAGTACCTATTCTAAGAAGAGAGCCAATAACAAATAATCTACTATAATTAGTCAAACTTATAATCACTGACACACTTAATTACACGTCTAAATTACATCCCAACCTTTCACTTATAAATAAAAATGTTGGGATAAGGACAGTAAAAGTATCATAATTTTTATATAGAGCTCAATTAAGTATTATACTTTCTTTTGCTCACTTAAGTACCTCATCAGAGTAAAATTAATAATTTGAAGTGCCATTCCTGACAAATTGTCCTACATGAATTTTCATATTATATTTCCATTTCAACGTGGATTTTTTTTTTTTTTTTAAATATTAATTGTCCATGTTAGTGTTGATGATGCCATATAGGATGACTAGCGTCCATGTTAGATTTTCTGGTGAGGCAATTCACTGATGGCACTTAAGTGATTAATGTTTCAAATTTATAGTACTCAAGTAAACGAAAAAAGATATGACATTTAAGTGAACGTCATACAAAAGTAATGATACTCCTAATGTACTTAGTCTTGCACGGTTGCATGATTTGCCCATGTAAAAGGTGGGATATAAGCACACACAAGAGAGAAGGTCATCTAAAACACATACAATGTGCACTCAAAAGATAGGAAAATGATCTCAATAAACTTTGAAGCTATTGCTCATTTGCCAATCTAGTCATGAGCATTTTAATAGTGCCAGTTGAATTATGAACATTTTTATCTTTTGCTAATTGAGTCTATTCGGTTTACTCTGGCTAGAAATCGCTAACATAGATGTTGGGTATCCTTCATGACAAGTCTGATGTTAACGTGGATAATTTTAAAAAATATATATATTTTATTTTATTTTATTTACTTCTATTTCCTTCTTTTTTTTTTACTATGGCCAGCCATAGTAATATATAGTCAAAGATAATGTAAAATATCTCTATAAGTTCCTCATAATATGTCATGAAGGATACCCAACATTCAATGCTAACGTGGATTATTTTTTTTTTTACGACTTGGCCCATGATCGATTTTATAGAGATATATTACGTCATCTTTGACTATATATTGCTCTATAATGTGATGACACCGGTTCATAGTGACGCGTGATGCGCTTCCCGTTGACTATTAATTCTCCTAGAGCTAGGCGTTCGACGAGTCAATGAACGAAAATTGTTCGGATATAGGGTATATGCGCTTTCTCCTTAATTTACGAGAATTTGAAACTCATACGATTTTTATATGGTACACGGCTTATGTCCTACTTTTTCTTTCTGTATAAATCATCTTTGTTATGGTTTACCGGAAATTTTTTAAATTTGAAAAATCGACGGATCTAGATGATCATGCTTTTCGTTTCTGCAATACAACAAAAGTAGCCTTGTCGATGTCTTCACTGTCGCCGCAAGTACTTCATTTTTTTTTTATTTTTTTATTTCACATTCCAATTTTCTTCGTCTTTTGCATTTGTCACTCTCGGCACTTCTGTTTGCGCGTAATCAATTGTTTGAATATACCTCACTCTACAAATTGTTCACGGCACGGAAAATTATAAGACAAGGGACAGCAGTTTGGCGACAAGTTCTTTTTAGGTTTGACTTGAATAGTCGATTCATTCTAGAAAGCTTAACCCGCCGTGGCCGGAGAGCCCAGTGTTTGACTTGAATCTTCCTCCCCCGATTCTGTAAATTCTGGGATGACCTGTTCAGGGTAAAGCAGTTTAAAGACCTGCTCAGGTCTAGCCCACTGGTAATACCTAACTTGTTTTTCTCTCACCGTGTTGACTGTTCACATATATTTGAGCGAGCAATGTACGCCATTGGATTATGGGTATCCCATCATACTACCTTTACGTAAGAGAGAGAGAGAGAGTGAGAGAGATATTAAAACTAGTCATTTAATTAATAAGTAATGAAAGCTAGTTCACTAATCAACATTCTTTTGAGCGGAAAAATACTAAAAAAATTGCAAACCCTATTGTAGTTTTGTCAATTTAATCATAAATATTTTAATAATGTCAATTGAGTTATAAACATTTTAAAGTTTTGTCAATTGAGTCTATGCAATTAATTTTGGCGAGACATCACTAACGTGGACACCGACCATTCTACGTGACACAGTCGGTACTAATATATTTATTTGTTTATATTTTTATTATTTTTCTCTTCTCTTTTTGATGCGGCTAAGCTAAGGTCTAGTGACCCTAGCTAGCCATAGTAGGAAAAAAAAATTAAAAAATTATCCACATTAACGTCAGACATATCACATAAGATACCCGACATCCATGTTTGTGATGTTTGGCCAAAATTAACTGAATGGATTTAATTAACAAAATATGAAAATATTGAAAATTCAATTGACACTATTAAAATGCCCATGACTAGATTGGCAAATGAGCAATAGCTTTAAATATTATTTTGATAATTTTCTCATCTTTTGAGTGCACATTGTATGTGTTTGTAGATGACTTTCTCTCTTGTGCATGCTTATATCCCACCTTTTACATGGGCAAATCATGCAACCGTGCAAAAGTAAGGGCATTAGGAGTGTCATAACTTTTGTATGATGTTCACTTAAGTGTCATGACTTTTTTTTTCCTCATTTGAGTACCAAATTTGAAAATAGATCACTTAAATGCCATCGGTGAATTGCCTTGCCAGATAATCATCCCATGTGGCATCATCAGCGCTAACACAGACAATCAATAAAAAAAATTCAAAAAAATCCACATCAAAATAGAAATATAAAAAAAAAACTTCACATAGGACAATTTGTTAGGAATGCCTCTCAAATGATTGATTTTACTCTGATGTGGTACTCAAGTAAGCAAAAATAAACTAAAAATTATAATACTTAAATGAGCTCTATACAAAAGTTATGACACTTTTCCTATCCTTATCCCAATATTTTTTTTTATGAGTGAAAAGGTTGGGATGTAATTTAGATGTGTAAAATACTTCAACATGCGAGTGATTATAAATGTAACTAATTATAGTAGATTATTTGTTGTTGGCTCTCTCCTTAAAATATGTACCAATTTTTTAATCGAATCATGTAAAATTTGTGTCTTTTTATTGTTCCTTGTTTATTTTTGTCATTCTCTTTTTCAAAGTGTGGGAATTGAAAGGACTAGGGAAGCTATTTTATGTTTTTTTTTTTTTTCCACGCTCTCTAGAAGTTATTCATTGAGATGACTTTTTCGATGTGTGGCAGTCGAAAGGACTAAAGAAGCTATTCATTACTTTTTTTCAACTTTCTCGAGAGGTTGTTACATAGATTCAGTTTATGTAGACTAACACTATCATAACTATTGAATGTGTAAGCGCCTGTGGCTCTTTTGATATTAGTTTGAGCTTGTGGCTCTTTTGATATTAGTTTACATAAACCAATTTTATAAAATATTGTAGATGCTAAAATAGACTTGGCTTACATTCTTTTTTTTTTTTTTAATTTTAAAAAATTATTTTGTATTGGTTTGTTATTTTCATGATATGAACCCAAGTTTATAAGATGAATGATGAGAATGTGAGGCGGCTTTACGTGGAAAGATCAAACAATCGCTACGACTTGGCCCATGATCGATTTCATGGAGATATATTACGTCATCTTTGACTATATATTGCTCTATAATGTAATGATACCGCTTCATAGTGACGCGTGATGCGCTTCGCGTTGACTACTAATTCTCCTAGAACTAGGCGTTCGACCAGCAATGATATGGGGTATATATGCTTTCTCCTTAATTTACGAGAATTTGAAACTCATATGATTTTTATATGGTACACGGCTTATGTCCTACTTTTTCTTTCTGTATAAATCATCTTCGTTACGGTTTACCAAAAATTTTAAATTTGAAAAATCGACCGATCTAGCTCATTATACTTTTCGTTTCTGCAATACAACAAAAAGAGCTTTGTCGATGTCTTCACCGTCGCCGCATGTACTTCCTTTTTTCTTTATTTCACATCCCAATTTTCCTCGTCTTTTGCATTTGTCACTCTTGGCAACTCTTTTTGCGCGTAATCAATTGTTTGAAAATATCTCACTCTACAAATTGTTCACGTCATGGAAAATTATAAGACAAGGGACAGCAGATTGGCGACAAGTTCTTTTTTTGTTCGACTTGAATCGTCGATTCATTATAGAGAGCTTAACCCGCCCACTATTGATTACCTAACTTGTTTTTCTCTTACCGCGTTGAGTGTTCACATATATTCAAGCAAGCTATGTACACCATTGAATTATGGGTATCCCATCATACTACCTTTAAGTATATGAGAGAGAGAGAGATTAAAACTAGTCATTAATTAATAACTAATGAAAGCTAGTTCACTAATTAACATTCTTTTGAGGGGAAAATTACTAAAAAAAATATTAAACTTATTGTACTTTTTTCAATTCATATAACATCCAGATTTTCGGAGATGTGTCGATTATAGGTTTTTGAAATGATGGTACTTGACCCGTGTATTAGCCAAGGCATTTTGTGCGCTGATTGGGATGAGATGTGGTTATGGTTCTCGGTTCCCAATGCCTAATGAATGTGTAAAATTAGACACAACTAGTGTCGTTTTCCCATAATTAGCCGCCCCCTCTCTTCCCTCTCTCCTCTTTTTCCTTCGCCACTTGGCAAAGTGGTCGTGCCAATTACCCTTTAACTCACGCCACTTGGCGCCACCCTGCCCCATGCAACCAATAAGGCTTCATGCAAGAAGTCTTGAAGGGGAATAACAGCCATGATTTTCTCTCTCTTCTCTCATTTCTCTCTCTCCGCCTTCCTCTCCCTCTCACGTCTCTCTCTCGCCGACCACTCTCTCTCCATCCCGACCCCTCATTGTTTCGTTTTCTTGACTTTCACTCACAAGATCGAGGGGATCACGCCTTTTGGAGTCGCGTCCAGCAAAAGCGAGGGATTAGACCTCGTGTTGCGGCAAAACTAGGTTTGGATAGGTCGTTGAGGCAAGTGAAATCCCGATTCTCTATGCTATGTTGATTTACTCGTCATACAGATCAGTTAATTTGTCTTTGATGTGCTGTGATGTTTGGCTTGTGTTGCTCTACTTTGGTCTATGTGATTTTGGGTCAGATTTTTGTTGTTACCATGGGTCGGATGAGATTCTTATGTCATGCAATGTGCCGTGAGGTGTCGAGGAATCATTAGGATTATAATTTGATTGTCTTGAGCTGAACTGTGGTTTGCATGTCGCATTGATGATCTGGTTGAGGTTCGGTATGGCTCGATAGAGATTAATGGGGTGGTTTGTGGAGTCCGGTTGAGGTTCGGTGGCGCTGAGGTGGAGACAGTTTGGTTGTGAGGTTTCTCGTGATGTGGTTGTCCGAGTTTGAGTCGTTCTAGTGGATGGGTCCTCATTGATGGTTTGGCTAGAGCTAGAAGAGTCGAGTCGTTGATCCCATGAATGGTTTGATTAGTTGGTCTCAAGTCTTTGACGGCATGATAGTTTCTATTAGTTTTAATTTGTGTCGAGTCTTCGAGGCATGTTTCTACTTGTGATAGTAGATGTCGAGTTCTTGGATGGATGATAGAAAAGGTCCCTGTGAATGGGTGTCCTGTTTTGGTTGTTCATGCTTAAGCCAAGATGATTGTGCATCAATTTGCATGCCTAAGATGTTGTGTGATTGTGGCATCCGCATTTTGCCGACCTCAGAAAAAGTGACGATACGTCGCGGATTGACGAAATTGTTATTGGCCTTCGTCATCGACACCGATTTGGACCCCGTCGTATCATCGTCATCATCGGCACCGCATTTGACCACTGTTTCATTGCCACCCAACATCCCGAAACATCTAACATATTTTCCTATGAGACCACAGGAGTACTCATGCGCAGCCATGCACGAAGGACCAATTAGCCATGCCAAATTTCCCTTCTTCATGCGGCAATTGAAAACCGCGTTTATAGGAGTCAACCCAAGACGCCCATTAGTATAAAACCCACGATGAATGGATTCCTTCACGCTGCTCGAAGACTTTAGATTCGTTGGGCCATGCACACGTAATGGTGGTGGTCAATTGAGAGGGGAATGGTTGACCAAGAGAAAGCCAATGGTGGCCACGTTGCTCCTCCGTTGTCGACCAGCAAATGAAGACTTGGAAAAAAATAAAAGAAAATGTTGTGGCCACGTCCTTGCATGGGAACGCAAGGTGGCGTGCGTCCAAGAGGAAGCTCGGCTGGTGGACACGCATGGTACACCTGCCCATCGTTGCCGCAGCCACCGAGGATCTACCTTTGTTGACTCATAAAGTCAACCAACGGAGGAAACAGAATGCTCGTGAATGTGAGCAAGAGAGAGAAGGAACCGAGCAGAAAAATTAAAAAGAGAGTGAGTGCAGCGAGTGAGTGAGGGAAATTCGTGAGCGAGCAGCAAGCAAAAATTTAGGCACTGCTGCTGTCGACGTCGCTGACGTCGCTTGCGTTTGCCGTCGTTGAGCCGTGCCCGTGACCCGCGAGCTTTCTGTTTTTGCTTGCCGTTGAGCCGTAGGACTTGAGGGTAGGACTTGAGGCAAGTGAAAGTCTACTAACCTATATAATGCAATGATGTTATTGTCTGATGTAGTGCAATAGACTCGAAAATATGGGTTTTGGAGTTTGGATGCTGAATTTTGGGTGATTGAGGTAGATTGAAATCATGAAATTGAGGAAATGTTTTGATTTTCTCTATGCATTTTCAGTTCTGTTGAACTATAATCGAAGGACCAATCTGTAGTGGATTTTTGAAGTGAGATAGTCATGGCATAGGCACGGGATCCTATTGAATCCGCACTGTCTAAAATAAGTCGTGTGTATAACTCAGCAATTTTGTACATTTTCTAGGGACAGTTCTAGTGCAATTTTGTCCCAACTTCTTCATGAATGTCGTGAAGGATTGTTTAAACTATAACATATATTTTTGGTCAGATTTTTCGAAATCCATATAGTGGCATAAATTTCTTTTAATGTACTGTACTTTTCTGCTCGAGTGTAAATTCTGGTTGATGGAATAAATTTGAGACTGAGTTGTGTGATTTACTACTCTCTATACATGAATAATTTGGCTTAGTGTTCTTCATGAAATTCTTTCCTTTAGATCTTATTTATAACATATCAAAAATTTAGAATTTTCTGAGTTCGTTTATGGGCTATTCCAAAATTTTACTAAAACTGTGCATTCTGGTTTTGAATTGTCTTTATTCCGAATTTGCTCGGTGAATGCATCTTGAGTTGTTATTTGACATGATGGTTTTTGACATTTGGCATATCATTCAACACCGAAGATTTCAATGAAAACTCATGAGACTTCCAATGTCACTGTATTGAAAATGTTTTTGGTTTTGAAATAAATTAAGATGTTAATGTTGCCGTTGGACCTCGGGTCAACGATGCCCGGGAGTCGGGAGGTCCATAGGATCACGGTGGCGATGCCTTTGGATGCCTGGGTCCATAGTACCCCATAGGTTTTCTCCGAGAGTGTCGGGATGCCCGGTGGTACGTCGGTACATAATTCCAGAGGGTAGGGGTAACCATTTTCATGGCGCGTCTCGGAGATTTCTCGTGATGCCAAGTGGGATGCGAAATGCCCGGAGGTATAACGGAACACGCTTTGGATGCTCGGTGGCCTAGTGGTTGAATGCCGGAGGCTTTCACGACGCCATGTTGGGTGCGAATGCTCGAAGGGACGCAAACATTGGTCCTATGGGAGGTAAAACTTTTTGAATATTAAAACCGATGGCTCTTTTAATGTGTGTGGTCTGGTTATAGGGCTAAATTGTATGGTATGGAATGGAACGTATCATAACAATTTGATTCTATAATCACGACCCGTGTGACTGAAAACGGTGCATCTTGGTTTCGAAACTGCACTTGCCATTGCATTAAAGAGCTTTATAGATTTGATGCATACTCATTTCTTTGATCACATGTTTTGTTTATCTTGCATGAAACTAGATAGTAATGGTTCTGCACAATATAGTTTAGTGGATCTTTCGCTGTTGGGTGGTTGTATTCACTCCTTTGTGGGGGCTAACATTTCAGATTAGAAGAGATGCCTCTGCTGCTTGTAACTCCCGGCTTATTCTATGGATTTCCGATCGACCTACAATGGGAACGGTCGGAGTACCAACACCCCAAGGTGCATGGGTTGTCATTCGAACGAGTGAGAGTTGTTTTGGTGTTTGATGTTGGTCTCTCCGCTGGCCCCATTCTTCAGGAGTTTATCGCCATTTTTGTCCGCTAAGATGGACACTCGCTGGGGCTGCTGCCACCGCCGCTAGCTAATGGACCGGATGGGTGGGTGTGACCGAGAGTTAAGGTCAGTAGAACAAGCATTTTTGGACGCCGACACTGACTGATGGACTTATGTACATAACTGTTGGAATAGTCGGATGTCTTTTGAAAGTAGCCGAGTATAGAAAATCTTGGCATTTTGATGTACCGACTAAAGATGTCCATCTGGTTTATGAAAACCTTGACATTTTGCTAGGCATTAGCTCACTTTTGTTGGTGTACACATTTTTCATATCCATAGCCATGACTACAATTTCTACTATCCCAGTTTTCTGCTATGGCGCTGCAGTAGTTCTAGAGGGGCAACTTTACAAGTTTACCGTTCCATATTTTCCTTTCGTGACTTTCATACGCTACACATCCACACTCTAGATAGATGCAAGTCCACCGACCGTCCATATTACCTACCGCTTTCTGGCACTCTACGACAACATCGGAAGATATTTGAGTGGTCCTCTACCATTCCCAGGGGAGAGCAGTGGTAGCGATGACGAAGACGGTGCCGATGGGGAGATGAATGGTGGTAGGGATCCATTTTTAAGACACGATTTTGGCACTTTTTGAGATCAAACTGTGTTGAGCGGGTGTTAGGTTGTGGATAGTTTGAGGGCGTAGATGAAGGCTAAGTGGATAGTCTATGGGTGTAGTATATCTTTTTGACCTCCCAGTATTGCTCTATTATCACCCATGTCTAAAAATAATACAAGAAATGAAAGATGTTGCTTGTTTTTCTATGGTTGTCCGTCCGTTACTGTTGATGGCTTGCTTGATGCTTAATTTCAACTTCTGCTTATGCTAAAAAGTGAAAGATTAATATCTCGCTTTAGTAAGGTGGAGGATGGAGACATTACATCTTGTCGTGACAAGTCATAAATCTTTTAATTATGTTAATTAATTTCTAAATATTTTCATATTTTGTCAGTTAAGCCTATCCAATCATTTTTTACTAGAAATCACTAACATAGACACCGGTCATTCCATGTGACACAGCCGGATATAGATAATTTATATTTTATTATTTTTATTATTTTTTTCTCATCTTTAAAAAAAAAAAATACGGCCAAGCAAAGGTCGGCTGGCCATAGTAGAAAAAAAGTGAAGACAAAGACAAGAAAATAAAAGAAAAAAATAAGAAAATCAAAAATCAAAAATCAATTTCTTCTTAAATTATCCATGTTAAGGCTAGTCGATTTACGTAGTATGCCTAATGTTTAAGTTAATGATTTATGGTAAAATGACTGGATGAACCAATTAGTAGAAGATGAAAATATTTAAGATTCACTCGGTATAATTAAAAAGTTTGTAACTAAATTGATTAAAATATAATAACTTTGAATATGTTTTTGGTAATTTTCCTTTTGTTTTGTTTTGTTTTTTTGTTGTTTTTTTTTCTAGTGCACATCGTACGTGGTTTGCAGAGGACTTTCTCTCTGTGGCGTGCTTACATCCCACCCTTTACGTGGGCAAACCTTGTAACTTGCATGCATGAAGACCACGTACAAAGCCAGGTTAGGACAGCGTTGGGAACATCATCTCCAATGACTCTAATCAAAAGGATCGCTGCTAAAGAAAAGGACCAACAGAAAGAAATAAAGAGAAAAAATAAAGACGATGTTTTTTCAAGAATTAGTAGCGACAGAAAGAATAAAATGCACGCATTTCTGTTGACGGAATTAAAATAAAAAATAAAAATCAGCAAGGATTATTCCTCATAGCGTTATGTTATCCGCTTACTTTAGAATTAGTAGCAACAGAAAGAAATGAAAAGAAGAATACAAAAAAAGTTAATGAAAAAAAATCTGAGTGACTAGCCTCAGTAAGAATAAAATGCACGCATTTCTGTTGACGAAAAATTAATTAATTAACTGAATTTCTGAGTGCAAATCCAATTCTGCAGTCCAAGTGGAAAGTTTATTTATCCATGTATCTTATCTTATAACGATGTCAAACCCAAGTCGACATAAACATTTTTAGGTACTCTATTTGCTTGAGTATACGTTCTCAGTGCTAGCGTTCACGTTCGAGATTTCACGCCTCACGTCCTATGCATATTGAATAATTGACATACTTCAAATAAGTAAATTAATGAAATGTCACTTGTTCAAATCTCAACTATTGCATAGAAATTACTCTCTAGTAAGGCATATGCACAAGTCAAAAGCTGTGACTTTCCCAGTTCATGAAAATTGCAAGATATCTCATGGCCCTTCAAAAAATCAGGCATCGGTCCTCGTACCCTTGAATTATGAAAAGAAAAAGCATGTAGCGAGTTTTGTATATATATATATATACTTCGACATTGAGATATAGTTTTACTTGTATTAAATATATCTTTTATTTTACTGTTCAAAAGGACATGGAGATACAAGTTGACTAATATATTTCTGAAAACTTAACATGGATATGGTGTGTGAATGAGAGCAATGATGAATTAATATTGGGGAAAAAGTTACTAAAAGCTTCAAATATGCCCATTATGATATATTTACCCTAATTTTTTTTTTTTACACAAAAAATCCCAAACTTGTACATGTATGACATATTTATTTTTTTCAAGGTTTTGTTGATAATGCATTGTTAAAAATCTGCCAACATAGACGCCAAAAAACAAACAATGTTGACATGGCACCACGTGGGTCAAGTGAAATAAAAATGACATTTTGGCTAAAAAAAAATCATCCAACGGAACTTTAATGAGAGTAAATATATCATATAAATAGAAATTTGAATTTATTACAATAAAAGTTTAGAATAAATGTGTTACATATGATACAATATAAAATCTTTGATATCATAAAAGAAAGTTCAGGGTAAATGCATCACAATGGGTATAGTTTTGGGTTTTTTTGTGTCTTTTTCCTTACCTTTTATTAAAAGAGACCGTGAATAATATACATTGTAAATTTTGAATCAAATCCTGTAATTGAAAGGTCATTTGATCCATTATCTTAAAAAGGGAAGTTTTAGCGAGAAGGACGTGAAATAGCATAAAAAAGAAGAAGAAGCTGAAACCAGGGTATAAGGATTTCTAGAATTCACGGTTGTCGAACCATGCAAACATAAAATTTTCATTAAACAATAATTATAACAGGAAAAAGTCACAACCTCAAACTATACGCACTAAGACTCATTTAGCTTAACACTTATTCTTGTAATAGAAAAACCCTCAAATTGTACCTATGTGCATCAAAGTTCTGCTAGATGATTTTTCAACAAAAATAACACCATTAATACAAGTTTGTGCTTTTTATTATGACAAAATTCAATCCTAAATCTTTTAATTTTTACTGATTGAATTCTAAATCTTTTCACTTTTTGCCAATTGAGTCCATCTAGCCAATTTTGGTTGAAATTTACTAACGTGAACGCCAACTATTCTACATGGCACAGCCAACTCGATGTGGACAAAATTTATTATTTTTAAATATTTTTAAAATTTTTAAATTTTTCCCTATTTCTTCTTCCTCTATCAATCACCCAACCTCCAGTGACCAGCTTAAGGCTATGATTAGCAAGGATCAGCCCGTCAGATCTAGCTAGGGGCGACCTCGCCGACTCACACGAGGTCATCCTCGCTAGATCTTGACGAGGGCGACCTCGCATAAGACCAATGAGGCGTCGTCCCTCACCTACTTCAAGTGAGGGCGAGGGGTCGGCTGCAAGTGAGGCTCACCCTCACCAGATCCGACAAGGGTGAGTCTCGCTCAAGACCCATAAGGTTGTCCCTCACCCAGATCTTGACAAGGGTGACCTCACGTGAGGTCGGTGGTGTCGACCGTCACTAGCCTCTAGCAAGGCTCGACCTCATCAAATTTGGTGAGGGCAAGCCTCACCCGAGGCCAACAAGATCGCCCCTCGCCAATTCTCGACGAGGTCGACCAGTCGCAATCACTAGCTAGTTGTTGGAGGCTAGGCAACTAGCAAAGGAAGAAGAGAGAAGGAAAAAAAAAAACTAAAAGATATTTTTTAAAAATTCGAAAAAATATTTTAAAAATAAAAATTATGTCAGCCATGTCATGTAGGATGACTAGCATCCATGTTAGTGAATCTGGCTAAAATTGACCGAATGGACTCAATTAGTAAAAAGTGAAAGTTTATGATTTAATTTGCAAAAGTGCAATAGGTTTAAGGCTTTTGAATAATTTTCCCACAAAAATGTTCAAGGTAAATGTGACTCAGTTTGCATAGTTTAGGATTTTTTTTTCTCTCGCCCAATTATAAATGATAGTGTGCTTTCATCTCCCAGGTATCGACTTAATTTGCCTAGCCCGAAAATATAAATGTGCTTCGACCAGTCTTCCTCCTCACAAATCTTTTTTTTTTTTTTTTTTTGGGGTGGGGTGCGGAAAGTCAAAGTCGAGCCTGCTTGCCTGAAGCAGCAATTGCCTCGCGAAACATCTGAAGCTGAAGTGTGGAAAAAAAAAATATAAACAATACAGATTAAGTTAATTTTAGTTGTTGATCATGTGGACCTCGGACTCCACATGATTAATGATTGAAATGATATTTGTCCATATAATCTATGCAATAACTTTTTTGGACTGTGGGATAGAAAGGACTAGAGAAGTTCCACACAATGGGCATAAATACCCTCATTTAATATATTTTATACAAAGATATTAAACGACATCGTAGGATGGTACATTGATTTTTTCCAAGTCAAGAGCACTTATATAGGTCAAAGGCCGTGACTTTACCAATTGATCTCCCATAGCTAGGTCTCTATACTCCTGCCCTTGGTTAAAAAAAAAAACAAAAAAACAAAATTGCATGATATAAATATTCTGTCATGAAAAATAAACGATTTGAAAAATACTTTTCTTAAAAATAATCGCTTATATCGCTTAAAATAATTAGTTAGTGAAAAATATTTTTGTTGTTAACAATAATTTGTATCTAAATATTTTTGGAAATGATGAAAATATAATTCATTCATTCATTTTTTTATAAACGATACAAATAATTATTTTTAACAAGATATTTTCTAAATCATTCATTTACCTGTAAAACAAACAAACAAACAGAGCTCGAAATTTCATCTTGACCTCTACTCATATGAGAAATTAAATTTTATCACTTGAGCAGCCTTGGCCTTCCAAAAGTGTCTTCTTTAATTAAGCAAATCAGAAGATTATGTCAAAAATTCAGTTATAGAGGGTAACATACAAGAACCTCAAGTTCAAATGTATTCATGTCATTATGCGTTGGATCCAATAGGAAAAACAACAATTGTCAGGCATTGATTCTGCATTTCAAGAATTTGCATTTCACAAGAGCCTCTTGATGAAAATGAAGACATTAATTTTTGCATCGCTTCTACAACTTAATGTCTACAAAATATGAAGACAGTGATCCGTAGGATCGAGGAGAATCGGAGTTCAAACTACACAAACAAAGTGCACACATAAATCAGAAATGAGATCAAACTCCACTTGCCCAAATTCCAAACCAAACCCAAAACTCAGCTACAAAATGCCTCTCTCCGTTGTAGAGAGAACGAGACGCATGCCTAATTTATAAACTTGTTCAAGCTTCCTGCAAAATATGATGAAGAGGAGAAAACAGGAGACTTTGCTGGAGTGACCATTCTGCATCAAAAGGACTCCTCAATCTCAGGCACCTCCAGGTCACATGATATTACAAAAAACCGTAAATATATACAACATAGCAAGCAGGAAAAGTCGTGAGAGTGGTTCATCATTCCAAAATCTCGCCTTCCTCTAATTCATCCACCACTGGTGTTAAGTTGCACCCTCCAGGTAAGCCTTCTCTTTCTTCTCTACCTTTTCTGGCAAGCTCATCATCCAATTCAAGAAAATCATCGGGATTCATTTGTGCAATGAGATTTGAGTAGGCATCTATCAGTCCCTGATCGAAGTCAATTTCCATGTCCTCAATAATCCATGAGTCCCCAACATTGGAGGGAAGTGGTTCACTTAGTCCAGATACATGTCCTGCCAAGGGCCCACTTGATGCTTTTATATTTTGATGGGAAAACTGAGATCCTCCACTTGAGTTCCCTTGCTGCATTAGGTCACACACCCGCGATTCCAAACAGCCATTATCTTCAATAATCTCCTCCCTGAAGTGGACACCATGCACATTTGAATTACCACTTCCGACAGAGCACTGCAAATCTGATTTAGGAGTGATGGCTCTCCCGTCTTTCACAACTTCAAAATCACAACTGTGTGATGGAAGGAAGACGTGCATCACAGGATATTCTAAGATGACAACATTTGCCAATAGTTGCCTAAGAGGGGTGTTTATGTCCAACTCCTTGAAAGGTGATTTGGGACCCTGGATTGGCAAAAAGTAGAAATGAACTCACTAGGCCGAACATTTAACCACTGAGAAGTCTGATAGGCAGCATTAAAGATGGATGGTCAACTCCAAAGATTGATCCATAATTGATCTGAGATACCCCCTCCATTATAGAGAAAGATCCACAGCATGAACAAGCAAACAGAAAGACTAAACTTCATGAGCACGCTTGAAGAAGGGAAGATTACCTTTGGATATTTACGAATAAAAAGTCTGAGATTGTCCAGCTGTTCATCACAAAAATGCTTTAGCTGATGGTTCCATGGACCAGGTTTCAGATGTTTCTCAATGACAGTACGAAGGGTCATGTCCTCATGTATTCTGCAATAAAAACCATCCTCAACCACTAAACATGGTACCATTGCTTTTTGGAATGGACAGTAGCACAAATTAATTCTCATCTCTAGAGGTGAACATAGGTACTGCAGATCAGCTTTCATCAAGCTTAACAACATGACTCACCCATGGTCACATAATACCACATCTGTCGAGTGAAAGCGCCATTCAATTGTCCATGAAATAAATTTCTTCCTGAGACATTTAAAAAAGCACAGTTTATAGATGAGAAACTACAAAACTATTCCAAAATCACATTCTGACTATAAATTTTCTTAAGCAAAAACATCTTCAAAGAAGAGGGCTGATAAAGGCAGGAAAGTATTAGCCAAAAGCATGGGAATGCCAAGGTCAAGTAGACCGAAAAACTACTTACAAAATTCAATGAAAATCATTTCTAAAAAAAAAAAAAATGACATTTATGGACACCTTTAATCTGTATATCCAAAGCATGACCAAAGAGTCAACACCTGACAAGTCCTGCACTTCCTAATCTCATGGCAAGAAAAAAACTTGCAAATGAGATTAAAACCTAAATAAGCAGGTTAGATAAGTTCAACCATGCTTGTTTAAGAAATGTTCCTGATCGATGAATGTAATTGCATAGAAGGACTCACTTCTTGATAGCATTTTCTCAGTTAAATGATCGATTCCAAATATTCTTAGGAGCTGCAACTGTGATCCAGATATAAACCCATATAATGAAGATTCAGAGACATAGAGATAGAAGAGCTGATCTTAACCTTCCATAATACATCTTTTATCATCAGATGGCTTGATTATTGACTTAAGGAGAAAAAAGATGAGAAGGAGATCACATCATCACAGGTAGAGTAAATACTGACATTGTTATCACTAAATCCCTAGAGCAAGATCAGGTTTTAAAGATAAATATTTAATGCCTTCAGAAGTACCCAGCTGATCTAATATTGTATACCCCAGCCAAGAGAATGACCCCCTATTGTGCAGAACTTGTAGTCATCTTACAAAATCGATAGCATAGTATATATAGTCCACTCTAAGGTCAAGATTCTGACATCACACCTTTGCTCATATCGAGACTGATTTCGGCCCCTTCTTGACAGTCCACTTGGAAGGAGCAAGAGTTTCGTTCTCCTACTAGCAGCTGCACGCCGGAGGTTTTGGAGGGGAAACGGCAGCTTAAAATAAGGATGCACACTTAATTTAGTTCTTGTTCTGTGAGCAGCTTCAGTCACCCTCTTCACTTCCTCGAGCAAATTATAGTCTACGTCCATCATGAATTTCAAAGAATTATGAACATAAAAAACTCAAGAATAAATGAAAGATTCTTAAAAAGTAAATATGAAAACAGAAGTCTTGACCCAAAAAAAAAAAAAAAAAAAAAAAAGGAGAAAAGAAAGCAGAAGTAAGCTTTGGGCTTAAGCTAATTTTCTGAGGAAAAGAAACCATTCAGATAAAGGGCAATTACCAATAAAAATTTATGCCTGAATAATCAAACTCAAGAAAAAAGCTAGAATTTTGATACGCATTCATGTGCAGTGGGGGGGGGCGGGGGAGAGAGAGAGAGAGAGTATACCAGAGAGGAGAACATTGTCATTAAATTGAGAGAGAGGGATGAACTCAGTCTGATTCTTCTTGCCATTGCAGCCAGTACGGTGTTTATGAGCATTTACGCACAGAAGGCTACATGAGCGGAAAAAACATGCAGGACACTTGTATTTTGATGGGTTCTTTTCACACTCTTGACATAGAAGAGCCTGTTGCTTCGCAAGTGGTGTGTCCACATTTTCTTCTGCTTGATCTTCCATCTGAAGCAAATTTAAAAGGGTTGAAAAGAATGGTATTTGGAATAGTAAGACAATGTGACATGATAATTTAAATAAATGAGAAAAATAAAATCTAGTCAAGAGAACAATCCTCCAATTATTTCACAGAAACAATCCTTAGACAGCAAGAAATAGATCAATGGGAAATAAAGGTATGTGCCACAGATCGTTTTATCTTGACCAGTGGATTCCAGGGCCTCAAAAAATGGCCATCATTGAGAGAGTAGGTCAGGTCAGCTGCAATTCAGAACCTTTTATGATAAGACAAGGAATCTGAGGAATCTCTTATACCCTTACCTCATTAGGTCAATCACACAATATAAGGCAGTACACTGTCATATTGAATCCATTCTGGTGTTTGGTGAAAACAACAAATAAATATTAACTGCAAAATACACCTTTGAGAGAAGTCCATAAGAGTTATCTTATCATTATTACCGTCCAAAGCAGATCACTTGAAAATTGTACACCAGCAATCTCTAAAACACTACATTTTTATTACAAAGCACAACCACAAAAATGAAAAGATACAATCACACATCAAATCCATTTGCAAGAACCATTTTTCTCAGATATGGGAGCCAACATGGGTACTTGTATCTGATTGTCCAAGTTTTCATTTCACAACAGGTATGAGGCAACAAGTGTCCAAAATTTGGATACAAGTGCAGGGATATATTTAAAATAGACAATATGCGCACCTGATAATAACTATTACTAAAGCATTGCTTTGACGTTAACTTCATCTCAGTAATTTTAATAGACGGCATTTTGAAACAACATTATGGATTGAGGATCACATGATCCTACAAATTTAACAAACCGTGGCCAAATTGTGAAGCTTTTACTCAGTTTTGCACAGTTACATACACATCAACATTAAAACAAGGGAAAAAAGTTCAAACATAGGAACACTGTGAATTCCTGCACTCCAACATCATACGTTTTCTCTGTCTTTTTCTTTGTGGACTCCTCCACTCGACTTTGGAGAAGGCCCAAAATTTTCTCTTCTTAACATCCTCCAGCAGCTTCTTCATAAAAAATTGCCACCAACACAAAGAAGTTGTTAGGATTGGCATCCTACATAGGATCATAACATCCTAAAAATTACACCAACAATAAAAAAGTCTTGGATAACCATATGGAATTTATCAATTATTAAAATTGTATGACATTAACACTTCAAAATAGTGTAAATTTTAAGTTTATGACGTCTTCATACTATATGAGCCAGGCCATAGTGACATTGAACCTAACACCCGACTGATTCTGCCCAAGTGCCTCACTTCCACGAGGCATTGATGGAGGAACAGGTGGTTTGGGGGAGGAGACGCTCCGCCAGCAGAAGTCAGCGTAGGATTTTGCATGCTCTCATTTTGACAGGCTCGAGAATGCAAATCCCGGGTCGAAGACATCTTAACAAATACTAATAATAACAACAACTAGGAACAGAAACAATGCAACAAGAGCGACAAATCGAAGTAACTATAATCGAAAGCCAGAACAATATCACAGCTCAGCCCATGCACAACCAGTCATCAGCATCAAGTATCAACCAAAGTAAGAAACTCCCGATCCATTCAACTCTAATTTCACAGCCCATCCATCCACCATCCATTCAATTCATAACATCCATAAGACACTATTCAAACTCCAGTTTAAGAACTATACCCTGAAGAATCACCGAAACAAATCCTTCAGCACGACTCCTTTCTCGGTGTTTTTCCAAAGTTCGGCACGATTCAGCCTGTTCAGCATCCACAAACAACCCATGTAATTTGTTAGCAATCGCGTTTATAAAATAAAGAACAGAAATTTCGGCTAAAAGAAAAAGGAAAAACCCTCACTGAACTAGAAGCGCCGGCCGTGTCGGTGCGTCCAAAGCTTATGGAGGGCCACGAGGCGCGAGCCGTCGCCGTCGAAGCTCGCGGAGGCCGATACGAACAGAAGAAACGAGAGCGACCGTCGCGATTCGCTGTCGTTCCGGTCGCGGCGTCGAAGCTCCCTCGGGCCCTACGGTCGTGGAGATGCGCTCGCCCGTGGCACGCGGCGGGCCGCGCCGTCGCGGTGCGTCTCGCCGGCCGGGCGGCGGCGGCGGCGGCGCTCGACGGCGGACGAAACTCGCGGGTGGGGCGTGGCTGCGGGAGAGGAAAGCGAAAAGACGAGCGCGCGGCGGAAGAGAAGGGGAGATTTTTTATATTTCTGAAAGGCCGACCGAGCCCGACCCGACCCGACCCGACCCGACCGGCCCGAATTCAGAAGATCCGGATCCGGAATAGCCGGTCCAGCGGTGACCCGACCCGACCCCATCGCGGGATCGCGATCCTTTGTCCCGGCCATTGTAGCACACGTGTGTCGCCCAGGGCATAAAGGGGCATGATGACCTGACGTCATCCTTACTTTCCTCCGGCTTATCACCGGCAGTTTATTTAGGATTCCAAACTCAACGATGGCAACTAACCCGACCCGACCCATTTTCTCTCCCTCACCCTTTTCTCTTTTCTCTTCCTGTGTGCGCAGAGGGGGGAGGACTCGTTAAAACTACTCAGGGAAGAAGGGAAGCCATGGAAGAAGCTCTGCCTCCGGTGGCTGAACTGCGTGATCCCACCAAGTTGGGCAGCCCCGCGGTTCTACGCGCTTCTGGATTTCGTCAGACGATCTAAGGAGGACGAGTTAGTGAGGGCTTGGAGGAGGAGGGAGGTTTTGGTGATGAACAGCATCGTGGATAATCAGAGTTATAAGGAGCTCAGTGTGTGCTTGGATTTGATCAGGGAAATATTCGGAGGACCCGGTTCTGGTGTCGAGGTTGGGGTATATTCAGATGCAGGTTGGGGATTTGGAGGGCGCGAGGAGCTCGTTAGTGGATCGAGGGGATGGCGAGCGAAGGGAAGGGTCGTGGGTGGTTGAGTGAGGTTGAGTTGAAAAATCTTTGTGAATAGAGAAATAAGGCCTTGTAGGCCTTGTTGTATTTGGTGGGGAAGGATTATATGTGTCGGCTGCGAGGGGTCATGAGGAGTGTACTGAAAGAAATGATTCGGATGTGGTGGCGATCAACAATTAGGCGATTTGTTTAATGTATCTGAGGGACTTGTCGGATTCAATCAAAGTGTTGGAGAACGCGCTTGAAAGGGTTCCTACCTTTGCTTTGAATGATTCTCTCGTGGTGAATCTGTGTAGTATGCACGAGTTGGCGTACGTCAATCATTCGGATATTAACCGTGTGTCCGTTAATTATTTTTTTCCGGAGGATGATTTCTAATAAGAAATTATTCTTTTTTATTCTGTTATCGAGAATAATTTATAAATATTTTAAGACGTTTGATAATTACTCAAAATTTAAATTTGCTTAATTCTGAAATTGTTCTTAAGAACAAAGAAGTAACTTTCTTTTTACTCCTTGATTATATTTCAAATCTATTTCTAAGAATAAAAATTTTACCAAATGAATTTCTATTCCAAATCTACCCCCGAGAATAAAAGAATATAAAAATAAAATAATAAAAATTGTTGCTAGCGGGAAGACCACCACCCTGGCACCATGCATCAATCACCTAATGGCCCTTGCGTCGCAAGGGCTTCGAACTCCTGACCTCTCTCTCAAAGGCCTGAAGCCTATCCAGCGGAGCCATCATGGCCGATGGTAAAGAATATAAATTGTTACTGTCTGGTAAATTGCCAAATGCATCCTAAAAAGGCTGAGTAATTGGATTGCGCAAGAGGCTCTTGATGATTTTGATTCATCGTGTACTAGGACTTGTTGGTACTATCTCGTCCACTATCATATGATAGGTTGCTTACTAATGTCATCCAAG
Source organism: Eucalyptus grandis (assembly GCF_016545825.1). Classification (NCBI taxonomy): domain Eukaryota; kingdom Viridiplantae; phylum Streptophyta; class Magnoliopsida; order Myrtales; family Myrtaceae; genus Eucalyptus; species Eucalyptus grandis. Next base: position 8,563,822 of record NC_052620.1, read on the forward strand.
GGGCGAGGGTGATTCGAGGGTTGGGTTGGGATAATCGGCATTAGCAAGCCATCAGTCTTGGAGTTCAACTGAGAAATTAGTTTGACTCAACACCATCGGGTATATAGCGACAATTTAGCAATATTGAGGGGCGGGAATGAGAAAACATATGATGAGGGACTAATTATCTTCCTTCTTTCTAGGTAAGCTCAAAATATATATTTATCAAGTGGTGGTCCTAATGTAGTACTTGTCGCAAGCAACCAGCATCTTCAAACAAATTATGGACACTAGACTTGAGCTTGACTTATAATGATGACTGCGTTTATAATCTGTTTATGTCCCGATAAAAGGCAATCCTGATCTCATCTAATTCTTAGAATGTGTGATAGGCCTGCTGTCTTGGAATTCCGATGCAACAACCAATATCATTGACCAGATGAGAGCTATGTAGCCAAAGAAGATCGTTCCACAAGTATAACATTGCCTAATTCATCAAAAAAATATCTACTGATATGCCATGAAATAGCCCCTCTATGGTGACCGAAGGCGGGATTCAATAAAAGTGAAGGCTTATCCTAGCATGCAAACCTGAAAAGAGAACCTCTTCATGATCTTAGACAAACAAGAATTTGTGTATACCGCAACATAAGTATGTGATATCCCTTATGAGTACAGGGGACTTTGATCAAGCACCACATGCACAAATAGAACTGCAAAGTCAAAGCATTTGTGACATAGAAAGTGTGTCCTTAACTCGAATCTCTTATCATCAAATCTCTAGTGATGATAGACATCACATAAATGCAAACCTAAGAAGAAATTATACAGTCATGAAATGAAAAAAGGCCATATACTCTCATCAACCCTACTAAAATGACTATTGGCACAATCTGGATGATTCTACTGTTCTACTCGTATAAATGTGATGAGTGATCCCGCATTTGGTAATTTTATGAAAAAGTTAGTAAACATAAAAAACCGGTAGATTAAAATAATTATTAATCTATTGATTTCTTGATAATTTGCTATAACTTAGCAACACTTTTATGCAACTACTAACTTGTCTGATCTTTTATGGAATTTTATTTGTCTTTCTCCTAATCATCTTAAATTTACCAACTCTTATGCTGAAATTGGCATTTTTAAATAATAATATTTTTTTAAAATTTTTTTAATATTTCTCTCTCTTTTTTTTTCCCTTTCTTCACTTGTTTTTTTGGAATTCTAAAGGTCAATGGGGGTTGCTAGCTAACCCTCGTTGACACTTTATGAAGGCGTTGTGGCCCTTACCCTTGCCAATGGATGTCATTGCCCTCACTATGGTCAGTGAGGGCGAGGCCAAGGGCCACTGCATCCTCACTAGCCAAAGCAAGGGCTCATGAGCCCTCACCTAGTTTTGGTAAGGACTGCGACCTAAGTGACATCGACATGACATGACACGACAAAACACAATATATCGACAAGTCATTTCTAAAAAATAGAGAATTCCGATATGTTAGAAACACGTTGTATATTAAATATTATTTTTATAGTTATCATTTTCATGATTGTTTTAATCAAATTAATTTGATTCAAACTTTAAATAAAAATAATAAAAAGAATAAATTTACACTAAAAATATCAATCCACCATTTAATAATATCATTTATTGTTTCAAATTTGACAAATTCAACTCCATTCCAATAATCCATAAAACTTGGAGAGAAAAAACAAGCAAATTTAAATTTTGGACTTACATGTCAAATGTCGGAAAAGAAAATAAAAAGAAAAACTTTAGGGTGAATAGTATATCATAGGAAGTGAGAGTTAGAAGAGAAAAAAAAAGAAAACTAGATTTTTCTTCTTTCCCCATTGATTATTTTTATTATTGTTTTTTATTTTTCACATATATATATTTTGACCCCTTATTGATTGAAACTTTTTAAAATTGATATCGTGTGTCAGAATCACGTGTTGAAAACTCGTATGTTGGAGAGTATCGAGAAAGTTAATTAAGTGTCAGATTTTCTGATACATATTGACATAGTGTCCAAAAGTGTCAAAGAATGTTGGACACGTCTCGAGTATCTATCACAATACAAAAACTCTCAAGAGTATTGGTGCTTCTTAAAATGTGACACCCTCTCCAAATCTAGGTCAAACCTAGAGCCGACAAGGGCCATAGCCCCTTAGCCCTAGTGCTAGTGAAGGTTGGGTGGTGACCTTTCCCAGTCCTCAAGCTTCCTAGGAAAAAAGAAGAAGAAAAAGCCATAAAAATGATAAAAAAAAATCAAAATATTATTAACAAATATTCATGTGGCACCACCCACATCATTTCAAAGCTAGTTGTGCTATAATAGGATTTTTTGGCAAAAATTGGCTAGAATGACTCAATTGGTACAAATGTAAAATGTTTAGGATTAAATCGGAACAAACATAAAGGCTTTTTTGGTACTTTTCCCTTGTGAAACAACTATTGATCACCCTCCCTCTCGTATTTCACATCAAATATGACCCAACACATTTTATTCTCTCATACGGCAACTTTGTAAGAAAAGGTTCGGGCATATGCCCTTTATTCATCCATCCAAGCGCAAGTCAAGTCCCCTCCATTGTTTATCAGGGAAACATCATGGCAAATCTCCATGCTACATTGTTTTTTGTGGTTTTCATACATTGTGTATTGTGTAAGTCCCATTGCCATTGGCAGAGAAGGGAAAATTTTAATCAATCATTACTAAATTTATTGTACATATGCAAATTTAGTTACAAAATTTTCAATTTTGTCAAATGAGTCATAAACCTTTGCACATAATTCTAAATGAGTCATCTTATGTGGCACACAGCTATGTTAGCGATTTTCATGGAAATTTGACTGTATATTGGAATTTCGATAAGATTCTTTAAATTTAAATTGACAAAATCAAAAAATTTATCATTGAATTGGCATTTGTATAATAGATTTTCAACTAATTGGACAATCTTCCTGCAAAAAAAGCATTATTTATTTAGGACAACGCTATTTCCACCTCCTAAATGATTATAGCAATCCCTATCTGCGCTAAAAAGACAAAATTGTCGTTAAATTTTCAATTGCAGTTTAAAGTGATGGCCCCACTGGCCCCACTCTTTGTTTTTTCTATTGTTCCTTTTTCTATTCATGATAGTTGCATAATTAAGCATTTCACATATGTTGTTTTTTCAGCATATTAAAGAAAAATGCATTCTCATGTATTCTTATAACATTTTACATACTCCATGTAAAATCATTTCACTAATAGTAAGGAAAAAAGACATTCTTTAATATAGTATAAAACTAAAAAGTCGCTTCTTCGTTATTGATTTTATAACAACTTACCTATTTTTGGTCCATCTTATCTAAAAAGCTCACTATCTTGTTGAGCTTTTCATTAATTTCATTAGTCTACTATATAGATCAAATCTCTTAATTTATAATATTAATGAATTTATCTTTTTTCCTCATTATACTAGCAAAATGCTTTTATACAGATAATGTAAGATGTTAGAGGAATTTATTGGAATACACTAAAAATATTATGCACAATAAGGTATCTAGATATACTTAGTGAATAATTCATAAATAATATTAATTTTTGTCAATATAGAATAATGATATTTCATCAGCATTTTTTTTCAAAAAAAAAGTTCTTACTTCATGCAATGTTTTTATTTATTAAATTTAATCTACTTAATAATTTAATTATAATTATAATCAACAACATGAAAACGAACTAGATTTATGGGAAATTTCTCTTTTGACAAAACAAATTTTATGGAAGCAATATCTAACAATAAAAATAAAAATGATGCGTTTAACATGTATGGAAAATCTACAACAAACAAAACCTAAACATATTAAATTATTAATTATGGTAAGTAGAACCTGCATAAATATAGAAAAACATTTTAAAAAGGAAAGTAAATACATATAGGACCCCCAATTTAAATTGCAATTGAATAATGTCACGTCATGATCATCCGAGCATGTGCCCATCCCTTAGTGATTGATTAATTAGCGATGTCCTAGGACGCATTGCCGACCCATTCTTTTTAATGTGCATGCGGAAGCGAATAATTAATCCCTAGATAACAACAAGATGTGATAGAAAAGCAGAACCATAAATTTAAAAATAAAATAAAATCATAACACACTTATATACATATCAAACCATGTCTTATACAAAACCATCTGATATATATATAAGGTTTGTAAAACCGGGGGGGGGGGGGATTTCATAAAACTACATATTCTCATCCTAATCCTCATTGGAGCAATACATCGGGGTACCTAGATCTGAGAGATTCGGGTCTACCACCAAACCACCGGGAGGATCTGTTGTGCCTTCCTCAAAAGTAACCTCCAGCACATACAGAGGTATCTCAGATTCCGGTATGGGACCCTCTCTCTGGCCATTCCACTTATGATGGTACCCTGATCTGTATTGATGGGGTACCTTGTAGGGTAGAGCCTCATCAACCCAGACCGTGGTGCTTATGAGCTCATAGACCCAATTCCTAGGGCTCCCATGCAACAGAATATAGGACACTTGTTCTGTGACCTTCTTCGGCTATCCAAAACGCTCGGGAGGAGCTGCCTTCTAGGGATTTGAAATTGTTATACCACAACGGGGTGAGACAACGTCTCATCAAGTTCAACCCCTTAAGCCCCAACTATGAACTTTGGCTGTCCAAAATGCACGGGAGGAGCTACCATCTAGGGACTTGAAATTGTTATACCACAACGGGGTGAGACGACGTCTCAGCAAGTTCAACCTCCTAAGCCCCAACTATGAAGAAAATACGCCCAAAGGGCTGCCTAAGCACAAGCACAGGTCAGAGGACTTACCTTTGCCTCGGTTTCTTCCTGTAAGTCAGTATAATTCAAATACTCACGAATCACATCAACCAATCAAATCAAATCGAGTCATTGATCAATCGACTCAGTCGATTCCATGTCATCAAGACCATCTCTCGGTCAACCCACTCAATACTATCTATAAAGTACGATCAAATCATGTCTACTCACTCTAAATTGATGATAGATAGTATAGCTCACCTAAAGCTAATAGATTATGGCTCACCAGAAGTTGACAACCAAGTATACTGCTCGCGCTAAGCTGATATATCAAAGCTCATAGGCTGATATAGTATACTGACAATGCTCACCAAAAGCTCTTAAGGTATATTGTTCACCCAAAGCTGATATATCATGACCCTCAGGTTGATATAGTATATCGGTATACTGCTCATCCAAAGCCAACATATCAGAGCTTGTAGGCTGATATAGTATACCATCCTGGCCATCTAACAAATTTACTATTTTTATCATACTCGATAAAAATAATCATGTGTGGGTACATAGTTGGCTTTAGCCAAAATATAATATTTTCCTTTTTAAAAATCCCACTAATTCCACCGGTCCAAAAACTCATTTTGGCGTTATAAATCGACATCTGGTAATTTTCTAATTAATTACCAAAATTATTAAATTTTGGGATATATACCCAAAATCACAAATCATACTCAATTTGCACAGATTAGCATCCGGATAAATAAACCAACCATATCATTGTAATTAGCACGAAATTCCAGTCATCGGTTATCCCGGTCTAATTTATAGAAATTAATTAATTAAATAATTACAGAAATTAATTAATTAAATAATTACAGAAATTAATTATTAAATACCAATAAAGAGCAAAAATGCACACTTAAGCTAGAAAAGCCTAATTAAATGCCGATTCGGGTTTGGAAAATTTTCGAACTTCACTAGATAAATTCTAGAGCTTATCTACTTGCTAATTGAACTACTCTAATCACCTAACACGCGCGTTAACGAACGATTAAATCACTAATCCGTTCTAATTAATCACCTAGTTCTAGCTTAGCCTAAACTAATCAACCCTTAAGTGGTATTAACTTACTAAGCAAGGATTATTGAGTTAAACCACTTGATTTACAATTTGATCACACCATAACGACGGAAAGGCGGAGATGATGGATAAACTCTAAAGTGGGTTTGCCTTTTGAGGTTCAGAGGGGCACCAAAGCGGGCCAAATAGTGAGTTGGAAACCCACTATGTTCGAATTTGTGGCTGGGCAGAGAAGGGTGGAACTAGTGGTTGGCTTGGGCCGGAAACGAGCATAGTGATGCTAGGAGGCTTAGACAGGTGACTAAGGAGGTCGACGGCGACACATGGCAGCCGGGATAGCTCTAATAGATGGCAAGCAGGGCGCTAGTGGTGAGCACGGGTAGCAGAGACGCGCGAACTAGTGTGCGACTAGACGGTGAGCGGATGCGGGTTGCTGGCTCAGCGGGCGATTGGACGGCATGCAGTAGCTCTTGATAGGTAGCAGGGAGCTTCGGTTGGCCGGTGGTTTGGTTTGGAGGGGGAGAAGAAAGGGACAACTTGGCTTGTAGAGGGCCCCTCTTGCTTCACTCCTGTCTTTTTGTCTCCTTGAAGTGGTCCCACCATGTATGGTTGGCTTCCTTAGCAACTTGCAGCTCTCAAAGCTTCCTCTAGAAGTCTTGGAAGTGGTTCAAAAGTCATGGACCAAGGCCATACGACTTTCACAACATTTTCCCTCAATTTCACTTCAATTGCCTCTTGAATTAGTGCAATTCGGCTCCCGTAAATTCCATTATCGAGTCCTCGATCAAATTGGCATTTTTCCCTCCCAATAGATGTGGCATCTGAGAATTTCAACTACACCAATTAAGTATATATGGAACAAGAGAGGAACATTGACATTGGTCAAATTAAATTTTGTACCGAAGGAGTGGAATTCGGTTTTTGCTTGAAAAATCGTGTAATGTCTCTTGTTTGTGCGATTTGATGAGAAAAGAAAAGAAACCTTGTCACTTGATCGAAAATGTTTCATGTAAAGATTTATTTCTTTGGTTATATATTTATGCTTCATAATTATGGGCCTATATTTTTGGGGACCATGGGTCATTTTAGTTTGGACTTTTGGCCTCAGAATTTTGGGCCCAAGCAGGCCCAAAGAGCCCCCAAGAGTGTCGACCAAAAGAGAAGGGGGAGAGGAAGGAACCGGATGGAGAGAAGACTATGCCACCCTCTCCACTTGTAATCATCATGAAGCCACTTGTCCATCTCACAAGAACACTTGTCCTTGGATTGCCCCATTAATTTTCCACTTGTTCTCCTCATGAGAACACTTGTCCCTTACATGCAAAAATAGAGATTAATTGTTAATCAAAGAGCAAAAAAGGAGGGGGTTTTGGAAGTGAGAGGGAGAGAGAGAAAGGGGGGTGAGCCGAGCAACTAAGTGAGAGAGAGAGAGGGTTGAGTGAGAGACTGAGAGAGAGGGTGAGCAGACGTTCGGACGTGAGCCGTGAGAAGGAGGACTGCCTTCCACCGAGACCGTGCTGCTGCCATCGAGCCCGCCTTGCTCCGCCGTGTGTTTGTTGTGATTTTTGCTTGGATTAGAGGCAAGTAGAGTCCTAAAACCTACCCTTTGCTTGCTGTGATGTATGTGTAGAAGATGGTGAATTTTGGTTGTGGTAGATGTGATGAAAGGTTGAAACTATGGGGAGAAATTCGTTGGCCTAGCATGCTGTTTATGGAAAAACCAGTCAGACCATTCATGAGTTTGTGAGCTGCATGTGACTTTTTAGTTTGAATATTGCTTCAATCTCTTAATTAAAGTTGTAGAGAACATCTTGAGGAATAATATACTAAAATTTGAGACAAAACGGACAAGGATTGCCTGGTGAAACGATTTTCCTTTGGAGAGACTAGATCTGGAATTTGTTGTGCTGACCTTTAATGATTTCGTGGTCTGTAAAGTAGCTTTCTTGTGAAAATCTCACTTTGATCTCTTAATAAAAGTTGTAGTGTACTTCTTGAGGTAGAACATATCAAAAATTTAGAGGAAACGAACAAAAATAGATCGGTGAAATCGTTGTTCTTTGAAGAAACTGGATCTGGGAAAAACGCTACCTCGACCTAGTATGATTTCGTGATTTTTATAAAATCATATAGTTCAAATTTGATCGTGTGTCCTTAACGAAAGTTGTAGGCAATATTCTGAAAATGTAGAAAGAACGAATATATGTAGGTCAGTGAAACGAGTTTCTTTTGAAAGATGATAGTCTGGAAAAAGACGACACCGGGAACAGGAGGAATAAATCGTCTATATCTATTAATCTAGAACGATTTGAGTTTCTATTTATTCATGAGATATTTACCTCTAGGACTTGTCTATAACATGTCAAAATCTCAGAATTTTTGGAGTTCATTTGGGTATTTAATTTAAATTACTTCCGAAACTGTGCAAGCTGAAATATCGAAGTTTTGGAAACTGTGATGCATGGACCATACTGTTTTGTGTGAGATTCTTGTGATATAGTGTTATTAATGAGATATCTGCCTTTAGGTCTCGTCTATAAAGTGTCAAGTTTTCAGAATTTATTAATACCATTTACTAATTTTTATAGAGTTTTAACTAGAGGAATGTATTCTAATTTATCCGAAAAATTGATGTGTTTTTAAAAATAAATAAATTTGTCCATGTGATGTAATACTTTGAGTGGTTGATTTTGCTGCATATGTGATGACATATGGCATGTTATATGGCATGAAAAGTTGGTTGAGACCCTTGATATTGTTGCATCAAATACCATGTTGAAATTGAGATACATGTGTGAATATAAATTGAGATAATAACAAGACCGTCGGAGGTGTGAGCCAACGATGCCCCGGGAGTGTCGGGATGCCCGGAGTTTGTGTACCGAATGTCCTCGGGAGTTTTGAGGTGTCCGGTAGTATACGGTACATAATGTCCAGGGGGAATGCCTGGTGGTATGGCGGTACGTAATTCCGGAAGCCCTAGAGGTGTGTGCCGGGAGGATTCCTCGTGATGCTAGTTGGGATATGAGATGCCCGAAGTGTGTGTGCCGAATGTCTGGAGGTGTGTGCCAGAGGCTCCTCGCAATGCCAGGTTGGATGCGGGTGATAAATTGTGGGATGCAAACATTGGTCCCTGAATGAAAAATAATGAGATCCTTGTGAAATATAAGAACTGAAATTGAATCATGTGCATGGGTGTATGCATATGGCATGATGCATGATCTGCTTATGAAAGTAAATTGATGCTATTTAATATTGAAAATGCGATCATGAAGGCATGAATGGATCTCATGGTGATGTATGCTTGATAGCATGGATGATATGAGTGCATGGTGGTATATGCACATTGTATGGTGATATATGCATGGCTGCTTGATGATATGAGTACAAGTGCATGGTGGTATATGCATGTTGTATGGTGATATATGTATGGCTGTAAGATGAGGTTGCTCGAATGCATGAATGATATGTGTTTTATTTATGATACCTTGATTGTTCTGTTTGACGCATTATGTAGTTTGGTGGATCTTTACTGTTGAGTGGTTGTACTCACCCCGTTTGGGGACTAACATTTCAGACTAGATAAGATACCTCTGCTGCCACTGCCACCGGTAGATGGATCAAATGGTTGGATATGACCGCGGGGAGGAGGATAGCAAAGGAAGGAGCTTTTGGATGCCAACACTGATCGATGAACTTTAAGTATACGAATGTTGGAGGAGATGTCAGTTATCTTTTGAAGTATAGCCGAGTATAGAAGACTATGGCATTTTGATGTATCAATGAATGATGTCCATCTGGTTTAAGTAAATAAAAGTGTTCGGCTTTTACCTATAAATGTCTTAATTGGTGTGCATCGTTTTCTAAATATAGGGAAGGGAGTTGTTGGATATGTTTCCGTTATATGAATTGTGCAAGGGACCAATCTAAAAGATGTAAACCCCCAGGTTGTATGGACCCGCTGTAATTGAAATGATATCAGAGTGACATATTATCAGGTCAAGTGAAGGGGAAGCGGTCTATGGCGACCCTAACGGTTCAGGGTCCGTTGAGGGGTGCTGCAATAGAACCTACTTGCATCCCAATTTCGCGATAAAAAATGGTCCTTTGAATTTCTGATTGAAAACGGCCATATATTGACTTTTTCCGCTAAAATCTCGATTTGTAGAAAAATCTTCGGAAAATGAGTTGACATTCCTAAAAAGATTTGTGACATGACAAAACTTTTAATTTATGAAATCAGATTCAAATTCGCGGTTTATTTCAATCTGGCGCAATTTTAGCGTGACTTAGACTACTAGGTAACTTTTAGAAATTTTTAGTGCAAATGACCCGCGGTCGATTTTCTTCGAGTCACAATGAACCTCTTCGACACATTGACGACTCTTGATGGTCATGAAAATCTCGAAGTTTCAAATATGGAAACAAGATACCAAAATGACAGAAAAATCAGTATAGTGCCGATTGATGAGAATTTTGCAATTCGGTGGAATCACCCACGTTTAGCCACATATCTCAGTCGAACCGATCTATCACTGATCTTTGATTGATCTTTACTGTGTCATAATGATCTCTGCAGATGAACACAGTTGAGTAGTCGATTTCTGATCGAATTCCTAAGTTTATTGCATTAAAATCCTTTAATGACTTCCTTAAATAATCTAGTTATCTCACAAGTGATCAGCTCTAAGAACAGCATTATAGGCGCGTCGATGAAAGGCCTGATTTAATCAATTGAAAGCATAAGTGAAAATCCAGGATATCACAACTCTTCCTCTCTTATAAAAATTTCGTCATCGAAATTTAAACCATTACAATCTTTAAACAAAAAGGTGGAGGTACAATCGTCTTATCGACTTTTCATTCTCTCAAGTTGCTCCTTCAGTACCGTGGTGTTGCCAGACCACTTTGACCAACGAGATGGTCTTGATACGCAAAATTTGCTCTTTCCGATCCATAATTTGAACTGGGTTTTCCACGTACAACACTCGGTCGTTCACCTCCGATTCCTCAAAATCAAGCACGTGGGTTGGGTTAGGCTCATACTTCCTCAACATCGACACGTAAAAGACATCATGCACTTGCGCCAAGCTCGGCGGCAATGCAAGACGATACGCTAGGATCTTGATTCTCTTAAGAATCTCAAAGGGACCCACGTATCTCAGACTCAGCTTTACTTTCTTGCCAAAGCACGAAGTTCTTCTCATTGGTGATACTTTCAGAAAAACATTATCACAAGGCATTGTTTGGTAATCATCCAAACATTGCATGGTTCTGATTTTTTATTCATGAGATTAATTTGGAAACAAAATCGCGTTTGGTAAAATTTTTCTTCCCGAACAAATTTCTATTATTTTGTTCTCGGAAGTAGATTTGGAATAGAATCAAGAATAAAGAAAAGTTGATTCTTATTCTGGGAACAAATCTAAGACTCAAAACCAACTCTTCTTCTTCCTTTTTCTCTTCTTCTTCTTTTTCTCTTTTCTTCTTCTTCATTGATCACCATCCTGCGGTCGCCGTCTGCCACCATTTGCCGCCGCCGCTGCCATCTGTTGCCAACAACCGATCTAGTGAGCTCTCCGGAGGCTCACTAGGCCAAGGAGAGGTTTAGCGAGCTCGCCGAAGGCAAGCCCAACCATTGGTGAGGTTCGGCCTTGCAAATCTGGCGAGGCCAAGCCTCGTCGATGGCGGGCGGCTTCACGGGGCTAGCGAGGCCCGCCTCGGCAAGGCTCGGTTGATGAGGGCTGGGTGAGCCTCGCCTGGCAGCCCGGGCGAGGCTTGGTGGACGAGGGCCGGCCTCGCCGAGGGGCTAGTGACGCCCGATGAGGTCGTTGGCCACAAGAAGAAGAATAATAAAGGAGAAACAGGAAAAAAACGAAAAGAAAAAAAAGGAAAAAAGTAAAAAATTATTTAAAAATTAAAAGAA